>NC_133159.1:173864958-174503291 GCF_040802235.1 Manis javanica | reverse complement strand
TATATGGTCCTCATTTTAGGATGAGCAGTAAAGTGGTGAAGAAACCTTATGTCTGTTGATGATTGATAATACACAAGAAGTAAAAATAATAGTTTAGGTGATGCTTCTGACTTTTAAGTTAAGCATTAAGAAGATGAGACTTCAGTAAATGAGGAAGCTTTTCTTACGCTGCTCAGTGTTCTTTCCATTTCATCATTTCCATTATTTTAGTAATAGGCATGACATGAGAATTTCTCTTGTAAACTGTACCCAATTCCACGTGAAACAAATTTTAGGTTTTAAATCAATAGATTGGAATGTTAATCTCAGGCTAACGTGGTGAACTAGCTTCTGTAAAAGCTCCAATTCCTCTTAGTAAATTTATTTTTAATTCATTCATATTCTACTGCGTAAGGGCTGGAAATAGACCTCTCTGAGCAGAACGTGTCACCTTGTACTGCCACTAATATCTGTCTCCTCCATCACTCCTTTATCATCCTTGAGATGAAGTCCTGGCTGGCCACATGTGTAGCACTTAAAATTTTTATCTAAAAATATAGAGAAAAGCACAAATACAGGCCTCCCTGAAACTTTCCTTTCTTTGGGTTTTTCTGTCACACATGATCACGATCACCGCCATCACCACGTTCTTCGTCAATACCGTCAGCTTGATCGTTAGAATTTAGGGGATATTTATTCAGCTTTTACTATTTTCTAGGAACTCTCATTAGGGTTTTCCTCAATGCTACTCTGATCCAGGTCCTTTCTGTCCTTTTCTTTGTCTTGTTCTGTGACCTTTGCAGAAAGTATCTCTCAGGTTCCTTCTGTTGGTGAGACTCTGTTGGCCTCTGCCAAGGACAGGCATCCAAAAGGGATATAGGGGGGAAGAAAATAAAATCAAGAAGTCTTCCTGCTTCTTCCCACAGAGACATCAAGTCTCTGACAGGCGTTCCATGCCATCTTGACTTGCCACCCCACTAGGGTGTCCCCTTTTCCAGGGCTCCAGTGGCTTCAGGACTTACCTGCCTCTGATAACACTAATATCTCTCGTGTCCCTTGAGGTGCCAAAGGCTTCCCACAGTTCCTGAACCTCTTCATGCTTTGTTACCCCTTTTGTGCCTTTATTGTACCTTTATCTCTGTAAGTAATTCCTTTTTTAAAGTGTCTTCATTTGAACCATCTGTGAATTCTGCAGGATCTTGATGAATTAGAACATATATAATAATAAATAAGCCTAGTATAAAAATATATAATAGTAAAACTAATATGGAATATAAATGTATATAATATATGTACTTATTCACTGTTCTAACCCTAAAAAGAATGTGCTTTTAGACCCAGCATTTTATGACCAAGAAAATTGATACATAGAAATGTTACATAATTTTTCCAAAAGCTGTATTTGCAAAGACAGCAGCCAGCCTTATAATCTGGATTTTTTTTTTTTTTTTTTGACTCAAGAAACTCTCCATCCCCACCTCCTTCCCTAGGAGAGAATCCTCTGGTCACCATTGTTAGGACTCATAATTTTTGACTGTTTCATGACCTGGGTTCTGTACCATCTCTATTCCCATATTACTCTCCAGGAAAACTAAAATGTTATATAGTACTTTTTGAAGAATTTCCAGACTTTCTGGGCTTAGTAAACTGAACTATTACTAATTAGTGGTTGGGTTGCCTGTTGTCAATAACAATAAACTATTTAGTGGTCGGAAAATAATAATAATAGAAGTTTGGCCAGTTCAATCTAACCTTTGCTCCTAAAATAGCCAAGCAGGTCTGGCTGTAGTGTTGGGGGTTTTTGTTTTGTTTTGTGTTCAGCTGTTCCTCGCTGCTCAACACACATGGGTCTGGCATTTATTTTTCCTCTCAGTGGGAACGCTCAGAGCTGTGGGTGGCCTCTCTTGCAACGTCCTGTTTAAAATGAAGTCGAGGAAGCATGGTGCTTTCTCAATGAAAAAGGGAACATCTGTTCTTTTCCAGGGAGAATAAAAATATAGTGAGATTGGACCCCGGGAGAGTTCATTTGTCCCCTCTCCCTCCCCCCCACTCATCCAGTCTATTTTTTTCCCCATCTAATGGTCCCAAAGCAGACAGGGAGGCAGATTCTCTTGTCTTAAATCATACGCTCTTCCTGCCAGACGGAGACACTTCGACATGGTATCATCAATTATTGGTCAGTAAAATTGTGTTTTTCTCCTATTTGGGATTTCCAAAGGAAATAAGGAACAGTTTCATTTAGTTATCTGTCTTTCCATCTATCCTCCCTTCTTTAAGAAAGAGGGGTCCCTCTTTGGTCCACATTTAATTCTTACTGTTCTCTGTGGTGTTTCTCCTCAGTTCTCTCTATGGTAGTTCCCTTCAATCTTGAAACAACCGCACCCACCTCCAGCCCACTATTTCCATCTTCCAAACAGAAAAATAGTCTAAACATCCCACTAAAATGCAAACAAAATGAAAGAGATTATGTCTGTGACTACTCACATCTACCGCCGTATTTCTTTCTCCTCTTCTACAGCAAAACGTTTTGAATGGTTATTCACTCTCTGCGTTGCCTTATCTACCCATCCGTGCATGCGACACGCAGCCATCTGCAGCCTCCATGAAAAGGCTCTCAAAAAATTCTAGAGGGCGCCCTTTACCAAATAAAATCTACAGACATTTTTCAGTTCTTTGGTACATGACTGATCTCCATGATTTGACGCTCTTGACTGCTCCCCTCTAGAAATGCCATCTCCCCTTGAAGTCTAGGATAATCTCACCTGTGGTCTTTTTCCAGACCTCCCTAGTCCTTCCCAGACTTTTCCAGAACAACTGTGTTCTATTTCATCTGTTAAATAACGACTCTCCAGTGTTCTCTTGAGCACAGTTGAGTTTCCTGCACTGTAGAGTCCTGTGCTCAACAGCCTTCTTGACATTCGACAGACAACACACACTAAAATGCATTCAAATCATATCTCAGCCTATTTCACAGAGCGATGCACTGCTTTTCCAGCCTCCCTTTCTCAATAAATTACAATATCCTTGTTTTTAGCTGCACAAAGTAGAAACCCAAGAATCACCCTGAACCTTCCTCTCCCTTGTCCCCTTATCCCAGTTTCCCTTAGGTTAATTATGTCTATCGGTTGCTCTAGAATGCATCCCTCGCTGTGTCTTGTTTCTGTTCTTAGTTCAGGATGAAACTTCTCTTGAATAAGTCAAGATTTTTCTCCCTGGCTTCACTTTTATGTCCCTTTACCCTATCTTCCATGCTGTAGTTAATGTGGTTTTACCAAAATTCACACATCCCTTTGGTGTAAACTCAAAACTCCTTGGAATAAAGTGCACCAGACATCAATCTTTGTTTCAGCTCAGGGCAGCCCTGCCCACTGTGTACCCTGAGGATCTCACATGCCAAACTCCCTACAGATAGCCACACGCGCACATTCTCCCACCCTATTGGCTTTACGTGTTGTTATTTACTCTGCCGAGAATGCCCTTTCTTTGCTTTCCTCCCCTCTTCATTCTGTTTACTGCCTCCTAATTCCTTAAGGTAAAGATTCAAAGCCTGCTAGAAGCTTTTCCTAACCGTCACTGATTGGTTTTGCTTCCTTTCTTTGAGCTCCTAGAACTCTTTTTTTTTCTGTTCTTACAGCATGTAGACATTCCAGAGTAATTTTCTACTTATCTGGCTACCGTATACACTCTTCATTCTTTTTGCTCTGTGTCTATCAAATATTTTATCTGCAGTACCAAGTGCAAACAGTGGCTCATAGCAGTTTCCAAATATGGGGGGAGGAAATTAACTGTTAAGTGAATTGTGTTATCGCTGGTTTGTCTAGTCATATAGGAATAAGTTCTGGGAGGGATTTACAACTCAAGGTAAAGGGCACTTTCATCGCTCACACTGGTACCTTCTGTGAACTCTTCCCAGGAGGAAGAGAGGTTTTGTGGATTCCAAGAAAGAGATTATCTTCTGTTTCACACCAGATGCTCAGAGAAATTTTAAACAATAGTTAAGCATTTACAAATCCTCTTACAAAATACAACATAAAGGGCTTAATTTTATCACCTAGGAAAATAGATTAATCCAAATTTTGTCTCTTCTGCAAGTGAATAGTTTTTTTTACTCTAAAAGAACAGTTCAGTTCAGCCTATGAGAATATAGCAATAAAATTTAGTATGTCTATAATTCTATTACTCGTAGGTACATACAATGAAATACTATACATTTAAATGTCAGAATGTATGAAAACTCAAGGTTTTATGGGCTGAGGTTTCTCTTTACTTCTGTTTTGAAATAGATGGGATCATATAATATGTGGTCTTTTGTAGCTGGCTTAATTCACTTAGCATAATTTTTTCAAGGCTCCTGTATGTTGTAACATGCATTCCATTCCTTTTTATGGCCAAATAATATTCCATGGCATGAATACATTACTTTTTGCTTATCTTTTCATCAGTTGATGGATATTTGGGCTGTTCCCACTTTTTGGCTATTCTGAATACAGCTGCTATAAAAATTGTGTACAAGTGTTTTTATGTGGGCATAAGTTTTCATTTCCTTTGGGTATATACCTAGGAATAGAATTGCTGGATCACATGATAACTCCATGATTCAAGTTTTGAGGATCTGCCAAACACTTTGACAAAGTGTTTCACTATTTTACATTCCCTCCAACTGTGTATGGCATTCTGATTTCTTCACATAGTCACTAACACTTGTTATTTCCTGTCATTTTCCTTATAGCCATCTCAATGTGTGTGAAGTATTATGGAATTGTGTTAAGTGATCGTGGTTTTGATATGCATTTCACTAATGGCTAATGACATCGAGAATGTTTTCATGTGATTATTGGCCATTGTATATTCTCTTTGGAAGAATGTCTATTCAGGTCATATACCCATTAGGGTCTTGAGCGTCTTTTCATTTATTATTGGACTTTTGTATTTTTTTTTTTGAGAATTCAGATCTTCACCCATTTTAAAACTGTGTATTTGCCTTTTTATTATTGAGTTGCAAGCATTCTTTATATAGTCCAGATACACTTACCTTATCAGAGATGTGGTTTGCAAATATTGTCCCCTGTTCTACAGATTATTTTAACTTCTTGGTGGAATCCTTTGAAACACACAAGTTTCATTGTTGATGAAGTACACTTTATCTTTTCTTTTTTTCTTTTCATACTCGTGGTTTTGTTGTCATATCTAAGCTTTGTTTAACCCAACGTTATGAAGATTTGCTCCTGCACTTCTAACAGTTGGATAGTTTTAGCTCTTACTTTAAGTTTATGCTCCATTTAGAGTTAATTTTTGCCTGGTGTAAGGAAAGTGTTCAGTTTGCTTGTTTTGCATGTGTCCCAGCACCATTTGTTGAAAAGGCTATTCTTCCCATATTGACTTGTCTTGGCACCCTTGCTAAAAACCAATTGACCGTAAATGTGAGAGTGTATCACTGGACTCTTAATTCTATTCCATTGATCTGTACTTGTGCCAACACCATGCAATTTTCATTACTCTGGCTTCGTAATAAGTTTTGACATCAGGAAATATAAACCCTTGAACTGTGTTCTTTTTCTACATTGTTTTGGCTATACTGGGTTGGTTGAATTTCTGTATGAATTTTAGGATCAGTTTATTTTCTGCAAAAAAGAAAAAAAAAGAATGCTTGCTGGGATGCTGGAATTTGATAGGGATTTCATTGACTCTGGGGCATACTGTCTTTTAACAAAATAAAAATAATTTCTTCCTATCCGTGAATTTGGGATGTTTTCCCCATTTATTTAGATTTTCTTTAATTTCTTTCAGCAATTTTTTATAGTTTTTGAAATACAAGTTTGCACTCGTATTAAATTTATTCCTGTGTATTTTATTCTTTTTGTGCTTTTGTAAATGGCATTTTCTTAGCTTAATTTCTAGTGTACAAAAATAAAATTGATATATATTTGTTGATCTTGTACACTGCAACTTTACTGAATTGCTTTATTAGTTTTAATAGTATTGCCATGGATTCCTTAGAATTTTCTATGCTCAAGCTCATGTCTTCTGCAAATATAGTTTTGCTTTTTCCTTGCCAATCTGGACACTCTTTATTTCATTTTCTTGCATAATCACACAGTTAGACTTTCCAGTACAACAGCAGTGGTGAAAGCAGACATCCTTGCCTTGTTTCTGATCATAGGGTGAAAAGCTTCCATCCCTTCATCATTAAGAATGATGTTAGCTGTGGGCTTTTTATAGCTACTCTTTGCCAGGTTGAAGAATTTCCCTTCTATTCTGTTGTTCAGTCACGCAGCACCAAACATTAGTGAAAATGTGGCGAAGCCAGAACTTTAAACATTACTGTAAAGATATAAAATGTGGAAATGGCTTTGACAGTTTCTCTGAAGTTATATATACATCTACCTACTCATTGACCCAGCAGTTCCACCTATAGGGTTTTTTCCCACCAAACAAAAAATACATGTCTACCAAAAAACTTATACAAGAAGGTTCATAGTAGTTTCACAATAGACAAAAACTGAAATGTCCGAATGTCCATAAAAAGAATGCTTAAGACAGTCTCATCATTAACTATCACCAAGCAATGAAAAAGGATGGGTGTCTGATCCATGCAGTGATATGGATGCTGAGTTAAAGAAGGTAGATACCAATGAATATATATGGTTTGATTTCATTTATATGAAATTCTAGAACAGGTAAGATTGGTCTCAGGAATCAGAATGGTGATTTCTCTAAGATGGTGGTGAGAGGGGCTGGAGGGTGGATGGGGTGACTAGAACAGGGAAAGGGATTCTTCTTGGGAAATGGTAATGTTGATTTCTATTTTCTTGATAGGGATGTGGGTCACATAGGTATATGCTTTTGTCAAGACTTGCCAAACCAAAGATCTGTGTAAATGATAACTCAATAAAAAAAAATTTGAAGGACCTACTTTATAAACACCCAGCAAATTAGAGAGAGAGATTTTTATTTAAAAAAACTTCAAATCAGTTCCATGTATTTCAATCTATAAATCTTTCCCAAACTTCTACTCTTTATTACTCATAATTGTTTTCTTTCAACACATCTTACAAGTGATTAAAGCCCGTCAGGACATGGCAGTTGAGAAGCAGTAAATCTTGATAATTCCAGCTTTAAAATCCCTCACTGTATCTTCTTTTTTTCTCTCCCCACTTCTGGATTGACTAAGTCTGAAAAATCCGATTAACTGTCATAAAATATCACTTGGAATATACAGATACGATCACTCTCTGTATAGATAAAATGCAATCTCAGCGGTGCCCAGGGTTTTCCTATGCTTGTGGTAGGGATTAAATCTACACTTTAATGCTCCCAACCACCCTCCCCAGGCCAAGAAATTACTTCGGCCTCTAACACCATCTCCTCAGGATATGAAAAATTTCCACACTGACCAAACCGTTTTCATGGTGATTTGCTGCGCCGTGCAGATCTGATGAGTAGAGACAGTGCTCTGAAGAAATGATTCCCAAATACTTGTAACAATAAAACAGCTTTAAACAAACAGCCACATTTTATTAGATGCTGCCAGTATACTATACTTCTTAATTTAATCCAGCCAGTGTTCTTACCAAGGTATTATCAGACCTCTAGAGGAAAACACACACACACACACAACAAACAATATAACTCTGAGGTCAGTGTTTACACAAATTGCCGTAAATTACGCTAAATGCTCTAAGTACTAAGAGAAAGTCATACATTTAAAATGAACTGTCCTCAAATATAAAACCAGTTACCATTCTTATAGTTACATTGAATAGAAAATAGTGAAACGCTGTTCATTTGTTCATTATCCAACAAGCCCTTGTGGGGTGCTTTCTCTGCAGTAGGAGTATTGTGCTGGGAGTTGAGACTTAAAAATTAATAAGATATGACCCTGGTCTTGAGGCAGTATGCAGTGTAGTGGAGGAGGCAGATGGACGAATCCGCACATTCATAACAGATGTATATAAACAAGGTGAAGCAAGCACACTACACAGGAGCTTTGAAATCTTTAATATAATCATTTTCTTAAGCCAAGCTGCAGGCTGTCAAATGGCTGGTGCAGGTCACTCCTGAAAGAGTTATCTGTGTCCCGTGGGTGCTGATTATATTTGCAGAGCGGCTCACTGTACATCCCGACCAGTGTGGCCCTGATCTCGAACGTGGGGGTTGGGTGTGGCCACGTCCTACTTGCCACGAAAAATCAATCAATATCCAGGGGTTGAACGTGAATTTTCTCTAGAAAGATCCTTTTCTCTCTCGCTTTTTCAGAGTAAGTTTCCAGGAGGTGGGTGTGTTTTGGTTTAGCAGGGAGGAACTCCATGGTGTGTGTTGTTTCAGTGGTTGGAGTATGACATAAAGTGCAAACCGTAAGTCCGGAGTGTCTGGCTTGTTGACTGCGATCCCACCTCCAGAGAACTGGCGTTTGAGTGTGAGATTACTCATCTGTGTTCACTCTTTGGATAAACACTCTCCTGTTAAGTGTAACATGGGCTGTACATTTCCTGACGAAATTGTTCTCAAAGTTAAACAGAATATCTGAAGTAGGGTGTCTTTTTAAAGATACATTTAAAAAGAGACAAGCTGCTTCCATGCATTGTTTTCAGATGCTGCCCAGGGTCTGGGGGCAGAGCCACGGATCAGAGATGAGATCACATTCCCAAGGAGAAGACAGCCTCCCAAGATTCCAGGCATTTTCCAGGGCATCACTTCATCTATGTCTTTTTGGCTTCAATCAGCTCAGTTATCTCTGGGTCAATTTGTTGCTTTGTTTGTGCCTTAATTCTAAACGCCGAGCCACACGTTCCTCCGATTCCAATTTATTTGTGAAACACCTGTCTGCGGTAAAAGAATCAGAACCCACAGAAGACATAGCTGTGGAAATAAATGTAGTGGAAAGAAATCATACTAACCAAACGTGAACTATAATACCCTCAACAGACAATGAGAGAGAGAATTTGGACAGTTACTGCATCCGTCACCGGCCTCATGCTACTGCAAGGGACATTGATGTACGCGTTTGTCTGCCACATTCCTCTAAAGTCTAAGCCACACTTGTGGCCTCTTTTTCAGTAGCTCAAGCCGTCCAGTCATTTATTGACAGATGAGCCTCTCAGGCACTGTGTGTGGCGCCTTGCACAGTACAAAAAGTATAAAATTGAAAAAATATATGTATCATTCCTAGAACAGAAGAATTCTGATGAGATCATAAACACACAGAAACTTCCTTCCAAATAAGTACCTACCCTCCTGTTTCAGTCCATCAGGTTACTATGACAAAAATGGCATGAATGGGATGGCTTTAGGAAAAAAACTTCACAGTTCTGAAGACCAGGGAGCCGGCATCAGAACCCACAGCAGACATAACTGTGGAAATAAATGTAGGGGAAAGAAATCGTACTGACCAAAGGCAAACTATACTATAAGGCTGGGTTCTGGTGAGAGCCTTCTTTCTGCTTGACGGAGAGAGGTTTTCATCACTGTGTCCTCATACAGTGGAAGGGGTGAGAGAACTCCTGGGGGGGTTTTCTTGTAAGGACACTAATCCCAGTCACAAGGGACCCCCCAAAGGCCTGACCTCTAATACCGTCACCTTGTGGGAGAAGATTTAAAGTATGTAAATTCAGTGCGGGGAGGGACACAGCCATGCAGACTGTAGCACTTCCCATCTTAAGAACGAACAAACCTAGACTGTAAGAGACCCGAGAAGGCCACAAGATGTGTTTTTCATTCTCTCAGACATGTTAATGATCTTGGGAAAGATTATAGGTTTAATAGTGCTATTAGTAAAATAGGGAGTGACATTACTTATAGGACAGCTCTCTCCTGAGAAATGTGAATATTGTATGTGGCAGGACTTTCACCTCTGTAGGTATAAAGAAGGGCAAATGTTTAATTGGAGCTACACTGTCTTCTTGCCAGCTTGGATACTGGTAAACGGAAACCCTTCGGCTCTCTCTGTTGAGCACCTCGGTGTGCTGGGACCTGCAAAAGCGGACCCAGAAAAAGAAAAGGAGACTATGAACTCTAAAGTCACAAAACATCAGGGCAGACCTTTGCTCTCTCCTTGGGCTTGAAACTGAGTATGTGCCCAGTTTGTGTAGATATCAAGGAGTATAGGAGGGCCCAGCTTTACACATGCAGGTTTGCAGGAAAAACATGGGCATACGTAGGCATGAAGACCAGTAGTGGGTTTCCACTCCTCATGAAACCTTTGGCTTCGAGATTCAGTAATGAACTATGCATTGCAGGGTTCAACTTCATGCTGCAAAAACAAACACACAGGAAACGAAAACATACGATTGCATGGATCACACACCATGCCTCGGGGACATACAGAAGGGTCGTAAGCATGAAAGTCCCCTTTCAACGAGGAGAGAATCTGAAGAGGGGTCAGACCTTTGCCAGACCTCCTGAAGTTGCCAGCCCAGCCCAGTGTGTCTCCGGAGTGTGTCTCTGATTCGTGTGGCTCATGAGACCTCAGAAATCCTTCTGGGCCATGGGCAGCTCAGGCCGTGTGCTGACCCCCACGTGCCAGGCCGAGAAGAGAGGGGCATTTGCTCACGAATGGCTCTCAGGTGGGGCCACGAGGTAGCAAAACATTGCATAGAAGACCAACCACGGCTAGTCCTTCACAGCATTTATTATTTTGGGTACTCCCTATGGGATTATTCATATTTGCCCAGAAACTGAAAAGTCAGAAATGACTAAAAGGTGGCACATGAATTGACTGTTTCAAAAATCTATGAACAAGCTTGTTCCGAAAGCATTCCATCAACTTCACTTTTCTTCTAGTTTATTTTTGGCAGAGTTAGCAGTGGCAAGATCCTTGGAGGAGGCGAAGCTTGCCTCTAATGTGCCCTGCTTCCTGGTATTGAGAGACTTACGCTGCTTTCCTTTGGCTTTATGTACCTCATTCTAGATTTCTAGCTGAAGTCATGCTTCCTAGCAAAACTCAGTGTTCTAGGCCTTTCCAAAGACATTACTTCTCACTCCAAGACTTTACCTTGAACAATCTATTTCTGTTTAACCTTCTGTTGGCCATGGGTTGCTGTCAATATAGCTTTAATTTGTGAGAGGATTTTTGTCAATTTTGGGTATTAATATGTGTTTCCTTATTAAAATTGCTCAGGGAAAAATATCCCAACCACACTGTTGATAAGAAATTTAAAGACAGGACTTAGTGACATTGAGGAGGAGAAGAGAGTTTGGGGATCAGGAAGAAAAGTTAGCCTTAGGTGATATTCAATAATACCCACTCAGCGGATGTCCATTCCACTAAAAATTCATGCTTTTCCTTTCACTCCCTCCCTTCCCCTCATTTCCGCCCTTTCCTCCATCGTAGCTCTCTTAAGTCAATAATTTATACGTCCATACTTATAAACCTAGAGAAGGCAATGTTTCTGTATTGTAGAATGTTTTCCAATGAACTTTGTGCTGTTTGTGTAACATAAATAATAATTTTCAAAATCAATGCTATGTGCAGGAGGAGTTTAAATAATCATAAATATATGTGCATTAAATTATTTTCTTCTAGTTTAGTTTATTTAAGCACATAATATAAAGCATGTTTCCTTATTAGTAGTACATTTGTACTTATAAAACCAAATGCAGTCAATTTTGTTTTCCTGGAGATCCAGAATATACTTCACTACAGCTTCAAAAAATAAATAGATGATGGATAGATGATAGATAAATAGACAGATGACTCCTCCCAGATGACCCAGATGACCATTATTGAATTTAGGTGCTTAGAAGCCTGATAGAAACAAGAATAAAGTGAACTGCCATTTCACTATGAAAGTAACTGTCTCTCCCTAGGTCTGTTGCTGTGACATTGGTCAGAGGAAAATCATAAGTGAAAAACTATGCAGACACATATAAATCAGAAACTGACAGATGAGCTGCTTTTTTCCTCTAGGCTTTTAGGGTTTGTTCTTTTTTTAATCCAATTATCTATAGGGTCTATAGGAATATTTCCCTTCCTAGGAAAATACTGTTGTTATTCTATCCCCACAGGACCCAATATTGGTAAAACTTTTAAGTTATAATATTTTCTTCATCTAAGCATTGTGATCATTAGTAATGATCATTGTTTACTATTAATTCAGAAATCCAATTTGACTTTATGTTTAATCTGTATTTCTTTTTACTGTGTTTCTCCTTTGATGTCAGAAAGGAGGATTTGATCACTTACTCTCTAAATTTGGATGTGGAAAATAATTTGGAAGAAAATATTTTTAAGACTTCAGGGAAACCAACTTACATTATAGTCATAGATATTTCTCCTGGGTTTGAAGTAAAGCAGGGTCTAAGTGTATACATGAAAATCCAAAATTATTACTAGAAAAACCTATAATTTCTCTTCCCTACTGTAGCAGTTAGCTAAAAGTAAATATCTGTTTATTCAGTAATTTATTTAAAATTCACTAAAAAAAGGAACTTGGGTTACAGAGCAAGTTTTTGGTTTATTAAACAAACTCCTAACTGGCCACAAAATTCTTTGTACCTACTTAAGTACATTCCCAAAAAAGATGAAAAGTTTTGTTTTTGCAAACCCACCCATTTAGGGAAACGTTAGTGCCACCTAAACTAAAATGTTAAATTTCTTAATTATAAGAAAGTAGGTACATTTCTGTAACAGATCGTGTTGTCTTAAGTTTTTGAGAATAGATACAGCTTTGAAGACACTTTATTGCAGTCTAGGTAAGGATCATAGATAGCACTTTATCAATCACTCTGCCAGCAAAATCTCACATATATGCCTAAGGATCCCTGACCTCCGTAGAGATCTTTCAACCAGTAAGAGAAAATGGTATTGTCTTCATACTAAAATACTGAAGGTTTATGGATGAGAGATTTGATTCTCCCTACCTGAGAGTGAGAGAGGTAGGGGAGGGAAGGAGAGAGAGAGAATGAGGAGAGAAAAATAGCCTCAATCCATCTGAACCATTTAAAAATATATACAATGAGTACCTTATGCATATAGAATCTGATGTACAAAATTTAAATTACAATATAATCTCTTGTTCTTTAAAGAGATGGGTTTGGCCACAGAAGCTTGGACTGCGAAAAAAAGTTTTAAGACCCTCGAGGAATAAAGCCTTCATGTGGTGCTTTCTTTAGAACACTGCTCCTTAAGCTTTAAGGTACTTAGAGATCAGCTGAGAAATTTAAATTGAAGATTCTTATTTAATCAGTTTGCATTAAGACCTGGCAGTTTGCATTTTTAAAAAGCTCCCAGCAGGTGCTGTGGCTCCTGCACCTCGGATCTCACTTTGAGCAAGGCTTCAGAAGCCCAGAAGTTCCTCAATAGACAGGGCATAGGAAACACTGACCATCACTGCAAATCAGACTCCCCTCCCATCAGGTGGATTCATTCTTCGCCAAGCCGTTCACAGCACCTGCTCTTTACTCACAGCCGTTCCCCTGCCCACCACTCAGATCCCAGCAGGGCAGAGAAAGAGGCGTGATTGTATCATGAAGACCCTGCCTTTCAGCTCTGGCTTCATCTTCGTGCTCCGCAGGTCCTTCACGTTCTGCTGAAATCTGGCTTAGAAAGTGACTGCAGAGTCATCAGCGACCGATTCACCGATGCACAAGGCAGAAAATGCCAGTGTGGCATGAATGCTTCTTCATGGGGCTCGGCTCAGAAAGACAACTACTCCATTCAGCCCTGGGCACCTTAGTTACAGCTTATCCTGATGGTAATCAAACTACATACTTACACAGACTACAGCATTTTAATAAGGCAAACGACCATGCTGGGTGAGCAGTCCATGGTGCTAGAGGTTTCTAAGTATAACATCAACCTACACTGAAAACCATATGGCAAAACTTTGGTTTCTGAGAAGTGGAAACTTTTCTCCATTTGCCAGGAGAAGATGGGCCTTTGGGGGACATCTCCATAGTCAAACCCTGGAAAGGATCAGTAAAGAATATCTTCCTCCCCCTAAAGTGGGTCTCCTGCTGTCCCCTCATAAGTGTTTACAAACGGCCCCTCTAATATGCTGTGTGCTCCGCCCCAAGCATGAATTCCTCCTGTGGGCTTAAAAAGCCAGTGAGTATGTAGTACCACCAGAGGTGTCTTCTCTGTACGTGACCCAGCGTGTTGGCCTCCGACCATGAATTGTCTGTCTCCTCCTCTCCTCCAGCCCTTTGTGTCTTCATCCCGCTCCTACTCACAGCTCCTAAGCCATTTCTAAGTCAAGGTTTCCTGTCTTTTTCTGCAGAATACTAATACCCTCAAAAGTAGGATTGAATCCTCCTGCTGGTCAATGTTTTCTTCCCCTGCTACCTAATGGCTACAAATGGCCTGTCAGGGTGTCCGTCTCTTACTGACCTGGCTCAATAGATGTCTGATGGAATTCTGTGGGAAGGTAATGAAGGGAGTGCAGAGGCTGATTAACCCATCGTGTACATTGATTTAGTAGCCAGCAGTTTAAACTGATGCTTTATCAACTCCTAAGTTCAAACCCTGGCTGGAAACTGAGTTATTCATCAAGAAGGATTAGAAAATGCAAAGGGTCCATAAATTTAAGAGACTGATTCTTGTTATCTCCAGAGATTTTCCTGTCACTTAAAAATGATGTCTGGGGTACAATTTGCATCTAAAATGGCCTTGGAAAGAGGCATAAGGCCAGCACTTCAAACTAATGAATCCTCAGGTTACAGAGAAATGCTCCCAGCCAAATAAAGCAAACCACATTCCACCATGTTCCGATAGGACCTCGCCCGAATCCACAGCAACCTCACCGGTGGGCCTTAGCTTCTCTCCTCCAGGAAAAATGCTAATTTTTTAAAATAAAATTCACATTAAGTACCAGTAAGGGTAACATATAGAAGATGGAAAAACAGGATGAAATGTCAAGAAAACTTGGGTTCCAAGTTTCAGTGGGGCCATCAAATTAGCTCTGTGATGGTAGACAAGTTGCTTTTTCTCTTTGGGATTCCATTTTGCCATTTATAAAGTTAAATATCCAAGGTCCTTTCTGTAGTGTTACTGTACAAAGGTTTCCTTACTGTTTCAAGGCTAACAGTTTATAATTTTACAAAAAAGCAATAGCTAGTGATATTTTTAGTGAATTAACATATTCACTCTCCCTTCCAGCAGGGTAGGACAATAGATATTCGATGTTTTTAATCTCTTAAAAATACGTTCTTTAGAATGTGTGGCATCCTTCTCATTCCCACCTCAGATTATTTGAAGGATATCTCTAGTGTGACGTCACATCCTGTACATCACTCATCCGATCTTTGTGTTTGTATGCAATTTTTCAGATAAACTTCTCTAAACTATACTTCTAAAAGAGTAAAGACGTGTTCTGCTCATCTGAAATTATAGTTTGTAGTTTGAAT
Source organism: Manis javanica (assembly GCF_040802235.1). Taxonomy (NCBI): domain Eukaryota; kingdom Metazoa; phylum Chordata; class Mammalia; order Pholidota; family Manidae; genus Manis; species Manis javanica. The sequence goes on along the minus strand of NC_133159.1, from coordinate 174,487,970 downwards.
GCTGTTGTTTATAGGTTCATGCTAGAACAGACTAAAATGGGTGTTTTTTGTGCTTGAAGATTCGGCAGGGTTTCATTTAAAGGTAAGAAATGCTGCTGCCTAAATGGATTTTCAATATTTGAATACACAAAATAATTAGATCAACTCTGGCATGTGCAATAGCCTGTCATTGAGGGATACAGGTTTTACATATAATACTTTAAGAAATAGAAGTTACTTCTTAAAATAACATTTTATAAGTTATAATGTTGGTGTTGAGTCTAGTAACTTATTTTAAATTCATATTCATTCTCCTCTGGGAAACTCATAAAGATATGAAATCTCATGATACACAACCCAAAAGATAGCAGAAAATGTGTATGTAATAGAGATTCTCTTGTGAGTTCATTTGCGTGGCAAGATGTGTTACTAGGCATTTTCAAATAACAAATAAGAGACTCCCCAGATGAGAAGCCACAAATTTGTTTTTAAAGGCAAGGAGAAGAAAAAAAGATCAGAAATCTGATCTACATCAGGAATCAACATTTTCTGATTGTAGGTAGTTGTTTGGAACACATTATTCTCTTAGTCCCTCCACATCCAGTACCCACTGCCACGTGAGAAACCAGACCTGTGGGGCACTGCTTTCTCTTAGATCTTAAATAAAAGTAACATATGATCATTTTGCAGTTTTTCTGAAGTCATAAATTTTGATCTTTTTGTCTCACCTGATTGAAATGATCTGCCCTCATCAACTCTCCCACTAGAAGGCGTTACTTTTCTACGTCACAGTTACACCTTAGCATATTGACGTACTGTCTTCAATTTGCTTATTCAGTGCGCCTACTCACTCGTAGAGCACCACATGATTATCTGCTACAATTTAGAGTTTTGCTGTGTCCTGACAGCAAATGCTTCCTGTGAATGACCAGCCAGTGGTTGGAGCTCGGCTGTGTTCTCATGGACTGAGTTCTCTAGCGGTCCAGTTAGTCTGAATATGTGTTAGAGATACTCATTCTCTAGCAAGAAGATTGCAAAAACTATTCCTGTTGAGAAAAGCAGTGTTTCTTTCCATATTTTCTATTTTACATAGTCCATGCTGCTTCCTGTTTCAAATAAAGATCTGATCATATCCAGTTCAATGAACTCATTAAGTGTGATATCCCAGTGTACTGTATCTACCCTTAAATATATTGTTAAAATATAGTAGGGGTGTAAGGAATCTTTGAGTGCAAATAATTCTTGAGTTAAGCCTGAAAGAAGTGGTTTGAGAACCATTCTGAGGCCATGAGGCTAGAGAAGAGCTTGAAATTGTTAGAGCTCAAGAGAGCAATCTCATTCCTCTTAATATAGAACTATTTCTGGTATACAGTATATCCAAAGGTAAGAAAAGGTTAATCTGAGAATGACTGTGATATTATGACAAAACTAGAGGAAACCTCAAAGTTATCGGGGGCTGTTTTTGCAGTAACACTTTGAAGACTGGGTCTAGACAGCATTTTCACTTCTACTTGGAAGGAAGAATAATTCTAGTGATGATAGTACAAGCCAGATAAGAATGTAGGCTTAAAATTTCACAGTGTTTATTGGATTTCAAGATGTCCACAGCCACTTGGCCCACCGACCTCCCTGTTCATTCTAATATGTTATTTCAGGATAGAACGATGTTCTAAGGGATGATTGTGTGTGATGATTGGGAGTGTAAGATTCTGAAACTCTTCTTAGGTCATGCAAGTTCCTTTGGGAATAAAGTGCTTCCAGATTCGTAAAATGTTAGCTTCATACATTTTAGAATCGTATTTTAAAAGAACAGATGCCCAAAGCTCATCCCTGATTTTGCATATTCCCTTCTCTAATGATGCCCTAAAAACACATTCACCTGAAACTTCACATCGTCCATGTTTTCTTACTCATTTCAGTTTGGGAGAGTTACCAAATCCCTCTTCCATGGTTCCTTAACACTACGCACAAATTTCTGTTATTTTTTTTTTTATCGCATTGCCCATAAAGATTTGTTTTATGTCTACTTTCAACAAGAACTACATTGACTGGGTTAGGACTCTTTAGGTAAATATTCATTTATTTGTTCATTGGCCTATAATTTTTTAGGTCTTCGCATTTAAGGTTTGGGAAATACAGGTAATTAAAATACTATCATCAGAGTATAATATTACCTGTCAAATTAGGGCCATTTATCAACAGTTTCTTAAATGAATAAAGGAAGGAAAAATGAGTGAATTCTTCATTACTCTCCTGCAAGCACTAGGTGGGCAGCTATTTCTCCAGCATTGGCAATAAAGGACCTGAGACCTGGTAATTATAAATATTTCTTAAATGGTGTTGAATGAGTGAAGAATAAATTATTAAGGGACTTTCAATTCAATAAGTGTTCTTTTTCTTAAATAAGTGCTCTTTCCTCCTTTTTCTTCTCCTCCTCCTTCTCCTTTTTCATTGATTGTCCTCGTCAGCTGTATCATTTTGTGTTGGCATCAGACTCGGTGCCAGCCTCCTATTATCAACAGACATGCACAGAGGACTACCAGTTGGTTCCGTTAGGGTTTTCCAAATCAAGTGTATGGATGTCAGAGTCCCTGCCCCACGCTGATATGAAAAGGCAGTGTCTGCTTACTGTTGTAAATTCCACTGGGTATTCGATTACTAACACATAACACTGAACATTTTCTCTCTGACCATTTCTCTGCTCTAAAGTAGATCATTAAACGGCTCCCAGGCAGAAAGAACACGGACCAGAACAGCAGGGCACTTTTGTAATAAGACCTTGTAAATAGAAAGCCCTGGGTCCCTTTCCTACTGTGAGAACCCGGCAGACTGGTTCCTTTTAACGTCGCATTAATGGGCTCTTCAGACCCAGTTAATTAAAGACAATATATCTAGGCAGACTCTTACTGCTTAGAAGATTCTTATGCATGGCAACTCTTAAAAACCAGTTCTTACCTTTAAAGTATTTTTACTCCATCTACGCTTATGTGGGTCATTAGACAGTTTGGTTAGTTACCCGGATCTCCCGAAACTGAGTTTCCATCTTAGGTACAGCATCAAGGATCTGGAATGGCCTGTATTAATAATCCCATCATGTGCTTCAATTTATACGTGCTTTTCACAACAAAGTCAGATGTAAGGGCCATCTCGCTGTCATTAACCAAGTCCATTTTATTAAATCCCTGCTGGTTAAAGGAAAGGCTTATAATTGTAAATATCATGGCCATACAGTTACAAACTGGGGGCCTGCTGGGACACACAGACCTTAACGTAGAGGTGTCATTAAAACCTCCCAGTCAGTGGAGGTAGTTAATCACTCAATTAGACTCTCATTATCATCTGCCCTGCATCAAAAAGGCTTCCCGCAGTCAAGGAGGGGTTGTAACCAGTCACATTGACAGGTGATCCCCTCCTCGAATACAATGGCTACAATAGGCCTTGGAGGAGATACCAGCAGGACATGGCCTGTATCTAAGCTGAAGTTGACGCCCAGGGAGTTTAGACAGCCCTAACTGAGGAGATCAAAGGCAGGGAAACAGCTGATCCCAGACTGGCTGGTGTCAGCCTGGTGTTTCCTCTGTCAAAGGCAGATGGAGAACCCACTTATTGATTGCTGGACTCAGTATTCGGCCTGGAATAAAGGCCTGACCTTGGGGGAATATTCAGGAGGAATGTCTGGCTTTGGAGGCCCTGGCAGCACAGACATTAGGAACCTGCTAGCTGTCCCTTCAGAGAAGTCCTGCTTGAGGAAATTGGAGGTGAAAATGATGGAATGAAAATGATGAACTTCATTGATGACTATGTAATGTGATTTAATTACTACAGGGGGTTTGATATGTGGCACATGCAGAGAATTCGATCCTGAATGGATGAATTAAGTACCATAGAACATGAGGAGAAACTGTTTTGAAGATAGTGTGTCAGTCAGTGATATGTTTACTTGACTCCTTAAAATTAATCATGAACAAACACCAACCTGACAAATTGTGAAGATGTAAAGATAAAGCCAGCAGGTGGTACAGTTCAAGGCATGGCCCTGATCCATTTAAATGTGTTTTCAAAGGCAGAGCTGGTCTTACTGGGTAAGACTCTTCATTGGAGACCCAATGACTATCTGAGGATTCAATGGGCCAAGCAATGTAATGGAATGATTTTGAACATGTAACCAGCAATATTTTCCAAAATATTTGAGGCATAATAAAATAGGGGCTTATGTTGTCCTGACATAACATTCTAATCCTTTCAAATGCACCAAAGTTCATAATTTAATGCATGGAGAATGGAATGTCTCCAAGGGAAAAATACTGATAGATATACATGGAATATACAATGTGCAGCCTTTGCAAGCTGGCTGTTTTCACTTAGCAAAATGCATTTAAAAGTCATCTGTGTCTTTGTGTGGCTTGACAGCCCATTCCTTTTCATTACTGAATAGTATTCCCTTTATGTATATATCATGGTTTGTTTCTCCATCTGCTTATTGAAGGGCTGCTTCCACTCTTTGGCAGTTGTAAAGAAATTGGCTACAAACATAGATGTGCTTGTTTTGTGTAGATACAAGCTTTAAAATCAGTTGGGTGATGACCTATGAGCATGATCATGGAACTGTAGGTTAAGACTATGTTTACTTTTGTAAGACACTGCCAAATTGTCTTCCAAAATGGCTATACCATTTTACATCCCATCCATCAGTAAATAAGAGCATCTGCTGTTGATCCTCGCCAGCACTGGTATCAAGAGTTTTTTGGATTTTAGTCCCAACAATATGTGGAGTGATAGATATATCATCATTTTTTTAATTTGCATTTCCCTGATAACAGATATCTGAGTATCTTTTCATATGGTTATTTTCCATCTGTGTATCTCTTTGACAATGTGTTTGTTCACATCTCTGACCTACTTTTTAGTTGGGTCATTTGTTTTCTTATTGTTGAGGTTAAGGGTTCTTTTTATATTTTGGATACGCATCCTTTACCAGATATGTATTTTAGAAATATAAGCCTATCTGTGGTTTATCTTCATTCTTTTAACAGAGTATTTCACAAAGCAGAAGTTTTAAATTTTAATAAAGTCTACGTTATCAATTTTTTCTTTCATAGATCAACCTGTTTTAATCAGATGCACAAAATTTTTAAGATTATGAATCTGTGACAGGATTTTCTTCCCTCTAAAACTTTAATTTTCATTGGAGCAAAAAAGCAGACATATGCTATAGATTCTGTTTTAATTACATGTGAGTTAATTGTTACTAACTTGCTTCATGCGAAATGTATAGAAATGACATTTCAACTATTCCATAGGAATTATTTCCCATCACCCATTCATTTTTTCAACATACAGCTCTCCTTGATCACTTGGTCTTTCTTCTTCATTCTCCTTTCAAATGCTTTCATTGAAGACATTTTCAATGCATTTTTTATTTGTTTCTTTACCCATCTATTCAAATCAAAAGGAAATAGAACAATATCTTGCAAGGTTGGGAGACCTAAATTATATAAGTACAGTAAATACTATATACCCTAGAATCTAGTAAGCAATTGTTAAATGGTGTTATCATCAATGATAATAGTTACTAGTAATAAGTAGATTATAAAAATTGAAGAAAATGCGCACACTGTGTCTATGTGTTTATTTGGTTCTGGAAAGCAAGGGTCAATATGATCCTCTATGAAGAACCAGTAAGATCATATGTGAAAATATATGCAGCATCAAGTGATGGTTGAGAGCAGGGGTCTCAGATCTAGGCTGCCTTGGCTTATATCCTGTCTCTACTTATTTTGCTGTGTGACAGTGGGCAAATTCATCTTGCTGTGCCACATTTTCCTCATCTGTGAAATGGGTACCAATAGTACTATCTTCCTAATAGAACTGGGAGAGCATTAAATTAATTAATGCCTGTGAACCCCTTCGAAGAAAGCTATCAAAAAATGAATGCAGCAGAACTATCAGTGTTTTTTTTAATTAGCGTGCCATTCCAGAAGCATAAAGCACCTTGCAATAATCATCATTTGCCAGTAGCTTATGGCATCAGAACATACAAACCCTTTACCTTTAAAAGTCTTAAGATCACCCAACAGAGATTGCTGCTAAAAAGTGTTTTTCTCCCGTCCCACTAACAGTGAGATACATGGTGGAGGCGGTGGCTGTGGGAGTGCAGCAGGAACCCGGAGCTTGTTTTGAGCCCGGACTCCCTGCTGGTGTACAGGAGAGGCCCGGATGGGGGCAGCTGTTGAGGCAGCGAGGGATGACAAATGACTTGCTGCAGCAATGGATCATCAGAGGCCGGCTACACTGGTGACATGTCGCGATCCTACACCATCAAGAGCAGTGCCCGGCAGGAGCTGCAGCCTGGAAACCACCCTGCCCCAGAAATTTTAATAGAGCCAAATAAGAGAGCTGTAATTTTCTTTTCTTCTAAATTAAAGATTAACACTCAGGAAAGGAGGGACAGAGAAGTCTTTTCATATAACCCGTAGCTTTTCAAAGATCCCAAAGGCCCCCAGGTCCCCATTGATATGCATTATCATTATTGCTCCACAGGGAAGGAAATCCAGGTACCTTGGGATTGACTTGAAGGGACTGCCCCAATGTCTCACTTGGCGGGGCCTGCCCTGTGGTGTAGAGATGTCCTGCATTAACCTATGAAAAGTCGCACAGTGTGGTGGGTCCCTTTGTTATTCATCAATGTCCGTAATCAGCTGGTGAGAGTGCATTAACATTTGCTGGAATTTGTTAAGCAGTTTATTTCTCAATGGAGGTAGGTGCAGCTGGTCCAGTGAACAAATTTCATGAGTTCTTTTTATATCAAAATATCAATTTCCTTCCTAGGTTTTGGGATGCAACAGTATATGAAGTGTTCTAATAGCTAAATAAAGCATTCTAATAAATCATTCGAATTGGGTTTGAGAGGAGATATTAAAGTGAACATAAAATGAGTAAGATAATTCCAGGTTTTGAAAAGTACTATAAAGAAGAGAAAAACAGAGTAAGGTGATAGAGATCATGTGTCCATTTTCGCTAAGGTGGTCAGGAGACGCATCAGTAAGGTGGTTACTTATGATTTAGGACCTCAATGATCAGAAGCAGACAGCCAAGGAAATTTCAGGAAAAAAGTGCTCTATGCAGAGAAATAGCAAATGGATATCCTGAGGCAATAATAAGCATGTCAGAATAATAAGTAATAAATAATAGTAAGTAATAAGCATGAGACAGAAAGGAAGCCCTGTAGCACATGCAAAAGGAATATGGGAAGAATTGAGATTCAATGGGAGGCAGAGATCAGACAGGTAGGCAAGTTTCAGATCATAGAAAGATTTATAATCCAGGCTGAGGAGTTTAGATAATCTGGTTGTAAACAATTAGAAGGTTTGAAGCAGGGGTGGGGGGGATGAGAAGAGTCATGATTTGGGGAAAAAAATCATTCTTGTTGCTATAATGAGAGAATGGTGAGGTAGGCAGCATGGGCTGGGAGGCTAAAACTAGTGGTGGAGAGACCAATTAGGAAGCTATCTAAATAATCCAGGCAAAAGATGACATTTCCTTTGTAAAACAATTTTAGTAGTATGATGGTAAGATGTATTTGGATTTATAAAATATTTTGGCGGCAGACTGACATGACTTACTGGTAGAGTAGGGTTTTTTGCATAAAGAAGAAAGAAGAACCACAGGAAATTCTTAGATTCTGTTTCTAGATGACATTGTTTACTGAAACAGCTAAAACTTAAAAATAAGTTTTTGGGGAGAATCAATACTTATGTTCTTTCGGCCATGTTCTATTGAGATTCAGTATCTTAAAAGAGCTCTCAAATAGGCATTCTGATATACAGTTCTTGAATTCAGGAGACAGGTCTAGAGATGAAAGTTGGAGAGATAGTATTTAAAATCATAAGAATAAATGAAATCTCCTGAGAATTAGATAAAGCTGGAAAAGAAGAAGGTTGGGGATGGAGTTCTGGGGCATTCTAATGCTTTGAGGGTCCAGAAAAGAAAAAAGGGTGATAAGATAAGAAAAAATAAAAAATAAAACCAGATGGGTGTTGATGCTGGGAATAAACCTAGAGAATAAAGAGTTTTAAGAAAGAGGAATTGGTCTGCTTTGTCAACTGATGCTAAAAGAAGGTGTGAATGGATCAGTCCGTGGCTGTAGTGGGAGGACCGGAATGAACTGGAGGGTTGTGTTGATAGATGGTTTTAAAGGCAGCAGGGTTTGAAATTAAGACTAGAATTGGTACAGTTATCCATGATAAAGAAGTGTTGGCAACTGTAGAATCTAAAGAAGTGAAAGAAAGGATAGGCTGTTGGAAGATCCATCTGTATGGACACCCAAGTTGTCAGAATGTTAGTAGACACAGGTGAAAGCAAGAGGGTAATCCAGGAGCCAAAGACCACAGTCGCCTGGGTGCTGTGTTCCCCATACACAAGGCTGGGATGACGCCATAGGGGAATCTGTTCAACCCCACCTTTGAAAAAAGGACCAGAAAATGCCTAGAAGGGGGAATGTAGGGGCTTGGTATCCAAGGTATCACATCTAGGTGATGCTTGCAAACCACTCCAAGTGTCAAGACCCTGAAGCTCAGGGCCCCAGGCAGAGGCGTCAGTTTCTGGATCTCGGGGTAGTCCCGACAGTCTATAAAATGAGGTCCTAAGACAGTGTTATCAGTATTGTTTCTTTCAGGATTCATCGAACACGATTTCTCATTTTTAAAATGTGGTTATTTGAACACTTACAGTTGTGGTTCTATTTTGTTTCTCCCCTGTCAGACTGAACTAAATCTACCTGGGAAACAATTCTTTCTTGCCAAGGAGCATCTGTATGTTTTTCCTTTTGATGGAGGCCAATAGTTATATTCTTCATATATGCTTTATACCCTTTCCCTGCATAATGCTTTGTCTTGTAAATGATATGTGTCTCTAATTCATCTACACAAAATAAATAAAACCAGTATTGTTACATAATTTATCTAAATGGGACAGTAAAGCACCACTTATGTAAATGCTCTAAGATCCTGAAACACAAGTGTGTCTGTTGCTTGGTTTATAGGAATGTCTCCACTCAAGTTGTGTAGGAGACACTGACTTAAATTAAAGCGAGGGACAGAGAGAGAGACAAAGAGAACTAGAGAGAGAGACACACATAGAAACAAAGACAGAGATCAGAATATAGTCGCATTAGAAAAATATGTCTAAAATATTGGAAGAAACCCTTATGTTATGGAAGCTATCCCAAACATCTCTTGGCTAACATGAAAAATGTGAATACATCCAGCTAACTGATGGAAAATGCTCCTGGGGCCCTTGGTTTTCTCTGAGGCAGTACCTGTGTGGTTTCATTGAAGAGTTTCTTTAGCAGACGATGTTGGAAATTCAGGGAAAAGGCGCCAAGGGTTTCTTAGAAATGTATTTCATGGTACAGTATCAAGGGAAAGAATTTATTTTGGATATGCTTCCACAGGAGAACTGAGATGCTGTGGGGTAATTGTGTTCTTCCCCCCATATAATGTTAATGGTGCTAAATTAATTATAAACCAAAAATTAATATGTTACCAAACGTTAAACGGAAATGCCTCAGTGTTTTTCTTCAAAGTTCCAGGGTACTTGGCTCTGAATAAATGTTGCTCCCACCTATTAAAGGATTCAGTGTGTGTTAATTCTGTTATTCACCCAAATGTGTATTTTTTTCTTTTTCTTCCTTTCTCTACTAGATCTCTCCTAAAGAAACACTGCAAAAAGCAAATGAACTAGATTAAAAAATCTACAAAATAAATCAATCTGCAACTAATGTTGTAGTATTCAGAGAATGGAGAGAATGGAGTCAGTATTTGAAGGCAAAGGAAAGAAATCTACCCACTCTGATCCATTAGAAAAGAATCAAACATCAAAATCCTCTTCATTACACAAGGTACCTGCCATCATAAAATGGAAAATAGAATGTTTCTTGTCTTCTTTGTCACCATTCATTGCACTTGTATAAACTCTTTTGTGTTGCAAGGGAAGTGATAGTCTTGAACCAGCCCCCACCTGACATTTCACGCCATCAAGTATTAGCTATTTGCACTAAAGGGTAAAAAAGAAAAAAAAATCCCACAGTTCAGTCTAGAGGGTTTTTTTCATTTGGGTTTTCAAGGGTTTTATTTTAGTATGATGACAATGATGTGACATGTAGAATTTTTCAGTTCTTAAAGGATCTGATGATTCATACAATGAAGTTTTAGGAAGAAAAGTCGCTTTTCTCACTTTGCATTCATGCTTAGCTCTTCTCTCCTTATTTCCACAGAAAGAGTTATCTGTATCACTTCCGAGACTGATTGCTGCAAACCACCAGCCTAGAGAAAGGCAGTCTTTTGCAACTCTTGTCCCTTCACACTTCCCTTAGAGCAAGAGACACTTATTTTGGCTCTTGAAATTTTTCTACTTGTTAGTCTCACCTTAAGTATATACCTCCTTTTTTCCATAAAGTGCATAAGTAGCTGAACCAATGAAAATGCTAATATGAATTTAACAGCAAAATACATATGGGTAATCTTTAATTCCAATACTTCATTCCCAGATAATTAAGAATTCCTTCGTCATTCTTAATTAAGGAGTGGGCCATGTACCTTGAACATACTGGTCTTCCAAATGAAAGTTGACAAAGTCTAGTGAAATTCCAGAAAAATGAGTAGTTTTCAGGGGAGGAAAGATAAAAGATGAGGGGTACTTACTTCAGAAAAGAGACTGGGAAGCACTAATTGATTATTAACTGGAGAGTAGAATATGAATAAGCGGAGGGGAGAGCTTTCCGCTGTCTTTGGAAAGTTATTAGATGTCTCCTGACTACTGGTTCTCACGGAGTAAAACGGTGAGTGATTCATCTCTTTGGCCCTCCAACCTAGCCCATTGCAATTCACATCTAGTAATCACTGGAGATTTGGATCATTCTAAGTGAATTCATTAGTGGGCTATATGATGACTCCAGGCACACTCTAAAACTTGGGATTTGCCAGTGGACGGAAGAACTGTGAAGAAACTCAGATAATACCTTGATATTTAGCATTTCTATTCAGTTTTACACTTAATTCTAACAAGAATTACCATTTTTTGAACATTTTATTCTACATGTAATTCTTTATACACTTTATTCCCTTAAATCCTTATAAAGAAAATAGATAAGACAAAAATCTATACACATTAATTCATGAGGAGATGGAAACTTAGAAAGGTTAAGAAATGCATGCAGAGACTCACAGACTCCAAGTTACCAAAGGGGAGGGATGGGGGAGGGCAGATGGGGAGGGAGGGAGAAGGGGATTGAGGGGTATTATGATGGCACACATGGTGTGGGGGGATCATGGGGAAGACAGTGTAGCACAGAGAAAGCAAATAGTGACTCTGTGGCATCTTACTACACTGATGGACAGTGACTGCAGTGGGCTGTGGTAGGGGACTCGATAATATGGGTGAATATAGTAACCACATTGTTTTTCATGTGAAACCTTCATAATAATGTATAGCAATAATACCCTAATTTAAAAAAAAAAGAAATGCCGTCTCACAAAGTAGGGACTTAGGTCCAGGTGTGTGTCAGCCTCCAAAGGCTGGATATTTTCCTTCATGTTCTATCGTCATGTCTAAGCAGTCCTCCCAATTACTTGACTGATGACATCTAGAACTCTCCTATAGCCCACCATGTGAATTTGAAAACGTCTTTAACAAGAAGCTTTGATTTTGGTTACCTGTAGTTAGCAAAATTCCAATTCTACAGTTTTTGTTACTATTATTATTATTCTAGTGTTCTACTTGCAAAATACGCGATTTAACCTAAACATGGCAAGAGTGGCTGTTCACTACATATCATAAGTAAATAACAGTTTGCTAACAGAGTGGACCTTCTTATTCTTTCCCAGAGCCAGAAGGAAGGTCCCCTCCAATCTGAGAATCCCAAATGTCAATCCAACCACAGAAACAGAGCTATTCAGAGATTGTACCATCCTGTGTCTAGGATGCCATGAAAAATTTTCCAAAAGACATTCCCTCACTTTTGTCACATGTTCCTCCAAAAACAATAATATTCTCTGTGTAAGAATGCTTCACACTGTGACCTGGAGCCCATCAGTGTATGTTGCAGAGAGTAAATGTGATTAAAGCTTATTTCTTGGTTTTAGAAATTGGAAAACGGAGACACCGCAAGGATCGTTACTAGCCTCAGTCCTACAGGAGCTGTGTATGGTGGTGGTGTTCCCACAGATGAGGTAGGGACCAGCCACAAAAAGCTGGTACTGCATGCACATTTCTTTTCACTTATTCGTGCTTTGTAATGTAAATTACATTGATGTAATGTAATGCTTAAAAAAAATCAACACCAGCATCTTAAAAAGAAGAGGACCTACTTATGGGGAAAAATAGGCAAAATATTTTTAGAGGGCAATTTTGTGGTCTTTCCCAAAGTCCTTAAAAATATTCACTTGATTCTGTAATCCACATTCTAGATTATATATTTCCAGAAAATAACAGCAGTACTGCTTACAGGCATGTTCAGAAAGCTATAAATCATGCAAGCCAAAATTTTGAAATATCAGAAAGTACAGCTAGTTAAATTAAATAATGCTCATACTAAAATTAATGTTATAGAAAAATATTTTTATGTTCAGGGGAAATGCTCATAACCCTGAATTAATTTGAAAGATATTTTGAAACAGCTTATAGAGTATGGTCCATTTTTAAGGTTTGGAGAGTACATCAGAATCGCAATGAGAGTCATTTACCTATGTGTGTTTCCTACCACCGTTAGCATTGCTCTTTGAAAATGTTATCTAAGGCAACTTTCCCCAAAATTTTATTTAAATTATGTAATTACTCTTTAATTAGAAAAAAATAATAATTGCTCTGTTGGAAGTGGCTGTAGCATTTAGTGACGTTATTTGTAGAAGTGAGAATCAGGTTGGGCGGAAGAAAATCACGAAAAGGAATTAGGATGGTTTATCTTAGGTTTCAGAGCTTGCACTTATGTCTCCACAGACATTTGATAATGTTGCAAACATTGGTGGCTGTCAGAATTCTAAACTAGACCCTCGTTACTGTCCCGGCAGCCTCTACGGTTGACTTTTTTTTCGAACAAATGTCCAATCTTCAGGACTGTGCTCCTAGGGACGCTCCTATCGCCCTCCCTTTCTGGCTCTCCATGCAGCCTGATGTAGATCGGATTCCCCAGGGGACTGCCTGTCCCACTAAGACTGAACACACAGCTGGCTGCTGCCCTGATGGTAAGGCTCTCTGCTCCAGGAAGCTCCGGTGAATGCAATAGATTCTGCGTGTGAAATTAGCTGATCTCAAAACAGTTTTACTTCACCTGAGTCCTGTTGTTTGAGGTCATGCAGTGCCTTGTCATTACTCTGCTATCCCAATATGAGTATTATAATTTCATATTCTCTAGTCTATAACTACAAAGTGCAAAAATGACCCAACAGCTTCATATCATCCACAGTTATTGAAATATATGGGTATAAAACAGAGGATGGAGTCAGGAAATAGTTTATTTTTTCTTTTTTACCTGTGTTCATGTTTTACTTTTCAAGTTCTCTTAAGTGTGTACTGTGACAGCCAAAGCCCCACACCACATACACAGTATGATCAGGGAAATTGGCCACCTAATGCCATCAGGATGATACAAATCCACATATATGCACAACAACAGCCCCATAATGCAGCTCAAGCCACAGAACTACTGCTGACTGGTAGTTTTTCCTGGGTTTACATGTCCTTGTATGATGCAGAAAGGATAGATAGATGATAGATAGATAGATAGATAGATAGATAGATAGATAGATAGATAGATAGATAGATAGATAGATAGATAGATAGATGATAGATAGATAGATAGATAGATAGATAGATAGATAGATAGATAGATAGATAGATAAAAAGATACCTCCCATGGCACGACATTTTGCTGTTCCTAACTGTGCCTTCAGGCTTTTGCTGCCATGGGAGGATCCAGTGAATATAATAAATAAGCAGAAGGAAATGTCTTCCAAATCTGCTCCTGCTACTCAGCTTATACCTGCAGCAGAAGAATGGATTTCACTTTTATCATTACTTTAGCTGGCAGTTGCTCAGACAATTATCCAGTTCTTACTAAGAGAATTAATTAAATTATTTATGATGTTGCCATCCCACCACAGTCTTCTTTCATATTCTGCTCTATAATCATTAGTTGAATTAGGGCAGAGAGTCATGTGGCTTCCCTTCCCCACATAAATATGCTTAAGGCTGGAATCAACCATATGCTCATATCCAATCCATCCCTATCTTTCCTGCTATGAGTGTTTGATACTCAGGATGAAAGTTTGCTTTAATTGCCTTTTGCAGGCAAGATTGAATTTTTACCCCTCACTTAACAAAATGCAGAGTACTTTCAGATGTACACTGTGCTAGAGTCTATTTGGGGGCCGATTGATTTTTCATCCTGGTATGCTCTAGCTACCAAAATTTGCAAGCAGATTTCTGTGAACACCCAAAGCCATAGAACCAACATATCTGCAGATGATATGGGGGGAAAAATAGTGTTCACCTACAACATTAGCTTTTGTAGTAATGGCAACTAATCAGATGAAGCTATCTACTTCAAGGCATTATTGAAATGTTGCTTACTTCCTATCCCGTCTGCATTCTCCTTGGCCGCATGCCAATCACCACTTAAGACCAACACACCTCTTCCCATGAGCTCTGTAGGCGTTTTGCTCTGAGAACTCAAAATTTCAATAAATGGTACGAGAAGGTGGCCTGATGGGTGATTATGTGTTCTGCGGCTGTTCCTGTTTGCTTTTGCAGAGCTGGTTTTATAAGGAGTTGTTCTGGGTAGAATAAAAAGGCATATTTAAGATGTAAGGGCATATATGAAGGCAATAGTCACTAAATATTTGCAAAACGAAGAATCTAAACTCTTTCTTCCCCCTTCCTCATCCTTCCCTCACCTTCCTGAGCATCTGTTTTAGGGCCACAGACGTAGCTAGGACGAGTCAGGTAACCTGATGAGATATTTTTAGGAAGACTTCGTTTTTCAGTATTTTGATTTTCAGACTTGAAAAACTAGACAAAATACCATCGTAATGTATAAACATATAACGCATAGTCTGTAAAGCACCCACAATACATCATGAAAGAAGACCTCTGTAAAAGATTAAAGGTGAAAATAAAAGTTTGCCTGTATGCTTGTGGTAGCTTCCTTCCTCCCTGGGCTGCCTGACTCCAGCCCCTTCCTGTTCCCAGCCCGTCCCACGTTCTCCTGCCAGAATAAACTTCCCGGTGTAGTGGAGAACCCACGTTGATCCTAAACTATGTCTGGGCATGTCGTTTAAACGGATGGACAGTTACGACCAGACATTTATCTGCGGGAGGGCTCAGGGAGCCTTTGGGGATAAACTCATCTTAAAGCAAAAGAGAATTAAGACGCAAAGCTTGATCAAGGAGTAAAACCTCAGTTGTCAGAGGTAAGAGATGATCTTGCATTCATCCAGCAGCCTATGATTATTCTACTGAATTTAGAGTCTTCACCCAAAGGATAGCTGTGAAGCTAAAGTTTAGAAGATAGATTTTTTTTTCCTAAAAACTCTATACACCCTAACAGCAAAACAGTCATTTCTTGGTACCCTGTAAACTGTGGGAAACACAAGAGAGTAATCGTTACTTGTCCTCATGTCTCTGCAAACCAAGGCAGGCTTTGGAACCGAAATGTGTTCCGCTGCATGGGCGGGAACCTCTGTGGAGCTCAGAGCAACTCCACAGGACAGCTTTCCTATAAAGAAGCGCTGTCAGAGATAAGGAGACACAGGTGTGCTGTTCTGGCATTCAGTGCTGCAGGGAGACTCGGAGAAGTAGCCCCGGGGCCCTCCTGCGGAAGTAGCACCACCCAAAGGACACCCCCTGGGGACTGACCACGTTTATGTGTGACCACGTGTGAGATGCTCCCCAAGACTCTGAGAAATACTTGAGGAAGCTTCAGATGGAGCTTAAGTATTGAGGAGTGAGAATATGGAGGGCAACAGAGAGGGGAATTTGCCCTTTAAAAATTACAAAATATTTAAATCCTATGGAAAAATTCAGAAAGTGCCGACATCCAAGTACCAGTGACCCAGATAAAAGAGATGTTAATATTTTGCCATATTTGCTTGTGGGCCAAACTTTATACTTTTTCTATTTAAAGATAAATAAATAAAACATTATGAATACATCCTTTCCCTTTTACTTCCCCATCCCATTGGTAATGACCATTAACGAGTTGGTACAGGTGAATCCATAAAAAAATCCTAAGGGTTTGTTTTTGGTTTTGCATATTAATAATAGCATATTCCACACAACTTTTAAAACCGTTTTTACATTCACTTTTTAAAAATGTTTGATTCTTTTGTTTAAAATGTATAGCATGCTATCATTTGAATGAGCTGTCATTATGCATTCAAGATGCTGAAATGTCTGCTGTTATTCTTGACTTGAGCAAGTTTTTACAGACAAGTTTATGCTGTACTTCCCATGCTCAAAATATTCCAGAAACTCTTACTTGTATGTATGAAATAAGGCCCAAACCATTCAGCCTGGCATTTGGATTTGGCCACAACACCATTTTCAGACTTATCTATTGCTCTGCTCCTTCTCTCTGCACAGAGACCATTCCCATGCCACTGGAATAGCTTTTCTGCTGCTGTTTTCTAAAATCCCTTTTTCTGCCCGGGGTACCTTATCCCTACTCTCCACGCTAGACCAACACCACTATCCATTTGGTGACTTGACAATTCAGTTCTTGAGGCCCAGATTTTCACACTTGACTTTTCAATCCCCAGTTGGATTTAATCTTCCTTCCTCTGTGTTTTCATATTTCATCTTCATTATAGAATTTGATGCCCGGCCTCACACTTCTGTTATGACCCATGCTTGCCTTCCCAGATTTTGATCCCTGAATTATCCTTGGTTCCTTTCATAAAGTAAAAATAAATGGATGAATAAGTGAACAAAGGAAAAATAAATAAATGCCAAATCAAATCGAGAGAAGAAGATACCACTAACCAGAAAGTAATAGTCTGTGTTCCTTACAACCCAGAAGCCGCTGATGACTACATCATTCATGGTGTCAGCTGTGCTTACGAGAGAATTCCTAGCAGGGGGCAGATGAAACGTGATCCAGTCAAAAACATCATAGGACATTGTCGACAGTAAGGGGCAAGGAGTAAGAGAAAACCCATTTCCTAATACTGATCTCACGCTGGGCATGTGTGTATCATGCGTGTGTATGTATGTGTTTGTATGTATACACACTCTTTGATCAAAAGAATCAATCAGTTCACATGGTAATATACCAGATAGTTCTAGATAGAACTGCTTGAGTCAAAGCCAGACCTTTCTGGGGGGAGGGAGATTCTGGGATTGAGAGAGGTGGGGACACAGGCCCTTATCCTTGTCTCTGCTCCTGATTAGAGGAATCTCTGGTGAGAGCCCAAGGCTGCTAGACCATTAGAAAGAAAATCACTCGGCTCCCCCAGTCTTTTGCGTCCAATTTATGTCCAATTTGCAGACTTTCAACATTGCAGCCTCACAGTTCATAAAATCAAACTCAGCCTGGGCTAAGTCTCCAGGTAATGGATTTAGGATCACGGGAGGTGTTACCTGCAGTTCATGATGGGTAAATTTCTTGTTAACTAAAGTCCCTTTAGCTAAATGAGTTCCAGGTTTAAGTCTCCCTTCTCTCTTTTTTTTGGCAGGGATTTTGGGGATGGGGGTGGGGTGAACATAGAACTTTATTAGGCTGCGCGTGGAGAGCTTTTCATTGCAAAGGCAACAGGAAAAAAAAATGGGGATAAGCCAGTCTTTGTATAAAGGGAAGGTGGTGAAAGGAAGGCCGTGTATGGGGGGCTGGGGGATCAACCCTCCGGCTCCACTCGGCTTCGAAGGACTCCGGGAGACGGCGTGGTGCTGGCCGCCGAGCCTGGCTATTTCCGCAGGTAACTGCACTCCTCAGGGAAGGCCCGGGGAGACAGAAACCGCAGATGGAGGGGGCTGCAGGGATGGGGGTGGCAGGGGACGGGACACATAGCATCTCTCAGCCATTCCTGCATCCTTGCTCTTAGCAGCAAATGCATTTCCACCCACTTGCCTTAGGAGACTTGTAATCAGTAGACCGTTGTTGAAAACAGATCCATTTAATCTTCTTGGTGTGTGTCTAAGCATGTATGTGGATGTACATACCACGTGGAAACATTGGTGTGTGCTCACACTAAAGATCCCAGGTCTCTTTCAGAAGCCTAAAGGGAAATATCCCTTCTAAGATGAGTGGTTCTTCGACTGTCCATCGCATTCCACTTTAAAAGCTAATGAAATGTTATTTAATTTGGGCCTTCTGTTATTTCTTAAACCATGACCAGCTACTTCGATATTTTATTTCCTTGAAAAATAATTTCCCTTATAAAAATTGCATGGCTGCCTGTATTTTTTTCTCACTTGTATGGACACATCTCTCAAAATCTTCACATGGCCTTTCTGCTCCCTGTCCTTGGCCATTTCCCCCCATGTCTTCCTGACTTTTTTCTGAAGCTTTCGTTTTGTCTTTCCTGATCTCTCAAAATACCATTATTTTTCCCAAACAGAGCTCAGACCACTGTATTTGAGAGAAAAAGAAGGAGTATTTGACTTCAAGTAGTGGTCAGATATTCTATTTTTTACTTAAACAAATATGGTCCCTTCCCTCATGTTGTAACTTCCAGTAAAAGAGTTCACTGAGTAGTTCTATTATTGCTCTTTTGTTGTATAGAATGAAATTGCTCTATTGTTACATACATTTATTCACAAATAACAGAAAGTCCAATCATAAGGGGTTGTAGACATGTGGACCAGTATTGGCACCTTAGACGTTATTTCAAGACTCATAAATGATAGGCTGTCTATTACGGTATCATGGTACTTTCCTCTATCGGAAGACATCATTTATATATATATTTGTAGATACTGTTTATATATTTTTATACATTTGTAAGATGGTAATCTTTTAAATCAGGTTAGTGGATTGTTGTAAATAGTAGGAAAAATACATATATACCTCCTAATGTCTTATCACTAAGTAAATGCTCAATATGTAGGTGGGAGAGATTCCCATGACACTATTCTTGTCCTGTATCTCTGGACAAAGTTTAGTGAAGGGAAAGAAAACAACGATTTTTTCTTTCAAAAATTCTACATGAACTCATTTACCCTTGTTGCTCTTGTAGAAACCCTTATCAGCCAAGTTGGAGAAAGGGCTTCAAGGAAATATGCTAGAACACCTTGGAAATGTGTAACAAAGATTCTAGTATCTCCGTCTCATGAATTAACACACGTCTAACCCTCTGGGGAAGCCATTCAATAGAGCAACCGTGCAACGACCTCGGGATGAGCTGTGGGAATTTTCTCTTGGTGGTGCCACTTCTTGCCTTCATCTGATTTGCTCTTGAAGGGCCAAATCTGTTCCCTGATCCCTGGGGGTGGATCCATGCTCTCTCTGCCCCACAGGAGGTAAAGGGGTAACTGTCTAGGAACGGGCTTACTGGCTCTCTGTCTTCAGCCTTGTGAATAACCCAGTTTCACTTAAGGGAACTATCACCGCAAGGGATCAATGGGTCAGTCTGTGAATTTGAAGGAAAAAAAAGAGGCGGAAGGACTTACCGGGAATCTTGAGTTGACTTTTCTTCATGTGTCTTTTGAGAGTTAAACTGCCCACTCAGAACTTGGCCCCCAGGCCTGTCTTTGGGCTTGTGTGAGGTATCTGGAGGGGACTGGGAGCCAGCTGCAGTGTCCTGGCCGGGAAAGGTAGCTAACCTGAATCCCAAACACCTTCCCCTGCCGTGCGCTCCCGAGTGTCCTAGGGTTTGTCTTTACAAGCCACGCATCCGAAAATGGCTACAAGATGAGACTGGGACAATGACGGGGTGGTAGCAGAATCCCAATGGTTGGGGAAACAGATGTCGCAAAATTTTTTAGATTTGGATATGTGGATGACACCCTGTCCCCAGGACACCTACTTGTCTTTTATTTCTCTTCATATAAAATATGAGTTTAAAAATATTTTAAACTCGAAGCTCTATTTATTTTTTCAAAAATTGTAAGATAAAATATCAGAAAAATAGAAGCATGATTACCAATATTTGAGATTAAAGGCTGTCTAAAAGAAAAAGCAAGAGAAACAACAGAAACATTTATAAATAACAAGTATGTTGGTGGTGGCTGGCTATAAAAAATACAGGGTGATCAAATGCTTTCTTTAAAATCAAGGTTAGCCTTGAATGAAATTTGGGAGTAGTCACCTCCTAGCTAGAGGAATGTACCCAACCTTTCTGTGTCTATTTCTTTGCCTATAAAATGGAGCTAATAATAGTTCCCATCATAAATAATTTTTGTAAGAATAACTGATGTAGCATATATAAAGAATTTAGCACCTTACCTCCTCTGGAAGTGCCTAATAAACATAACATACTAGTTTTAATTCGTTGGGAAATGAAATTGAAATGATCTCATCCAAAATTACTATTGAGATACGTTTTTAAATCGCAGACACATTTTAGGAAAAATAACTGTAGGATAAGTAAAAAGGAAAATACTCTATTTTTCAATGGAATATGAAATTTACTTTCACTGAAATAATACCCTATCTTTATGGATGAGAAGACTATTATAGTGATAACACTATAATATATACAATCCATTGATTGAGTGATTAGGGCATACTATCTATCAGTCACTGTATAATGATTCATGTGTATATGTGTATATATGTGTGTATCTTAATGATTACTCATATCAGGTCAGTAAAGAAAGAATTATTTTACTCAACTCATAAAATAAGATATTAGACTTGAAGAAAAAATCACAAGTCCATACAGCTGGTAATGGGAGGCATGTGAAACTGGATAGAAGTGTATAATTTATTTCTACTTTGAAATTGCCAAAATGGTTCAAATAAATCCATGAGAGCAGCCAAGGGTAGTCTTCAAACAATGAAGAGCATGTGTACAATAATCTCACCAGGTATTAAAGTAGATTAGAAAGCCACGGAAGGACCGATTAATGGTACAGAATAGAGTCAAGAGACAGAATCAAGAATGAATGATGATTATCTTTACTCAGGTTTGCTTTAAAATCAGAGTCTAAGGCAAACCCTTGCATCCTGATGGCTTGTTGCGTGCAGGGAATCATCTTAAGGGATAAGGACAGAGAACTTGAGTGTGTCTGAAACAAGGGAAGAGGCGAGGCCACTCAGGGGGTGCATTCTCTGGCTGATATCTCAGGTGGGCAACTGGGACTTAGTCCCACTGGGGATGCTCTAAAGATGCTCTTATTCGTTGATGAACAAAAGAGCAGTGTATTTATCCAGTCTCCCATCCCACACGTGGGTCAGGGGTTTGCCCTTGGTCGAGGGTACTACTCACTTGCACTTCCAGATTTGTACATGTGTCATAGCGGCCGAGTGGTTTCATCAAGCATCCTTTGCAGTCACATTACCGTCTGCTTGGCTGCTGCAGCGATGACTGGAGAATTAAATGGGCTGAAAGATGTGGTGAGGCCAGAGAGGCATTAGATACAGTGAAGCAATTTGTAGCAATAGTGGCATTTCAAAAAACACTGAGGAAATAATGTTTTATTTGATTATAGAGTTAGGGAAACTGGTTAAAATATGAATAAAACTGAAGTTACATAAAGTGAAGTTCCAGGTGTAGAAAATTTAAATACTTTAAGGAGTAGAAAATAAAATACTAAAGAATTAGAAGAAAATACAGGTGAATAATTTTTTGGTTTGTTTGTTTTAGGTTTTGTTTTTTAACAATCTTAGGGATAGAACAGACTTTGTAGCCATAATATTTGCGACTAAAAACCTTGTATGAAAATATTACAACTAATTTTTTAAAGTTTCTTTAAAGTTAATCCAAAATAACTTTTGCTCTTCAAAAGTTGCTTTCTTTCTCAAACTAAACAGTTTTATTAAATTAAATAAACGTGTCTGAATTTTGACTATTTAGTTGCCAAGTACTCATACCCACTCTCTGTACTAATACACTGTATGTAATTTTGTGTGTCCAGCCCTAAGTAACTGAAGAGCAAATGATCAAAGAAAGATCTAACCACCCTTAAATATGTATCTCAAAATCTAGATGAATTTTTTTAAGGTGAAAGTCAGATTTATACTCATAATCTATTAGGGTTGTATATCTATACATGGAACAGTGAAGCAATTTAAAAATAAAAGTTTTCCCCTCTTAATTTCACTCCTTTTTGTATTTCTTTAAAATATGGTCATTTGAGACATCTTTTCTGTCAGAGTTGGAGAAGCTGTGATTTAGTGGTGATGCCCACATGCACAAAAATAAATAAAATAAAGTGGAGAACTTAGGCCATATTTGATTATTTTTCTATTTACCTTTATAATTTGGTACAATGTATACATTCAGAAGGTGGCTTGAGTAACACAGTGTAATGTGAGTAGATGGTTATTAAGCACATCCATACTTGAACCATTTTCAGCTTACTCTCAACTGAGCAATGAAGTTGACATTTTTTTCTAATTCAGGTTCAGATAATTTTTTTATCCTCTTCTCTATGACGAGCTCATCTTTATAACTGATGTAAATTGGGGAAAAAAATAAGTGCTAGCCTTCAATTCTCTTAGAAACACTTTAAGTTGCAGTCTAAGATCTAAACAACAGCAACGAACTTTAAATTGTGGCATTTGTCAGAAGGATGCTGTGTAGAAGAGAAACAGCCCTAGCTGCGGAAGCCTAAGGTTGAGCAATTCCCCTAAATAATATAAACGGGATAGCCTTTTACTTTCCTTAGTGTCTGTCTTCATCCACCTATTTTTTGGGACCATAATTTTCTGAAATGAATGTTGTAATAACCGAGACCAAATGTTTCCATTTGCTTTTTTTTTTTTTTGTCCCTGACTTGGCTTTTAATCTACTCCGAGGACTAGCAAACACATATGACAAATATCAAAACAACTGGGAAATTAGGCAAGGAAAAAAAAGAAATGGTGGCAAATTGATTATCTAGTGCCATGGAAACCCAAAGAAATGCGCTTCTTGAATTTTCCAGGTTTTTGACATTAGGGAAACATAATTTTGGACAGCATTTGTGATGCTTTTCTCCATGGACCGTGAAGGAGAATATCTTTGGGAAATGATCAGCAGCTAGAATTTGTTCTGGCTTGTGCTTCTTTTTCCTTTCAGCTTGTCATGTTCTTTATAATTTTTTTGAGTTGAATAATATGCAAAGACGTGAATGTGCAATGCTGTCATGCTTTCCACTGAGCTTCAAAGAAAGAAAATAGAATGAAGCTTGTTGTAAACTTTTATTTCCATTTTCTGCTTTATGTAACCTGATTTTAGTAGCTCCAGTAAAATGTAACCACATTAACCAACACTTAATTTGGACTAAATGACGACAGAAAGCCAAAAATAGCTCAGAAACAAACAAATTTGGAAAGTGTATGTGAGCCGCTACATCAGATGTTATCAAGGCACAATTTTTCCCTTGTTGGCAGGAAACATAGGAAAAGGAGGATGATTGAAACTTATTGCTGAAAATATTTCAGCAATCAAGCTCAATTATCCTTTACTCCTATCTGGTGTAGCTGTTAGCTAAAATTATAAAATAAAATGAAATGTGAGTTTGTGCAGAATTCAAATCAGCTGCATTATTGTTAGTCACTTGTATTTTCATATAAAGTTGATTGTACATTCAATGTATTACAAACTATGAATTTCTACACAAGTTAGTGAAATATAATAATATCATCTGTATAATATCTGAACACACTATGAGAGTTTGGTAATAAAGATGATGAGGGGATAAAATCAATGTTCCTTAAACTATAATTAGCACCTTTGTTTTCTTGTAGCCATTTATCAATCGACAAGTTGATTGTGTGTGCCACTACAAAACACTTTATATTTTGTTTAATATGTTACAAAACCTTTTATATTTGTTTGTTGACAGCATACAAAATAACTTTGTATCAGTTATCTGATCCGAATAAAATGTCCATGATAGAGCTGTGGGTTCATCTTCGATCTTGTGACTTGATATCGAGAGCATTTCTAGAATATCGGAATATGATACATGTTTATGCTGTATAAAATACACACTGTAGTACTTTACTTATTTAAATGCATATAGTTGATAACTGTGTTTATTTAAAATAATAGCGAGGAATTGTATCAAATTATTGAAAAGTTAACATGCAACTAGGACTACTTTTAGTAGGGTGTGTATTTCTGTTCCAATTATGTATGGCTATGAATAGTTTCTGGTAGGACAAACTTACTAAAAACTTAGTGTCTTAAAATAATAACTTACTTATTTGCACATGATGATGCCATTTGGTCAGTGTTTGGCAAGCGTATCTCGTCTGCATCAGTGGTATCAGTTGGGGTGTTTTAAATGTATACTTCCTGGCAGGCTACCACCTCCGTGGCTGGCAGGTTGATCACTGTCTGCCGAACTCAGATGTATCAGTTGGCCAGGAGCCTTGGTTCACACTTTTATCTGGATATCTTGATTCTCCCCCCTCACACCTCTCTGTATGGCTGGCTTGGGTTTCCTCATAGTCTTGGGCTCCTAGGGAATAAAATCAGTGTTGAGGGGATTTAGTTGACTCCCTAAAGAGCCAGAGCAGAAGGTTCCTAAGGCGTAGGCTCAGACCTGACGCAGTGTCACTTTGCTACCTCTGCCCCCTCCTGCTGGATAACATGATTCAACAGGCCAACCCCTAGTCAAGGGGACTCCGCAGTCTCAGGTGGGAGTCTCAGGAGGTGTGTTTCCCTAGGAGCCACCAGCGTATCACACAGAGACCTGTGCACAGAAACATTCATAGTTTTATTTCTAACAACGTTAGTCTGGGAAGTCCCTAGCCAGACCTTCAGTGGCTGAATGGTTAAGCAAATTGTGGTATATCCATAGTATGGACTATGAATGAGAAATAAAAAGGAACAAGTGTAAGAACTTGGGTTCACCTCAGGGAAATAATGCTCAGTGAAAGAGCTAATCTTAGAAGGATACACACTACATGATTCCATTTATGTAATATTTCTGCAATATTTTATAGAGATGAGAAACAGATTTGTTGCCTGAGGTTAGGGATGGGAAGGGGTCAGTACAGCTGCTATAAATGGGTCATTGGAAGGAGTCATTCCAGTGGCGATGTGACAGGTGAGCTTTTTTATTTTGGTGGTTGTTGGAGAAGCTAGTCATGTGATAAAATTGCACAGAGTTCCGCACACACACGTAAATGTGTAACTGGTAAAGTCCAAGTTCTGTGGATTGTACCACTGTCAGCTTCCTAGTTGTGGTACTGAATTGTAGCTATGCAACGTATAGACATTGGAGGAGGCTGGTGAAGGGTGCACGACACTTCCCTGCACATTTCTTTGTGACATCCTGTGAAGCTTTACTTGTTTTAACATGAAAAGTAAAGCGGAAGAAGATGACTTGCATTTGAAAAGGAAGGTAAGGGGAAGTTTGTGCAGCCAAGAGACTTGGCCTCAACCCTGCTCACTTGTTTTGCAATGTACCTAAGATTCTGTTTGTGTTTCTGGTGAGTCAAATAGATCAGGAGACAATTACCAGTGATAAGATGATTTGTATGTTTTGCTACTCTTCCCAAGAGGAGGGAGTAGGTGTCACGTGACGTCGGTCCACCTGGGAAAGCACCAAGGGCAGTGGGGAGGCAGGAGGAGTTTGGGGAAAGCATGGACCAGAGCCTTGATGGTGATTTTAGCAGGAAAGGGGTGAGACAGTATAAACAGCTGAAGTTTTGGGTTGGATAGTTTGACAACTTTTGGCAGGCTCTGTCTTACAGGGATGGTTCCAAATCGCTCTGAGCCTGTCACTGGGGTGATTTAAAGCAGGATGAATAATGGCTTGGTGTGTGAAAATTTGATAAAGGAGGTAGTTAAGGGGTAGAGACTCTGGAATTTGTTGGTCTGCGTGTCAAAGGCAAATTGCTAACTGTAGGAATTAGCCAACCCTGGAAGTGCCCAACCTTCCCTTCCAGGGTTTGTAAGGCGTCATGATGTCAAAACATCATACAACATGGAAAATGAAAGCATGATTGATAGAGTACACTACTTCCTAGCCATTGTAACACCAGTTATTTGACTCTTCAAGCCTCGCTTTCTCCCTCTTTATAATTTGGATAACAATAACGCCTAACTCATCGAGTTACCATGGGGACCAAAAAGGAAATAATCCACATAAAGCAGTTACAACAGTGCCTGGAATCTGTCAAGCCCTCAATGAAATATGCTAATGATATGCAGCCTTGGACTCTGGACAGAGCATCATCTGGTGCAATGGTGGGTGGGTTTGGAGGTTTCCGTAAATCTTTGCTCATTTTTATGTAATTACTAATGTCATATATATAGAATTCTGTTCTCCTGAAGCAAAACTCTTTTACTTGATTTTGTTTCCATTTTATTGTCAACTTATCCTAAATTCCAGGATAAACTCTGTAAATTTTAATGGTAAAGAAAACCTGAGTACTATTCTAGTCTATAATGTGTGTATAAGACAGTTATTCCACAGATGGAAGCTGATTTGGAAATGACTTGCATGAAGTGCAATCAGAATAGGTATTGAGACATTGAACATTAATGCCCCATGATTTCTTCTGTGGCAAGCACTAACCCCAGCCCATAATGTGTGTCTAGAAAATGGTTGATTTTCAGGTACAATGCACTCAGATTGCATATAAAAACCCAGCTATATTTCAAAGGTGCAGCTCATTTTATTTGCATGAAAATCAATCATTTTTTGTCAGCTAGAGAACGTTAAAAGTCAGTGGGTAAATGGATGGCTTCACCACGGATCTCTGGAACTCCACAGGAGCATTCAACTAACTGTGACACTATTTGCCACTTCATAAATTAAAAATAATCCATAAATAACGCCTTATTCCAAATTAGACAGGAAGGTGACATTTCAGGACGTGTAGGGATGGGAAAGAGGGGCGGTTCCCTAAAAAATGAAAGCGGCCCCTTGTGAGATCTCTTTAAGCATTGCTTAATTTTAGTCAATGTGACAAGCTGCACACGGGCCTGAAAAAACCCCAAAACTATATAAATTGTCTAAGAAAATTAAGGTACTAGTGATCCACTTAAATAACAGCCTGAAGTCAGGTAATTTTATGATAGTACTATATTTTCTGCAATGTGATATGCAATTAATTCTTCCTTAAATAAACACACAGATTAGAATTTCATTATGCCGACATCTGACAATAAACCTGGACCCAGTGAACTCCTTTCTTTTCACTATTTAAGTCTTTACAATTAATTCTGGATTTATGTCATTTGCTGGTCAATGTTACAGTCACCTTACTAACTATATAAGCAATTTGAAAGCTGTCGGAGCTCACGGGAGCCACGGAAGCAGGGGGTGATAGCCCTTGGTTTCAATCTAATCCTCGTTTTGTGAAGTTTTATTTTCCCAGGCTGTGGCATTTTCTTTTAGCCACGTAATTGAATGTTAATATCTTCTTTTAAATACCACAGTAATTCTAAGTTTAGATTTCAGTGGGACATACAAGGCAGCTTAATTTTGTCTAATACACAGCTTAGTAACATTTTTTCCTTTGAATTTTTTTTCGTCTTTAGCGTCCAAAACAATTTTGTCACAGTTGATAAATGTAAAGTGTGAGGTTATATGAGGAGCCTAAGAATTCTCCAAGTAATTGTCCTTGTAATAGTTGACTCCTATCTGTGGTGTTACTTTACTCTTGCAGCAGGCACTGGCTGAGCTCCATGAAGGTATTTCAGGGCCACGGGACCTGGCACCATGTCCCATCAGCCAGGTGGCATGAGATGGGCAGCCAGAGTTGAGCCTTGCTCTGCACCTGCTCGTGTAGTGAGATGGTGTTGCCTTTTACCACAGTCGGCCATGCAGAATTCTTACCAACCCTTAACACTTGTTCATATACATAAAATGTTTTAAGATGGCCTTTTGAGGGTAGATTTTAAATGTTCTCTCCCCCAAAAAAGAAATGATAATTATGGGAGTGCTGGAAGTGTAAGCTAGCAATATGGGTGTAATTAATGTGCAGTATGTAAGTGTATCGACATGCTGTTTACCTTAAGCTTATGCAATGTTATAGATCAGTTAGAGCTCAATAAAGCTGGTGGGGTGTGAAGAATAACCTTTTGGTAGAAACAAAATAAAATCTAATGAAAGATAGACATGTAATTCATACTTTTATCTCATACAGGTAGAGCATTATTATGAACCAGATTTTTCCAGAATTACATGTTGAGTGTGTGCTAACTCCTTAAAATAGGCTGTAGGAGAGATTGTTTACACTTGAACAAACTTGCCTTTGTGTAACATCTAGGATCACAGAATCTTGGAAGAGTTCTCTAAGACTTGAGAGATTGGAAGTAGATACATTCACATACAGCTCCTTAGCTCAGACATAAAAGTCTTCCTTCATCTGGTCAGAACTAATTTGGACCAAGTACACATTTTCTCCAGCCAGATCCATAGTCCCTCCATATTATATTGCTTCCATGTCTTGTTTACCTTCCTCTCTGACTGGAATTATTTTCTCAATATTCCTTCATTAACCCAAATTTTTCTAAACTAATACTGAAATTTCTCATTCCTTTTTTCTCCATTTTTTTTAAATTGAGAGATTTTCTTGATACTCCTCTCCATAGAACAATCTCATTATTATTATTAGTAGTAGTAGTAGTAGTAAAAATAAAAAGCCGTACTTGATTGTATGTGATTAAGTATCTCTGGTTTTCTTATATAGATGGGCTTTCACCTATCAAGAGATTAAAACCTCTTTTAAGGCATGAGTCATATCTTGTACTGTTTTTTTTCCCCCCAGAAGCTTGGCAAGTACTAAGCATAGGTTTTATAAATTATTACAAATAGGTTCTACTGATTTATGTACCCATCTCATCTTCTTCCCCTATGAAAGAACATCCCTTCTCTCCTAGGAAAAAGTATCTTTAAAAATAAATGCAAGTACACTGTGATAGAATTACACAAAAGTGAACAGATATCTATTCAGCAAAATTTATGCATGTTTCCTAGATATTTGAGGATAAAACTGTCAGGCAACGTAAATGACGATGTTGCAATATCGTCAGAAATCTGCATCCACGTTAGTTATCTAAACTCTCTGCATCTCGGAATCATTCCATGTTTGAGGACAAATAGTTGATGCGGAATAGAACAGTTCGGAAATTAGTCCCACCTGGGGTCAAATCCCAGGGCGTTGCCACTTAGATGCGCCCCCTTGAGCGCCGTCCTTGCACAGCGTCACTCTCAGTATCTGTTAAATGGAGATAAAAATGCCTCCCACGTGGAGCCGTGAGACGGTAACCCACAGGGTGAGGATTAAATGGAACTTGTCTTCATTCTCCATGTAGCAACCTTGTATTAAAGTATTTCCTAAAGTGGGGTATTTAGGAAGAAACAAATACCAGCAGCAGCTTGACCTCATTCTTTATCCAAAACTTCCATTCCTTCCTCACTGAACTGTATTTTATCTTCCTTCGCCCTCCTGTAATAACCAGACTCAAACATAAGTGCTTATTTCTTTCCAGCTTAAAGTCTTCCCTTGGAAAGCTTTCTGTTCTGAACTTCTCCCCTGTCCTCCTCTGTCAGCGCAAGTCCCACCCTGCTTTGAGGCTCAGACCAGTCTCCGGGACTGTTGAGTTCTGCAGAGATCATTTTTTTTTCTCTGAGGAATTTCATTGCCTATGAAGTTGATGGTACATTTTCTAGTTACAAATGCTTTTTTGTGTATGATTGCCTGTTCATTGCATAAGCCTATCACTCGATCCTAAAACCAGTTCTAAGTGTTTCCATAACTTTTTTCTTTCTTTTCTTTCCTCTTTTTAATTTGGTCTTTCAATGTACATAAATTATGTAGGCTAAGAATTCATGATACAACCAGACAGAGCTATGTTTTGTTATTCTTTATTCTTATCTCACTTTGTTCTAAGCAGGTTTTAAGGTGCCTTCCAAGGCTGTGTATCTGAAGTTGAATAATTTACTATTTTGTAATGATGGCTTTGCATGGTAATTTACACAATGTCTTTATATCATTTTCATTCTGCTAAACCGCATGCCAATTGTGTGCATTAAGAGGCTGGCACTGCTCTACAGGTTAGAGAAAGACAGATCCTGCTCTGAAGTTTTCTTCTCTGCCCTGCTTCCCCAGTGTGCCTCTCATCACTTACAAAGAGTACTTTTCTGTTTCCCTGAGCTAGCACTTTACTCACACATCTTTAAGTCATCGATTGCCAGTTCAGTGGATACAATGAATGACTATTTTGGAAGACAGATTGGTGTTGGAGTCATGGTCACAGAAAAGTAGATAAGTCACATATCTTTTCATATATTAATCCATAAACTGGCTGATGAATTCTATTTTGAATTGCATAGGGATTAGAGGAGATGATATTTTTAATGGGAACACACATGGAAAAAGAATTCTGCGAGGAATGGTCAGTTGGTTCGAACGGGAATTGATGCCTGTCTGTTCTCAGACTGTATTTGGGATTAAAGCAAGCTGATGGCAGCCAGTACCTTACAAGCCCCCAAAATAGCAATAATGCAAAACTCTATCTGCCCAAAATGGGAACTTTGAGAGGATGTATTAAAAGCTTAACTTTGGTTTGCATTGATAAATGAGCCTTTCTCAAACAAGATTTTCTTTTCTTTTTTTTAACTCTGTCCCTCAGTGAGCCAGCTGCAGATGCCTTTATGGGATTGTTGCAGTGTCATGACGAGAAACCGGCTGTCTAGTTTACTTTCAAAATCTCTCCAGCTCCATCCAGGTGCTGAGATTTAAGGATGTGCCATTCCTCGCATCAGCTGCTCAGGATGGACCCTTACCCACACTGTGGGCACGTCCTGAACGAGAGAAGGCTGTCTTTGTGTACTTCCTCAAGGCACCTCAATGTAGCTACCTCATTCTGTTTCAAATTAACATCAGTGGTAATTTCCGCTGGTTATCCTGTGTCAAAGGAACTCTATATCCTTCAACTGTTCTCCTTTGCAGGGCACCATGGGAGGCTGTTAAGATATGCAAATTGTGTTGTCTCTGTACTTTCAGGGGTGATTTCTTTTTTTTCTCTTCCTCAGGAAATCTAAAAGAACACGTTAGAGTTTGGCTTTTAATACTGAAGGGAAAAAGAGCAGTGACTGTGGGTAACCCCCTATGAATCTCCTCTCAAGGACAGATTTCCCAATAACGGTAAATATTACAGTTTGGGAATGTTGCAGGGACAAGTAAAATTACATGGTCAAATCCCTAAAGAAATCTTTAAATATACTGAAAAACTGTCATCGTCGCTTATATGCTTGCCTGTTATTTTTCTGGAAATGAAATTTTGCCAGAAAATGAATTCTGCAAATGTGATCTTTAAGTCATTTTAATTGGCCATGATCAATACTCTAGCGTTATTAATAATCTTGTGATCTAATAGTGAAGAATAGAGTAGGCATTCGACTGCCAAATTCAAATTTCACTTTCATTGACTGTGTGCTCTAAGTTACTTAAAATCTCTAAATTTTGGTTTCTCATCTCTAAAACTAAGATTGTAACACCTGGCTCACAGTAGTGTTACAAACCTAGAGCAAGATAATGTTCCTGTCATGTAAACGTCATTCATTCTCGGCAGGCTCTTACTGTTGGTGCAACTTAATTGCTTCGGAAAGAATTAGTTGTTTACATTTTGCACATCCTAACCAGTATTTGGGAATTTTTAATGACACATTTCTGCATCACAAATCTGATCAATGGCAGCTGAATTTACTCCATTATCCTGTTATATGTAATCAATCAATCACTTTTCCTATAGTATTTAAGCCAGCATAATTCTATTTCTATCATAGTGGCAGTAGAAAACAGAATGATACAGAATTTAGTAAATGACTTATCAGAAAGGTATATTTCTAACTTAAATGCCCCATCATAGGTTTCTAGTGCATAGCGTGACAGTGCATGTTCCACCGTGGCGAAGATAAAATGCACAAACATTAGTGTACAGCTCGATGAATGTTGGCATGTGTACACACTCGTGTAACTATCACTCAGATCAACACAGCAAATATGCTCACAAATTATTTTTCCCTTCACCTGTTTCATCTCCCCTCCCCCTCTGGCAACCACCAGTCTGTTCTCTGTGTTTATGAGACTGTATCGATTTTGTTTGTTTCTTTTTCATTCATTTGTTTTATTTTATGAGTAAAGTCATACGGTATTTGTCTTTGTCTGGCATATTTCACTTAGCGTAATACACTTCAGGTCCATCCATGTTGTAAATGGCAGGATTTCTTTTTTTTCTTTCACAGCTGAATAATATTGTGTTGTATATATGTATCACATCTTTTCTATCCATTCATCTTTCAATAGACACTCAGTTCCTCCCTATCTTGATCGTTGTAAATAATGCTGTGGTATTTGAGCATTATTTGAGATTTTTGGATTTGATATTATTGGATTTGAGAAATCTCCGTACTCCGTACTGCTTTCCATAGTGGCTGTACCAATTAACAATCCCTCCACAGTGTACAAAGGTTACTTTTTTTCCCACATCCTTACCAACACTCATAATTTCTGATGTTGTTGATATAGGCCATGCCGACTGGTGTGAGGTGAAAGCTCATTTTAGTTCTGATTTGCATTTCCCTGATGATTAGCGATGATGATCATCTTTTCCTGCCTCTCAGACCTTACATTTTTGACATAAAGGCTTATTCATGGTGCTTTTATTGGTTTTCTTCCATAGTAGTCTGTCTATTTCCATTTTTCTAGGTTTAAGAAATACCCAGCACAAAGGGCAGATGTCTTATTCTTTGTCATCTATCATTGTTTTGAAAATAGTCACTTGAGAGAATGATAACAAATCATAATTACTGATAGAAAACCAAACTATTTTTCAAACAAACAAATGTCTATAAATCAGGGGTGGAGTTCAGGACATGCTACCCCAAAATGTGGCACTTTGACATACTGAATATTTTCAGCTGAAGGAATTTGAGAAAATGGCAGAAGTTGGACAGTCACTCTGACCTCCTCCCCACCTTGTCTGTCTTTCCCGAAACAGGTCATAAAACCCTCGTGGGGGAGGTGCCATCCCTGTACCGGAGGAAACGCACATCCTTGCCTTTGAGAACAAAGCGAGACTGAAAAGAATCCTCATAGACAGATCTTGTGGTTTCCCCCAGTTTACAATTGCCTCACTCTCTTTAACCTATGCCATTCCTTCCCCAACTGTCTACTACTCCTCAAACATAGCATGAAAATGCTGTCTCGCTGTTTCTCTGGGTCTTCCTCTCCTTACGGAGGCTCTCGTGTCATGTAATATTTATATTTAAGAATGTGTATGCTCTTCTCCTGTTGATCTTTGTCAGTTTAATCTTCACACTCTGCCAGGGATCCTAAGAGGGTCAAGAAAAACTTTTCCTTCCCTATATCAGCTTGGTTTTAGATTCTGGGAGATGCCAAATTGGGAGTTAATTTCTAGAGGTCCCTATCGATAAATACTCCAACGCGCTAAATACTTTCATTAAAGTTCAGGTAACTGGCATTACTGGCATTCTTCTCAGATATGATAAGAAGGTCTGATGGTGGAAACAAAATAGGTAAACAACAAAAGCATAGCTGCCCCACGAGAGAGATTGCAAGTCAAAGGAACGACAGACCAGACAAGGGTCAGCAAACCAAGATCCACATGCCGGATCCAGCTGGCCTCCTGCTTTTCGTACAGGGCCGTGAGTTACAAATGGTTTTTACATTTCTAAATGGTTGGGGAAAACATTTTAAAAAATCATATTGTGTGACGTGTGAATATTATATAAAATTCAAAATTCAGTTACCGTGAGTAAAGTTGTATTGGAACACAGCCGCATCCACTTGTTTATGGGTAGTCAGTCCTGCTTTTGTCCTGCAGGAGTAGAACTGAGTGGTTGAGAAAGAAGCCAGGAGCTCCTGAGGCAGACATCTTGACTACATGACCCTTTACGGGAAAAGTCTGCTGCCCCCTACTGTAGACGAGTGGAATCATAGATGCCGTTAGAGTCCCATTTACGAAGTTGGTTGTCATGACTGTTTATTTTGGTGACATAAGAAGTTGTTTTTATTTTAGAGTTTAAGAAATACAAGCACCATGGGAAATTATATACAGTGTAATATTATTATGTAAAGTCAAAAGGAATAAATTAATTAAAAAGAAATACTCTTAAATATTAACAAGTCTGGACTTTAGATTGAAATTATACACATTCTGTCCACCCATCGACCCCACTTCTTTTGGGAGGTCTACAAACTAGAAAATCGGAGGAAATGTCATGGAAACACTTTTAAATGAAACTAATTTGTATGACAGTCTGTTAAATTGTTTCTACACTTTGGTACTGGTATGTTAAGCAAGAGATTCACATTTTATAATTAAATTCTGCTAATTAAGGCTCCAAAACGACATCTAGTTAACTTGTCTCTAAAAATCCATGTAACACCTATTTTTGCCAAAATAACTCTTCACTTTTTAAAATGCATTTAATAAAAATCAGATTACAGACTAATTCCAGTGTCTCTATAGCTCATGAGTAGAACAAATGTCGAGATGTTACTGTTATTTCGCTAAACTGGAAAAAGCAATGCTAAAGAATTAGTTAAAAATTGTAAATTTAGAAAATGGAATGTAGTTGTTGGAATTAAAGAATACATTTTACGTTCCAAATGATTTATTTGACTGTGTAATTATATATGGAGAAAATCCATTTGTATAAATATTAATATTTTGGTATGAATTTTTCATTTTTCAATTATTTTCAATGGAAAAGGACTTAAAAAAAAGAAACCTAAAGTCAATCTCTTTGCTATAACTCAAGTAAACTCAGAAGGATATAGTTCCAGCAGATGTTTACATATTTGGAAATGAAATATGGAAATGTGCAGGGATATTGATAAAGATGTGCATATATGTGCATATATTCAATGCCAGGTAACTCTACAGATTTATGTATGATTAATTTAAGTTAAAAGAAATATACCTTATAGATTAGTTTTTCTGATCAAGATTTGCATTGTCAGTAATTTTGTAAATGGCTATCCAGAGAGGACATTTGTTATTGGCTAGGCTGTTTTAGACCATTTTGGTCATTCTTCATTTACAAAGCATTTGTTTGCCTCCGTTTGCTTCTGGAAGATTGAAAGCAGAGACAGGCTTTCAAATCATTATAAAGCCAAGTATTTTTGCAGCAAAGTACATGATGAACAGAACTTTAGAAAGCCATGGACGAAATAGATGGATCTAACAAAAGCTGGTCCTTCCTCCAAAATACAAGCATTTCTTCTCAATTACTGTTCTTTTGCATTTTCTTTACAATTTCTCTGTTCCTTTCTGTGAAATTGAAGCACACAGTGCTTTTTTGTGGGGAAGAAAATATGTCAACAATTAAACAAATTGCTGTCTGAATGCTCACTGTGAATCACTCAAATACACAAATATGATGGACGAAGGAATATAAAGTTACATTAGGCCAGGCACCTGTGTTTAAAGGGAGATCATTAGCTTATAAAAATAATTCATGCATATGTTGATTTTGTTTTTCCTTCACCTCGTTAGACCAAGAATGAAAATGCATGATGCATGTCACCATACCTCCTCCTACACTTGGAACACTCTTTTTCTCTGAGCTTGAGTGAAAACCTCAGGACTCTTAACAATCAGCCCAAGTAGCTACTGATACCAACTGAAGTTATAACATGAGATGAAACAGATCCATGCATCGGATGCGAGCTCCTCGAGGGCCAGGCTCCTTGCATTCATCCTGTACCCCTAGATTAGAGTAACATTCACAAGAAGAGCTAACATTTCAGCAGTGCTTACTATGTGTCAGACTTACAATGTACTTTGCTAAGAGCCTGTGGTTTATTAACCCATGTGTGCTTCCCAAGAACCACATGGGACTAGGGGCTGTAATCCCCATTTCACAGATGAAAACACAGGCCCCAGGAGGTTTGGTAAATGTGTCCAAGGCACACAGCTGTGAAGGGAGAGGACTGGAACTCGAAAATAAGTCCCATCCTGGCTCTGGCCCCTGGATGGCTATCGCTGCATTGCCCAGCTTCTCCAGAATGTGGTACTTGCTTTTTCAAGTGTTGAAAGAGAGAAAAGAGCTATAAAAGTGTTCTAATTGTAGAAGGAAGCACTTGTGCACAATAGGTTTGCTCATAAAATCACCTGTTCCTAATAGTTCCACATAGGTCCCCACCCCACATCCTCTACATAATGCCTTTCTCACCATCACTCTTGTTCTTTGGAAGCGACTGCACAAAATCATGCATGTAATTACCATTCATCATAATGAAATAATTTCCATTGTTATCTAACCTTTTGAAATATTTTCACTTTAAAGGATAAAATAACTTTTATCCCAGAGGAATCAATTACTGAATAACAGGAAAGGTTTTTGGACACTGAAACACCTCTGTGCTGCTGCTAAAATCTTGCCACCAACAGGCAGATGCTTAATGTGACCTACTGCTCCTAGGAAGAGTAAGAGACAAGGTACCAGGACCCGTAGCAATTTTAGGGGCTCACAAAGGTGTCTCCAATTATTTAAAAAGTCAGAAAAACAGAATGTACTTAAAGGCCAAAGAAAATGCTTTAGTATGTAATACTAATATATTCATTTTCATACCAATGTAGTAAAATATGATTTTACATCTCTCTCTCTCTCTCTCTCTCTCTCTCTCTCTCTCTCTCTCTGCCTTGCTCTCCCCCTCCCTCCCTTCCTTTCTTTCTTTATTTAATGGAAGGAGGGTTGCCTGAAGGCAAAAATGTCAAGGATCATGAAGGCCATCGTGTGGCCCTGGTAGCTGATGGGACTAAATAACATTCATTTGCATATTTCAATTTCTCCAACGAGCAACTGAATGTAAGAGAAGACAAAACACCAACAAACAGACCCCCACCTTTTTTGGTCATATTAACAAATGACTCTAAGAATAATATAAATTGTTTCTTGTAAAATGATCTCCATGGTTTCATGAAGGGAATTAGGCCTGTCTCGTACAATAGCCACCAGTCATATGTGTGTGGCTGTTTAAATTAAAAGTTACACTAATCATAATGAAATATTAGAGATTCGTTTCTTCAGTCCCACTAGCCATGTTTCAGGTGTTCAGTTGTCTCATATACAAAGTGGCTACCATATTGTAACGGGAAGATATTGTGCATTTCCATCATTCTGGAAGGTTCTATTGGACCTTATACCGGAAGTCAGCTCATAAATATTTTAGGCTTTGTAGGCCGTATGATGTCTGTGGCAACTATTCAACCCTGCCGTTGTAGTGGAGAAACCACCATAGGCAAAGTCAAACGGGTGTGGCTGTGTCCCAGTAAAAGTTTATTTACAAAAAGAGGCTGTGGGCAGGATCTGGGTGCGGTGGTTTGTCAACCTCAGGACTAGATTATCCACACAAGGCACTAAACACTGTGTTGGACACATAACAAATGTTCAATAAAAAGTAGTCTTTTTATTGTGAAGTTTTAAAAATAAGAAAAACAACCGCAAGACCAGAAACAACTTAAAGGTCCAACAGTTTTTGTATATACAGTTTGGTGTTCCGTAGTAGCTATAATTATTTTAACATGATGCTGTAAAATATCCCAAAAAACAAAAAAAACCTGAAATGTATTTACTGGAAAGGAAAAATGCTCTTGATCCATTTTTATGTTTTTAGAAAACTAGGTAGGTTATGGGCCTCTTTTTTTAAGAAGAGACAGACACACACATGTGAATACTTACACATCTCTGTACAGTAACCTATGTAAGTGTTAATTTCATTATCTTCGCTTATCTGTTTTTAAACATTTTCTCCGTATAGTCTCTTGTGTTTTCATAAGCAAAAGCAAGAGAATACTGATCAAAGTAACTTCAGACAGTTAAATAAATATATATTTATGTTTTTAAATATATTTTAAAATAAATAAGTAAGAATGAAAGTAAAAATCTGCCGACAACACATTCATAATACCTGTATTCTCACTGAAGCACAGCGCTGACCAGTTCTATTTAGTCTGTTTCTATGTACATATTTTATAAACGCTATTGGTATGAGACAAAATAATAATACTGTGAAGGTGGTCAAGCATGTAAAATCTTGAATAATTTAAGGATACGGTTTAATGGACTGCTGGTTTTTTTATGACTTCAAGATAATCATTTGGAGCTGAGGGGGAAATGTCATAGACAAAATCCCTCCTATTCTCACCAATTTTGTCTCCTTGCTCACCTAAACATGAAAACAAACTTTTAACATCTTTTTCCTGTATGAGCCACGTTGCATCTTTATCAGCAGTGGGCATACACATGTATTACAGGGATGTGTGCTCCACAAAACCGCGGAAACCAGGCAATTCCTTGTTCCCTGAGGATTTTTAACGCAGGAGAACGTCTCCAGCAAGTTACTAGGTATAAAAATGAATCCATACACTACGTGGATTTGGGTTATAACAGAGACAAAAACATACAAATGTCAAACCAAATTTTTAAATTTACATTCCAGAGTTTTGTTTTTTTTTTAAATAGATATATACACACATGTTATTTATATAGGTATACATACACATGCATACACACACTCTAAAGATAAACAGAAAACCTTTGAATGTGTATTAAGTAAATGCACAAATAGTGAATTTGAAATGTGCCTGAAAGATAAACAATTCTGTACAAATATTTAGTACATCAGGAAATACAGCATTTTCACAATTCCTGGCAATACTTTTATTAGAAATAAAATACAATTTAATTTTTCTTTCTTTTCTTTCTTTCTTTCTTTCTTTTCTTTTTCTTTCTTTCTTTCTTTCTTTCTTTCTTTCTTTCTTTCTTTCTTTCTTTCTTTCTTTCTTTCTTTCTCTCTCTCTCTCTCTCTCTCTCTCTCTCTCTTTCTTTCTTTCTCTTTCTCTTTTTCTCTCTCTTTCTCTTTCTCTCTTTTTCTCTCTCTCTCTTCTCTCTCTCCCCCACTACCCCTTTTTCTCTCTCTTCCTGTGTTTAGAGCAATACCATGTAAGAATTATTTTAAAATTTCTTCAACTGAAAACATTCTGTTAATTTTGGTAGGCTGATTCCTCTAGTTTGAACTGTTAGGAAGTTGGTCATAATGGGCAGTTACAAAGTAGCTAAATATGTCTATATTTTTATCTTCCTGATGGGCAAAGACCTGTTATTAGCATAGGTTAGTGTGTATAAGAAGGGAAACCTGTTTCCCTTTTCAGTTGAGAAAACTTCATTTGGGTAATGGTGTGATTTTCCATCTGAGATGGTGAGACAGGCATTAGCCAAGGAGCCATATAGGAAAGGACAAGATGTGAAGTTTTACCTCAAGATACATTTACAAGTCCTGTTTGGCAGCATTTTCTCTGAGAACAAGCTATGCTATATATTTCAGAGAAATTGAAACCATATGTTGACACCTAAAAAATCTTGAGAAAAACCACTGCAGTTTGCAAGAAAACACATAAATATAATCAAATCGCTGTAGAATATGTCTACTTGAACTAACTATAATACTACACTTGTTTTTCAAGGGGCTGTATTAGTGATCTTAATGCTATTAACTGTAATACACGGTGACCTAATTGAAACTGACTGACTGAGTTAATATTAAACTCTTCATCTTATATTTCCAAATTGAAATGAAAAGGTTTAATAGTACCTGCTTCAGTTTTAGTGATAATTATGTTTCCTTGCTGACCCTTGGCATGTAAAGTTTTCCTGTCAAAAGAGGGGGGTTTTGGAACTAGATTTAGGCCGGAATGAAGCCTCAGTAGAAAACACTGTTTGGGACATATTTAGGCTGGCAGCTATTTGATGAACTACTGAATGGTCACTTCAATTTTTCTACTTCCCGACCTGGCACTTTTCATCTACAGATATTGAAAACAGCCATCCCAAGGCCTTGGTAATTTAAAGACGGCCGCCTGACACACGTTACCCATCACAATGAAATCTTAATTTAAAGCTAGATACAGGACAATTCTTCTGCAGTCCCAGAAGTATACCTACTTAGAGATAATATGGTGATAGAATATGAAGGATCTTTGTAGAAGTTTCCTCGCTTGAATGAAAGCATTAGTGGCATTATTGCCGTGGTGTGATTTTAGGATTCTACCCACATGGAAAGCACAAAAGAGAAACCTGGCTAAGACTTTTTCTGCATCCATTTGAATTGGAAATTCTGTGATGGGGACCATAGGAGGGGACATTCCTCTGTTATCAGCTAGTTACCTCTGTATCTACCTGGAGCTCCATTCAGTGCTGTCACCAGTAGTCTTCCAGCTTCCAGTCCTGTCCCATCACATTTACTGATCCCATCACAGCTGAAGGCTCCAGGAGGGCTGCTCCCTCCTTCCCTTCCTTCTTTCTCAATTTGCTGGTGGTCACAGAGTTCGTATATAAAACCAACAATGCTTTTCCACCTTGGTTATTTGCAAAGGGGGAAGTCACCCTGCCACACATACACGCAAACACATGTCACCACCACCACCATCACTACCCTGGGGCAGTGAAAATTCTCTTAAGTTTCTCCAGTGAAAATTCATAAAGAGGTTGCATTTCAGGGAATTTTATATAATTCTTTTTAATATCCTCATGATGGAGAATACACTTCCTAACACACACACCACATTACCACTGAAGTTTGGACTTTCTAGTAGCTACTGCCATATACTGAGTACCTAGTATGTGCAGAAGAATTTGCTAGATATCAAGTACATCTTATTTAAACCTAACTAAAATCTATGAGGAAGTTAGTTAATCCTCTCTCTATATCAAGAAGCTGAGACTTGGAGATTTAAATAACTTGCTTATATTCCCAGCTGGGAAATGAGAAACATGGGTTTAATATAAGTTTTTGACGATGAATCCTGTACTTTTAACTCTATTATGTATTGCCTGCTTTTTGCTTCTCAGAATCCGCAGTGGCATGAAGCTTTAAAAGGCAGTTTTACTACTGTAAACTGCAAAAATAGAAAATCATTTGGGATTTAGTGGGTGTGTTAGTTAATTTCATGTGTCAACTTGACTGCATCAGGAAATGCCCAGTTACCTGGTTCAAAATGATTTCTGGGTGTGCCTGTGAGGGTGCTTTGTGATGAGATTAGCATTTGAATCAGTGGACTCAGTAGCTTGCCCTCCCCAGTGTGGTGGTGTCATCCAATCTACTGAAGGCCTGGAGAGTATACATGCTCAAAGAAGGACGAATTTGCCCTTTGTCTTTCTGGCTGCTTTCCTGGGCTGAGACATCAGTTTTCTGCACTAGGCCTGGGGCCTATTATTGGCTCCCCTGGTTCTCAGGATTTGGGATTCAGACTGGAACAATATCCCTGGTTTTCCTGGGTCCCCCAGATTGCAGATAACAGAGTATAGGACTTCGTAGGCTCCATAATCATATGATCCAATTTCTCATAATAAATAAATAAATAACCAGTGGCTCTGTTTCTCTGAAGAACCCTGACTATTACAGAGTGATAATTTGCAAGAAAGGAAATAGACAAATGCAGACTTTAAATTGTCTTCTTGTCAGGATTCCTTTTGAACATCTCAAATCTGGGGACAGCATTGTGAAAAAGTGTTTCTGGACACTTTCTGGGGAGATGGCCAATAACTTTTATCAGATTCTCTAAGTGGTTCATGATATCTATATATCTATATGTAGATATGCATTATAAACATTTTTGTTATGCTTTATATACGTACATATAATACATATTATAAACTCTCCTATACATTATGAAATTATCTTCTATGTAGAATATATAAAATGATGCCATCAATGTTTTTTTGTTCATTCTATCATTTACCTGTAACTATCTAGTATATACATTTATAGAAATAAAAATATGCAAGTTTTGAATTGTTTTAAATTTGAAAAGTTTTGTATTGCTCCTTATTAGCCCATTCAGTTACTATTGATAGGTTATCCAAGCCAATCCTTTTTTTTCCTATCATCTACCTCTCTCTCTCTCTCTCCTCTCTCTCTCTCTCTCCCTCTCTCTATCATCTATCTCTTTCTTTGAGCAAGCAAAATTAAGGCATCTCTTTTTGTCACTCTATTGTACTCCTGAGTTAGAACCCTAAACCAAACTCCCAACTCTAAAAACATGAAGGAAAATTACAGAATTGAAAGTGGAGGCTATTGATACTAGAGCATCATTTTCTAGTTCAACTAAAGAAACAAAAGAATGAATGACTTAAAAATGTACCCCCCCCCTTGGTGCTTGGAGATCCCATACTATTCTTTCCCCAACCTCCAAAGCAGATAAACTCATTGTGCCTTTGATTCTAGTGTCAGATTAGCCCACTGCCAAACTGTCCCTAAGAAAGTTGAGTAAAGTAGGGTCAGAACCCTAAGGCAATAATCAATGTGCTCTAGAATGT
This sequence comes from Manis javanica, assembly GCF_040802235.1. NCBI lineage: Eukaryota > Metazoa > Chordata > Mammalia > Pholidota > Manidae > Manis > Manis javanica. Next base: position 174,445,538 of record NC_133159.1, on the reverse strand, counting down.
GTAAGCTCTAGCTCTATCATCACATGATTAGTTTTCTCAGTGGCAGTACCTGTATTTACTAAAATGAGCTACTATATAGCCCCTTTGAAGAAACTTGTAAAACAGTGGGTTTAATTTGTCTGGGACATAGAGACTAAAATATGGTGCAGGTTCCTGATGGAAAATGTGTTACGCAGTGTTCCACCAAGTATCTTGGAAAATGGGCAATGTTAACGTAAGTCTCTGGAGTAGAGCCAGAAAGAAACAGTGGATGTTCTCTTATAAAAATCCTGAAAGCAGCAAGCAACCCATAAACAGTATGCAGACTGAGTCTGAAAATGGACCATTTTATATTCCCTAATGGAAGGACAGCTTATTTATTCATGGATTTATAGCAACAATGTGATGTCATCATGTGATTTATGGCCAGAAGCATAGCAAGTGTCAATATACAGTGGAGGGTGGAAACATCCTATTCTCACCAAGAAGCTGATCCCCCACAGGAGGCTGTCTTTGCCTTAGGGTGGGGCAGATGTAGGAAAACTCAAGTTGTTAGTGTTACTGGAAATGGACGAGGGAGGTGAAGAATTACTGGAGCCATCCATCTTTTGGAAAGAATTTGGGGCATATAAAATTAGTTTACTGAGAACATAAGAATGATGATTGCCAACCAGATCATCTCGCTGATTCTTGACTCATCCAGTGACTAGTGTTTGATGCTCCACAGGAAGGTAGGAATGTTAACTACAAAATCTAGCCACACATGTAGTTAATGTTTCTACTGAGAAATTTTATTGAAAAATTTATTTTTAATGAGAAATGGATACTGACAGTACAATATGATAGTGAAACATGGCATTATTGTATTTTTAAATTTATACACAGTAAAATTTATTATTTGGGGCATATAGTTCTACAAAATTTAAGACAACTAAAAAAATCACATAATTGTGGCTAAAACAATAAACCCAAACTGCCATGATATCAAAAAATTTCTTGGAACTGCTTTGTCGTCAACTCCCCTTCTCACCCTTATCCCCTTGTAACCACTGATACCTTCTCTGTTTGTTTAGGGTTACTTTATCCAGAATACCACTTAAATGTAATATAATATGCTAGGACTACATAATGTATACATTTGAGATTCATCCATGTCATTGCATGTATCAGTAGTCCACTCCTTTTCATTACCGAGTAATATTCCACTATATGGATATACCACAGTTTGTTAATCCATTCATGAGTTGAAGGACATTTGGGTTGTTTCCAGTTTGGGGTGATTATAGGTAAAGTTGATAAAATCATCCTAGTAACAAGTTTTTTGAATAACCATAAATTTTAATTTTTCTTGAATAAATACTTAGGAGCATGATTACTGATTCCTGTGGTAAATAAAAAAATATTTTGCAAAGTTGCTGTATCATTTTGTACCCCACACTAACACTGCCTAAAAATTCCAATTACTCTGTATCCTCACTGCACTTGTCAATGTCAGGTGTTTGAATTTGTTTTTGTTTCTTGGCATTGTAATAGGTGTGTGGTGGCATGTCATTGTGATTTTACTTGATGTCATCTTTGGGATTTTCGATACAGATGGTACTAGCTGTGAAAAGAAAGTTTTATTTCTTCCTTTCCAATCTGTATTCCTTCTATTTATTTCTCTTGTGTAATTTCATTGGCTGGGACTTCCAGTATAGTGATGAATAGGAGTAGAAAGGGGGCACATCCTTTTTTTTGTTCCCAACTTTAAGGGAAAAGCATCCAAGTTTTCACAATTGAGTACAGTGTCAGCTTATTTTCTTTCCCCCTTTGGATGCCATTTATCATGTTCAGGAAGTCCTTTTCTATTCTTAAGTTGCTAAGTATTTTTATCATGAGTGAATCATCTTAGCCTTGTCAAATGCTCATTCAAATCTGTTGAGATGACTAGTTTAATTCTTTAAACTTTTATTCTGTTAACATGGCAAATTAATACTGATTGATTTTCAGATATTGAACCAGCTTTGCATTCTTGAGATGAATCTCATTTGATAGGAGGATGTATTATACATTTTAGATTGATTTTCAAATATTGAACCAGCTTTGCATTCTTGAGATGAATCTCATTTGATAGGAGGATGTATTATACATTTAGATTGATTTTCAAATATTGAACCAACTTTGCATTCTTGAGATGAATCTCATTTGATAGGAGGATGTATTATACATTTTATAAATGTTGAATTCAATTTGTGATATTTCATTAAGAATATTTTTATCTATGGTCATGAGGTGTATTGGTTTATGGGCCTTCTGTCTTTTAATTTTTTGTCTGGTTTTGGTTATCAGGATAATGCTGGCACCATTAAATGAGTTGGGGAGTATTCCCTTCTGTTTCATTTACTAGAAGTTATCATGTAGAATTTATGTTATTTCTTCCTTAAATGTTTGGGAGAATTTGCTAGAGAAACCATCTGGACCTGGAATTTTCAATTTTGGAAGATGTTAAACTATGGATTCAATTTATTTAATAGCTATAATTTTGTCTGAATCCATTTGGTCTGTTATAACAAAATACTACAACTGGGTAGTTTATAAACAACAAAATTTATTTCTTTCAATTCTGGGGGTTGGTAAGTCCAAGCTCAAGGTGCCAGTATGGTAGCAATCTGGTGAGGATCTTCCTGGTTCACACCTGGTACCTTTTCTCCTGGTCTTCACATGGTAGAAGGGGTAAGGGATCCCTCTGGAACCTCTTTAAATTAATCCCATTCATGAGGGCTCCACCCTCATGACCTAATCACCTCCCAAAGACCTCACCTAAACATCATCACCTTTGAGAGTTAGTATTCAGAATATGAACTAGGGGGAGACCATAGCAAATATTATTTAGGCAATCTGTTCTTCAATGAGTTTTTATGGTTTTATAAGATTTAAATACTCTTTAATGGTGAGACACTTGGACAGATGAAAGACAGATCTCTGTTATTCACAGCTTCAAATTAAAGAAGGCTGCCAGACAGGGCCAGAGTTGCATGAGGGATTGGATAGCAACAAGCTGAAACTGTAGGAATCAGGCTATTTAGGGCAAATGGGGAAGCATTAGCCATGTTTCCTGGCTCACAATTGGAGTCCTTTTGGAGTTCAGGCTTGCTTCACCCACCCTGTGGATTGGCTAATTCGAATAATTTCATGGACTACAGGGCACAGTGGCTGTCACAAGTTGTTTGGGACCTGGCCCTGGGGTGATCAAGGCAGGTGCACAGTAGCCCAGAGTTTGAGAGCCTCAGGAGGAAAATGATTGGTGTGTGTACTTAATTAGCTCTTCAAGAAAGGGAATTGGCCAGCCTCTATCCAGTACCTCAAACCAGGCCAAGACAACATTTTATTTTAAAATGTATTATACTGGTCCATTTAATCTAAGCTGTTGAATTTGTAGGCATAGTCTGTATTATTTTATTGTTCTTTCAGTATTTTTGATAGATTAAAGTCTATGGTATTATCCCATATGTGATTCTTGGTTTTAAAATCTGTGTCTTTTTTCTTTTATTTCCTGATTTTTATTAACTTAACTGATCTTTAAAAAAAAATTCAGCTTTTCATGTCATTTTTTTTCTCTCTTTTTTTTAAAGAAAACAAAATTCTTTTCCTTATTATTTCATTTCTTATTTTTGTTTTCAATTAAGAAAATTATGTTGGTAAAATAAATACATTGGAGAGAATTTAACAAATTAACAAGTGGTTGATGAGAAATTCTCAAACTGCTGATTGAGATGGGAATTTGTACAACCACTTTGTAGAATGAATAGACAATAACTAATAAAGTTGAAAATACACATCCCCTCTAAGACAACAAAGCCACATTTGGTTCATTCATAGAGAAAGTTTCATCCATGTATATGAGGATTTACAAAGCGAGTTTTTAAGCATTGTTTCTAATAGCAAAAAATAGAAAGCAATGGAATTTAGTTTATTAAGTAATAAATACATAAACTGTAGTGTACTTCTAAAATGGAAAAACATCATTTGTCAAATTTAATGAATTAACTAGATCATGTTTAGTTTTTAGATTTTGCAGGCCAAGTAGTAAATTGAGGAAAGTATGCAGGCATTTATATAGCACGAGAAAAATAACCCACATTTCCATGTTTTGTATTGATGAAATTCCAAACATAGTAATAAAAGTTGAGTGTATTTTTAAAATTATTTTGGCAACAGACCTTTTAAAGAGAAGAATAAGATTCCATTTATGGGCATAAAAATTCACCTAATTGGGGTTCAAAGTTAATATTTCATATCATCAAATTGATTTCAAATGTTCATCTGTAAAAAAAACCTTAGTTTGAAGGCTGCACAACAGGTGGCGGACCGTATCTTGGCCCATGCACCATACAGTTTTCCAACTCCTGAACTACGTCAGGTATCAGCATGATACTGAGTGTGAACACATCTTGCCAAAGTAAGCATACATTTTGGTACCATTTAGGTAAATTACTTAAAAAAATCAAAGCATTACTTTTATTTGTGGATATGCATATGTAGTAAAAGTATAAAAACATGGACAGGAAGGACAGCTACCAGATTCAGAACAGGGTCTGAATGCCATTTTTCAGGTGAAACTAATGACTCCAACATCTTGATCCTAGAATGCCCTTATGGGCTCCAGATGTATCCCCAAACTTGCCTGCTGGATATACCAACTGAGGTTGGCCACAGGAATTGTGAATCGAGTGTATCCAAACATAAAGGAATCATTCCCCTCTTCCCTGCTTCTCCCACAGCTTGCTGGCAAATTTTTCTTATTCCATATTGCTTATCTTAATAAATATCATCACCACCTTCAAAGTGTTTTTAAATTTGTCTTTTCCTCCTCAAATATTACCGCTATTTCCCAGATTCAGGTTCTTCTCATCTCCATTCTCTCTCTGTTTTCTTTACTTGCTCCTGTACTACTCTTATTCTGAAAGCCTCATAACTTTTCTCCAATAGAGAAAGCTTTCTAAAGCCCAAAAGGGATCCTGTTCCCAGAGACGGGTCCTTGGTCTCTTCGCAAGAAATAAATCAAGAGCAGACACGGAAGAGCCGTTGAGCATTAACAGTTTCTTTGGAGATTTAGAGTTTTAAAGAAAAGACAAGAGTAGGCACCCAGCCTGAGCTTGGACAGCAGGCAGACCCAGAGGGGGGCTGCCAAGGGAACAATAGGGAGGTGGATGTTTACTCCATGAGATTAGGTTTCAAAGGAAACAGGTGGAGTCTTTCCGGAGTTCAGGCTTGCTCCACCCTCACGTTTTGCGGGGGAGTTTTTGGACTATATTTGGTTCCCATTAGAGTTGTTACGGCAGTGGGGAGGTGTGATATTTACTATGTTAATGACAGAATGGTGAGATGTTTACTATGTCAGTGGATTTTAGGGTGAAGTTTGAGTCAGTTTCTCCTCCATGTGGAACTAGCTGATTTGGGCCAGTCTGTTACCTTTATTCTCATTCCATATCCCTTAAGAACAGCTTCCTTGGAATGTGTAGAATGTAAGCGAGCATCTAGCCCAGTGTAAACACCAGCCCAAGCCCCCCTCCCTCTCTCTGGTTATGTCTAGCTATCTACATACTCTGACAACCCTTTCACGCCATTTCTTCAAAGTCTTGACGACTCCCCAGTTTGGTTAAAATAAAATACAAAGTCTTTAGCAGGTCTTAAGACTTTCTGAATTGGTTTCCTTAACTTTTAAATCTTTTAATATATAACTTTCTCTGGTAACCTCCTATAGCTGATCACCTCACCTCCCACATCTTTCTTTTGGCTTTATCTAGAGATGATATTTTAGGTGGTGGTTTGAGCCATTTGGGGGAGTTACTCAGTTTTTCTGGGTATTTCCCATGTATACAGGAGTTATACACGTTACTAAATTTCTGTTTTTCTTCTGTTAATCTGTCCTTTACTATAGAGGGTCTCTTTTCGGAGGGTAAAAGGAACCTAAGAGGGCACAAGGGAAATTATTTTCCTCCTCTATATCCTCTTTATTACATATTTCTTCCAAAGATTTTCTATACATACATACTCCCTTAGGTACCTCCTTTCTTTGACCACTGCTCCGTGAAAGTGGCTCTTATCAAGGTCACCAGCAACTTTCACAGATCTAAATCCATCAGGTACTTCTAAGTCCTCATCATAATGGACCACCCAGCAGCCTTTGACATGGGTGATCATTCCCTCCTCCTTGACAGTTTTCTCAATGGCCTCCTGAGCTACCACTCTCTCCATTCCTTCCAAACTTGCTTTCTGATCCTTTGTTTACTTTGCTGTTTCTTTCTGCTCTCTCAGGCCTCTAAAATGATGGAGATACCATGACCGAGTCACATATTGTATATCTACTTTTTCTCTAGTTGATCTCATGCATGCCTATGTCTATCCATTCAAATGCTGGTAACTTACCAGTTTCCATCTCAAGCCTGTCATTTCTACCAGAACTTAGATAGTTCTGCAAAACGCTGACTTGGTGCCCCTGCCTCTATGTCTATTAGGCATCTCCTATTTAACAGGTCCAGATAAACTCCATATTCCTTGCCCTGTGGCTCCTCCCTCATGTGTCACCATCTGTAAAGGACAATTTTAGCCTTTCCTTTGTTCAGTCTAAAAGCCACAGAGACATCTTTAACTTCTTTATTTCACAAATTTTATTCTATCCATCGATAAATCTTTTTTGACTCTACTTGTCCTATTGTTGAAATCTGAGCAATCTCCTCACCATCGCTGCTGTCATTCTAGTCTTTGTTACCATTGCTCCTCACTTTTTAGGACCACAATAGCCTGCTAAGAAATCTCCCTCCTTGGTCACAAAATGCTCAGGGTCATCCACTTTTATAAAATAAATCAGATTTTGTCTCTCCTTTGTTCAAAAATCTCCTTGCATATCTTTGAACATGTCTACAACATTCATTTCTTACCCTATCCTATACTGGGGGTGTTCTTCCCCCCAGGATCTGCATGGAGAGATGCTTCATTTCCATCATGTCTCTGCTCCCTGAAACTCTATTGATAGTCCATACCTCAACCTCCCACCACACTCCTTATTCTCCTTATATACTGTAACTTCAGGGAGAAGAAATCCCAGGGCAAAACACCTCTAAAACCAAAATCAGTCAAAGTGAGAAATAAAGTTTAAAGCCTGTTTATTGCTTACAAACTGCAGTCTGGGGCCATTTCTCTCTCCTACTCAAGCAGGAGCAAAAATAAAAAAGATCTCCCCCTAACCTCTCAGGTTCAGATAAACCTTTGGTTGCCCAGGTAATTACCCATTGATATGGAAATGAACTACTACTCTCTCCATCCTCCCCCTGAGGAACACCTGTTGATATGCAAATGCTTTATCTCCACCCCTGAAGAATGCCTGTTGATAATCAAATGCACTAAAAGCCAGTGAGATATTCTGGAAATATTACAATTTTACCCATATACATCACCACCACCTAACTTGGTGTGGTAGTGGGAGAGGTCAGAGCATGACCTTAATGTGTACTATGTTCTAGGCACTGTTCTAAGAGATTTCCATATGTCAACCCACTTAATCCCCTCCACAATCAATTGAGGAGATATATCATTACCTGATCTGAGAGATGAGGAAACAGAGGCCCAACGATGGGGACTGAAGTCAATAAGTGGCAAAGGTAAAGGTGAGATTCACAGCAAGATCATCTCTGCTGTTTCTTTGTAGGAAGCATCTAAAATGTGCATGTTTTAGGAGTGTTGAGATGATTAAAAGTGGACTTTATAACCTGTACATGCATCTCTGTAAGCATATTTAAACTGCACATTTTCACAATGCTTTGCAATTTTCTGAAAAAACGTGGATGATGACACTTTTGCATTGTGAAACCCATATTCTTGCCTTAGGACATCTTTTAGACTTCACATGACACATGACCATCTGCTGTATATTTTCTACCCATAAAATATAATCTTTATATTATAACCACAATTGATACATGACATGGGAAGATACATACAGCCTTATATTAAATATGAGCAAACATTAATTTATTCATTTACAAATAAGATATAAGTGTGAATACAGTTTGTTTTCTTCCTGTCCACAATGGATGGTGCTACACCACTATACTCCACTTTGGAGATCCCTGCTTTGACACACCAGTCTCCCTATGATTCTCAGACAAGCCAAATGTCCTCCCATCTCCCTGTTTCTGCACAGCCTTTTCCCTCCAGGAATCTCCCCTCCCTTCTTAACTTTGGTCACATGAGTCCCAAACCTCTCTAGCAGACACACATGCGTGAGTAGAGCTCGGAAAGAAATTCTCAGCCTTGGGGGAAGGAGGATCTCTGCATGTTGCAGCATCTATTTTTTTCCCCTATCCTCCTGCTAAAGTTCATAATCTTGGAATCAGAATTATATTTGAGATTGGGAATATATCACTTTCTTCTAGAGCTTTTCAGGTTATTCTAGGAAAATAATGGTCATACTGGATTATCTTTTACTATATAGTTCATCTCCCAAAATAAAAGTAGAAATCGGGTTTTGTGTTCTAAACATTTTAATAAATTTTCTTAAATGACTCTGAAGATCATTTAACGATTATCCCCAAATAAGTGTCTTTTAGGAAGAATCAGTATAGTTTTTTATAGTTTTAGCATTGTATTAATGACTACTTTTGATTTAAATGGTCAAACTAAACTAACTAGGCACTCATAAATCTGGCCTCTTTTTCCTCAAAGCAAACTATGTATAAACACACTAATGCTCTTAAATTTCTGGAAATACTATGGAAATGTATTGTTTTCTTCACACAAATAGTACAAAGAAAATATGTATTGTATTGTATGGTGGAAATGTATTGTTTTCTTTGCACAGTCAAATAGTACAAAGAAAATATGAACAAGAGCGATAGATGACAAAAGCCAAATATATTGCCAGTGCTCAAACAGTAAAATTAAAGCAGGGATATTTTTCTTTCTTACAATCACAACTCCATTTGACACCTATTACCACAACCACTTTTTAAAACTGCATGACCGGAGTGGACTCACATTTCTCACACCTTTATCTACTTCATGGCAGGTGTGAAGGAAAGAGTAGAAGACAAGTATGTGACTAAAAGCAAGCTCAATTTTGAATGTCAATTTTGAGAAGGGAAAAGAGTGTAAAAATGAAGTAATTTATTAAATTGAAACCACCTTTCTCCTTCCAATTAAAAACATCTACCCTCAACCTCTTCCAGAAGTTACCTGTTTTATTACACAGAGATAGGTGGCAGTTGTAAAGAAAAACAATGTAAAATAAATCATTAAGGCAAGAACATCACTTATTGAATAGGAATTTCAATGATTCATAGCAAAATAACTATAGGATACTAAAAGAAGATATTAAAAGGTTACTAGGCTTCCCTTTTTCCTACCCATAAAGATAGACAAAATCTACCCTTCAATCAACCACTCTTAACTTCGTTTTTAGGTTTCATGGAACCTGAGAAAGTATATATATGAGTATGACTCATATGAGCTTGTGTGTTTAATTGAAGAAATAAACCTTTTCTTCCTTCAACAATTCTACATATTTAAACTAAATTACAAAGGCACTAAGTGCTGAGAAAAAAATACCTAAAAGCCAACATTACTCACATAAAAACCATAAAGTATACTTTTAATTTTGATTTGTGTTTAACATGAGATGGTTATTACTGGAAGCTTACAGCGTGGGTTTCTTACCTCTTGAAATTTACTCTAAAATTTGATGATTTTAGATTTGGATTTCCTTATGAGTTAGGTTTTAAAGTGTTCTAATGACTTGTGTCCAAGAATCCTATGGATCATTCTTGAGTATCATAAATCAGTGCATTTTGTCCTAAAGCTTCATACTTGAGGTAGAAGCTTCTCTAAGTGGCACCAAAAGGACAGGTACAAAATTAATATGATAAAACAGTCATATGAATATTTGACTTTTTCTTACTTTTACTACAGCTAAGAAGGATTTGAAACTATTAAATTATTTCAAAATTCTGAAATGTTGGCAAATCAACACTTTAAATAATTGCATATCCATGATGCATTTCAGTGATTTTCCCCCGGTGGCAGGAGCAAAGTACATAGGCGTGTTTCATTCAGTCTTCATGAGAGTCCAGGGATCTATGAACAACCTATAAAGGACTCAAAGGACAGCAGTGAAAGAAAGAATTAAAAATGACTCATGAGGAAAACTAGAAGGGCCATAGTTATTCAGACAGGAAAAGGAGAAAGATATTTCTAAGGGTTATTTAAAAAGGAGTGAGTCACTATTTTGTTGTCGTTTACAACTTCAAAAACAAGGAATGTCACTATACTGTACCCTTGTTGATGATAGACTTGTTTCCAGAGCAAATCATGTGTCTATTATCTGTGTGTGCATGTGCTGTGTATGTGTAAGAAGGCAGTCTTTCATCTATCAAGCATATAATTCTCCTTCAAATCATGGATATGGACCAATTTACCATTTTACCCCTTTGGTCCAGAGAAGGTGTGGCATGGAAGGTTCTGGAAACTTTCCTTTGACGGAAGTCTGAGTGTCACATATTCAGACCCGGGCTGGCAATGTGTGTTGAAGTGATCCTCATGACCTAGTTCAACTGCTGGAATTTCAAGAGAGAGCTAATATCCTCCCTCAGACTCAGGAAGACTCAAAAATCATATGAAATTGTCAAGTTCTGTATTGCAATATAAAAGCACCTAAAACCTTGTAAAAAAAAAATCTTACATCTTGTTCCTAAGCAGCAGTAGTTTACATGTAGAAACAGGCTTTGAATGTCTTCTTACACATTATTTATTTAATTTTTTACAGAAGTTTGGTTGATACAGAATATTGTACTGGTTTCAAGTGTACAAAAAGTGCTTCAACAATTATATACATTAGGAAATTCTCGCCGCACTGAAGGGTGTCACCATCTGTCACCACACAAAGATATTACATCATTATTGACTTGATGCCCTATGCTATAATTTTCATCCCCATGACTTACTCATTTTATAATTGAATGTTTGTACTTCTCAATCCCTGTCACCTATTTTATTTGTCCCTCAACCTCCCTCCCCTATGGCAACCACCAGCTTGTTCTCTGTGTTTATGAGTCTATTTCTCTGTTGTTTTGCCTTCCTGTACATTTTGAAGACTGCAAATCAGGCTGAATAATGGAGGCCTGGCATGGTTGGCCTGCTTTTACTGAGCCATCATCATTAAGGAACACACGGTACTGTGCCCTTTTAATTGTTTTGTACCTTTTACTTCTACTTCTTGAGAAATAGATGAATTGATATGGAAACCAGTTGATTGAATAATTCAGTTTCTGCTCATGTCATCCGGGTCAAAGGAAATGCAAAAGATTTAGTGTTGAAAAGTAGCTGTGAGGTAATTCAGAAGGCGAATTTTACTTTTTGGTCAGTTGGCTGATATCAAGCTAGTGATAATAAGACATTTTAGAGGAACGGAAGAGTCAGTTTTGCATCAGCTTGTAACCTGAGGAAATGTGTGAAAAGGTAACACATACATACACAGCTCCACCTTCAATTTAAACTCGGTAAAGCGGCTTTTGATGGACTCCCTTGGTTTGTGGTTTCAGGATCTCATGTACAAGACCATTGAATGTTTCTTTGTGGGTGTTGAGGCAAAGAGAGGCTTCTATGCAGACGCGTGTTCCCACCCTGTGGCTCTGACCAACCCAGGATGCTGGGTTAGAAAGAGTCTCTTAATGGTGACAGTTAACCTACTTCAATATATACACTGTAAAGTAGCACATTCCTGGAAAGGAGCTTTATTATTTAATTTAAATTCTGTAAAGAAAAATAATATTTCTTTCTAAGCCCAATAATACATCTAAGTTATTCTCGAGTTGTCCTGGAAATGTAAAAACAGGAAGTCCTATGTTAGACAACAAAGCTTCATTAATGTGCATCTTCAAGTAAAAATTTCTCCAAATGAGAGACAATTCAGATCTAATTTTGAATTATTAACTTTTGCTTCTTTACATCAGAGAACTGATTAAATAATAGAGATAGAAATTAAAGCTTGTGTTAAAGATGTAGTAAAATGAGATAGTTAAAGAGGAAAAAAGAATATGATTTAGAATATTGGTGTAAACTTTAAATTCAAGTTTGGTTATTTATTTTGAATCTTCTTTTAGAATTCATCATTTATTCCAGGTAATAATGTGACTCTGTAACTAATGTTTTAATCATTGGGGTTCAAATTAATAAATTTATTTTACTTTGATATTCTATTACTTTTCATTTAGGGGGAAGTCCTCTTAGAGGCTAACAAATTGCAGTGTGATGAAATTGTCAGAGCTGATTTAATGCATCCTGTTAGCGACCATTTATTTAGTCTACCTTTTGAACTCAATTATATCACTTCATTGTTTATAGTGGGAACTAGAAATTTCCTCTCCATTTTCCTGACTTAGATCTGGAAGGAAAGAACTTTACGGCATATTTTCTGATAAAATCTTACATCCCTAAAATGATTTCCTGTTCCATGAATCTCTCACAGCTCCCAGCCGTCCGTCACTAAGATCCTTGTCGTATGATAACCACAAGCAGGGTGATGGTAAAACGTTGATATTTCAAGGGACAGGCTAGAAGATGTGTTCCATAAGAATCTGTTATACTCTGCACCATTCTAGCAACCTTTTGTTTTTTAATTTTATTTCAAATAGTCATGAGAAAAAAAAAATCAGTCCTAAATAGGTAGTAAAACATACAGTATTTGGCTTCTGCTCCATTTCATTTCCTTCTCCCCCCGTCTGTTGCCTTTTGGCGGTTTCCCTGCTCCTTAGCACCTTTGTCTGAGCCCTGACTTAAGGGAAGGGAAGAGACTGAAGCTCAGCTGGGGTATCCCTGCTCCTGTGACTGTAGCCTTGCGACAAAACAGGGGAGGGCTGGCAGCATGTTGCAGCAGGCTGAAGAGAACCTTGCGGAGCCTATAACGAAGTAGTGTACGTTTGGATTCCTTCTCACCAGTGCGTCTTGATCAAAAAGAAAGGGGTTACACTCAAGCACGTGCACCTATGCCTTTCATGCTGGGAGAAATAGGAAGTTGAGACTGTTGATAACAAAGGGTCTATGGGAGAAGGGATCTGGCATTTACTGAATGCCTATATGGAATTCCCAGGTATGTAATCACACGTGCATAAACCTCCTCATTTCATTACCATAAACTTCACCACTATTCTACGATGAGGGTATTGCCCCTAATCCAGAGTTCTTTATCTTGGTAACAGCTTTACGATTTAGAAGCCATCCTTGGGGCTCCTCTCCTTTCCCTTGTTTCCTCGCCCTATATGGAGACCAATTGGGAAAACCAATTTTTTCCCTTCTAAATATTTCTTACAGGTATCTACTTCTTCCTGAATTCCTCACCATTACCCTCGGCTAAGCTACAAACTGTCTGAATAACAACAACAACAACACCCCTCCTACCTGGGTCCCGCCCCCCTGCACTCTCAACTCTCGAGAACAGAGACCAACCTTGTTTTTGCTCCCCTCCATCCAGGATAGGACCTGGCATTTAGTAAAGAGAAAGAAAGTGGCAGTAGCAATTGCCCATAAACTTAAAAAAATGATGATTTTTAATTTCGTTTAAAAAAAATTAAAAAAAGATAATTATGCTTTTCACACTTTAATCTCTCTTTATCTACTAACAACACACACCCAACACAAGTACTTGCTGTTTCCCACAGAGACTGTGTGGCATGTAGCTAAGGACCGCAGTGGACAGCTCTTGAGACCCCTAGTTCCAGATACTACTAACATACATGACTTCAAGTCTAGTAGAAAATGTTCCCTCCGTCTTACATGCTTTGCACGCAACTACGAAACTGACCTAAAGTGAAACGGAAAGTTTGGTTCCAGCTATAGGTTCATGTACTTGCATAGTGGGGTGACCCCAGTGTTGGGGATCAGCCATTCCTGGGATCAGATACCTCTTCTGCCGTGTACTAGTGTGCAGTTTAGACAAGTCTTTTCCGCTTTCTGAGTTTTGGTTACCCCTTTTATAGACTTGGAATAAAAATATGTACCTTCTATGGTTTGTATGGGGGTGATAATATTTATAATGTGCCAAGCACCGTGCCTAGCATAGAAGAGATGCTCAATAAATTTTAAATCTATACTGTCAAATGACAATCTCTTTAAACTATAAATAATGTATGCTGATCTTCCTGGTAATAAAAGGGGCTACGGTTATAGAGCATTTCTAAGGCTTCCAAAGCCTATTCACAACTATTCAAGAATCTGCTTAGATATAACCAAGAAGTTGGCAGGACGGCTGTTACTAGCCCCATTTTTAAAAATAAAGAACTAGAGGCCCAGATAGTTGTATGACTTGTACAACGTCATAGAGTGACTTAGTAATTAAACTATGAAGATGGCCCAGACTTTGGGATTCTCATTTGTTTTTATCCCCTCTCCCCATAGAAAGAATTTAATTCATTCCAAAAAAACTTAGATTAGGTTGAGGGTGTGAATTGTTCAATGTACCAAGGCTTTTTTAGAACCGTCCATAATAAGCACCTTTGGAGCTATGAGAATTATTCTACCATGTTACTCCCTGTGAAGTCCAGCCTTCTTGTTTGAGGGCTGTGTTTGCAGACTCATTACAAGTTGCAGAGTCAAAACTGTATGCAAGGTATGATGAAGAGACGCAAAGATAAAGGTGCTTGGCTGTCAAAGGCCTTGCTTTCTAATGTTCCAGCCAAGATTAAATTTGCTAAAAAGTCCAGCAGCCAACCAGGGGGAAAAGACCACTGTGAGATGTATCCTCTCCAGTGGAATCCCATAATTGTCTGCCTAGGGATGGGAGGTCAGCCTAAGGATGGGATAGAGAGACAAGTTGCCTTATAGCAATTACCCAGCCCTATGACAGAAGATCACCAAATAGAATCTTAAAAAAAAAAAAATCTAGATAGAAATGAGATCCAGAAAATATTTCTGGGTGGTAGCATGCTGAAGTCCAGATGGAAATTTAGCATTAATTTGGCTAACACTATTTCAGTCACAGCACATTTTCAACTATTTATTTTTGTACTGAACCTCTCCTAGTAAGGTGGGTATCGAATGGAAATTTTTTTTTCTAAGGTGGCATTTCAAATAATAACAATAATAATAAAATCCTGGATCAGGAACAATTTTTCCATTAGATATACAAAGAAGCACAGCAGGGTCCTTGAATGGGCCTATATTTTTTGCTAATTTAATCTGTGCATATAAATGACATCTTTCCATTTCTTTTTTTAAAGAAGGCTTGTTTTTCCATCCTTCTAAATGATTGGCTCCAACTTTGAGATACTTGTTTCTTTAGGGTTGATGCTCAAATATGAATGCAGTCTCCTTCTAATTTATACCATGGGGAAAGGAGAGCTGGAGTATGAGAAAGGTGGATTTTATCCATGCCACGGTTACATATATAGAAAATTGATTTTCCAACCATACCAAATGATAAAGTCCATCTTTGATATATTCCTGTCTCACTGCTTTCCAGGTCGTAAGGCATCTGATCTTAGGTCAACTCCCCTTAGAGGGTAATTCAGAACACAGTCCCTTCCCTTCAGAGATCCCATGCCACAGGGCACGGCTATGTTTTCTTTGGCTAAGACAGACCTTATGAAAGAAATTATTCTGCCGCCTAACTGACAGAGTTGGGCATGAGGTACTGAGAAATGGAGCCTCTCCCAGTGGCCCTTTGCCTGGAATTTGTCCTAAAAGCATGAAACTGAGCAGGATTTGTAGCAGACAGATGTGGATAATATATGCACCTCCTTTCCATTCTGGTGTCTGTTTGCATGAGAATGAAAGACTGCAGGATTTTTAAAAGGTGGCCCCAGGTGAGGGGGAAGCTGTGAACTCCTGGGGAGACCTGGTCCCAGAGTTTGATCAGAAAGTCTATTGTGGATGGATCCCTCTGGCCAAATCCAGAAGAAACTCCTGTGGTGCCATGTCTGCTGAGCAACGTTCCTAAGGTCAATAACCTCAAGATTTCAATGGCCCGTGAAAAACACGTATGATACAACCAGAGGCAGCAGTCAAAGGCAGCAGCTAGGCAATAACTGCTTGCCCTAAAACTGTCCCCGAAAGCAGGGATACCAGCAGGCGCCGGCATTCGTTCAGACACCTCTCAGTGCCATGTTGTTTCTAAAATGAGGGAGAAATAACTGGGTCAGCATTTTAACCTGGAGTTATTGAAGAGTCCCAAAGTTTGGTTGTTTGTTTCTGCTTTTGTTTGAGATGAGCCTTCAGGAGCAATTACATACAATAAGACGAATATTGTATAGTAAAAAGAGACCCTCTTTGGGTCTTGGGTGGCCATAATTCTGAGCAAGTGTTCCTACTTCAGTGGAACAGAAGCTCGCTTCTGTTTAAAATGGCAGAGGAAATGTAAATGACTTCTATTTACCTTTTCACCCTAAAACATAACATCAGGCATACAAGAGTTGGCCCTTACAGCGATCTGAAGTACAGGAGTCAAGTAACAGCAATTTGTACTTTTAGTGCCTGACGAGTGGTTTGAGAGAAATATACATTCATGATTCTATTTTTCAACATTAATTTCGTTTTTCTCCCTGGGATTTCAATTGGAGGTGAAACCTGCGATTTGCCATGCCCTCTTCCCTGATGCATCTCTAACGGCTGGTACTCTTCTTTAAGCCAAGAACTGGCCTCCCCTGGGGAGCGGTAATAAGGTTAGGTCCCTGCTTAGAGAAGGAGTCAGCTAACTGGCCTGCAGAAATCTGCCCCGTGCGACCTGTTTTTGTAGGACTAACAGTTAAGAATGGCTTTTTCTATCTTTTTAAATGGCTGAATAAGAAATGAAAAGAAGAATCGTGTTTTGTAACATGTGAAAATCACATGAAATTAAAATGTCAGTGCCCACAAGTAAGTTTTACTGGAACACAGCCACACGCATTTGCTCACTGCTACCTATGGCTGCTTCCCTTCCCTGATGTAATGACAGAATTACTTACAGCAGCGACTGTAGGGCTCACAAAGCTCAAAATATTTACCATCCAGTTTACTACAGAAAAATACACCAACCTCTAGTTTAAAGCAAGGGTATGAATAGAGTCATTCCAGTAGTGTCAGTGATATCTCTTTAGGTACAAACCTGCTGACATTTTCAGAATACAGCATATACATTATCGATATCCAGGCCAAAAGAAAGTTGTGAGGAAGTCATAGAAACACGGCATTCTCCATTTTACGGAGAGATAGCGGGACACAAAAAGATTCAATGACTGTCCAGTCACATAGCTAGTTCACCATGTGGCTAGGATTAAAATCTATGTTTCTTAAAACTTCGAAGAGCCATCTTAAACTACATGCAACTAAAGAAGGCTGATTGAAGGGGGAAGATCATTTTGGGAGAGTTAAATCAAAGCCTTTTGTAAAGTACTGTAATCGTTCCTACCGAATTCATTAGGCCTGGGTTTGCCATCTTATCTCCCCTGTTGGTTCTGTGCAAGGCGGCACACACACATGCACACACTCACGTAGACACATAAATATATGTAAAATGTTATTTGACTTCAGGAGATTCACAATGATTAAAAAAAACTTTAACACACAAACAGCTTCATTGGGACAACACTGTTTCCATTGCCCACATAGCTATTTAACTTGATTATTAGTAATAATATGTTCATCATTACTATATACAATGTTAGTGTAGTTTATATATATATATTTACACATTTAATTTACATATAAGTAGATATGGTTACCCATATATATCAGTAAAATGGCATACTAATGCCGTATCATTGTATATAATCTAGTATGGAACAAAAAGAACAATAAACTTTTGATCTCAAGATTTTTATGTCAGAAAAATTAACCATGTTATACCAAAGACCAAATTTAAAAATTAAAAAAAAATGAAATAACCTGTATATCTAGAAACTCCACTAAAACTCCACTAAAAGTAGCCAACACATATAGCCACTGTCTCTCCCACCTTAGCTGTCGCCTTCAGACCCAAATCCAGAGCAGCTGACACGATTCAGGGGCACAGGAAGAGACAAACACTTGTGAAAGCAAACCCTGAAAGTCAATTGGATTATATAGTGGAGACTTTTGTGATAAAGGGGACTTAGTTTTACAGCTTAGTTGGGGAGGTGGGGGCGGGGAGAAAAACGAAAGAAGAAAAATCACCCTGGGTCTCTTTGGTTAAGTTATTTTGCAGATTTATGGAAACATGCACGTGGTAGCAAATGACTTCCAGAAGTCAGAATCTCAGCTAAGCCGCACCGCTGCGGCTGGTTCTCAGGCGCAGACACGGCCTCCCGCTCTGAGGTGATGTGAGGTAACTGTTTACAGGCAGGGAGCCCTTGACAGCGTTAATTGCAGGATGCCTCGGGCCCGGGCTGGCGCTTGACTCCTGGATGCTCCACTCTGATTAGAAATGTATGAAATATAACACGTCTTGCCAGGTACATTCACATTTGGGTTAAGCCATTTCTACCAAGTAAACAGCAGGTGGAGAAATACGATGGACACACACACACACACACACGCATACACACACACAACACACACACAGAGTAAATTGTCCGACACAATGCTCAGTCTACACGGGCTAACCTGATGAGCTCTTTTAACTGCTCCTGACATTCAAAAGGACCAAGCCATCCATTCTGCAGGAGGAATGTGGCATTTGGTTATATTTGCTCCTGGATCTTCATCAAATATGGTTTGCCTGTGGTCGGTGTTCGCTGGTGCACCCGGAGCCTCGCTTACTGATAGCTGGGAACACGTTATTAAATGCCAAATTACTGATGGGGTTAAGCAGGTTCACTAATGGCTTGGCTTCCTCATCTATAACCAGGACGTCCACAAGCAGAAAAGAGTATCCGAGCTATGCCTGTAAGAATCCAGAAAAGCCCATGAACTGTGTTTACTCCAATTGGTGAGCTTGATCGAATTCACAGGTGATTTAGTGAGTCTGGGTAGCAATAGCCACAAGTTTAATTCATAATAAAACCAAACAAATGTCAATTTAACCAATCCAGTGGGGAAATGATAGCCAAGCACGTGGTTTGATGTAAGGCTGCGCTAGAGGGAGATAATCGTGCAATTTCCTGATGCCTTTTTGGTCGTGTGTGATGCTGGGAAGGCGGTTTTCTTCCAGTGGAATCCCTTAGCAATTCGTGTAATACTCATTTGTGAATCAGGTATTGCCTGTGTACAGGGATTTTGTGTTATTTCCCATCCCTGTTAATTTATAATTTCCTTGAAGTAGGGGACCACGATGCCTTTTTTGTATCGCATATGGCAAAATGTCATCCACAGATTAGTTACTGTAGAAATAGGTAAGAAAAATGAATTTTAAAAGTTAATGATTGATAGGCAAAGTCTCTCACATTTCTTTGGTTCTTCTGTTATCACTAATTCATTCCACACGTGCTCATAACAGATGTGTCCTGTGTTCCAGGAACAGTCCTTGTCACGGCAGGGAAACAAACATGAACGGGACACACTCCCAGTTCTCAGGTAACACAGGGGAGATGTAATATGAGAACAAAAGTTTAGTACCGTACAAAATGCAGTGTATCTTATTCAAAAGATCCAAACAAAAGACTGTTGTGGATTTAAAGGAGATGCTTCATTATTTTATTTATTAATTAACTCCTAATTTATTAAAGGCATACTCCCTTTAGGCAGGCACCGAGAAAACAGTATTATAGCATATTATTGTACAGTATGAGCTATCACTGATGTAGTGTTTGCTATGTGCTATGAGCTATTTCAGTACATTGAAGGCATTCATTCACAAAATCCTCACAACCAATTTATAAGGTAGGTATTACGACTATCCTTATTTGTCACACGATAAAACCAAGGAACAGAGAAATTAAGTAATTTGCCTGCCTGTCTAGGAACGATAGAGACAAATCATTGAACAGGTTTTTCTAGCATGGCTTGATCCCAAGGTGATGTCCTTGACTGTAGTTAGCTGTACACAGACCGGCGTGCTGTGAGCTTTAGGCTGATATTTTAGGTATACTTTGAAATCACTTCAAGTGTTTCCTAAACTGACCAGGATTTGTCATGTCAACGAAGTGAGTAAGTAATTAGGATTTGTAAATGTGACTGTATAATAGTGGAACCTGGGCAGAAAGTACTTACTATTAGAAAATAATTCAGTATAGAACAAATCATAGGGGTGCTACCCAAATTCATATCATCTAGAATTATAATAAAATATAATGGTTAATATAATATTATCTATAGTTGTAAAATACGATGCTGGGACAAAGGCTTAATATTTAGAAATGGAAGGGGAATTCTGTAGCAAAGGTAGATTTCTCAGAAACTACTTTATCAACGTTTCACCCAAGACTTAAAATTTAATACCAAAGAAGGATGATATTTGCAAATAAACTAATTTAGCCCATGTGAAGAATAATTTCCTTTCTTGATAGTTTGTTAGCATAGAGTAATCTTAAACTTTAGCATCTACATATGTATATATATGAATAACTTCAAAATGGGTAAACTTTAAAAATGTACAAAATTATATCACTGCTATAAAACAGAATGAGATATCCAAGTTGAATTAATTTATTTGTAATATATACTTCAAGCATAGTGCATATTACAAAAAATAGAAACTTGAGACTAATTCTTGTTGAGTATGTGCTTTGTATCCTGTGTGATAAAGAAAATTTTCATAAGTCGTGAAAAAATCTTCTTCATTTCAACCAAGAGATTTGTTCTTTAAAATGATAACGTGGTGTTAAAAGTTTGATTGTAAAATGGCCTCTGCTCTGGGGGCAGCTCCTGTGCTGCCTTTGTGGTTTCTGCTGATATAAATTTGATATTTTACAAATGCTGAATATGAAATATATTCCTAACATGTGTTTCATACACTTCTAATACATCCAAATGAAAAACAGCACAGGCTTGGAACGTTTCTTGGCTGTGTGCTTAATGCACTATATCTGGAACATGTTAAATGTTATTATAGAAATAATTGAAACATTTCACACAGTTTCATGTAGTGAATTTTGCATGTTAAACTCACTCCTTCCTTCAGGAGGACTTTACATGCTTGATACACAAATGTTTCCCTTAGAATCGGGGGAACACGGATATGGTGTTTTTCTTTTTCTTTTTTTTTTCGGAACCAATGTTAGGTAAACTTTAGAGGTATTTCAGACTTGATTTTGCCAACAACTGCCTATCACTGAATAGATTCATGAAGGGAGGTTTTTCTAAAACTGAATTATTGAGAAAACATAGACACGATTACTACTTTCACATTTTAAAATAACTTTTATTCCACTTCGTTCCGTCCCTATTTCTGCCTCCTGTTTCCTTGGTGAATATGCTTTGCCAGTCCTAGTATTACATCAGTATCTTCTCATTGATAAGTCATAAATATTTAATTGTTCAAAAGACATTTAATTTTGTATGCTGAGCATGGCCAGTTTCTAATGATATTCCATTTCAAGTTAAACAAGTCAAAAGCTTTGCAATTCCTATGCCGAATTCAGAAATGAATGACCCTGAGAATTAATTCTTTGCTTACTTTTAAACTCAGAGTTCTACTGAGTGCCTGATTAGGTTTCTGGTGGCTACAGAAAGACTTAGAAAGCCTAAAATTATTCAATAATCACAATAAATTATTATTCCATATTAATCTTTTAGCTTGTTCTGAGAACTGACCAGGAGTTATTTATGGATCATTTGGTAACTACTTAATATATTATTCATTGATCTAGCAAAAAACACTATTTATTTATCGAATATTTAACTATTACCACTAAAGTCCGTTTTAGGCCTATGTATATGTCATTAATAATGCCACATACTACAGTGGTTCTCAAAGTCAACGTCCCTAGAGCAGCCTCAATGACAATCTCTCAAGAACTTGTCAGAAATCCAAAATCGCAGACCCCACTCTAGACCTACGGAAACAAATGAGAGCCCCATAGCCTGTGCTTTAACAAACCTTCCAGATGATTCTGAAATATGAGCAAGTTTGAGAACCATTGCTCCAGACAGAGTCATACATTTCACTGTCTACTGAGATAATAAGCATGCATACCCCTCTAGAATCTTTGCCCATTTACAGGGTCTGTAGCAGGTTAAAGGGAAACACATATATTCAAGTCAAATAGATCTACTAGAAATCTAACAGAAAACACTTATTATTAGGCAAAAGATAATCAATCTCAAGTTTCTGGGTAAAATGCTCTTCTTGTTTTCCCTCATTTTCCCCTATACCCTCCCATTTCCTCTACCCAAATACACCCATATGTGCACGTGGATGCATGAGTGTGTATGCATGCTTGTGCACACACAGACACACACAATCCCTAAAGAAACCAAATAAAGATAACTTTTTTTCACTTTCATTTCACCGAAGGTATTACTTAAGACAATCACATACTTCAAAAAGTAGAAATTTCATTTTCAAGCTAATGCATGAATATTACCTGGGCCACTCAAAACATTGGAGGAATTTAGAAAAGATAGACAACTTGTAATTATTTTGTCACCATGGTGGAGATCTTAAAGTAGAAATAACTTATTGTGTCAAGCTTATAATTGGTCATTAATACATGCAAATTAATTTCTGTGTAGAAATGTATAGTTGAACTTATGGAAAAAATTTTATTTTACTTTTAGAGATTCTGGAGAATGAAGCATCAGAGAAGCTTATGTAAATTTATACATACATCTGACAACCGTCAAAAGCAGTATAATGTACTGCATGTGGTTTAAGAGAATGGGTTTCTGAATATGAGTTTTACTTAAAGTTTTGTGACTTCAAGTAACATAAACTGCTTGAGTTTCAGTCTTCTCAGCTGTAAAATTAAAATAGTAATATAATCTACCTCATATGACTGTTTGGAAAAAATATTCCAGATAGCGTATGCATAATGCCTGGCATGTAGTACTTAATTCAGTAAATGTTAAGTATCATGTAGCTGGATTTTCATTACATATCTTTCTTGAGATCATATCCTCATCCTTCTTTTATTTTCTTGATTAATGTGTTAAAACATTACCTTTGGGAACATACAGTGTAAAGTTTCCTTTCCACTGAATTTTCAATAAATTATGGACTTTCAGTGTAACGATGTGCATTCACCTGAATGCTCCCCTTTAAGAAAAACTCCCTTTACGTTTATATTAATGAGTCTTTTCAGTAGTTGGGAGTCTGGACTATGCTCTTTCAAAGAAGTTTCCTCATAAATTAGCATTAATTGATGTCCAGTTTTTGGAAAATGTTAGCACACATTATTTATGGCACGTTCTGTTCGTGTGGCGCCTCTTAATGTGAAAAAAAAAAAACGTTTTCAAAGGCGGCTCAAATGCTGTTTCCTTTGCTCACAAAATGGTGAAAGTCATGGCCTTTATATGTTTGGAAAACCCTCAGCAATATTTCTAGTTAAAGAGCATGTAGGCGATCTGAAGTCTAGGGTAAATTTGTGATCGCTCTTGATAACGGTGGTTCTTTGTACGTTCACTGTAAGTCTGCGTGAGCCGTGGACTGCGCGCAACTAACTGATGGAGGCACTTTCCTCAAACTTGAATGAAAATGCCATGTACCCAAAATGAAGCCGAATTTCAGAAAGGTGACCATGACTTCTATGAATCTTAGGCTATGAGAAAAACACTAAGTATACAAATATTTATTTTTATTATTCAGTCTGTATCTATATGTGTGTGCACCTATGTTGTTTGTACTCCTATAGGTATCTGAATAGACCGGGAATAAAGCAAGTTTCCATAAAAAATAAGGTTGGAGTTTGGATACATATTTTTTTAACTCTATAGGGGAAACAGGATGTAAGACTGTAAGCAGAAATGTTCCTAAAAGTTGGGAAGTTTTTTCTTCATGTTAAACACCTTGAACTAATGTCTGTTGACTAAGGGTTCACACACATGTGCTAGAAAGCTAATCCTTAGAGATATATGAAATGGGTGGTTAGAATCTAGCACATAATAAATTCTCAATAAAGTGTACCTGTTGTTTTTATTTTTTCTAGTTTAAATATTTGGTGTTTTTTTTGTTTTGTTTTGTTCTCTTTTGAGTTCTGTGTGTTTGCTGATTTTTAAGTAAGGAAAGACTTCAGTAAAGTAGACACTTAGAGATAAATCTATTTTTCACTGTAAGAAAATCTGGAATTAGTCACTTTCTTAAGACAACCAATCATGTAAATATAAACCGACATTGGATTTTATTTAGGAGAAAATAAAAGTCAACTGATGGTATTTCCATAAAAGTTTAGATCAGAAAGTAAACATCAGCTGCTATTTACATCAAATATAAGCCCTGATCGTGAAAATAAGATATCAAAAAACATTTTCAAGTGCCATTGTTTTATAATTTTTAAAATAATAAATAGTTAACTTTTCAACTACATTTTTGAATAACATGTCTACAAATATCATCTTTTCTTTAAAGAATTTATACTTTTATTGAGGAGACCATATGTACCTACACAGGGAATATGAGAGAACTAGAAAGACTTCAAGAGACTATGTAACTCGTTGCCTGGTTTTATGCAGGCAACTTTAACTATAGAAATTCAGAGGAAGGAAGTCTTGTTTTCTGCAGCCTACAAGTCTTCAAGATTTGAATCATGACAGGGGCTGGACCCAGGTGCACAAGACCCTTTCCAGAGGGGGCGCATCATAAAAGATGGTCTCAAAGTCAAGGAGGAAAGACAAGCCATGCTAGCTAATGAAGTGTACTAAGGTGGAAAGACAAAACAAAATGACTGATTAGAAGCCAGTAAGCGTGCCCACCAGAGCGTGGATGGTCCAGGAGCAGCAAGAAAGAGAGCAACTTACTGCTCACTGGTCAGCCCTTATTAGCCTCAAAGAATATCAGGGTAAAATAGAGACTTTGCATGCATAAGGATTTAGATTGGTTTTTCCATCTTTGAATGTTTTCACTAGGATTGGGAAAGCCAAGTAGTGTTCTTGACTTTCTGTTTTCTCGTCAATAGGATGGGATTAATAACACAAATTTTCTGAAATTCTTCTGAGGGTTAGCAATGATATGTATCATTACTATACAATCTAACACAAAATATGTTCTTAATAAATAATGCCTGTTATTATTTAGCTCAATTTCTTAGCCAATGCTTGAATATTCCTGATAACATACACATCAAGTTGCATTATAATTAGTGCCTGCACATTAATTAGTAATTACAATATTAACTGACTAGTAATTGGGGTTAGAATTAAATGCTCCTAGCTGTTGTGTTTGCTTACTTTACCACTAGAAGTCCCCATTCTATCTATTAGCAAATCGTCGACTCAATTAAAATATTCTCAGTCTGTAACTTTTCTGTGTTGGTTTCAGTTTAACCATCGGTAAACCATAAAGCTAAAGTTTCTATTACAACCTAGCATGTCCATCCTTGCTTATGCTTTCAAGGCTTTGTCTCTCTTTGCTCTTTCAGGCTAAATAGCACTGTTACCTCACCATTCGTAGGGAGTTCAGTGGTTGCTCTCTGAGTGTATTCTTCTATCTGAGAGCAACCATTTTTGAAGCAATCTCTTAGTGCGATTTGACCAAAACAGAGTAGATCTAAAGAGTTACCTCTCTCTCATAAAAGTATCGGATAGTCTGGGTCACATTAGCTTTTAACAGGCATAATCACAGGATTGATGACAACATACGGTCATCTTAAAATTCTCTAGGGGCTGATGTGTAAGTCAATCTTTAGACGACTTGGGTCATTTCAGTTTTCCATTCCACATATATCCAGTGTGAAAAGGCATTTCTATTGAATTTACATAGATTTGAGAAACTGTGTGGGATTCTCATTCACACCAGGATATATAGTCTCAAATTTCCTGAGTGTTGACATGTGAACAGGAATGTTTTCTTGTTTGTTTTCTCATTTGGTCCAACTGTGCAGAACTTCTTTGCGTCATCTAAGCATCCTCCTGAAACTCAGAGAGTTGAGAATTCCCTCTTAATAAGAGAATGTAGACAAGGGCACTATTAAAGTGTGGTTTGTGTATTTTTGCTGTGTTAATTAATTTTCTCCATGTTCCCGTTGCCTTTTCTTTCCAGTCTGTATTTCCCCATTCACTGTCAGGACTAGCCATGTGAAAGGGATTTCATAATTTCAAATTTTAGTAAACTTCATTTCAACAGTAAACAAGCAAAATTGACCACGTCAGTGTCATGTTCCCAATAAATATTAGAGTCTGACGTAGATTGGGTTTTTCCTGACTGCTCTGGGAACTATTGAAGTTCCAGTAATCAGTCTTTACTATATTCTTTGATTTATTCACTAGATGTTCTGCACTCAACTTTGACCATGGGATTGTATTCACTATTAAATGACATGGCTGAGGCTTGAAGCAGAAATCTGTGACTGTAACCATGCCTAAAACAAACAGGGATATCCATTCCCATGAATTGTGGCATTAAAAATGGTGAAGGATGTGAAAATGAAATATACACAGCCAATTCCTTACAATTTGTTACCCTTTATGCTTAAAGATAAGTTTTCTGTTACAAAAGATAAAGATAGATATGAATCTATCCTGAAGCACATCAGAAACGTTTCACATTGAAAAGGCATTGATCGATTTATAATGGAGTGGTTTTTTTCCTGAAGCTGTGATTGTTCCAGCAAAACCTAAAAGCAATTCAGAGAAAAACAGAGATAGTTATGCCACCAAGAAGACACCAATGCAGCTCAAGGTGATTTTATGTTTCTGATTCATGATATATTGGTAAATAATAAACACCAAGTTTCTTTTACATCCTAGCATGTTCATCCTTGCTTATGCTCTCAAAGCTTTGCCTCTCTTTGCTCTTTCAAGCTAAATAGCCCTGTTACCTTATCATTCGTAGGGAGCTCAGTGGTTGCTCTCTCTCTGAGTGTATTCTTCTATCTGAAAGCAGCTGTTTTTGAAACAAACTCTCAGTGTGATTTGACCAATAGAGAGCGATCCGTTACAATTTTCAGAACCCAAATCCCAATCCCTCTTTGCCAGAAATCTATTTCCCCCATTATTTAATATCCCTAGTGCCTGGAGTAGAGCTCAAACCACAATGTCTAACCTAACAAAAATGTTAATGCAAAAGAAAAACTGACATTTTCTAAGTGTCCACAGAGGACAGATTCCAACAGAATTTCACTGATATTTATGATAACTCATCATTCGGTACTCCCTAAATAGCCTGCTTCTAAAACTTCTGAAAATAAATTTCCCTTGGATTTGGTGATTTCAGAAAAAGAACTGCAAGATCCGGTGGAATTCTGAAAAGAATTTAGATACAGAAAAACAATACAACACTCAAGTACAGTATACATTAGAAAGGAAGAATTAACTGTAGAAATTTCAATCATAAGCCATTTTCAAAATGGTGTTTTCTTCCTTTAAGGAACATACCTTAATAGGAATAAGCACCTGCAGTGTTACAAGTGCTGCTGGACATGCTCAGATAGATAAAACACGGTTGTAAATAAAATGGCGTACTAGATACATGTGGATAAAGTTGGTTTTAAGAATGTTTGCAAAGAGTTTTAATTATCTAAACATTTTATGCAATAAACATCTATTTTTAAGATGATACAAACCCAATCCAAGCCATTTTCATGATAGGGAATATTCCAAACAAGTGAAAAACAAGTCACTTATCACCACATTTACATTTTTATTTAAAAAGAAAAGCAACATGACTATGAGCAAGATGCAAAGAACACACACAGTTTATTGATGCCTGGGCAAATGTGAATAAAGCAGGTACCATTTGGGGGGCCAAGTAACAGCACAAGAAGAAACGCTGAGCTGACCTTTGGGCCACCAACAAAGTGCAACTGAGCATACGATTCCTCCCATTCTTCTGATGTATCTTCCCCATTCCAGCCATTGATTGGCTCCCGGGTGGAATTCCTTTGTGTAGTATTTCTATCCATTCATCAAGGCTGCTAAAGTGGAGGGTTAAACTCAGGGGCTTTCCAAGTCCTAGTCCCTCCACGCACAGCTGTGTGATCTTGCACAATTTATATTCTCTCTGTATGTTTATAAATTGGGGATAATAATGGTACATAGTCGTGTGGCTCCAGTGAGATAATGCATTGAAATGCCTAGGGCAATGTGTGCCACATATTAAGTCCTTAAGGATATAATTCTTGTTTGCCCTAAGGTAAATAAGCTACGGCAAGTGTCCTGATATTTTTCTCATACATCTGGTGTTGACTGCAAAGTACTGTGCTGTACAGTATGAGATGCAGAATTTTTTACAGCAATTTTCCATAATTTAAGGCAGTTCTCAGTTTAGTGGAGGAGAAAATGTTTCTGAAAAAGTCTATTGCAAGTGAGCATTGACTGCGTGATTGCACCTGCCAGTCAAAGGTTCTGGAGCCATGTGTGTGTGATTTGGAGCAAGACAAATACAAGATCATGGAGTTCACCGGACCAATCACAGGTGCTCGCTGAGCACTCCTTCTGCCAGGGACTGTGCTTGGTGGTGGAGGTAGAATGTCCATAGAGGTGGTCTTCATCTCGTCTTGCTCACGCTTAGTAAACCAGACAGATCTATAAGCAAGTAACTGTACCATGTTGGTAAGCAGACGAAGATCAGGATTGGGTACAAGGTGCGATGGAGTGAAGTCTTCTTAGGGGGAGGGAGTAGGGTCAGATTTCAGAGATGAAAAGAGGTGATCTGATTTGGAGGAGTGAGTCGAGCAGTGTTGGGCATACTAGGCGGGTGACCCATGTGTACAACCGCAGGCACACTAGGGGTCAGAGTGCACTGCATTGAGCACCCGTCAGTAGCCCTGAATGGCCGGGAAAGGGGGAGAGGGTGCAGGAGATGAGCCTGTAAGTAGACAGCCATCCAAAATGATTATTCATAACTCATGTTCCCAACTGCTGCAGGTGTGGAACACTGATGATAAAAGCCTGGTGGAATAATTGTCTGCGTGGTCAGGAGAGTCTCAGGATTTGCCACGACTGTTCACTCATTGGAGCAGTTGTTTGAATCTGTCTTCTCTGATCTTACTCAAATTGGAGTTTAACTGCTTCCTCAAAAAACTTGCTTTAAAATAGCAATCGCTATAAATAAAATCCTTTGAAATTATTCTCTTTTTCAAAGGAAGAGCTCTATGTGCTTTCCTTTAAAGCCACTTTAGTTTTGGCAAGATTTTTAGAAAAGCTCTGTTTTAAAAAAAATACAAGTTTTCCTTCCTAGAGGCACAATACTCAGACATGAGGAAATATCAGTCAAGAAGACAAAATAAACATGTAATTCATAAGAGCCTTGAGCCAACCAGAATATACTGAATACTGTTATAAGTCTGAGTGTGTGTGTGTGTGTATGTGTGTATGAGAGACAGAGAGAGAAAAGGAAGGAAGGGATAGAAGGAGGGAGGAAATAAAGAAGGAAAAAAAAGAAAAAAAAAGGCCCCTACAAGACTTTTGGTCTATGACATGGAAGTTGATTGCTGGGAATGATAGCCCTCTTCTCTCCCAGACGAGGACCGAACAGTCCGTCAGCTGACAGTCCTTCAGGGGATGAGGGCTGGCAAATGATTATCGCTTTAGGTTTTGCTCTGTGGTCTGACTCCCATCAAACCTATGCCAGCAGGCATGTCCCTAGCAATCACTGACTCCACCATGAGTGCTGGTTCCGCACCTCGCAAGGAGCATCCGAGGATACCCAGAAATGGAAGGGCTGAGCTGCAGCGGGAACCGACCACACTGTATAAATCCTTTCCTCATTCCAGACAATTCCAAGTTCAACAAGACCATTTCCACTAAACTTTATCTCACTCTTATTTGTAAGGTAACTCAGTGCTTAGAAAGAAGTTTTGGGGGACACTTATTGTAACGTAGGTATCAAAAAACCCTTAAAATCTATGCAAGTAAGGCCACTGTCTGCTTCCATTCATCTATTTAGATGGTGATTCATTTTCTTCAGAGAAAATCATCTGTTTGGGGATACTGAGGGCACCTGGAACCTGGGCAGACCATTCTTCTTGGTCAGAAGGGGGAAGGAGATTAATGCCAGTGAACCACAGCCCTTGCCACAATGAGAAGATCTTGCTTTACTGGGCTAATGGCATCAGTTGTCTTTTATGAAGAACACTTTGAAATGCAAATAGAATACAGGAAGCAGCATAGCCTGTGAAGACAGAACAGACTTTGGAATGGGTGAGGCCCAGGTTATTTTTCAGCTCTGCCATCAGGACAGTGGCCTAATCACAAAGGCATGCTTTAAAAATTAGACAAAACTTACTAGACAAAAAAAAAATTAGACAAGTGCCTGTTGGAATACCTGTCACGTGAAATACCACACATGCCTGCCATTTTTCACACGAATAATAAAAAATGATGGTGCAACATAAACTGACATTCAATGTAAAGTTCATTTTCAGTGGCGGAAAGCCAAGGACAAATAGACTATGTGGTATGTAGGAATCAATGCAAAGGACAGAGAATGATACTAATATAAAGGATAAGTTTCAAGAAATCCTAAGAAATTAGCAGAGACAATGCCAGGGACGATAGGTACAATGTAAGGACCACCCACCCTAAACTCCCCTGCCCTTCCTAAGAATCTGCAGGGGGAGGTTTGTCCCTGTGTGTAGAATGTATTTCCTTCCAGTTCTATCTAAAAGGAAAGACTGGGATGACCTTGAGTGACCCCTTGGCTATGGCAGTAAAGTGGTTAGCAGTACCTCTGCCAGAGAGGACTCAGTATGTACGGATGTAGGTTCCTAGCCTGAAGTCAGCCATGAATCAGCTGTACGGCTTTGAATAAATGATGGTGATTTAATTTCTCAAGGCCTCACTGTTTAATTTCTTTCGATTTGTAAACAGAAATGAGCATTATTATCTAAATTTTCATTGAGCACCGAGGAAGGATGACTGTGTTAGCGAGGATCGGGAGGGAAGTGGTGAACCAGAATAATGTAGAGGTGCGATAGGAAGTCTGTATGCAGCAGAGTTGAGAATTCGGCAGCCGTCAGGCTAGTCTAGTGCGCTGCTGACTCTCGTAGTGTAGCAAAGCGCGTTTCCCATTCCCCCTATGCACCCCAAGCCAACACTCGCTTGGTTTAAGAAACCTGTCCTGTCATGCACACTGTATGTGCAAATACTAGGACAAAGATAGCATAGATTATGTGACTCAGAGTCCTATCTAAAAGTATAGAATGTGTTCAGTTGGTAGGAAAAAAGAAAATATTCCCATTTGCTTTGTTCAAAGGACTTAGACTTTTTTCTTTTATTTATTTATTTTAATTCAAGAGAAAACCAGCAAATTCAGCCAGACAGTAGCTGTATCTGTTGGCAGTAGAAATAATCTAATCAAAGCATCGCCTTTCAAAACGGAAGGCAGGGGGAAGGGCAAGAAAGAAAACCCATCTCAGACATCGGTAACATCATTTCAGCCTAAAATATGTTTCACTCTGCGTTTGTATTTTTTGGACTCGCACAACCTACGATGGTTTTTATCCTAAGTTCATGCCACCAGAGTTGGAATTTGTAACACAAACATAGACACCAGGCAGTGATTGACAGTTCTGACTCTGTTAAATACCCCGTAGTAGGTCTTCTACCACAGCCAGAAGTTAAGATTTATTTTGACAAGCTTTCTCCTGGTTTTGTAGACTAGAAGGTTTATAACAGAGGTTATCCCATGACTGTAAATGTCTGG
Source organism: Manis javanica (assembly GCF_040802235.1). Classification (NCBI taxonomy): domain Eukaryota; kingdom Metazoa; phylum Chordata; class Mammalia; order Pholidota; family Manidae; genus Manis; species Manis javanica. The sequence goes on along the minus strand of NC_133159.1, from coordinate 174,413,905 downwards.
CATAGATGATCAGAATCCATAGCAAAATGGATAGCCCCCTTCCCTGAAGACCAGAACCCGCTGAGCTTAGAACTTGGTTTTAATTAAGTCACTGCCGTCTTTAATGGATGTTGAATCTTGTTGTTGCGATGGAACCTGACAAGAAGTGATCACAAATGTAAGCTCCCCAATTAAGGAAGACTCCCCGATTTAAAAAAAAAGACCTTGAATTTTCCTGAGGTCACTGTCAATTCCTCTCTTTCAAAAGGACATTTTGGTGTCCTTTTCAAAAAGAGGGCTTACGTAACTGCTTGCATTAAGACCACTGAGGTTTTTCCAGAATGGGTAAAGGAGGGTGATGTTTCTCAAAGTGATGATTGCTAGAATTGCAAAGGCTCCATTGCTAGAATACCTGGGTTTTAGAACAGATCAGTATGCAAAGCAGGATGGAGACGAGGGACCATATCATGATTCTTATAAGAATACTCATTCATTTCTTTTCAATATATGGGTTCTTGTGATTAGTCATGTCCTCATTAAGATACAGTGAAGCTCAGAGTATATGGTGTGTGTGCGTATATATATATTTAACTTAGTCCTGACTTCGTTGTCATTAGACAAAAAAAAAAGAAAGAAAATCAGTCTTCATTTTACATCTTAGACATGTGTAAGAATCTGCCGAAGACACCTTGGCAGTATCCAGGGTCTGCTGAGGGGTGAGTCGAATGGTGGTGAAATGAAGCGTTGATGGGACTAATTCTGCAACTGTTGGCATTTCTCACAAAACAGACTGGCATGCTATGCTTCATGACACAGGGATGCATCCTTAAAAAATAACGAATTATAGAACATCTAAATGTCTTTAGGCAAGGTAATCTTCATGGTTTTAAACAGTCCTGAGATGCAGGATTCTAAAAACTCAGTACAAGAGATTCAATAAAATTTTTTAGTTTTATTTGCATATCATTAATTAGAATCCATTTCCTATTCATCCAGGAGAAATCAAACAGAATAAAACTAACAGCCATTCAACTTCATAGAGTATGTATTGGTCATTTGCTTATGGGCAGGCTCGGTGTCAGTCCCTGGGCACAGATCCACAAACATGTGGAACATACAGTTGATGTGGGGAGAGCAACCATCAGATTAGTAAAAATAAAGATAACTGCAGACTGTGAAAAGAACATAAATGATACAAATACAGTAATGTAATAGCAAATGAGGGAGGCTTACTGGAGGCAGAATAATAAGAGAAGACTTTTCTAAGGAGGGTAGAATGAGTCTGTTGTGAGATCTCAGAGCCTAGCATTCAAAGAGAGGATGCAGCAAGCGGTGATTTGCCGAGAATGACAGGTTTGGCCTCTTTGAGCAAGACAGCAGAGAGAATAGAGACGGAGCTTACTGGGGGTTGGCGGGGAGTGGGGGGAAGAAAGAGTGGTCCAGATCAGAGAGGCAGGCTGGACCTAAGTCATTCACAACTTTGTAAGCACTTGTCAGATTTTTAAAAATAATTTAATTTTTAGTATAATGAAAGGCCTTTGAAGAGCTTCAAACAGGGGAATGATATAGTTTGATTCTCAGTTTTAAAAGTCACCCTGGATATGATGTTTAGAATGGACCACACCAAGTGAGTGGAAAGCAAGAAGATTCATAGAAGATCCTTATTATCATTTTTAAATGGGGCGGGGGGTGGAGGGGCTTATATTGCAGTGCTACCAGTGCAGAGGAAAGGCAACAGGCAGATTTAGTACATGTCCAAGTGATGTATCAACACACTTTTGATCAGAAGTAAAGGTGGGATTATCAGTTAGCGCTGTTGCTTAGCATCATAACACAAGAGAATTTTAACACTTGCTCATGTGCAGTACAATCAGCGGTAGAGAGGGATGTGGTTAGGTTTGGGGAGTGGCTTTGTCCCCAGTCATTCCCGGACCCAGACTGAGAGAGGCTCTACCATTTTCAAAACACCGTTCACAAAGTTACCTTGGACATCAGCATCGAACTACAAAAAACAGAGAAAGGAAACATAAAGAATGCATGCCCACTTCTTAAAAACCTCAACTAACATGTGACGTGTATCAATTTTACTCCCATTTCTTTGGTGGGCAACAGTCAACTGACCCTACCTAGATGCGAGGGAAGCTGAAAACCTAGCTCTTAGCTGTACAGTTCTCCCAGTAACAAACCTGTGCTATAAATTGGGGTCAGGAGCCATGTCTGCCACAATGAGTGAAGAAATAACCATCATCATTTTCTCAGTCATATGTAGTTTTGATTTTTTTTAAAAAATTCAGGCAGAAACCTTTTATTTAGATTCAGTTATGCCTGTAAAATGAAGTATAATTTTCGGGTCAGAGAAGTTATTTGTACTTACGCGGAAAACTCTGAGCACCGTTTTCAAGAATGTTCTAGCAAGGACTTCAAAATCATAATGCTCAAGGCAGAGAATGTCAAACTGTGCTATTATAAAGCTATAATACTTAAACAAGGTAATTCACCCATTTATTATTACAATTGTTTTATATTATGATCTATTCCCTTAAGTCCTAAACCCTTATACTTGTTCAATGAGAGATTTTCCATTATTTTAGTAGGCAAATGAGACACCACCTCTTGCCTCCAGGATACAGGTTATTATTTGTCCAGGCTATTTTAAAGCTCCATATAATGTGTCTATTGTCCCTTCTATCCATTGCCTACTCAGATTACTTGATAATAAACAGTACAGTTCCATCTGATTATAACTAGCTTGCCAGCAACTAACAAGTTCTCCTTCATTCTTACATTCAGCATTTTATTTGGACCTTGTATAATGTGTAAGTAGCCAATAAGCAATTAAAAACATTGCAATTCTCATAACGAAAACTGAAAGTATATTCCATACATTTCCAATCCCAATTATGGTTTTCATTCATTTTTCTTTTCATCTCAGACTAGAGGTTTCATGTATACCAAGTGACTTTCATTGTCTAAAAACTTAAAAACATGGTTGGTGTATTTTTTTTGTTGCTTTTGTCAAACAGTCTGATTTTCCTGTCAGTCAATGCCCAACCATCTGAATTCAGATGAATTATAATTCATTTCCTTCAAAGGAGTTTTGACCCTTATAAAGTATTGTTTTCCTCTAAAGCTATGATGTCCTAGGGTGGTGGTATTCCAGATTAATAAGTTTAGGGTTTCTACTTTCCTTTTGGAAAAGGAACACATCGATTTTACTTTCCTTTTTTCAAACCAAAGGGGATGGACACTGTATAATAGTTTAAAAATACTCTTCTTAGAGCACATGGGAAAAAGTCACTTACATTTAAATAAGGTGATGCATGTAAAGTGCTTAACACAGTTACTGACACTTGGGCAGTTGAATCTATTATGATAATAACTACTTGTGTAATAATAACTGGACTTGACCATCTTCTTGGACTCTGAAGCCTCAGCTGGAACATACAAATAAAGATGACCCCTTTCTCCTCCCCAACCCCTTGGAAATACTTAGGGGATTTAGGGATGTAACACTAAATGTCCTATGAGGACAAATCTGCCTTTAACTAGGATGAATTTTTTGTCCACAAACAGTGTAGTTGGGGAGGTTCCCTAAGTGGAAAAGACCAGAGGCATACAAAACCTCTCACTGTAGGTTTTAGCTGCCCATTATCCTGCAGAGCCCTTTTACTTTCCAAGGCATTCTTTTTGTACTGATTTTAAAAGAGGGGGAAAAGAAATACAACTTCTCAAACATGTTCAAAGAAAAACACCTAATTCGGCATATTTTAAACAGAAACACTTCTCAAAAGTTGTTTCGAAATTTTAGTGAAGTACACCTAACGTAAAATTCACCATCTTAACGTCTTTTTTTTTTTTTTTTTTTAGGGTTTCTGGGTAAGATTGTGTTAATTTCATACTGCTTCTCAGTGTCACTGCTAGCGGCTCCCAGGGAGCTCAGGCAGTGTTTCTTTCCTGGGCGACTTACTGTGCAGTCCCGGTGAGAGGAAGAAAACCCACACATCTCTCCCTGGTGATGCAGCAGTGCTGCGTGCTGAGAGCTCAGCCAGGTGGGCATCCCTTGCTGGAAACAGAACTCGCAGGGGGGTATGTACATGTTCACTCACGCACGCATTTATTTATTGTCTGCTACACAGTAGACGCCATTCTAGGCAGTGAGGATACAGTGCAGGACAAGCGGAAGGTCGCAGACTTAGAAAGTTCTCTCCTAGAGTGGGGACAAAGTTCCACCGTCAGGGTGGCAACTTCAGAGCTGCCACCTGAAGAAGAAAAGCAGCAGGAGAAGGAGGGGTCAGCGCTGATGGCACGCGGGCCTCCCCTCTCCCCGAACTCTCCGAGGCCCTCCTGCCCGGAGACCAGCAGGGTAGAGCAACACAGGTGACATCCAGGGTGGCTCCGGCCAGGAGACACCTCATGGCACCCAGATTGGGGCCTGCCTGATAGAGCGCTGCCTCCAGAGGCAGGAAGTGAGCCGCAGGTTGGTGTCCTGGCTGCTGCGCAGGTCAGTCTAACAAGCCCCCGAGGCCCCTGAATGGCCAGCCCTCCCCAGGCTTCGTGATGTAGGATGCGGGTGGCCCAAGGGAACAGGCGCCGGCCTCAGCTACCCTTATCGCTGAGCTAAAGCCTTGGCTTTGAGGAAAACACAGCACAGGCTCAGAGCCAGGCAGAGGTGGGTGCAGATACCAGCGCCATCCCTTCCCCCTCTGTGCGCTGGGCGCTCCACCCATCTGAGCCTTAGTTTCTTCCTCTGCGAGGTGGGGATGTTGCAGCCTTCTTCTTGGTATTGTGAGACGTAAATAAAATAGTGTCTGGCGGTTCCTCCCCAGGACCTGAGAGGCTCCCCTTCTTTCTCCCTCACTCCCTCCTTCCCTCCAGGAAAAGGAGTACACAGTTCAGGACTTGTGAGACTTAATGTTTTCCTCATGTTTCCTTTTATGACTGTGTGCCTGGGCCCGCCCAGCACCACCACTGCCTCACTGACACACATCCACAGCTGTGGCTTAGGCTGCAGCCCCCTAATGCTGGTGGTAACAGCAGAGGTCGGGGGCGGTGGTCAGTAGGTCCTCCCTCTATCCCTCCGTCCCTCCGTCCCTCCCTTCCTTCCTTCCTTCCTTCCCCTTATTAAATTTATTTTTTTGGATTTTTTATTGAAGTATTGTTGATATACAGTATTGGTCTCAATGTACAACATAGTGGTTGGACAGTTCTCTATATTATTAAATGCTAACCCCTGATGTTGCAAAACTAGTAACTATATTCTCTCTGCTGTACTTTCATCCCTGTGACTAATTTACATTAGGACTGAGATTTTGTGCCCCTTTATCCCATTCACTTATATCACCCACCCAGCCCAACCCTCCCTCATGGTAACTACCAGTCAGTTTTCAGTGTCTATGACTTTATTGCTGTTTTATTGTTTCAGTTTGTTTTGCTTTTAGATTCTACATATAAGTGAAATCACATGGTATTTGTCTTTCTCTCCCTGGCTTATTTCAGTTAGTGTAATACCTTCTAGGTCCATTCAGGTCACAGATGGCAGGATTCCTTTCTTTTTTTAGGGTTGAATAATATTCCATTGCATATATGCACCACCTCTTCTTCGTCCGGTCATTTGCTGATGGACCCTTTGGTTGCTTCCATATCTTTACTTGTACATGATACACCAACAATCATAGCGGTGCCTGTATCTTTTCAAATCAGAGATTTTGTTTTCTTTGGGTGAATTCCTAAGAGTGGAATTACTGGGTGGTATGGTATTTCACTTTTTAGTTATTTGAGGAAGCTTTGTACTGCTTTCCATCATGGCTGCACCAATTTACATTCCCACCAGCAGTATAGTAGGTGTGTATAAAGTCAGGGAAGGATACATACAAACACTTCTCAAAAGTTGTATTGAAACTGTGGCAAAGCACACATAACATAAGATTTACCATCTTAACCATTTTTAAATGTCCAGTTCAGCAGCATAAGTGCATTCACATAGTGCTGCCACAACTAGCATCCATCCACAGACCTTTTTCTCCTTTCAAAACTTTTTACCCAGTGAACAGTAACTCCCCATTCCCTCTTCACCCTGGGCCCTACCTACCACCACTTTACTTTCTGCCTGTGAACTTGACTACTCAAAGTACTTCATATCAGTGGAATAATAGGGTGTTTATTCTTTTGTGACTGGCTTATTTCACTTAGTGTAAGGTCCTCAGGTTTCATTTCTGTTGTACCATGGGTCAGAATTTCCTTCCTTTCTAAGGCTAAATAATATCCCATAGTGTGTATTAGAGCACACATGGTTTATACATTCTCTTGTTGATGGATACTTAGACTGCTTTTACCTTTTGACTACTGAAAATAATGCTACTATGCATGTGTGTATGCAAATATCTAGTCAAGTCCTTTGTTTTAAGTATTTTGCATATTTACCCAGAACTGGAATCACTAGAACCTACGGTCATTCTGTTTAACTTTTTTTGATGAACCGCCACACTGTTTTTCAGAGCAGCTGTACCATTTTATGGTACCACCAAGAGTACACAGGATTCCCATGTCTCCACATCCTCTCTAGCACTTGTTCGGTTCTGTTTTATTTTATAGTAGCCATCCTAGTAGGTATGAGGTGAGATCTCATGGTTTTAATTTTCATTTCTTTAAAGATTAGTAATGTTGAGCATCTTTTCATGTGCTTGTTGGCCTTTTGTTTACCTTCTTTGGAGAAATGTCTGTTCAAGTCCTTTGCCCATTTTTAATAGGGTTGTTTGTTTTGTTTTGATTTGTTGTTGAATTGTAGGAGCTCTTTATATAATCTGGATATGAGCCCCTTAACAGATACATGATTTGCAAATGTTTTCTACCATTCTGTGGGTTGCTTTTAGCTCTGTTGGTTATATCCTTTAACAGATAAGTTTAAAATTTTGATACAGTCCAATTTATGTATTTTTTCTTTTGCTGTCTGTGCTTTTGGTGTCATATTCAAGAAATCATTGCTCAATCCAGTGTTATAAGTCTTTTTCGTTATTTTATATATTATATGTATAATATACACATACCATATATACCATAAATAACTTATTTTTCCTTACTTTATACACACACATACACATGCAGTACATATGGTTTTTGGTTTTAAACATAAAACTTGATTCATTTTGACTTAATTTTCATATGTGGTATAAGGTCAAAACTTAAGTCATGAATTTGGATTTATATATAAGATCATTAATTCACAAATGGAGTGGATTTAAATATCATTTGATTTGATTCTGAACTAACAAATTAAATTCCTCCTAAAATGATCATAGAATTTTTTTCTTTAACTCAGACTGTCTCCTACTTTTCTCTCAAAATGCAACTGAAATGTTATCTATTTTGGAAATGTTCCAAGACATCTTCCTCCTCAGCATATGCTTATCTTGCGTGGATTTCAATGACTCATTTCTGAGCTTTTTTAGCATACCCATCATAATGTACTGTACTTTTAATTTGTCTTTGCCTCCCAAGAAAATCTTAATCCTTAAGGCAGAAATTATATATTCTTTATCCTTGTCTTCTCAAATTCTACTTCTAAATTTACATTTCCCAAATATGAAGGAATCCAGAAGGAATAAATACATGAGGGTGATCTTCCAGCACCCCCCACACCCACCTTCTAAGGTGGACCACTCATTCTTTGGCTCAGTTAAATTATAGCAACACATTTTCTTCACTGAAGTTAACATACTGTTCCTAGTTCTGTCTTAGATCAAGAAAGGTTCATCTTTTGTAGGAGACTCTTCCAATTATTTTAACACAACCATCTGGCCTTTCCAAATGTCAAATCTTCTCTTCCAAAACAAACTTCTGCAGATCCTTTCCAGAATCTTCATTACCCTCTTCATTTCTATGGATTTGTATGTTGAGAGCTGGGGGAAGTGACAAGTCATTTTCTTTGGAGTTTTTAATGGCAAAAATATAGGAACAAACATAAAATCACAGAAACTATTTGTAAACACAAATTTAGAAAGTTACTTGCATATCAGGAGAATGGAAAACTATACACAGGAGATGAATGTACAATTATTCTAAGTTTAACAATGAATCCAATTAAAAGTTTGCGGTCTGCAAATTTTTCTGTGTAAATATGTATAGAACAAATCCCGACCCTGTCGGTCCCTCTCAGGGAACTGCCCCCTTACCTAGGTGTGCAAGCTTCTTCAGAACTGCACCTCTGCCCAAGATACTAGCTTATTTTCATGATATAAGGTGATAAGATTTTTGGAAGCACCGACATGGAATTTTCCCAGCCTTTTTGATTGCCTGGAGCTGAAGTGGATCATAATATAAGATTCTCCATTTTTCATTTCATTTCTTATAGTTTCTCCGTGTAGCCCCATATACATGCACACACACACACACATGCACACACGCACACATTCTCTGTGCTCTTTGCAAATAAGATGTCTAAGTTAAAGAATTCCAATTGGACTAAATCTAACACTCATATTTTATCCAGTTTTTTTTTGTCCTATTCCTTTGGGAGTGAAAAATACCAAGAAGCCCTAAGTCTGTAATGACAAATGGAGATCTCATCTCGAATTCATGTATGGGTGACATTTGCATGTTGATTTCTTTGCCATCCTAATGGTTAAATTTCAAAGCACATCTTTCCTTTTATCTTCAGCTGAATGAGACATCAAAATAAGGGCCAGATAAAGGCGGAAGTCCTTTGTCTGAAACTGCCCAGGCCTGGCCAGCTGTGATGAAAACTGTCTGAAGTTTCACAGGCTTCTTGTCTGGACTCAAGCTGGTGTTCGCCTCTTTTATTTTGGAGGTTTTAAAGGAATATTTCATTTTAACACACAATGTCGGATGGGACAATGGAAGTCCTGTTCCTGGTGGTGACTGAAAATATAAGTTAGGGTAAATCATTTATTAGATAATAAACCACAAAGGGAATATGTGCTGCCTTTTGTTGTAAACATGCTAATTTCTAAGGTCAACCTAGTATTTGCTTATTTCACAATAGGAAGCCCTTATGAAACTTGTTCCTCTTATTGATAAATGTAACCTTTTATGTATATTTAATTTTCTGTATCTCCATGTAGATGAGGAGGTCAAGTGTTTGGGTTTAGTTTATTTATTTTTAAATATAAAATCAATTAGTAGAAGCATTTACAAGCAAGATCACATCTGAGGAGAGAGGAGAGAGGAGTAGGGAGGCTGAGTGGAGTTTATCAAATTACATTTGGTCCGTTTCGACTATGAAATAGCAGTGATTCAATGTAAGCAATAAGGAAATTTACACCAGTCAATTAAAAAAATCAGATAATTATGCCAGAGAATGGTATTGAGATGACTAAGACTTAAAATTTACTCCTAAAGCCTATTTATTTATTTTTACTTGGTGTGACTATCTCCTTACTTTAGGATAGGTATGCACAGGAATAAAATTTTCCTACAGTTATTTAAGCCTGTAGCACTATTAATATTGTTTAACCATTGCCTTAGAGAAAGACCAATGATTATTTCAGAATATTTTGTTTTCTAAAAGAGAATAAGGGCAAGTACATATAACACACCATGAAGTATCTTGAATCCAAAGAGGTCAGGAAAATTTGATAATTACACACATAGGGTCCTGAGCTACTTTGGGATCTAGCTCTTTGAAGTGCTGTTGATGAAATCAGGCTGACTCACTTCCTCACCCTCTCCTATGTTTTTTTTCATGCCTGGGAGTCCAATCTACTTCTCCCGACCTCCAGGCCTGGAGCTCTGCCGCCAGTCCAAGTTCTTCTCCTTCAAGCCTGTTTCTTGTCCTGCACATCACACACCTGTCAACCTGGACTGCTCCCTCATCCCACGACTTCCCCTACGCATTTCCACCTCTGTGCCTTTGCTCAGGGTGTCCCTGCAGCTGGAATGCTCATCAGTCCCATCTTTGTCTCTTACAGTCCTGGCTTTTTTTGAGTCCAATTCAATTGCCCTGGTCTTCATGAAGTTTCCCATAACCTCTCTTTCCTTTTCTTTTTGTAATCATAGACTTGTTTGTCATTTTTCATAGCAATGATTCTACACTGCCTTCTAGTTAGATATTCTTGATGAGATAATGAATAGCTTCACTATCAAAACTATGTTTTGTTTAGAGTGGAATCCACAACACACTTCCTCCAGGGCCTCAGAGAGTCAGAGGACATCAAAGTCCACAGACAAAGCCAAATATTTAGGTTTTTGCAATGTCAGCAAGCCACTCCTAGGTACCAATTTCTCCTTCAGTTTTCTGTTGCTGTATAACAGGCCGGCTCAAGACTGAGTGGCTTAAAAAAATAATTGTGTATCCTCTCTCATGATTCTGTGATTTGGCAACATGGGAAGTTCTGCTGTTGATCTTTCCTGGGATCACTCACTTGCCTACAGTCCCCTGGCGGCTAGCCTGGTGTGGGGACAAGGTGGCATACCTACAGGTCTTGCTGTGTCGACTGGCTGTAAGCCAGTCTCCTTGGTTTTCCTCCAGTTGGCTTCTCATCTTCCATCTGACTTGACCAAACTTCCCTTTATTGGGATTTCAGGGTTCCAAGCAAGGCCAAAACTGCACGATCTGTGAAGCCCTGGACTTCTGCCAGTTCACTTCTGCCACATTGTAACGGGCAAAACAACCCACACAGCAAGTGAAGCGGGTAGTAAATGGACTTCACTTCTTGATGTGAGCAGTTATGGTGCCACATGACACAGGTGCTGGGCACCACAGGCTGGGGTTACGGGGAGTCACAGTCGATCACACCATGCCACCCCTCCAGAGCACCTCTGCAGGTGCATGATATCATTAGTACCTTTCCATTAGCTGTAAGCGTCAGGACCAGCGACACGGTTGCCCCTGATTCATTCTGCTGCTCAGAAAATTTTGCTCATGGATGGACTCCAAGAGATCTAATAGAGTTTTACGTAAGTGACAGGCATAAAGTGACATTTAGTCCTAATTAACTTCTTATTCTTGAATTCCCTCGATCTTTTCTTTCTGACCCTCTTTGCCCAAATTTGCAAGAGGTGACTTTCTGTGGCTATGAATGTGTCCCCTCCTAGCTCACCTAATATGCAGGCGCTGACACCAAGAGCAATGACAGACCTTTTAGTCATTGCCCATTATGTGGCACTTCCTTCTCATGCATTCCCTGTGTTCAACAGCTCCATAAAATATACAATAGAATTATACTCAAGAATATGAGATTTAGAAGCATTAAGAAGTCAGGGTGTAAATCTGCGCTTGTCTATACTCGAAGGTCTGCATTCTCTCCACTTCCCCTAAGGGATTCTACAGAAGTCTCTTGGATTGTAAAGAAAGAGGGTGAGGAAAGGATATGGGCAAAGAGTAAATGCTTTCTGAGCACCTGCAAGCACCGGGCAGCGGGAGTACCGAGTTTTGGTAGAATGTCCAATCTGGCTCCAGTCTTCACACTCATTTTTCTTGCTTACTTTTTGGTTGCTTTGTGTTTCGAAAAGACAAACCTTTCCCTACAGTGTCACATATAGTTGTCGATTAATGTTTATTTCTCACTCTGAAAGCAGAAAACACAGGGTTTAATATCTGTGGAGTACTTTTTCCTCTTCATCTTTTTTTACTTAATTTTATTTTCCTGATCATTTAATTTTTTAAATTTAGCATGGGCGTTTAAATTTGGATCAGTGACTATGACAACATAAAAGTAATAGTTCAGTCTTCTGGGCCTTAGTTTTATGGTTGTCTCTATTTTTTTTTTAATCGGTATAATAAGGTGCTCAGCTCGTCTAAGATGCGTTCAGGAGCTAGGTTGTTATTTCCTACTTCTGTGAGTAGGAATGAGGAACGGGACGGGCAGTCTGTGCACAAAGAAAAAAGAAGGGAATAAACAGTCCAGAAGGCATTTTTCTTTTCCCTTTTAGTAAAGAAATGAAGAAATCTTTCAGGCAGCTGTGGTATCAGCATCTCCATCTGTGTGGATCTGCTCTTATGCTCACTCAGGTTTGTGAAAGTCACACATATCATTTATCAAAAGGCACAGAAGAGAAAGTATTGTAAACGGATAACCCTTTCAGGAATTCCACCTTAGACCCAGAATTCAAGAGAAAGCAAAGTGAAGACTTGTGCAGTTCTCCAGTGGATTTTTGATTTGAACGGTCAGACTCTTCCTAACTGGATTATTTCAGTAGTTAAATTGAGCCCATGAAAAAGGAGAAGAGAATGAGCTCTGAAACCTCTTTGTTTAATGCTGTACACCAACGGCAGAATATACTCATGCAAATATATTTTGTAGTATTAGGAAATAGCATGAATTCCATCTCCATGTCAATTTCTATCCAGTGGTTCCTGCTGTGGAGATCTGAATTGGAGAACACTCCAGAACAGTGGAAGAAAAACAATCAGGATCGCTGCAGCAGGACCCTTAGAGATGGAGATCAAATTCACATTATTTCCCAATATTCTTTGCATATCAGACAGCTGATTTTTCTAAATAAGTGTATCAATTAACCATATCAATCACTCTTCATGTGTAAACACTCTCAACATCATAACAATTGAAGAGAAAAATATTGATTTCACATTTTCTCATGAAAGCCTAAATGTTTTTATTGTCCTTCATAAAATCTATCTTTAGGTACAGGAAAGCTAGCTGATAGTAGAAATTAGAAAAGCTGAAGTCATTTCTACCTTATAGTATTTCTGCACTGTTGTTATTAAATATTGGTTCTGGCCTCTTTTAATAAATAAAAGCATGGCAGTTCTGTCCTATTGAGAACCATGGAGTTATTTACAAAGAGGAGACGTCTTGAAGCCTGAGCAGGCTACCTATAGAAGCCTGGGAAATGGGAACATATTTTATAATGGAAAAAGGAAGCAATGATGCAAACATCTCATGGGCCCCAAGGAAAGGACGTGCTGTGTATATAATCCCTTCTGCCTATTTCCCTGTCTGGAGCCCTATGTGTTTTTTTTTTGTTGTTTCATTTTGTGTGTGGATTTTATTTTTGTCCTTAGGATGCCTCTTTTCTCAGATGCCGATTAGAGTCTTTGAAAGTTAATTTTAAATTCTCATAAGAGAATCTGATGGGTGCAGTTCGGGCCAGATTTCTACTCTTAGTCCAAATAGGTGGGTAGGGTCCCATGACCTGATGTCCCTTCAGCAAGGCTTATGGAGGAGGACGATCAGAGAGAAAATTGGGGGCATATTTTTTCTAAAGGGAGCATAGAGTAGGAAGGAAATAATTGATAGAGAGCATAATTGATATTTCTGGTACATTCCACCTATTTGTTTTTCCAGGTGCCTATGTAGTACAGCTATTGCTGAATAATAAAACTATTCTAAAACATACAGCCTAAAACAAAAGTAATTTATTTTTCATGGGTCCCTGAGTCAGCTGGGGGTTCTGCTGTTCTGGGCTGGGCTTGGCTGATCTTACCTGGGCTTCTGTATGCGGCAGCTGTCAGATGTCAAGTTGACTGGGAGCTTGCTGGTCTAGGACAGTCTCAGTGGGTCACCTCTCTCCCATGCAGCCCCTCATCCTCCTGTAGACAACCTGAGCTTTTGCTCGTGGTAGACTGAGGTAAAGAAATGAAGCCTCTTGGGGTCTAGTATCAGAACTGGCATGATATTGCTTCTAAGTATGCTACCAGCCAGAGCATGTGTCAAGGCCAAGTCTATATCCAGGTTGGAGAAACAGACTCGCCTTTGTGAGAGGAACTTCAAAGTCACATTGCAAAGGGAATGTTTGGAGGAAGGCCATGAATCCGTGTCACCAATGCAATCATCTTTCTCCTGTGCATTGTTATTTATCCCTCCTACTTACCATTTAACCCTACCTACTCTCTCATTGCTTCTATTTCTCATTCAGAGAGGCCATGTCTTCTTGGACCCTCTTCAGGATGCTAAAGATTGTCTAGTTAGTTTCCTATTTTTATCATTCCTGAAATCATTTGCAGACACGTGGTTCTCATCTTCAGGGTGATACTGCTTTTAGTTCATCCTCCAATATTCATACTTACACTTTATATTTTTAAAACAATTATTTCTTTTTATTTGTTTGAAACAGTCGGGAGGAGCAGAGACATTTGAGTTAGACCCCCTGGGTATAAATTATAGTTTTATCACATACTGCCCTATAACTTGGGCAAACTACTTTTTTGCCTTGTTCTCCTCATCCGAAAAATGAGGATAATCACACCCACTGCATAGGGTTTTTTAAGGATTAAATGATTAAGCATTTCTAAGTGGGACCAATAGTACTTATCACGTAGTAACTGCTATTGTTTTCATCATTATCATCAACACATTTACTGCTTATCCAATGAACAAGAATGTAGGACTCTGGTTGAATGGATTGACCTTTGCTTGCCGTTTCTTTGCTAAATAAAACTTACCCTTAGATCTTCAGCTGATGAACTAGTTGATGTATAGACGCTAGCATCTTTATGAACAATTACAACCCATCTTGGGCTGTGCCTTCTCCTGAGCTTTATTTGTGGGTCTGCACTGCCGGGGATTGAACATGTCATTGCCAGCCCTTGCTTCTCTCACTCCCTTCTCTATTACGAAGGTAGTTTTGAGTTTCAATTTCCAGAAGAACACACAGGATGAATGGGCTTAGGAGGGAGGGAAGAGAGAGGAGCATCATCTAAGGAGATCGTTGGTCAGTGGAGACTTCTCTGCCAGAGCCTGGAGGGAGTGTGGATCAGGTTTGCTATCTCTACCATCTCCCAATCTTTTGGGGCTGGTCCATTTCATGAGATGACATACACACACGCAGGGCACCAATTGGTTAATACACTCAGCCCTGTCTGACTTCCAATTATTGAAAATTCCTTCCAGATTCAAGCCTTAGGTTGTCTGTCAATCTTAGTTTGTAAGGTCATAAATTTACATCTTTTCTGTCTTTACATGGTTCTCGTAGTGGGAGTTTGGGAGAAGCTTTGTACAAGACTTTCTAGACAGAGACCATTTTTAAACCAGAAACTTTGTTCACCTAATTGCCAAGTTTATTTGCTTCTTGTTTTCATTCAACCTAAAAATTTGGATGTGAATGTTATCCAGGAATAATTCCTCCTTAAGCAAATATAGTATAGTATGTTATTGAATAAGAAGCAAATAGAATTTTAAACTAAGAATTCTAAGGTTTCCAGAAAACAGGTTACCCTCGTGTGGAGTTTTCTTCTTTGGGGTAAGTGACTTGTGACCCTTAAATGAAAACAAACTCTAAGATGTCAGTGGTGATAGTTGGGTATTATTTTTGTTTAAGAATTTTGAATATTGTAGATATAAGACTTTTGTAGCACAAGTAATATTATTAAATATTTACACTTCTCTGAATTATGTTTTTTCTTTGGAGGTAGGGGGTGAGTCAATAAAACATGGAAAGATGTATCTTCCTGGCTGAAAAGTAACCTTTTAAAATAGATATTTAGAACTTTTCAGTTTTTAGTTTCTGAATCTGTCGCTTATCAGGGAATTATTTTGTATGTGGCTGGCTGTAAATTATGAAGGAGTTTTATTTTATGATATTTTAATTTTGCAAAATGTTATTTGACATGTTTCTTTGAAATGCTGTTTATTCTGACCCTGTCCTTATCAAAGTACCCAGAAAGAGGAAACTTTGTAGAAAAAAACACATTTATAAAATATGTTCATCAGTTGTTTAACTTTAAAAAAAATCAGACCACCCAATTCCAACATTTGCGTTTAAACATACAGCATGAATTCCTACGTACTGACAGGTTACATGGTGGTTCTGGCTACCAGTATTTCCTCAGTTGCAAATGGATAAACCAGAGAAAACAGACTTACTGAGATGTGTATATTTGTTAAATCTGGCTCTCAGAAACTTGACCATTTTCAGGTTGGTAAACAAATGCTGATTAGTTGAGTCCATCCAAATTCAGGAAGTAATATGGATGTATTTAAAAATTCACCCACATATAAAGGTGACTAAAACAACACTGTCATCAAAACAAAAACATAACAACCACCGTTGAAATTCAACTGATTGAAAAATAAGCTCCAATGTTTTTACGACTTTGTTCAACATTATAAAGAATACTTCAATCATACATATTGTGCCATACACAAGTTTACAGCGTTCCATCTCTGAAACTGAATTGGACAGGATCTAACAGATTTATTTCTGAATGGGTAGAATTGTGTATGTTTACCTGTAATGAAAATGATCGAAACAGTTTTGAGTTTTGAAAAGTCTATTAATTTATTTACCCATTTCATTAATATTTTCTGTGCGAGTACTATGCTCATTATACTATTTCGTGTGAGCATCTTCAATCAGATCCCTATTAGGTGTGGTTAACATGCTCGTCTGCTTTCTCACATTCAGAAAAATAACAATCCATCTTTGTGTACTTCCACACCTGTTCTTCTCAAATAGACTTGTATCTGTTTGTCCCTTTTGTAGCAATTATATTTAAAGTATGTCTTCCGTATGAACTCTTGTTAATTACCTTGCCTCTTTACTACTTTAATTCTGACTCCGTGGTGTTACCCCTCATGTCTTCTGTGAATTATCCTCAATTCCTGTGAGAGAGCACAGCTTTGAAAGTGTTTTTTAAATCCTATTTTGGTATGCAGACTTTTTCTTTTCTGACACAGTGGTCATATTTCCTGAACTAAGAAAAAAAGGCATTTACATAGTTTGGCAACCGTAAGTGTATTTCTGGGAACAATAGGGGAGGATATCTGAAATGGGAATGTGTTGAGAAATCTATACCATGTACTCACCATAATTACAGTTTGGTCAATCAGCTGACCAGCGGGCTTGTAAACCATCATATTATTTGCATTGGTTTCTGCTTGGAATCCAGTGATAGAGGCTTTAGCTCCTGGAAGAACTATCATTGAACATGAACTCAATTTTAGAACAAAAGTAATTTTTTAATAAATAATTTTAAACTGTAGAAATACTTCAGTTGCTCTTCCTTTCTAAAAAAAAATCATCTAGCCAGTTATTGTGTACCTAACCATGTTCTGTGTAATTTGCTAGGTGCTGAAGATTTAATAATGTATAAAACAGACATCATTCCTTCCCTAAAGAAGGTACTAAATTATCCTGTGTCATTTAAAGTCTCTGGTGCCAAATTTCTTATTGGGAAAATGGATGTAAAATACTCTCTGCATTCCATACTCTTCATGAAATTATAAGTCTGTGAACACATATTTTAAAGATGATTTATTGAAAGTGAGGGTTAAATCGTAAAAGGCAATAATTGGGACTTAATGACTTGCATCAGAAGTGAAACAGGTAAAAGAGTATCTATAATTTTGACAGATGTAAAATTGAACCACCAATCTAAAAAAATATGCTAAGAATTTGCTAAAACAAAGAAAAATGCTGAATCAAATTTCTCCTGGATAAGAGATGAGGTCAGCTTTAGTCACTGCAGAGTCTCTTCTCTAGCAATAGAAATCACTTGAAACCACATAGACTAATAAAGTCCACAGCTGGTGTTCTCTGTTTCTTGGTGGCACTGAAACTAATGTTTCTTGAATAGTATAATGCCTTTGTTACCCTTGCTCTTTTCTCCATCCAAACCATCTACAGAAGCCATTAGCTATTTGACAGAAGAATTGAACACCATCCTTACGGAGAAAGTTACTCCAAGATCTTGGCTCAGTGAACTGCTGCTTAGTACTGAGTTTCCGACCATCATACAAATCAAGAGATAAGAACATTAACATATTTAATCAAAGGCATGTACATTTCAACCTAAAATACAGAATCCAAGTTAACTGATTCATAAAGAATAACATTTTTACACACAACCATACACATAAACACTGCAAAAACTTGCTGTGACTCCTACTCTGGAGTCTTACATTATGTCACTTATGTAAGTAACTATTATTAAATTTTCAAATCATGGAGGGGTGGGGCCATTATGGTGGTCAATGGCCGTATGAAGCTAAGCCTCTTTAAGTTACAAAGTAACAAAATAGAGACAATTTATAATAGGACAATGGGATGATGATTTTGGTCCAGGAATTGACATGGTTTCTCTTGGAAAATGGTGAAGAAAATAATGTAATTCTGATGTGGACCATAATATGCTAGATGAATTATTCTACATAAAAGCAATACTAGTTAGATCAATTAATATAACAATTGCATTTGAGTGTCTCACTGTTTTCATTTGTGTTTCTGGAATGGAGATGGCGCCATCTGATATTTTTGCTGTGGGAGGAAATTTGCTTTTTCTTCCCATGCCGCTTCCATATGCCTGGGGAGGAGGACATTTCACTTTCATGAGGATCAGACTTCAAGTGAGTAGGGCTAAGTGTGCATCATAAAATATGCCATGACTTAATTGATTAGTGAGGTGGTCTTTTCTCGTCCTATGCCAAAAATAAAAGCTCAGAATAATAAATCCTGCGTAACATAATGCATCAACAGCTCCATCCCGTAATAACAAAACCAAACTTTTATATCTTAGAAAGATGATGTGAGAAAGTATTTGTCTCTTGTATTTTATCATAAATCTTTTCATCTCTATTTGGGCTAATATTGTGGAATGCATAGTTAACTGCGAAGTACAGATTATCAATGGGTTTTATTGAAATCAGTGATGTTAATCTGCCTTCTGTTCAGTTTGAATCAAAGTTGTTAATTAGGAGCCGAATGGGGCAATTTAAATTTCCTCTCCCTTTTTCCATTTTCCGCTCTCTAGAAAACAAATAATCATGCGTTTAGGCAAAAGGTTAAGTATTAAAGTAAAGGGCTTTGGGCTTTCAGAAACAATAGTCTTAAGATCTTAAATTAGCACAAAATGAATTACCTCCTAATGTTTCAATGAATATTAAGTTTTTAAGCCCCCTTAAAACAGAAACAACAAAATCAAAGATAAAAATCAAGAGAATTTAGCCCCAATTTTCCAGAAATTTTCATTATTTTTCATCTTCCATATACATGCCATATTAGATGCTTTAATTTTAGGTCAAATATATTTTTGTAATTTCCCATTTAATCTGTTCCAAATAGTTACAGTGTATAGGCCTGGTTAGCTAATTGCTTTTCTTGATTCCCTTTCAGATTTTCAAGCAACGTTTACAATTAATCACATTTCTTTGCTGTCACTTGTTTGTTCGACTGCTTTGCTTTTAATACCCCTTCCTTAGATGTCTCAGCCAAGAATGGCATCATATGGACACCAGTTTAGTGCTCATGAATGCAAGCTGGTTTTCCAACCCATTAGTGCCCTCCGCCAGTCAAGTGCTGGGCTGCCTGAAATGAGGAAGCATAACTTTGGTTTACGTACACTGACATGTACAACTCGGTCGCACCCGTTATGAGAGTAACTGCTCAGCTCATGATGAGTGAATAGGTCATCCAGCAAGAAATAGAAAACACAGGAATGGACCCTCTATGGGAGCAGGGGAGCGAGGTGCTGACAGCTTAATGAATGACTTGTCTGTTATGACAGTAGGACACCCTGCAATGCCAAGAGCAAATATTTGAAAGAATATACAATGCAGGAAATGTATGTCTGTTCTATATATATAGGACACTTAGATGGGCTGTATCACTAACAGATGGGCAGAGTTTGAGAAATCTTATTTTATAATGTGCAACATCACCCTGTCAGATGCACTTTGAGATCTGGAGATTAATGGAGCATGAACTCAGAGAAAAATGGGAATTCCACTGAAGGTACTGAGGGATGGGGGGCCTTCAGGATAGATGAGCTCAACATAGAGTATTGCCCGTATTTTTTACAGGTCTAGCTCTGAGGTCATTTATAATTTAATCAGATTTAGCTCCAGGCACCATGTCAGATAAAAGGGGTAAGTAGACAATACTGCGCGATGCCTTTGGATAAAATTAGATAGTGAAACCTTGGCTGAGGGGCCAAAGGATCAGATTAATAAGAGGTTTACTTCCTCTCTCTGAATGAAGAGATTGCCTACATCAGTGTTGAAGAGCAATAAGATGGATGAACTTGTAAAATCTATTATGCTTAAACGGACTCACTTTATGGTTATAATTCATAATTTTTAATGAAATCAGCATAGATAGAAGAGTGACAGGTCCTCAAATAGATTCTGACACACTCAATGAACCCCTCCTGCACACACTCTGGTTAATATGTCTGTTAACCTTACCATGTAATTGTGGAGACAAAGATTTAGATTCCCCAACTAGACGTTAATGGCCATTTTTGCATCTCATTGGTTAAAAGTGTGCGCACCGCAGATATGGACTATGATCCTTCCTACTGAAGAATTACAGAGGGTGTTCGGCATGAAGCCCCAAGATATTCATAGGACTGCAATTTCATTAGTGCTAATTCACTAGCCAGGCTACACCACAGAGAATCTTTCTCTTGCTTTATCATTATATACATTCATTCCTGTTCATTATTCATCAGTTGTGTTAGCAAACGGCTCAGTCCCGTGCTTCACTGGATGCTCGAGTTAATGGCATACGGCCTTCAGAAATGTTC
The DNA here is from genome assembly GCF_040802235.1 of Manis javanica. NCBI lineage: Eukaryota > Metazoa > Chordata > Mammalia > Pholidota > Manidae > Manis > Manis javanica. The sequence goes on along the minus strand of NC_133159.1, from coordinate 174,393,489 downwards.
TGCGTCAAAGTCCTAAAAATCTACAGATTGCTGTTCATAGCTTTCCATTCATTCTCTGGCAACCATTCCAAAAAATACGGGCTTTCTCAGTGCGTTGCTGAGGACACATGTCTTCCTAGCCACAAAACAATTCTGTACAAATAAAGGGTCCAACGCAATAGGAACTCACATGAAATTGGCAAAATGTAGGTGTTACACAGCTGTTAGGTCAGCCTTCTCTGTGTAGCCAGGTCTCAACATCTGGTGCAAACTAGTTGGCTGAGGCATCAGAACAGTTACCTGGATTTCACATCATCAGAGCACTGTCACTTGAGCACATGAAATGACCGAATTCAATACGGGAACTCAGCACCATTGGAACATGGCTGTTTAGACTTGTTGCAAAAAAAAATACGTCCCTTTAGGGCAGGTTAAGTGGTCTGTTAAATGTCTATTTTTCTTAGATTTTCAATATATTTCAGTATATGACTTAAGTAAATGAATTATAAGGCTGATCATTTAAGCATCAAGTGAAGTTTATGTGAAAACTATGCTTCCGTCTTTCTTACAGACTGTGATCTTCGTCTTTCCCCAGAAACGGCTCTTCCTTCCACTGCACTCCCTCAGAGCGCCCACGCTGGGGCCTTCCTGTGCCCCTCACTGCTCTGGGGATTTACTGATCAGACTCCGCACACTGCCAGTTATGTATAACTGCTGCCCCTTGAACACAGCCTTTCAGTTCCATTCCCTCTGTCTTCATCCCTGGTCAGGTCGTCCTCCTCAGTGAGTTCAACTAGCACTGCATTTGGTAGCTTCATTTAAGCACACTTAGAACCTTCACTGGAGAAAAATGTGGGAGAAGTCTCTCTGGCAATTAAGCTGGATGAGGACTTAAGCCATATACGTGTGAACTTCATGGTGGGGAGAGTTTGGGATGGTGGCACGCCCCCTATGGGTGCATGTTGGCTCTTAAAAGTTGGCAGCCGCTTGGCGCTAGGAGCGGAGGTGAGAAATGGAGGAATGTGAGACTCACCCTAAAGTGGATCCCTACAGTGTCCCCATCTACTAACAGTTGTAAATCACTCTAATATTGTGGCTTCTTTCATTTTTCTGAAAACTCTGAGATTTGCTAAAAGTCTCAGCCTGAAAGGAAAAAGAAGTATATGAATATGGTGAATGACCGGCAGTGCATTTTGTAACACTTTAAACAGGGAAAGATACAAAAAGTTCATCTGAGTCAACAAGGGAAACCTTGTTGGGAAACAATTATTCCAGCAGAAATATAGTCAAGGGACAGGACCAATTGCCCCCAGAGGTATAAAGACAAATTAAATTTAAATGTGACATATTCAGAATTTATTTTTAAATAAATTATGTCAGTAAGGACCAGAAAGTACAATAGTGTGGGAATGTGGACAACTATCCCCACATACATTTATAAAGGAAGTATAAACCTTTATGAAGTAAAATTTGTCAAAAGTTACCAAACTTTAAATAGGTGTATTTTGATACAGAATTTCATTCTTACAAACTTGGTTACAGATTAGATAGATGTGTGTGAAAACTTAGGTATAGGAATGTGTTTGTATCATTGCTTATGAAGGCAAAGGACCAAGAAATATTGTGAAAATGTAGAAAAAGAGGACTAGTTAAAAACTAATGGTAACTCATTTTCCTGAAATGACATGGAGGTATTACTGTCAGAAAAGGATGGGGAAAATCTATATGTACCAATATAGACTGGTTTCCAAGGTAAAATGAAAAATGCAAAGGGAAAAATAGCATATTTAAAATTCATAGTATGAAAAAAGGAAGTTATACGTTATATAAATGTTGGCATATGTCCATATAATCTATAGATTTTTACATAAAAATGTGGTAATAATGATTGCATTTATTTCCTAGGAATTAGGTACATTCGATTAGGAAATAAGAACCAAAAGTGATTGACTAGAAAGAAAACATGAGTTTCACTGAATACTTATTTGTTCTCTCTTGGTTTTTCAATTTTGCATGAATTAATATTTTCAAAATTAAAATACATGCATAATGTATGTATATGTATATTTATATATGATATACTATGTATACTTATATAATATATACTTATTATATATAATCACATATACCTTTTAAATGAAAGTAAATAATATATATATAAAATAAAAAACTCAGCCTTTTCCACGGTGTCATTTCGAGATATAACGAAGGGAGGTCGTGCTGGGAATATCGCAGTACAAGGAGAAGAGTCGCAAGTGGAAAGACGTCCACTCACAGAAGAGGAAACAGTAGGCAGAATAGAAACAGGAAGTCCATAGTCACATGGTGGTTGAGATGGCAAATTTTAATCAGATAAGTTTATGGAATATGGTAGCTTCTTATTTAAGAAATATTTCTCAGAATCCCTAGTGGGAGAAAAACTTGATAAAAGTCTGTACTTTTGCTGTTAGGCTGGATGAAGACTGAAACCATCATTTACATGTAACCCTTGTATTTCATGCCCCATTGTATGGATGTTGCTGGTAACAGATAATATCCTGAAAGCAGGAGGGGTGGCCAGCTCAAGTGAGGCCTGCCCAGTACAGGTCATTTAAGAGTTTGGAGGGAACTTGGCGGGTGTGTTTCAGATAATAAGTCACACGTTGTTATCTGGTTTGTCTAGTTCTGTGGTGTTCCCTGTGCTCACCACCCTTTTGTTGTGTAAGGATGCAGCTATCTTGTTTTTCAAGACCCCAGGTATCTTTACTTTCCCCTAAGGGCCTATGCTTCCTAAATGTGTTTGCCTGTCCAAATGTCTATTTCAAAACTTCCATTTCTTCAGGATTAAGTATTAGGGAGCATTAAGGAGAATGTAGAGAAACTACTGACATACAACTCATTTGGAATAATTCTTGTAGGGATTAGGAAGAAAAGAATCTGAGCAGCCAGAGTAACAAATGACTAATATTGGGTAATTTTCTACTCCCCGAAATCCAGTCAGTGGGAAATTTACATTTAAAGGCATATTGGTGTCTAATTGATAGAAACTTAAGCCAGAACAGTTGATTTGTTTTCTCGGTGGAAGGGAATTTCTGTCCTTAATATATTCGGCCTCACCTCTAAAAACCCTGATGGTAAAGAGATGAGAGGTTTTGATTCTTTGTTTTTATTTTTTGTTATTGATTTTGGTATTTTTTCCCCTTTCCTTCAGCTCTTTTCCTATTCAGATGGAAGATTTAACTACCAATGTGTTTATCCTATCCTGTTAGTTTCCTGCTTCGATCCAGTATTGCTTCATTATAAAAAGGGGACACATAGAATTGTAAAAAGAGGGGCCTGCCCTTCATAAATATTACTGTCTTTTCATGGTGGCTTCATTCGCCAGATGGCAGCAAGAGTCAGTTGAGTAAGTTGCCCCATAGCTAGAGCGGGGAAGCCGTGGGATAAAATAAAAAGCCATGGATAAAACCATGTGTGGTTTTTCAGGGTCCACTTTCCGACCTGAGAACATGAAGTACTGTCACAGATAGCAGTTGGTTCTCTTCTCTTTTTTTAGACTTTTACCCCTTCCTTTAGTTTGTACCAAATGCACATGATGGTTAGAAACACCATAGCATCCAGATGTTCAGCAAAATAACTTTCATGGTTATTATGAGAAGTCATGAGCCAAATGCACCCTCTGCCTCTGTGTATCTCTTCCCGCCTTTGTTCATTTTCTTATTCTGATGTGCTTACTTCCTCCTACCAGGCTCCTTTTTACCCTGTCCATGCACCCCCATTCACCTTCTAACCATAGCGCTGCACACTTAGGAACCCGATTCCATCAGCCATTGTTGACCTTCATCTTCACGCTGTTGTAGAGAGTGGGCCTTCCACCTTTACCTAAACAGAAGCCTGGTAGCAACACTTCTCCCACCTTAGGCTGAGCATCTTTTAAACCTCACAAACCCAGGGACTGGGAAGCACTGGGGCAATGTCCAAGCCCTTGCTACCCTCTTGAGGCCACCTGTATTATTTCTCCCTCTCCTCTATACCAACTGCCCTAGGCCTTCACCACTCTTCCTAAGCCAGCTCTCCCCACCTTTCTCATTAGATATCTTGCTATTTACTTACTAACTTCTGCAGCTTCCTGCCCACTTCCCACAAATGAATTTCATTTGTGCCCCTTCTCCTCAGTCCTAGAAGGAGTGGGCTCCCTTCTGCACTATCAGACTAATGCAAAACAACACCTTTGCTTCCCATTCTGCTTCCCTCTGAGTTAGAGAAGACCTCAGGGACCCGACTGCAATACAGAGTGCCTCATTTCCAAATAATTTCTCCTCTTCCTTGGCCCTTTTACTTCTTTTAGCTAAAAAAAAAGCAAACACATAAGAACAGAACAACAACAGTAAAACAAATGGAAAAGAAAACTTCTTTAACTCTTTGATCTCCAACTTTCTGAGTCAGAAAGTGAGCTCTTCTCCCTAGATTTCTCTGCGTGTTTATCCTAACACCAGTTCATTATCTAGTTCTACAAACCAGTAGGTCTCAAAGTTTCAGGGGCTTCTTACTTAATAAGGGATTTGCTCAGAAGCAGAGTCTGATTCCGTAGGTCTCAGGTGTGGACAGATGGTCTGCATTTCTAAGAAGCTCCCAGGCTTCGTTGCTTGCTAGACTACCCCTGGTGTGGCAAAACTAGAAATACTTCCAAAATACTTTATGAGATTTCAAGAGCAAATTTCAAAAAGTAGCACGTGCTTATTTTTCATAGTTTGTATCCAATTGGAGAGAACATTCTAATCCTAACATTGATACTTCAGTCACCATCATTGCCCTGATGGCCCACTAGGTGCCATAGTAAGCATCTTTACCTGCATTATGTTATTGATCTTTACAATACTAATAACAGTATAGAGGAGGGAACTGAAGTTTCGAAAGGTCAAAGAATTTGCTTGTGGGCCAAACTGGCAAAAAAGACAAATGTTTTCAATAATTAGAATTCATGCCTCTTGAAATATTTTGAATTTATTCTCTGCTTCCCCTTTTATTCGTTATCTTATTTTCCTATTGTATTTTACCCCTCTCCACTACCATGACATGGTATTATAAAGTAACTCTTTTTGTCTTTAGGGAGAAACAAAAATATTCTCAATTTCTCTGCAGAATGCAAATACAGGGAACAAAGCATTTAACTAGGCAATGGGCTAATCCATGGAAATCAACTTTGGTTCTGAGGTCAGACTGATTAGAACTGAATCATGACTTTGTCTCCTGAAGTGTGATCAAATTACTTAACCTCGCTGCACTTCAATTTTCAAAAAAGGCAGAGAAATAATAAGATCTTGCTCGCAGATTGTGGAGAAGATGAAATAAGACCTCTAAAACACTTACAGAATATGCGAGCATATGTCAAGTGATTCATGTATTTCAATAATGAATACTACTATTATTGCTATTATTGCTATTACTATTATTATTTTATTATTATTACTTTGGCTTTAAAAACTGTGTTCCTGTGATGAGGACTATGATTATCCTACTGAGACTGAGCAAGAGGATTAAGCCAAATGAGCTGTCGTTTGGGGTTATTAGACCTGTCCGCACACTGAGACTGCAAAAATCCCCTGTTACGTGAAATTCTACAGACCAGTTTCTCCCCCATCTGTAATCCTCGCCGAGAAGATAGAGAAGTTAATGAATGAGCTTGATCTATCTCCTTAAGCTTTACTGTCATCAGCAAATTACCCCCAAGAATATGACAAATTGACTTTACAAATTAGAAATCATGTCCTAAAATTACTTCCTTCCTCCCTCTATTCTCTTATTTCGCAAACTTGCAAATCTACTATCAATCAACGTAGCTCTGTCGGACAAAATGTAATCAGGCATTGCTTATACAGAATTATGCATAAAAATTTCTAGTTTCGTTTGCGAGGATTATCCAGAGAGTTCAGCTGTAACAAAGAAAAAAATAACCTGATGATCCTACCAACAAAGGATTAATGTCTGATTAGAATCACTGATATTTTGATTCTTGTGCATTTCATTTGCTGACTTGCCTGAAATGATACAGTTGACCGACTAATGTTTGTTTTTCTATCTGACTATATAAAAATGTACATATGTGCAAGGATTTATTACTTAAAAAGTTAAAAATCTTAATGAAGTTTCTATTAGCAAAGCAGAAAGGTTTGACACACTGAAACAAGTGAATATTTCTGCTACCAAGGATACGTTTGGAAAGCTGAGGTTGACCTTGCAGATGATGAAATAAAAGAGGAAAATTTTTTTCATTTAGGGACAAGAAAGTTAAGTGTCTTGTCCACTGTCATGGAGAAGCAGGACAGAAATGGTAGAAGAGTGTTTCACTGTAGTGCCACCACTTCTGCATGCATGCCAACATTTAATTTGACTTCATTTGAGCTACGATCCACAATCTGGAGTGAAATCAGCATAGCAAAGGAATGCATAATTACCACTGTCATTTGATTTTAATGAAAATGTGGTTTATATTATTGTTTTGGCAGGCTGCATTTTGTGTACACCTTCCTTAGTTCACTTAAAGCTGCCTATGCAATTAACTGGCATGAGAAATAAAACTATCGCTGCTCTTCCATAGCTGTGTCTGCCCCCCCACTCAGATTTCCGATGTTTCTGACTATGTACATTTCCTCTTCATGAACACTGTTACAAGTGGAAGCTGAATCTATGTACATTGTAGGGCTGTCTCCCCTCCGAATCTAGAATTAGTTACCAAAGGAATTCCTGAGATGTGGGCAAGGAAGGGTTGCCACAGAGAAACTGCTCAACATTTGAAAAAGAAAAACCAGAAGACAGGGTCCTCCTGTCATTCTGCATAGCCAGGAGATTGTGCCTGCGACTGAATGCTGCAAGTGCATTCTCTGGGGTTTTAAGCCAAACGTGCTTGGGAGACATTGGTTAACAATGAGGGCTTCGTGTGGAAGGTTAGATTCCCAGCATTCTACCCCACTTGCTCCTAGAATGCTGGCAGCAAGTTTCTATCCAGTAAATTGCTGTATAACAGAATGAAAAATAGTAAAACAGAGAATGTTAGCATTTCAATTTAAGGTATGGATTGGGGTCAGTACATTTTGTCTGTAAAAGGTCCGGTGGTGAATATGATAATTAGCGAGTCTCGGTGCTGTCTTACTACTCCAATGCTGTGAAAGTGTAAAAAGCCATTTTCAGTGTGCTGGCTATAAAGAAGCAATGCTGCTGGCCAGATTTTCCCCAGATTTGAACTGTAGTTTGCCAGCTCTTGGTATGGAGGATCACACATGCTTTTACAACAACTACTACAAAAATATAAACAACAGATATCTATCTGTGAATGCACAGAAATAGGAAGGAATTAAATCCCACAGGAAGCTTACTTCCTGGGTGAGCAATGATCTAAAGCGGCTTCCTCCCCCGGGCTGTTGTCCATGACCGGGCACATGTTGGTAGAGAACTATGGCAAGCAAAGGCATAGGGTCTCTGCTACAGAAGGGAGAAATCAATAGAGATTTTAACAGCCATGCAGACTGCCATGACATATTTGAATCCAGAGAAATCTTAAAATCAGAGCTGCTTCCCTCCACCACTTGTGGTCAATGACCACAAGATTTTTTTTTAAGTGTGCAATGGAAAGATTGAAGGGTAAGACTGCTGTTTGGCTAGAAATGCATGGAGAAATCTCCAGCTACAATATAAAACCATGAGAAATAGAGAAAAAACAGTGAAGAGAGACTGTCCTACATTGACTCAGATGATGCAATCTGCTAGCAGGACTTTGAAATAACCACTATAAGTATGTTAATAAAAGAAAAATAATGTACAAAATGAAGGAAAAGATGGATTGAAATCTCAATAGTGACAAGGAATCCTTTAAAAAGATTTCAACTTCCACTCATTTCAAATGGAAACTCTACAACTGAGAAATACCATCCTTACGTTGAGTTTATAGAATACCCCTAACAAAAGACTAGACATTGCATGAAAAAGGATCAGTGAATTTAAACAGATAAGTAGAGGTGACCCAAACCAAAGAACAAGGAGAAAAATGTAGTAAGAAGAACACAGAAGCAAATGTGAGAGACACACAAATGTGAGTAGACATGTCATGGAAGATACAAAGAAAACAGAAGGTAGCAAGAGTCATTTTAAATTGACTTTGGTAAAGAATTTTCTAAAACTGATCAAGGTCTTCAACCCAAAGATCCAAGAAACCTAGTGTACATCAAGCATTATGCAATACAAAACAAAGCAGAAACACCTGGGTGCATCATTATAAAATGGCTGAAAAAACAACCTTCAAAGAAAGAACAAGAGAACAAGTGAATTGCATTCCTGGGAACAACCGTCATACTGACCCCTAGCTGCCCAAGAGAAAGGATGAAAGCAGGAAGACACGGAGTAACATCTTCAAGGTGCTGTAAGAAAACAAAACTAACAGGACCCCTGCCTTTCTAGAATTACATACCAAAGAAAGTCCTTAAAAATGATGGTGAATGAAGACATTTTCAAATAATAAAAACTGAGAGAAATAGAAGTCCCTCAAACATGATTCTGCTTTTCTTTTAGAATGGCTCGCCATTCATGAAGGTTTCTAAATGGGTAGTGCTCAAAGATATTTGTTCTAAAAGGTAGTTTTCATCAAAGGAGAAGGTCATTAGGAGAGGGCAAAACTAATAGAAAGTCATTAGGAAATGAGATGTGGAAATCTGAAAAAAAGCTGATTAGTGATGAAGCTGAATGATTAGAAGTAGATATTTTTATGAAGCTGAACGTTTATTCTTGAAAAGCTGTGCATCTTGTCCAATATTCTAAATCAGGCTCGTAATGAAATTTCTGATTTGATTGCAAATTCTATTGTGTAACTCTCAGCTTCCTATTTACCTACTAAGTGAAAAAAACCAAGCAAGTATTTTGACCATTTTGTATTCATATGGATTTCATTCATCAAAAACATCTGGGTTGTTTAGGGAAATTTGTATTCCTTGGGTAGAATTAACCAGGTAATTGTCTCTATCACAGCACCTGATCAGTCTAAATGTGACCTCAATTTTGACTGGATGTTTCTTAGTCTCTTTCCAAACTGTCACTCATGGCACAGACTACTTTAAGATATGTAACTGTTTTTCACTCTTTACAATGTCTGCTCATCCCACCTGGGAGAAGCTAGGTAAGGCAGCTCAGTGAGAGACAGGAAAAAGGTGGGAATTAAGACAACTGTACTTTGAAACTCCAGAGGCAGTTTAGAAGAACAGTTCCTGGAGTCACTTCTTATTTTACACTGGTGGCTTTTCTGGTCCCAGAGGCACACTGGTTTGGTCTTCTCCAGCAGAAGGTAACTGTCTGGAGTTGATCGCTCTCAGTTTAGAACAGAATTGTCAGCAATTCCCAACCACTCATAAAAATTTTATGGAAGATGAACACTACCTCACAGGCCTGACTAAAGATTCTAATACCATCCTGAAAAAGGGCTCCTCCTCCCTAATGAGGGCTAGTTGACTGTTAGATATCCGGGGTCTCGCTTTGCTCCAGTTTACACGAATTCTTTTAAGAAGTCACAGACTGGAGGTCATTCCGTGCTTTTAGTTTATGCAAGAGTGGTTGGTTTTGCAGGAGGTAAATGCAGCTTTCCTCTCTGCTCTGCGTGGTCACATCAACCCCCACGCTTGGGTGATGACATAGATATCATCTACCGAAGATGCCCACACCTGCTCTCCAGGAGAGAAGAAATGCCCTCTATCTGGGCAGTCCTCAGCTGCAAGCTTGTCTTATCTTCACACACCACCATCCTGACCCTGGGGGACAAGGGCTATCGACAGTGCTGGGCACGGGTGAAGCCAGCATTCCCCTCTCGAGTTGATAACAGGGAGACGCATGAATTGGCCTTTTCAACCAACCTCATGGTGTCCAGCCAGAGCTTATCTCCAGTGTTAAGGAAGGAAAAGCTGAAGTTGGCTAAAAGCTTTTCTTTATTCTCTCTTCCCTTGATATCCTATAAGTCACCAGGGGAGCTGAATATTGCAAAATCCTGTCTTGAAACAGCAGGCAGATAAACTGAAAAATAAAAACAGATGTGGAGCAGAGAAGGTTTCTGGACATTTATTTCTTGCTTTGGACTGGCTCATGTGCTGGGAGTCTTTAACCCTACTCCCACTCAGAAAAAATCTAATATTTCCTCTGCTTCTGACTATTGCAATCCTTGGATAATTCACATCTTTGGATAATCACCTCTCCCACATTGAAGTCAAAATAAAGTGATGGGGAAATGCAAAATAAAAATAATAAGTGACATTTATTGCATGCGTATGTGCCAAACACTCTATAGGCAATATTTCATTTAAGCAGGGAAGGGGCAGAAAGCTCACACTGTAGAGCCAGACGGCCTGGAGTCTTATCCCAGCTCTAGCGTTTACTAGTGAGTGACCTGGAGCAAGCTATTGAATGCAGTTTTTTCTATTAAGGTATTACTGATATACACTCTTATGAAGGTTTCACATGAAAAACACTGTGGTTACTACATTCACCCATATTATCAAGTCTCCCCCATTTCCCATTGAAGTCACTGCCCATCAGTATAGTAAGATGCCACAGTTACTACTTGTCTTCCCTGTGCTGCACTGTCTTCCCCATGACCCCACACACACGCCATGTGTATCAATCATGATACCCCTCAATCCTCCCCCTCCCCCACCCCTCCCCTTTGGTGACTGCTAGTCCCTTCTTGGAGTCTGTGAGTCTGCTATTTTGTTCCTTCAGTTTTGCTTCGTGTTATACTACACAAATGAGTGAAATCATTTGGTACTTGGCTTTCTCTGCCTGGCTTATTTCACTGAGCATAATACCCTCTAGCTCCATCCATGTTGTTGCAAATGGTAGGATTTGTTTACTTCTTATGGCTGAATAATATTCCATTGTGTATATGTACCACATCTTCTTTATCCATTCATCTGCTGATGGACACTTAGGTTGCTTCCATATCTTGGCTATTATAAATAGTGCTGTGATAAAGAACATAGGGGTGCATATGTCTTTTTGAATCTGAGATCTTATTTTCTTTGGGCAAATTCCTAGAGTGGAATTCCTGGGTCAAATGGTATTTCTATTTTCAGTTTTTTGAGGAACCTCCATATTGCTTTCCACAATGGTTGAACTAATTTACATTCCCACTAGCAGTGTAGGAGGGTTCCCCTTTCTCCACATTCTCACCAGCATTTGTTGTTACTAGTCTTTTCAATGTTGGCCATCCTAACTAATGTGAGGTGATAGCTCATTGTGGTTTTAATTTGCATTTCCCTAATAATTAGTGATGTGGAACATCTTTTCATGTGTCTGTTGGCCATCTGAATTTCTTTGGAGAATTGTCTCTTCATATCCTCTGCCCATTTTTTAATCAGGTTATTTGCTTTTTGGGTGTTGAGGCATGTGAGTTCTTTATATATTTTGGATGTTAACCCCTTGTCGGATATTCATTTACAAATACATTCTCCCATACTGTAGGATACCTTTTTGTTCTGTTGATGGGACAGAACATATAGAAGCTTTTTAGTTTGATGTAGTCCCATGTGTTCATTTTTGCTTTTGGTTTCCTTTCTCAAGGAGATGTGTTCAGCAAGAAGTTGCTCATGTTTATAATCAGGAGATTTTTGCCTATGTTGTCTTCCAAGAGTTTTATGATTTCATGACTTACATTCAGGTATTTGATCCATTTCTAGTTTACTTTTGTGCATGGGGTTAAGCAATAATCCAGTTTCATTCTCTTGTATTTAGCTGTCCAGTTTTGCCAACACCAGTTGTTGAAGAGGCTGTCATTTCCCCACTGTATGTCCATGGCTCCTTTATCATATATTAATTGACCATATATGGTTGGGCTTATATCAGGGCTTTCTAGTCTGTTCCATTGGTCTAGGGTCTGTTCTTGTGCCAGTTACCAAATTGTCTTGATTAATGTGGCTTTGTAGTAGAGGTTGAAGTTAGGGAGCATAAACCCCCCAGCTTTATTCTTCCTTATCAGGATTGCTTTGGTTATTTGGGGTCTTTTGTGGTTCCATATGAATTTTAGAACTATTTGCTCTAGTTTGTTGAAGAATGCTGTTGGTATTTTGATAGGAATTGCATTGAATCTATAGATTGCTTTAGGCAGGATGGCCATTTTGGCAATATTAATTCTTCCTATCCATGAGCATAGGATGTGTTTCCATTTATTCGTATCTTCTTTAATTTCTCTCATGAGTGTCTTGTAGTTTTCAGAGTATAGGTCTTTCACTTCCTTGGTTAGGTTTATTCCTAGGTATTTTATTCTTTTTGATGCAATTGTGAATGGAATTGTTTTCCTGATTTCTCTTTCTGCTAGTTCATCATTAGTTTATAGAATAGCCACAGATTTCTGTGTATTAATTTTGTATCCTGCAACTCTGCTGAATTCAGTTATTAGTTCTAGTAGTTCTGGGCTGGATTCTTTAGGGTTCTCTATGTACAGTATCATATCATCTGCAAACAGTGAGAGTTTAACTTCTTCCTTAATGATATGGATGCCTTTTATTTCTTTGTGTTGTCTGACTGTCATGGCTTGGACCTCCAGAACTATGTTGAATAAAAGTGGGGAGAGTGGGCATCCTTGTCTTGTTGCCGATCTTAAAGGAAAAGCTTTCAGCTTCTTGCTGTTAAGTATGATGTTGTCTGTCGGTTTGTCTCAATGCATTTTTGTTTCAATTTTCTCATCTGTGCAAGGGAAGTTGTAATAATAGGGGTACCTACTTATTTAAGAGTTAATATTTGTAAATTGGAACAGTGTCTGGTGCATTATAAAATCTCAGTAAGTATAAACTACTAATCTTACTGCAATTCAATGAAATAGGCAGTCTTATGAAACCTCATATTTCAAATATGACATGGAATTGGCATTGAAGCCTTTGTCTGCTGGTTTCTATACCCCAAGAACTGAACCAGGATGCCACCCAGTAGAACTCTGAAGGCAGAAGCGAAATAGTGCCCCTTACCAATGCAGGATCATCACAGTGATTCCTAAATATGGGTGGACAAAGAATAGAATTCCAGCCCCAATCTCTGATGTTTTCCATTCATAGACTCGGCTTTGATTTCTCCATCTTTTGCTCTCCTTTCTACTTGCTTCATGAAGGCACAGCTGCTCTGTTGTCCTATGAGAGGGATTGAAACGCCATCAGCTTTGCAAAGAGACTAATCTCTAGGTACCCTAAGGGCAAAAGAAATTAGCTCATCGTATGGATGGACTGGCTGGAGAGGGTGAACACTGCATCTTTACCCTGTTTCACCTGAGATTTATCACATGGGAGTTTATTGGCAACAAGTTAGAAGCCCCAACTCATAATGGATAAAGTAGAAAGTATTTATTATCTCACCTGATAAGAATTCCCAAGAGAGAGTGTTTCCAGAGTTGGATAATTTCAGTAACTGAAGGACCCTAATTCAGGAATGCTAGGATTCCCATCTTTTCTCTTAAGCACTTTAGCATATATCCTGTTTTTCCCAGTCTTCTACTCATGTGGTGGCAAACGATAATTCATGCTGCTCTAACCTGTGATGGCTGTCATCACATCACCCTGATGGTTAACTGGGCCCATGACCTCATGTATAGCCAGCTTGGACAAGTGACTCCTTTCTGACCACTGGTATATGAAAGTGCATAGGTAGCTTCCAGAAGGGATCTTTCTTTCTACTTTTTTATATTTTTTTATACCCGTTAGGGATGGCAAAATGAAAATCCAGGGACAGCCTGGATTTAACATCAAAGGAGACCATATTAACACTAAACTGCCTACAGTTACATAAAAGAAAATGACATTTTTGTCTCATTTAAGCAACCACTACTTTGATTCTCTTCTACTTGCATCCCAGTCATACCCTAATAATAGGGTTCCTGCTAGTTTCCCCAATAACCCACATTCAACAATGTGATGGGAATGATGGTTTAAGCATACACCAGCCCATTTCAGTATCCAGGGACTGCCATCATTGTCACTGCCCTGAGTTACTTAGTCCCTGCCAACTTTTTATCCATGTCATACCCCTCTACTCTATACTTCATGCATTCCAACACTTCCGACCTCTTTCGGTTCCGCGGAGGCAAACAGCAAAGCAACGACAAAAGTCTTGCCCCACTCCAGGGCCTAAAGCTTCTTAGCCTGTTTCTCTGTCATCTCTTCCAGAAGTGCTTTGTCCAGTCACTGTTGTCTCATGTAGGATGGACCTCAGCTACCACCTCCTACATGAGAGGTTTGCTGACCACCCTTTCTAAAGGACCCTTCATTATCACTCATAACATTGCTGTATTGGCTCAGAGACTCTGAGATTGTCTTTTCTAGTTACTTGCTTACGTATTTATTACATGCCTTCTACCATTAAAAGGCAAGCTCCTGGACAGCAAAGAAGACCTCATACACCTGGACGTATCAATTTTGTAAAAGCGCAGTGCTGCATAGTTTATTAACAGCTTGTCTGGATCCATTTTCCTGCCATTCCATAAGCATTCAGATTGCTGGAGGGGGCCTGTCAGCAGGAGTCTTATTACCTAAATGATTTTGGGGTTCCCTCTACGTGAAATGAAGATTTCCAATAGACCACACTTAAGTCACTCTAGTAATCAGAAACTAAGAGAATTTTTAAATAAAATTATAATGAAACTTAGAAGGATTAGGAAAAAAAGCAGCTAATTGGGAGAATAAACATCCCCAAGAGTGTCTAATTTGGTTGAAAATAACCAGGATCTCCTGCACGACGCTGGGAAAAGATTACTAAAGTTCTTGACTCCTGGCTTCATTTGCAGTCTGACCTAAGGGTGATTGTTAAAATGCTCCTAAGTTGGACGGACCCTTTCTAATAAATGTGTTGAGAATCTTAAGAGACGACAACTTCAAGTCGACGTTGGAGAACTCTCCTGTATGTTTTCAGTTATCTTTAAAAATTAAAAACAGCTTTGCCTGTAGCACACTTGTCTTGCCTCAGTATGGAAACACTCCCAGCAAGCGTTTGCAGGAAGGCAAACTAATCATTCACAAAGTGAGAATAAAAACTCAATTTTGTCTTTATCTACATTGTGGCAATCCATCAGTTCTACTGATTTTTAAAATCAATTTTATTATCGAAATACATGAAATGTAACGTAGTTTTTCAATGTTATCCTTCTTTATGCACTCATTCGACATTGTTTTTTGTCCGCACGCTGTGGGATGGACAACATGGAACTGTGGCTTCAATATTTAGACAATGAGCAGACAACGGGATATTCAAAATGGAATGAAATGTTTCGCCTTGGAAATTTTACATACCTGCATTAAGTCACATAATTGTATAGATGTTCTCTGCCAGCTTTCTAATGTTTCAAGACTGCTTTCACTCTATTATTTTCCTCTAAGCAGACTTAACCTTAGAAACCGAATAATGACATCCTTCCTAGAAGGAAAAAAAAAGTTTCCTCAAATTACTTTAGCGGACTTCCGTCGATGTTTTATTTTCAATAAACCTTGAGGCAAATAGCCACTTTTGAACTTTGCACTTTGCCCTCTGCGTTTCACAACCTGGCGAAAGATCAATACCAGAGTCAAAAGTGTCAGCAAAAATGAAAATGATATGCACAAATTGTTATTTATACAAGTCCCCTGATTTTGTTTACTGAGTTTAATATAAACTTTGTCTTTTGATTAAAAGCAAATGTTCAAGTTCTCTGTAAGGACCTGCTGTTCTAGATGATTACGTCTTTTTTTTTTTTTAAACTGCAAAGGGCAAGAATTAACTGAGAAAGGCAGATCCTTAGCAGGAATTCCTTTGGTATTAAATAGCAGATGATAATGACTAGACCATGTGGACTTGCGGAGCAGAAAACAGAAGGTAAGATCACAAAAGACATAATCCTTTACTTAAGAATGCTTTCTAAAACACTATCATTCAAAACAATTGCTATGATACACCAAAATTAATAAAAATTGTCCTTTTGAATTAGGTATTCTACTTCTTGAAATTTACCAAAATGAAATAGTCAAAAGGACCACACACCAGTATTTTCTTTGCTTGTTATAGTACTTTATTTCACGTAGAAATAACAAAATTTAAAGTAAAATATAGGGAAATAGACAAATGATCATATTCATTTATTACGGAAGGTAAGTCCACTTAAAATATTTTATAGAATATTTGATTAAATGTGAAAATTTCCACTGCATACATGTATGTATAAAAAGCAAGATAAGAAAACTGCATATCCAACATGAGTCACCATTTGTACAATCAACGAATTACATGTAGATTAATATAGACAAATTAATTTACCTATTTCTCTGGAGCTGCATCTACAGATAATTTTCATTTTCTTTATTAAGTGTCTTTATTTTTACTTTTTTCCTCAAGGAATATATATTGCTTTTATAATCAAATAGTACTTGTCAATAAGGGTGTTATAATGTTTAAATTTCTTTCTAGGCACACACACACAAAAACCTATTGAATTAATCAAGACCCTGTATATTTTATGGAGCTTAAATTCATGTGTTGATGAATTCCAAACTCATTTGTTTTGTGCTCCTTCTTGGGTTTTTTTTTACCAAGAGGGTGAATATTAACTGTGCAATCCCAAGTCTTAATAAATATCTAGGACAGATTCAGGCTTGGCTCTAGACATCACTAGGAATTTTAGGAGTTTGTAATTCTTGTCCTCAAGGAGTTTACAATCTTGCTAGGAAAACAGACTTACTATTGGGAGTATTTACACAATAATTAATGGGCCATCTGTGTGGTCCTAACTGATTGTGTGGTCTTTCCTGAGTTCATTCCTCTTTTCATATGAAGTTAAAACTTAAGACAGTGGCTTGGACCTTGTGGAGTTAATTACGAAGAACATATACAGTAAAGCTACAATTAACTTTATTACATTGTATTTAGTGCAGCTCCAATTAAGTCCTCCAAAACATGAATGTGAATTATGTGTATCTTCTATTTGACTTTACTAGTTAGGAAATTCAAATATAAACATCAAGATTACATCATTTAGCATGTGTTTAGGTATTTCAATGAAGGCAAAATATTACATCAAATAAGGATTCAGTCTCAGACTAGAGCCAATTTAAGCACAACCCACTGTCAAATGTTTAGCGATTGATTTGTATCCATGACAAGAATGTTGTGACCCAGTGAACATAATGTCCTTTATAAGAGATTTCTGTATCATGTAGTTCTCAGATCCTGTGGTTCTATATCATCTTCATATAAGTTCTAACTGAAAAACAAACCCAAATAAAAAACTGAATAGTGAAAAAAATGGAGACAAAAATAAAAATTAGCTGAAAACGTGATATCTGTAAGCAATTAAATATCACACTGGTTCCTTGGAATTTAGCAGGCAAGAGATCATGTTTCACTCCACTAATTTGTTCTTTTTACTGCCCACGATAGGAAACAAAGAATGGAACCAGTTCCCAGAGTTTTATCTTAATAAACTTACGGCATCCTTACCAATAAGATATTCATCCATTATCAACTTACTGATCAAAGATTGCAAATTCTCTGGTAACAAGGTCATGAAGAAATGTTTCAGAATCAAACCACCATAACTTTGAACTGGAATAGAAACAACTGTGGGTTGACCAGTTGAATGGCTCGAGTATAACAAAGAATAATTGCTTAATGGTATTTCAGAATAAGAAATCACACCTAACTTTGCATAGAATTTCAAAGGGAATAATAGTACATGCACTTAGCAGCCTGTTATAAGTAGATAGGTGCCTTTATTTACTTAGTTCTCATATTTTATTTTCAGTTTACATATCTGTAGGGAGGGTTTTACTGCCCCAATATCATGACAATTAAAAAAAAGAAGTTTAAAGTTTCTATTTTTCTATCTAAAACTCAATGAATGTAATTATAAACATCCTCTGAAGATAAAATGTTCACTTCATGTGACTTCTAATTTACCTCTGCTTAAACAGAAGTCACTTCCTATACTAAACAATAAGTCAGCTGCAATACTAATGGTACAACTGAAAATTCACTTAATTTATTTTAAATGAAATGGGCAACTGAATATTCCCAAGCGTGACATTAATGCATCGCAAGTGTTAGGTAGCTGGGCTGCCCTGGGAAAAGCTTTTCAGCTTTCTTTGTGAATGCTTCACTTTAATAAACCAGAATCCAGCGCTCCTTTCCTTCTAGAAACTGGCCAAAAATATATGCTATAGTCTAAAGAGAGTTCCATATTTGATTTCATTTGCTGAACATCGGAAGAGTTTTAGGGTAAGAGAAAAAATGGAGTGCCGGGAATAAACCTTACACAAGAAAGCTCAAAGAGGGACCTGTGGAGCGCATACTGCAAGGTTCCAATGAGCACTTAATTTTTCAATGTTGCTTTGGCCTCTTACTAGTAAAGAAAGTTGCTTATAAAATAAACCACACACACTGACGGAACTCACAATTGGAACATTTAAATGATTATTTGCTTCTCTTTCTACCAGCTTGTAAAACATTATTTTCTTATTCTTCCTTAAATGGCCTGTGCTAATTACATACCATGACCCTTGCCCTCCAAGTGCCTTCATTTATGGCAGCACATTCCTTTCCAGGGCAACACATTGGCCAGGTTTATAGGATGCGGCTACCAGCCTTTCACTCCTGACTTATGCTCTCCTAGGTCATGAGTCTAACTCACCAAATACAACTCAGCAAAAGAATTCATATTTTCAGTTGAGGTACGCGACTCACCTGACTCCCAAGGAGTAAGTACACAATAATAGAGCTCATTTCCCCCTTTGGAATACCACACACATCAATTCAGTACTTTTGTGATTTATTTTCCAAAAAGAGGAAAAGAGAAAAATAACATCTTAACTAAGAATATATAGTTGAATTGTTATTGTGGAGCCGTTTCTAGAGGGATTATGTAAATGACTCTTGAGTTGGCTTAACAGTCTGCAGGCCGGATGTGATTCTAATATACGCTATAGTCTGAAGAGTGATTCTCATCTGGCAGCAAGTTTAGAAGAGGGAAGCAAGATCCCATGTCAGTATAAATATGGCCAAATACATTTCAAAATGTTTTGAAAATGATGTTGTTCTTACCTTTTTTTTTCTTCAGATCTAACCAGAATTTGGAATTCTTTCAGTTACTATTTAGCAAATTATTGAATGAAACATCACTTGATTTACAATAAGAATAATAGGATTGATTGAGACAAACTGACCTAACAGATAGGGATTGTTATGAAAACAGAACTGTGCAATTCAGTCGTTCAGGAACAAACTCAACATTTCTATGCACAGGGGCATGCAGTTTAAATCATTGTTTCTATCACTCAAAGTTCTGACAGTTTTATCTCAATTATTTATTTATTTCTGATTAAACTTTTTAAGGAAGTTCAACTATTCAGTTCATTAGTTATGACCCTTAGTACATCTCCAGGAGCCGGATATTTCTATACCATGAGCATGAATAAAAATGTAAGTCAACTGCTAAATGAATAATGTTGGTATTTTTCATGCAGCTGAAAGAAATATATAGCCAAAGGGGAGAACGTGTTTGGTATCCTGTTGTATTTATCTATACAAATACGTAAAACTATATGATGTCTGTCATTTTAATAAAATCTCAATTACAGCTAACACCTGTAAGGAGAAAACTAGGATACAATAATTTATTTGAAGTTAAATTTAACGAGTCATACTGCTTTGTTCAAGAAATCAACTTGATACAACTTTATACAACTCATGTAAAGGTATTTTTCATTTAAGTATGTTGAAATCTAATTTGCACAAATGGTAAGTAAGGACTAAGTAACAATTCATTGACCATGGGGCCACTGGGTTATTTCACTAAATAGTAAATATTTAATCTACATTTAAATATATATGTAAGTATATATGTGTGGGCATATATATAAAATCTACAGCAATTTGATTTATAAGCAAATTTCCCATGCAGGGTTATGTACACATTAAATGCCTTCCTTGAGGTACTTGATTTTGTGCTCAATGCTTTTTTCACAGATAACATCCTGACATGATGGCTTCTCTGCACAGGTAGGGAACCTTTGCTCTCCTCATCGCGAGTACAGCAAGGTGGGCAAACTTTACAGTTCTGGGGTGCTGGTCTGGCGATGGCTCGGGGTCCTGCTCCCACCCATGTACCAGTACTGTGGGCTCCTAGAAAATAGGCCATATACTTGCCCTGCTGTCAGCGCATCTGGAAGCCTTGTCAAAACAATGTAATTTTACTTTGTAACTTTTTGACATTGGTATTTATTGCACCTGTCTCTCGGCATGATTTATGACCTGTCTGGTGAATATTTCTCCTCAAGTTGGAGTTTACAATATGAGATAAGTGAAGCATTTAAAGGCCTGTGTAGGCTTCATAATGGGAAATGGACATTTTGCACATATAACTCACTTTCTCTCCTCTTCTCCCAGCTTTCTCATCACCCAAATGGCCAATGTGATACACCATTCACTCATTACCACAGAGAAAGAAGACATAGATGATGTAAGACTGCATTTTCCACAGTCTCTTCTGCCGGGGAACTGAGTGTCAATAAATTCTAATGAGTGGCAAGAAAATTCACTATGGCCAGGGGAGGGGGCATCCAATGGAAAACATGTGCTCGTTGTAAGGGAGCCTGGTGACCTTTTGTCCTTGTAATGGTATCCTGGCTGGGAGTCATCAATGTTTCTATCTATCACCAGAAAACACACTTCCCATTGGCAAAATTGCACATATTTTAGAAGCAGACATTCTAATTAAATTGCTTAACTAGGCTGCAATCAAGAAAACTTTTTTTTTCCTTGACCATTCCCTCTGGGTCTTGGTATTAATTTACAATTGTTAGCAATTCTCCTTAATCTCATAAAATTCACATTCTAGATAACGTTTTTTTTCTATGTTTCATAATAAAATATCTTTAGCCCTTCAATTTTTACTCTCCAATGTTTATATGAATATGACTTATTTTAGGAAAATTCTATAATTACTACTAATATCTTACTTTTTTTCTCAAAAAGGTTTGAAATATGTGGGTAGAATCTACTTAGTCTGTTTCCTCAGACCTGCAGACTCTTTCTCTTCCGTGAACTTAATGGGAAACCCCATCATCTTAAGGTAACATTAAATGTGATTTATGTCATTGTACAAGTGTGAGCTCTTTGCACTTAAAAATTAAGGGAAAATTTTAAATTTAAAGGCTCTTATGTGATAATTTAAAGGAAAACATACACATACATGTCTAATTTTAAATTAGTAATGCTTTTGTACACTTCTGAGCTGTACCTAAAACCTTACACTTGTTTACTATGTTATTTCATTATTTCAGTACAATTATAATTAGCAATGGCTTCTATAAATTACCTTTACTCTGATTAGATAGCAAATATACAGTTTAACACATCTAATCTATTAATTAGATGTACTTCAAAAATTCAGTACAGAAGCCCCTTAATCATATACAAGGGAAACTTCATTCCCTCAATTTGACTTGAAAATTGAGATCTCTGACACAGTTTTAAGTAGAAAAGAAACACAAATATCTGCCCACTAGTAATCAGACTCACGTGCTACATGGGAAAGGAAGAGCATTGAACTGTGCTTTCTATGGTAACTCCCTAAACTGTAGAATTTTTTGGGTGTACAGGCACCAGTTTGTGCAGCAAAGAATTCCATGTGTCTGTGCTCGTCACGTTCTTTTCCTGCTCATCTTCCCAACAATACCCCATGTATTTTAACATTTATCCCACAAATGTACTTTTTTAAAATGTACATTAAATCTCACACATTTAATCCTTTTTGATGTACTCTTCGTAGTTCTCCCAAACTTCTCCATATCATTTACTTGTTGTTTTTGTTGTGGTGGGGCCCCAAAAAAGGATGACTCCTTCAGGGTTGAATGTAAATGTATGATTACTTTATAATTCCTGCAGGAACTCTTACCTGTATACCAAGAACACTCTACGATATACATTGTTCATCTATTTTACAGTCTCAGACAGTTTGACTCCCAGACCTTCTGGAAAGTTAAACAAAGATGATTCTTTACCATCTTCTTTTGGTGCAATTATATTTTACTCCTATGAAAGCTTCTGCAACATCTTCCTTTTTTAGGGGACTGGCATCTTTGTTGACAAATGCAAATGAGACAAGGATTCGTTTGTGAACTACGATAACCTAGGTCAATGCAGCAGAGCCTAAACTAGTCATTCCACTGTTGGCCTTTGCCATCTCTTGTTAGTCCGTCTCCAATCCAGAAAACATGAGAAGTCCCTCTCCACTCAGTGATATAATTTCCTTCTTGAACCTACTCATCGTTAACAAACTGGAGTCTGCCAGTGTGTTGTCAAGCCAGCGACATCGGCACTGGCAGGACTTTAAATCGAGATTAGAAATGGCCCCATGACATCATCCTCTTGTTCCTATTGAACAGATGGTTTCTGTATATTGTGCAATTTTAGATCATTATTCATGGTTTGGGTCAGTACAATTTAGGAAGCCAAAAATCTGCCAAGAAAAATTGACCTGGAACCCGTTCAAAGACTCAAAATTATTTTATTGATTAGACGGCTGAGTTTTCATTTGCAGAAGGACATCATGAATCATCAATACATGATAATACTTGAGTCATTTTAGCATTCGTGATGTTTAGAACCTCAAAAGAAGATAATGATTGAAGGGTTAACCTTAAGGAAGTGTGATAATAAGATATCTAAGGGAGTTTGTTGGGTAGAAACTGAACTGAAGCCAGAAACTATTGATTGAGGCAAGGGTTTTGTTTGACTGGGAGGGTTATTTATTTTCACCTTGGACTTGTTGACTTCATATCCCCCCTTCAGCTCAGCTCAGAGACAGTGAAGAGGCATGTTTTAAACAAGCCAGACAGGAAGCTGTTTTGAAAGGCCTTGTTCAGGCATTATACCAAAGCGTGAAGATAAAGCACAGACTTGGCTAGCTGAGGACTTGGAGAATCATGTTCAAAACAAAACAAAACTTAAGTGTGTGCAGAGAAAGCTTTACAAGAGACCACAAACTCATCTATGCTTTCTCTAAGAATCTGGAAGGAATTTTAGCAATAATGTGCTTCACTTAGAATAAGTGTTAACTATTTTGGGAAGATACATCCCATTGTATTATCACTACCACAGGGCAAATCTCTTGCATGGGGCATTGCAACTCTGTTCCGAAAGAAATCAGTGTTGTGGCCAACCATCTATCGATTGGTGCCTCCTGCTGTCTGAGTGCCATACCACAGTCTCAGATTATGTTACCATCTTACCTAAAATTAAGGCTCTTGGTGTCACCCACTTAATTGAGCATAAATTTTAAAGAAAGAAAATACAATCTTTGTCTATTTCTGTGTGGGCTTCTTCCTCCCTCTTCCCTACAGTCAGCCCAGCACCCTCCCTTCTCTCATGATGTGTATATGCCTGGCAAAGTCATGCACAACTTTTCACTATGAAGTTTGCCAAGCTTCTGTGATTCTCCAAATCACAAGCAGTGAAGCTTTGTAAGAAAGTTGTAAGTGGTTAAACTCTCTCAAAGTGGGCTTATTGCTTGCCTTTATTTCAAAAGTTTTAAATTTATAATTGGGTGCATAAGACAAGGTCCTCTCACTGTCACAGAATAAGTCCTACTGGAACTTCTGCTCCATGGTTTATACTCTGAGTTAACGTATTGTGTTTCACATGCTATCATGATCTACATCCCTTCTCCTCCTCCGTGTAGTCAACACATTAGTTTGTGATGAGAGGCACTGAATGAATAGGAGGGACTAGAGAGACAGGAGTAGATAAATATTTGTTGTCCACTGAAGCTGTGTAACTGCCAAGATTCTATCTTCTATACTTAATTTTGAGGTAAGATTTAATCATCTCCACATCCTCAATGCTTAGTATAGTGCTTGGCACAAATTAGTGACCAAGTAAATGTTTGTGAAAAGAATGTTGAATTGGCATTTTAGTATTGTATTTAGTGGAAGGGTTTTGACATGGGTCTGTCCATGCTGTGACACATTACCTGTGTCATACCTGTCAAGTCACTTATCCTGTTGAAACTTCAGGCTCCTCATCTGCAAGTTGGAAGAGTGTAGCATAGTGGGTCACATTCATTGCATGTTGATTGTGTGCCAGAGATCTTCCTTGGTATTTTGTGTGCATCAGTTCATCTGACATATATGTAAGTCCTAAAATATAAGTGTTATTTTTAAATCTACATTTATACCAGAGGAAACCAAGGTTCATATAAACGAAGTGATTTGCCCAAGCTCAAGAGCTGAGGCGCAAACTCAACAGTATGCCTCCAAAGATGGTACCAGTGACCGCTGTGCTTCATTCCCTTGTCGTAGGGTTTAAATGCAACATACGTACAATGTTGTTATGTGCTTTGCAACATACATAACACATAATGTTATCAAAAGTATAAGCTGTTATTGTTGTTGAATTCCATCATCTAAAAAATGAAGATGGGGTACAAGATTCCTGGATTCTGACAGCTTCTAACATTCTATGTAAAATCTATGTGATTAATAAATATTTGGTATCCACTTTGAAGCTATGATGTTACAGTAGCAATGACACAGGAATGAACTATTAAATGGAGTTCATCACCTATTCTGTTTGTCTTATCTTCTTCCAGTTTCCTTCAAAACTGATATTATGAATGAATCACATGGTCTTTTTAAAGGTACTGAATTCTCATAATGCTGTTCACTTTATATTTATTGGTATATTTGCAACTAACTCATGTAATATTATGCCCATTTGGCAGACGGCTCTAACAGGACACCAGTGAACTTCAGAGTAAGACAATAATTCTATGCAATTAGAGCTTTATCACAATACTGCAAAACTTTGAGTCTTTCTATCTTGTTATACTTTAAATCTCATTTCCAGTTCCTATTGGATAGAAATTTTACTGGTTATAGGAAAACTTGTAAGATATAATTTCCTGTAGGAATGATGACAACATTATCTCACATACTTATATGAAGGAAGCTTCAATCATAGATGACAATAGGTTCAGAAATGCCCGATTTTAATTGCAATATGACATATTACCTTGTGTAACGTAATGTACCTCAGCCATAACAGACAAGCAAAGTTCTTTTGTCAAAGAAATGAACAATTGAATCATTTTGGTAGTTCATCACCTATGCACCTGCCCCCACCCACCACCATACCATTGATGTCAGCAATAAAATCATTACATCAAATTGACTTATGTTCCAGAATAAAGTGTGAAAAAGAAGTAAATTTTCTAAATGGTAGAGGTGATTAGAGAGAGGGAGCATGGGAATTCGAGCAGCAGCGTTTGGTACTCTTTTCCTGAAGGCTGACCTGGCTCTGAGGGCAGCTGAGCATATGCTGATGATTCAGTTGTTTTTCTTTTTCTTCAATTATGGCAGAAGGGACAGTCTGGGTTTCAGCCCGTCTCAACACCACAGCTCTTACAGTTATTGCTAGAAACTCTACCAAGACATTTGTTTCCTGCCATGTTCTCTTTGTCTCTCTTGAATGGAGAGGTCTTAGTGTTTATACATGCCTTTCCTGTACCTTGAACATTATTTTCGGGTTGAATTTAGGCGGGTATGGGAATACTGTTGCACGAGAGTGGTTCTGTTGGGACTGGACCCTGGCCATGTGTATCTATTTGCACTGTGACTACAGATGGTCTCCAACTTACAACACGTCAGCTTATGATATATTGACTTCATGATAGTGCAACAGCAATATGCATTCAGTAGAAGATGTACTTTGATTTTTGAATTTGGATCTCTTCCTGGACTAGTGATATGTTGCCCAGTCCTCATGTGAATTGGGTAACTGTTGCCAGGTGCAGCCTTCATCAACCATGCAGTCATGAGGGTCAGCAGCTGATACCCTGACGCCCATCTGTGCCCATACAAGAGTTCTGCTTCTCACTTTAGGACCACATGCAATGGATTACAGGAGATACTCAACACTTTATTATCAAATATGCTTTGTGTTTTGTGATTTTGCCCAACTCCGGAATAAGGTAAGTGTTCTGAGCACATTTAAGGTAGGCAAGGCTAAGCTGTGATTGGTAGGTTAAGTGTATCAAACACATTTTCAACTTAAAATCAGTTTATTGGGACATAACCCCATCATAAGTCAAGGGAGATCAATATTTGTAAACTTGTGCAGCTTGCTCAATGCCTTTTTCTAATTTCCTTATTTTCCACTCTTCAAAGGGTAGTTAAGTACTGTCTTCAAAGTGTTGTGAGTACTGTCTAGACACCAATCTTTGTTCTTTGTTTCTGCAGAAATCAAATTGCATAGAATGTTATAGTAGGACTGGCAAAATGGAACATATTCTGTGGTTGGTAACTTGGTTTGACATAGAAGCAAGTAAGAAAAGAAAGAGAAACACACTAACATGGTATACCTGAATGATTTCTTCAGGGCTCTTTGCTAAAGATGCTCTCAAGATGTAAAATTCTCTATGTTTGAGGAAAGATAGCTGTGTTTACATGTCATTTTCATCCTGAGTACTAACTGATATGGTCTTGTAAATCCTGCTTGCTGTTAAATTTCACATTTTGAGGCTTAAAAAAGAAAAAGGTTAGATGGAGGAGCATTTTATGTCACATCTCTCATAAATCATGAATAAATAAATATAAAGTGTACTACTTTCCTTCCAGGAGCCAAAGAAAGCCCCTTACATTTTGTAAAAGCCTTGTTAACGGTCACTTGCCTGTAGAGATTGAAATACTCATCTGAATGGTCCAAGGAGACAAGCATTTCATTACAGCAAGCATTTTCTCAAAGATATCCTCGATTTTATCCTGTGTCTAATCCATGCCAAAATTACAGAAACTTGGGGATCAACAGAGGTGAGGCTTAGAACCTCACCCCCCCCTGTTCTGAGAGAAAGCTTCTGCATCCGTGGATGTTTTGCTGCCCTTGTCTAGCTTGGATTAATACTTAGTCTATAGGCACACACCTGATCATCTGCATTTGCCCTCTTACAGCACTAAACTATGTTTTCTACCTTTATCTTGCATCTACCTACCACTTCAGCATTTTATTAAAAATAATAATAATAAAGGGAGAAATGTGGGATCCACATATAAATCATGTATAAAAATCAAACGACTAATCATATCTGACTTGATTGTTTATAGTTTATGATGCATGATCAAAACCAAAAGTTTCTGTGATATGACTGTCCTTGCACTGTTCACCATGTAATTTATTCACTATGTAAGAATTGTTCTCCATGTAAGAACTTGTTCGTTATGCTTCAGAAGATTGGAGACTGACGAGAATTAGGCTTGAGATGGATTAATGATTGTGCATTGAGCATTGACCCCCCCCATACAGAATTTTATTGTTGTTAACAACCATTTGATCAATAAATATGAGAGATGCCCTCTCAAAAAAAAAAAAACTACAGACTTCCAATTGTAAAATAAATAAGTAACCGGGATGTAATGTATAGCATAAGGAATATAGTCAAAATATTGTAACAACTTTGTATGGTGATAGCTGGTAGCTAGAATTATCATGTATATAAATGTTGAATCACTGTGCTGTACACCTGAAACTAATGTAATACTGTCTGTCAACTACGCTTCAATAAAAATTAATTACCTACCAAAAAAATAAATAAATAAAAAATTACAGAGAGATCTGGGGTGGGGCGGAGGGACCAAAAACCAAAACCAAAGCCCCACCAAAACCCCCTTTTCCTCCTTCATCACTACCCATGCAGCCAGAGCATGTCTGCAGGGAGAAAGTGTTTGCCGCCTCTAGGAGCTTTGATAGAATCAAGCCCAGTGAGATCTGCCAGGCGCTTTCCCTTTTTCCCAGATGGCGGAGTTCGCCACTTTCTCATTTGGCTTTTAATGGACAAGCAAGGAAGGCTGCCAGGAAAGCAGTGGGGCAAGCTAAGAAAACAAACAAACAAAAGCAATCACGCCCTGGACCTGGAGGCCAGTGACAGGTATGATTGATCAGGTGTCCAGCTGGAAGCTGTCACCACCAAGTTGAGAGAAACAGGCAGAGCTTGGTGTGTTTCACGGGCCAAAGATTATCACGGGGTATTGGGTAGGTAGCATTCTTCAGCAAACAAAGAAATGGAAAGGATGGAGTTCGCTTTGCCTGAGCCACATGCATAACAGAGATATTTACCCCATGACTCTTCTTGTACAAAGGATGCTTGAAACTAAATGTATTATATTTCCTCTTGGAAACTCATGCTAGAGAAAACTATACCGAACGCCACTATATTCTTTTGTCTAGATGTTTGTGTTGGGAGACAGACTGAATACTTTTCCTTGCTAAAATAACTAAATCTTGACATGTAATAACTTCAGCAACAGTACAATCCATTGGGAAGCATACTCGAATCCAAAGACATAATGTCCTTATTGCTTAAATGAGGAAAATAGAAACCCTGTCAGTTGTATGGTGTTGTATGTAGAATCAACTGAAATAATACCATGTTTCCTTGATTTTAGCTTGCCATGGATTATAGTAAGGTTTGCAGAAAGCTTTTGAATACCGAACACCATTAGCACATTAAGTAAGTATATTGATTTTATTCCAAATAATTCCCTGGGAATAATGGAAGGTCCATTCCATTATTTGAGAAATATTAAAATATGAGTGAAAGGTACACATTGAATTCAAAGAAATGATAGATGTGGAAACATTTTATAAGCCGGAAGGGGCTGGAGGCATGTAAGGTAATACTAACAATTAGATCACAATGAAACATGTTAATAATACAAAATTATTTACATCCTCTTGTTACAAAGGCGGTAGCTATGAGTAACACAGTTTTCTTGTACTCAAATGGAACTTGAATTCACATATACTAAAATTGAAAATAATGGAAAAGAAATCCCTGACCTTCCACTTCATCTGAACATAAGAAAACATCAATTTGACAAATATATCCTGAGAACTTCAATCTGATTTCTGCTTCACTCCAACCAAACAACATATTTTGTGAAAAAATTATAGAATTCATGCTGTAATATTTGTGCCTTGTTCCTGATAAGCATGCAAACTATATTTACAAGCATGGCATTTGTTTCTAAATATTTAGTAGCAAAAGATAATTAAATGACACATGGATGATTGAGATGTTGACTTTTTTTCTTAATGAAATCAGTAATTTTTGCATTTTAACTCTAGAGTCAACAAATTGTTTCCCCAAATTTTTATGAACCAAGATTCCCACAAATGATGTAAATTTTTTAACAAACTTCATAGAGTTATCAGCTTTGTATTACTAGCCATTTTTTTTCCAGGAATCAAAAAGTTGACGTTATACTAGACAACTGTTCATTTTAACTGCTCCTTCATAGCTTCAAAAATAAAATGGCTTTCTTATCAGTAACTTGAGAATCAGCACAGGCCTTCTGTAATATTTAACACACCCTACCAAGGAGACAGCGTGGGTTTGGAGGAGGAAAGGCTAGATAAGTATTTCCTTAACTATCTCTGCCAGGGCATGCAGCATGCTGAAAAACACCAGTTCCATCTTAAGTTTTGTCTCTGTCATTTTACAGTATATAAGGAAATTATTGAAAGTGAAAGATGAAGAAACAGATCACCAATATCTTTTCTGTGTGGCCACATTCTGGTCACTTGCCAAAATACTTTGGGAAAATATTGGTAAATGGAAGGCCCTGGGTATATAATAAAGCTATTTTCATAGATGAGTGGTTCCCAAATGTGAATCCTCCCCAGAATCACCTGAGACAAATGAAACCCATTCAGAGTTCCTGGTCTACCCTTGGAGATTCCAAAGCAGTAGGTCTGGGAGGGGTCCCAGGAAAATGTGTTTTTAAGGCTTCTCAGGTGATTCTAATTAGAGCTAGAGACTGCGGCCATACAATTCAAATGAACTTTCTAGACTCATTAATAATGTAACAATATGGAAAAATATTATTTCCTTAGCAGGAGAATTTTTTTCCCCCTCTTTCATGTTGGAAGAATATTTGATAAACCACTTGGCAGTGGTGGGGGAAATGCTCAAGGGAAATGTTTAAAGAACAAAAGATGGTCCTTGGCTACATTTCAAGCTTCAGTCTTGTCGAATGGGGTATGTAAACTAAGGCTCTGAGATGAATTATTATGGACAAAAGAGGAGAATTTTTTTTAAGGTTATATAGGGGAAGAAAACAAGAGTGAAAGCACAAGGTTCTTATTAATTCAGGTAGCTCAGTGCCTGGTGCCTAAATATTCAGTAGATATGGTAACTTTGGTTTTTATTGTTATTACTATGATTACCTCTAACATCATATCTCGATAACCAAATTCAGTAATATATTAGCATCTAAAGATCGAGTTTGGAAGTCATCCTCAGTGTTTACATCAGTGTCAACTCTCCTCTTCAAAACTATAGTCCTCGAGGGGATCAAAGGTAGTGACTAGCAAGACCCAATGATCATCAAACACAATGGCCATTACCAGGCACATGTGTAGCCAAAAGAGAATAAAACAGAAGCATTTCCTCTAGATAATTTGTTGGAACAGCCAACATCTTTGTCAATTTAAAGTTGACTCACACCTATCCAGCGTGCCCCAAAACAATGATGAATTTTGGGGAATTCCTGGAAACTTTTCTTTTTTTTTCACAGGGAGCCATTTCATACTTGACTGTCTTCAGGAAGCTAGAGTTAGTAGTACTTTAAGAATGATTATTTAAATGTCAAAGGATTTAACAATTGACACCCTTCTAATATTGCCAATTTCCTTCTTTTTCTCCCCCCCCACCCCCCGCCAGTGAAGAGTACTTCATTTTTAACCATTTAATTATATTTGAAAAGTAAGTTCTAGGTATAATTTCTAAACCTTCTATTCATGAGCAGCTCACTAGATTTTCAGTTCTAAAAACTATAAATACATTGAAAATACAATCCTTCTAGAGTGAAGAAGAATAAAGAGTTCCACATTTTTACTTACTGTTAACCAAGGCTGAGAGGTTCTTTTAAGGGGAAAGGGCTGTTACCAAAATGGATCAAACTCTGATTTTTGCCATTCAGATACCTTAGATGATTGGAAATATGATTTTAGTGTTATGCACTGCATGAGTGAACAAAATCCTTGTTTTTAAGACAAGGCATACAGCAAAATATTGTCAAAATTGTGTTTTCCAAGGTGTCATTATTTTTATTTCTAATGGAACAAAATTA
This sequence comes from Manis javanica, assembly GCF_040802235.1. Classification (NCBI taxonomy): domain Eukaryota; kingdom Metazoa; phylum Chordata; class Mammalia; order Pholidota; family Manidae; genus Manis; species Manis javanica. Next base: position 174,362,377 of record NC_133159.1, on the reverse strand, counting down.
TTTCCAGCTGAGCAATGTTCTCATAATTTTAATGAATTACTTTTTAATGAATCTTACAATAAGATGATTAATTCTACACACGCAAAGGCTTTTGGCTGTATGTTGTTGATTAAGCAATTCAATTAATCCACTTCTGCTCATTTTTTGAAAGCCCAATAATTAAGGTACTTTTCTCCCCTTTGGAATAATCTCTCTAGAATTATTAGGCACATGTGAAAGGAGTTTTATACATGTTTTCCAAGGGCTGCACTTGCTGTTATTAACCAATTTTAAGCTGCAAACTACAATCAACCTGTTTTATTCCAACTGATAAAGTTCATGACATCACTTGGTTTCATTTCTCAGCTTAGGCACTGACATCATGCATTGGCATTAGAACCTTATCATGATATTTTGTTATGGAATAAAATAAATGAAAACGTAGGAAATGATCAACTATTTGACTTAGCATAGCATGTACAGTTTTAGTTTGAGAAAATAATGAAAGATTTGAAGGAAATAATACAAGTAAAGGTCCCAGAGTGTGTAGGAGAAAATATTAGAAGGAATATAGTTCAGAGCAGGAAGGTCAGTCTGGGTGTTGTCTGGGCCTGTGTGGGTTTAGAGGACAATCAAGATGTTCTGAGAGGGCATCTTAGTAGGACAGGCAGAAAGAAAGGTCTCTGCTGTACATGGAGATTCACTGGAATCTTGGGTGGTACACCATTTAATAATGGAAATAAATAGCCCCAACTTTTCTTGATGGCACATGCAAAGATAGGATTATAGGGAAATTGATGTAAAGTGATTGGATTATTTGATGCTCATTTTACCCATTATTTTTCTCCTTTTACTGTAGAAGACCAAAGACGTGCATCGTTTCTCATTTTTGCATGTACCTGGTTGCACTAGGCTGAATCATATGAAAGAGCCAATATTCAATCATTTTCAACTAACTGCTATGGCAATTTATATGGTTAAAAGAGTGAGTATGCAAAGTAATTATGCAACGCATGCTCATTGCCTTCTTCCTTTGTTCTTCTTTTTATTGCTCTTATTACAGGATAAAATGGATGAACCTTTGAGAGTTTGTAGATTTTCCTTCCCTCCTTCTCACAGCAGAGAACTGTCTTGAGCCACCATTCGCTCTTGAGAAGATTCAGTTCTGTCGTTGAGAACAAGAAGCAAGGTAGGATGGAAACAGAAAGCACTCCACGTGTGAAGGTTGGAAGTTTTATTTTAGTGGAGTGAAAGAGAAAAGTGGAATTACAGCTGTATTGTGGAAAGGAAACACGTCAGTGAAGCAAATATAAATTTGCTGCTAGCTAGTTTTGCTGAGGATTATATATATATATATTCATTACCTAAAGAATAAAGGTGAAGGATTTGGATAATACTAGCTGCAAAGAATGCACTTATTAAATTTGAAAGGAATTAAACTATCTATGCATGGCATTATTTTCTCCTGTTTCTGTTATGTGATTTAAAATAATGTAAAATTAAATTTGCATTGTATTATTTATATTATATACGTATGTCACTATATGAATTATACATTAAAGTACATATTACAACATAGGCCTTACAACTCAAAATCCTGTATGGTCCTAATTATGGGTGATTTAAGGGATTGTCATGCAAAATTTATACATTTTGAAATTACTTTTGGTTGCTTGGACTGAGTCCTTTTAACTGTGACACTGGTTTGGAACCAAGCTACATGGGCCATGCATGGCTTTACAAATTTTCTATTTTCTTTATAGGAAACTATTGAGCTTATTTAATTACATTCCTCACATCGTATCTTCTTAATTGTTCTACAAGTATATGGGCTTTAAAATCTGCCTTGTTTAATCCTGATCCTATCAGAGATTTCCTTACATAGCCACAGTGATTTATTTAGATGTTTTTCATATGTCTTTTCCATATTCTTTCATATGTTTTTTAAAGGATATTTATTTATTTACTTATTTAATTTTACTTACTGAACTATAAGGCGATGTTTGTAAGCAATAATGGCATGCTTGTGTATAGAAAGAAATAGGAAGTTAATTTGTACATGAAACTCGGCAGACTAAACAATGGCTGTTAAACTGGCTAAAGCCACGGGCCTCCCATACCTTTGGCTGATTTCATGAATAATAGACACAAATATATTCAAACTTTTTTGACACACAGTTTTGCAGCCAAAGCCAGACAAAACAGGCAACGATTCAAATCTGCATAATGTTGCTTTATTCTCCAGCTTATATTTGGGTGTAGAATCTATGTGTAAAAGTGTGTGTGTGTGTGTGTGTGTGTGTGTATGACATAAATAAAAATACCATATATATTACACTTCCTAAAGACTTTGAACTTTGTATTTTACATCTAACTCTCAGGTTTGTTTTGCATTTTCCATTTGAGTACTATCTTCTGAAAGTGAACATTTATCTAACTCTAGAACAATAAAAACATTAGTGTAATACACAAGTGTGGTAGTCAGTTATGGAGATGTGGTGAATGGTCACCACCACTGAGGTTGGCTGACATCCAATCAGTGTCTTTGGATATTTGAGGACTCTTGGGAGCAGATGATCTCTGGTAGATGTTAACATGAAATACAAAATGCTTATTTTCATCTCTTCTATTAGTCTTTCCATATGCAACTTCCCCAGAGTTTTTTGTCTCCAATCCTATTAGTTTCCTAGGGCCACTGTAACAAATTACCACAAACTGGATGGTTTCAAACAACAGAAATTGATTCTCTCACAGCTGTAGAGGCCAGAAGTCTGAAGGCCAAGTGTCAGCTGAATTGATTTTTGGGGAAGGCTGCTAGGGAGGAAAGTTCCACCCTTCTCTCCTGGCTTCTGATAGCTGCCACCCATCCTTGGCATCCCTTGATTCATACAGACATCTTTCCAACTTCTGCCCCTGTTGTCATGTGGCGTTCTTCCTTTCATCCCTCTGTGTCATCACATAGGCTCATCCTCTCCTCTTCTTATAAGGACACTTAGTCCATGGGGCAGGACCCACCCTAATCCAGCAAGACCTCATCTTAACAAATTACATCAGAAAGACACTATTTCCAAGTAAAGGCACATTCAGAGGATCTGGGTGGACATGAATTTTGAGGGAATCTGGTACAGTAAGTTTTTACTCTTTCTCTTTCCAGTCCTTGATTAACCAGCCAACCCATTCACCCCTGGCTACAACTTATGTAACCTCTCTTCCTTCCCAAAGTGAAGTCCCGAGGTCATGGCCTGAAGCCCTCCCATTGGATTTCCTCTCCTCGCCGCCCTTCTGGGCCGTTCGTTCAGAGAGCTGTGGGGCGGCATCCAGCTGCCTTTGTTTTGGCCCCTCACATTAAACTGACATGTTTGTGAACTACGTGCAGACTTTGTTCATCTGATCCAATGAACTCCCCAATCTTGTCCATTTGCTCCAATCCATATGATGTCACCAAGTGAATCAATATAATATTCTGAAGGAATTCCAGAGAATTCAGTTTTCTTCAAACTATGGTACAAAAAATGGCAAGACAGTTAACATAGCTGTGAAGCAAGACTGGAAATGTTTACTGTCACCCATTGCATGTGAATTTGAGCTATTTCTGAGCCTTTTGCCTGATAGGGATGAAAGAGAACACATTTAACAGATCAAAGGCTGTGTACCATGTACCTGAGTCCATTTTCACCTGCTCAAGCATAGATACTATAAATGGAACAGCAATTACAACAGGAGTTGTTACTTGGTTGAATGATGATAATTCACTGTCATCATATAGGACTATCTGATCTTTTTAGAGTTGTTTATGTCATTAAGGATAGTGACGTATCCTTAATGCACAGTTGCTTTGGACTTACCATCTTGGCTAAGCTTACCACTTGGCCTCCCCCACAATAATACACATGACAGAAAAACAAAGCAATTTGTCAAGTATCAAGTATATCTATTTAATTATACCTTTGGGAACTATGACCCAGGTAGTGGGTGGGTCCACAGATTATTCTGGACTCACTGTGAGGTGGACCTCTGCAAGAACTCTATTAATTGCATGGCCCCAAAATACTCTATCTACATGGGGGGCCATGAGGATGCTTTAGGCTATCAGAGTACCAATGTCAGTCACCCTTTGTCCAAAAATCCTTGAAATGTTTGGTAATAAATTTAACATGATGTTGTAGTGTTCCTCGTGTGGTAGGGACCCAGAATCTGTCTCAATCAGTGGTTTCTAGATCTCAAAAGTGACTCAAGTCCAAAAACTGAGGAAAGGATCTTGACATTTTATTCTTGTGGCTGACTTCAGTTTCCTGACCATCCATCCTTTTATTTTTTGTTGCATAGTTTGAACAATATCTTTTTTGGCTGTCCTATAATATCCCTGTGGTGATAATACCCCTCTGTACAACCCCCTATAGAACAGGGCCCCCTCGATGTCACTTTTACTTTGCATCCATTATAGTAATTGCACCCATCTTGCCTCTGGTGATTAAGCAAACCTCCACCTCTATTATTTTAACATCTAATCGGTGCCATTGTTAACAACAGCCAAATTGTATTACAATATCTCATTCTGTCAGAGGATGGCCACCACTAAGTTTCTCAAATAATGCTGGTGTTTCTATGTCTCTGAAAAAATCCAGTGTGTTTCCTTTACTGTCACACTCCATTTCACTTCTGACACCAGATGTATAGAGATTTTCCACACCAAACAATTCTCCAATACCAGCTGGGTGTACTGCAATTCAATCCAATTCTGACGCTGTCTCCTGGGAGTTTATCCTATGAGACTGTCTCCCACTTCATGTTACTCTCACAGTTGGGATTATTTTTTACCTGCTATTAATTTTTGTTCTCCTACATTCAAATGGTTGTGTACTACAGACTTTGAGGGTAGTGTTTCATATCAACAGTGGTCAATGACCTGCTTGCTTACTCCTGTTTCATCGCTCCCAACCCTGTCTTTGAAAATATAGCATTTAACTCTGAAATGATTATTTTGATTAATTCACTGGAAGTAATATTTTGGCTTTTTTGTCTGTATTCTTGAGAAAGAAAGGTGAATTCCTAGAAGAATTAAGAAGAGAGTACTATTCCCTTCCTGAACACAACTCAAAGAGCTTGCTGAATCATTGCAGTAATTCTAGAACCTGTGAAAGCCCCACTGGACATCAGAAGGTGTTGAAGGGATAGGAAAGGAGTGATGGACTTGAAAGGTTTCTTCCCATCTGGCGATTCCCCCAATGACCACCCTAAAAAAGGACCAAGAGAGAAGGCTTAAGTAATATTACGGGAGTAGGGTTTTCCCCCCATGTTCAGGAAACCATTGAGACAAAGGCGCACAGCGGCAGCCACATGACTCGGAGACTTTGAAAAACATGCTGTTTCCTCTGATGTTTCCTCACAATATGACTGCCCACCTCTCAATTTGTTTTTGCAAGGAAATAATTAAAGATACAGAAGTAACAAAATAAGGATTGACCTGTCACTTTTTAAACATATTTTAAAATTCTTTTCTGATGAAACTATTTCAGTTCTCTGTTCCTTTCATCAGACAAAAATATCAGTCTGGACAATAAAGAGGAGATTGGTTTACGTCCTCGTACAGGGAAATATTAAAGGAAGCTTTTGCCAGCGTAGTGCATTACAAGGAGATTTTTATATCATGTGGTTTTGTGGTTCAAGGCTGCTTCAAACCATACTACTCTTTTCTATGCCAGATTTGAGCTATTTTTTAAAAAATGAAAAAGACATGAATTCTATACTTGAGGTTCCTGATCCGTAATGAGCCTATTTTCTCTTTGTGTTAACTGCTGCTTTTAATGCACTAAATGCTGAAAGACTGAAAAGCAATGTAATTTGCATCACAAATCTATTTATTAGGATCTCTCTTTGTTTCTGTTGATTACGCAAGTCTTTGCAAACACTATTTTCTGTTTTTCATTTAGAAACTACTATAGAACACCATTATATAGGATACTGTCCCTCATGAATGAAGTCACCAAATTTAAGATAAAACTCTGTTAAAAGATTGGTGGACATTGAGAATATCAGAGTATTATAGGCAATGCCATTTCATGCAGTTTTAGGAAAAATAAACATCTACAGATTTCATTCAGAGATGAGGTTTTTACACTAAGATGAAATAAAAAGAGGTTTCACATTTTCTATATATTTCCATGCAGTGTTGATGTCAGAGAACAGTAAAAACTCTTGTTTCCTATCACAGAGAGCATTTTTCTTGCTTACTTAAAAAAAAAAAACTAGCTAGCTTGCATCACCATAATGTATATTGACCCCTCATTTTAGGAAATACAAATAAGATCAATTTTCTTTATTTTTTTGTCTGGTTATTTTTGTTTTCTAATGAGAAACCCGTGGTCACCCAAATGATTGCTTCCCTGTATGTACTACTTCGTTTCATTTTCCTCTTCTGGCAGATGTCAAAGTTTTTTCCTTGTTCGTAGTTTTCAGTAGTTTGATTATGATGTGTCTGGGTGTGGGATTTAGTTTTTTGTTTTATGCTTTTTTTTGTTTTTTTGTTTTTTGTTTTTTGTTTTTTTAGTTCATCCTATTTGGGATTCACTGGGCTTCTTGATTCTGAAAAGTGACATCTTACCAAATTTGCAAAGTCTTCATCCATAATTTCTTCAGCTGCTTTTCTGTACCACACTCTTTAGCCTCTTTTTCTAGAGCTCTGATGGCATGAATGTCATCCTTTGAACTGTCCTGGAGGTACCCGGGGTTCTGTTCATTTTTCTCAATATTTTTTTTTCCTCTGTTGTTCAGAGTGGATGATTTCAACTGATCTCTCTTCACTGACTTTTTCCACTATAATCTCCGTTTCATTGTTGGTTTTTGAACATTTTAGTTACTTTTTAAAATCAATGATTTTTATTGTTAGGTTTTAAATAATTTATTTGGTTCTTTTTTCCTATCTTCTGTTTCTCTGTGGAGACTTTCTATCTTTCCACTCAGTTCATGAGCATTTTATCTTACTTCCTGGAGCCTAGTTAAAACAGGTGCTTGAAAGCGTTTGTCTGATAATCCCAGTGTTAGCGTTATCCATTCCCCTGCAAGTTGCTGAGATGTTCTTGGCCCTTCATAATTACATCTAAGTAATTCTGGATCGTATCCTTAAATTTTTTGATGTTATCATATAAGATTCTGGGTCTTTTTAAAATCCTGGGATTGCTTTACGAGACAATCAGCTCAGTTAGGTTCACAAAACAAGTAGTAGCCTATCTCTCGTTAACCATTCTTTTTTTAAAAGCCTGCATGGCATTCATCAGATGTTTTCCATGTGTGTACCAACCCGGACTCTTTTTGGTTTTGACTTATGGGCTCCTAAGATTTTGTTAATGCTTTTCAATTATTTTTCTCTCTTTTTCTTCCTGTTGGATAAGATCTTTGGTGTTTCATCAAGATAAGTGACTCTACTTTGTCATCTCCTCTCTGCCATTGAGGCCACACAATAAATATTTTATTTTGATTATTGATTTTACCTGTAGTACCAAATAGTTCAGATGCTTTAAAATATGACAATCGGAGAGTGGAAAATAAACAGTACACAATTTTAGGGACTCCCATCCTTGGTGAGGTTTAGGTGTCCAAATGTCCAACTATGTCAAGATATTCCATGGCAGGTAAAAGAGAAGTTGCAGAAATTTTACCATCTACCTCTCAAAAAGAGGACTCACTCCTGGTGGACCATTTTGGATTGGGGAGGGGGGCAACATATGCGTATGCACCTGCAATCTGTTTACCTAATCAATCCAAATACTACCTTCAATATGTTTCCTGGGATCACTCTTCTTATCAATTTCTTTATCAATCAGTACTAAACAGGGGACGGGAATCACATGAGTTATTTAAACAGAGAAAATAAAGAATCCGAACATCAGATATTAAAGAACTGTAAGGACACAAAAAGAACACCAAGAGACTATGGCTATATATGAACACGAAATAAAAATTACCACCCACTGAGGAACGGGTGCGGCTGTCTTCTGAGGAGGGGCTGCCGCTCAGGTAGTCCTGAAGTTTCTGAGCTCACATCAGTGGCTTTTGGACACTGGGATCTCGGCCTTTGGGGAGGACGAGCTGAACTGCTAATGACAAGGAGGTACATCGTTGTGAGTGCTGGAGAACAAAACTGGATACAGCAGCTGCTACAGGAGTGGGCTGCTGCAGGAGAAGAAGCAAGGATGGGATGAAATTGGCAGTTAGGAAAGCAAGGAAGAAACTAATGGGGAGTGTGGATGAGAAAGCAAGTCACTTCATCTCCCGGCCTGCTAGCTCACCTTTACCACCACTGCCCAACAGGCTGCTCGCAAAGCAGGACTGTGCAGGCAAGAGTCCGCCCCCATCACAAAATCAGTCAGAAAAGAGAACATTGCAAGCTGAAAGAGAACATTGCAAGCTGAAAGACAATAGCTTAATAAATGGCCCACTAGGTAATGATTAGGTTGGGGAATATATTTGCAAATAACATATTTGATAAGGGACTAAAATCCAAAATACAGGAAGAACTCATGCAATTCAACACCAGAAATACAAATAATCCTATTAAAAATGTTTAAGTTTTAAAGGTTAACAATTGTGTGGGTACATATTTTGGGGGAGCAGAGTGGTGGTGCTCTAGTAACTAGTAGCTTGTTTCCCGAGACTGTTCTTTTCTTTCTCTTCCTCTGCTTCTTTCAAATCTCAAACAAATAAACAGTTTCTCAGTGATCAGAAAGGACTTGTCAGTATTTCAGTTATACACAAAATGGTATGTAGTATACCTCAGGTGATACATGTGTATGAATTAATATTATAACACTTTATGAAAATGAAAGCATAGGCTGTCCTAAAGTATATGGACGTAGCTTCACACGCACACATGCACACACTTATTCCCAAGATCAAGTTAGTTCTTAGGTAAATCTATATTTAACTTCCCCAGCAGGCCTCCACTGTAATAAAATTGTCAAGCCATTTTTCCTTAACAATTACTGACTCCAGCTATAAATCCCTAAACTGGTCAATAACCTATAACCCAGCACCTCTCGTAATGGAATGTGGGATATTTATGTTCCCCTTGAGACCAGCTTGTATATAAAGTCTCAGATAGCTGTGCGCACTGAACAGGACCACCTTTCTTGAGCAATAACACAAGCACAATGGTATAGTCGTCTTCCCTTCTGTCCTCGCCTCCCCCATCCTAATGTTGGACGACTTTCCTTTGGAAGATTTGAATCACGCCCAACTTAACGTATTAGGTGCTAGTTTAGCACACACAGCACTAAACCACACCACAGCTCATTAACCTTTAGAGTATAAAAAAAAAAAAAGAACCTTGCAAAAATGTCAGTTTAACTTTCCATTTCAATCACAGGGTCTAGGGTTAACAAAGGAGAAAATGACAAAACCTCAGGTTGTGGGGTCGTTATCAAGAAGCCTGCATTTCGTGACCGTTTAGAGACATCAAGTAAAACACACAAAGAAAATTTGGATTGTATATTTCAAATTCGTTATATCACATTTTTCCAAAATATATTAGACTGACATAGGTAGTGTGTGAAGTTAAGTAATTCTTTTACAAGATACTGACACTTTTCCCCAAAGAAATTAAGTGCTCATTAGAGCATTTTTGCTCTATGCTCTCACAGAACTCAAATGTTTATTAGGCACTTCTATGTCTTTGGCACAGCTCAAGATGGCTGGAGACAGTATGGGGAACAGCGCAGGTTCAAATGCTGTTCTCAAGGAGCTTCCATGCATTCTAGAATTTTGCATCATTCTGTATACTCATATGTGCATGTCATTTTCCTTCTGGATGAAAGTAAATTTCACAGTGACCAAAACCCTGAAATAGGTGATTCCCTTTCTGGCTTATCTGACATACATACTCCTCTAAAATAAAAAAGGAAGTTTTGGACGTTAAAAGTTAAAGAATTTATATTGTCCTAGAAGCACAAAAATAAACAGTGAAGATTCAAGTATCCAAATGCCTCTTCTGACTTGTTCTTTCTTGAATGCCATGCCAGCCCAGTGTGTAGATCACAGGCGGGAGGTCATGTATCCTTTAGCCCCTGAGCATTCTGCATGGATTGCTCAGATGCACGGTTAGGTAAGGGATGTTTTTCAAAAAAAAATATGTTGCTTAGTTTGAATCTTTGCAAAGATTCAGTTGATCTTCTTCCCTCACCCCTGAGCATCTCCTGTGTGTCAGGCTCCAGGCTAAATGTTGGAGATTCATTAATGAACAAGAGAGACATGGTCCCTGCTCAAAGGAACCTAAAAGCTAATGAGGAAATAAGATACTATCAGTGACACAAAATGATATACATGGTTCAACTGTGCTGAGCGCAGGGGTGAAGCATGGCGTAGGCGGTATCCTGGCAGAGGGGACGGAAGGAGCAAAGCATAGGGAGAGGATAGACATGGCAAGATTGGGCAGATTAATTGAAATAGTTTGGTGTCAACATGTAACTGCCAAGCCAGGAATGGAGACATTTCCTGTATTCTTGAGAATCGATTTGTTACACAGGTAAGACAACCAGACTGGAGGTCAGAAGACCTGAGTTCTGGTCCCAGAGGAAGGATCTTGGGAAAGTCACCGCAGCTTTAGGGGCTTAGACACTGAAGGAGAGTCTTTTAGTGGAAGAGATTTGTGCTTTTTAAATCAAGGTGGCACATGCAGGGCTCCTTTGCCCCGGTGTCTTGCCTTGACTAGATGTTCTCCCAATGTGACAAGAGGGCAGCTATTTTGAGTTGACATTCTGACAACCTGCATATACCCGGGGTCCAGATACTTAGTTAAGGACCTGAATTTAGGGTGCCTGCCACAAGTTTCTACTTTGCTTTTCTGCATGTGATTTCCTGCGATGTCTTTAAAAATGACCACTTAGGGTTGAGCCTGTCCCAACCACCTTATAAGTAAAGTAATAGGGACTGCTACCCTGCTCTCTACCTCGTGCTGCCTTGTGACCTGGGACAGAGGAGTGCCCTTCCCCTGGCTCATCACACCTCCCACCCTGTTTCTGGGATTTGTAACAAATCCTGTGATTTTACTTCCTTTGTCGGATGACTGTATTGAAATGGTTCTTTCCATCAAAATGACCCCAGGGGTTTTCATTTCTCTGAAGTGGGAGCTGGGATGTGGAGGGAGCTCCCTGCCAACCCACATGGGTGACCTGTGCCTCCTCTGCATATTTTTAATTGAATACATCATCTACGGGGCTTCTGAACACACCTGATGCCACAGAGATGGTGGAAATAGTGTTTACTGTCAACTTCAGGATAGTTGCAAAAAGAAAATGAGATAATGAATGGGAAAATATATATTCAAATATTTACTGATTACATTTCTGTTGAGAAGTTATAATAGAAATTATATAGCAGAAGACCAAGATTTCTGCAGAGGAATTTAAATCCACTTTATAGAGAAAAATAAAAGCAAGACTAATGTTTTAATTTCAAAACACACAAATATTTGTTGTGTCCTTGATCACTCAATGTCTGTTAACATAGAGGTGTACTTAAGAGTTTTCTTCCAGGATAGAGAGAAGAAAAAGGATGTGTTTCAGAAAATTTATTATTCTTTCATGATACATATATATATATATATACTATATATGTACTATACATATACTATATATATATATATACTATACATATACCATATATACACACTATACATATATATACAGTATGTGTATATTTATATAGTAATTAATGGGCAAAAATAAGACTTGATACATAAAATATCTTTGGGAGACAAGATGAATTATTTAAATTGTGTCAATTCCGCTGGTAAGAAGTTGTATGTTAGATACAATCTTATTTGAAACTCAGTGGAAGTTTTCTAATAACTACATTTTTACTAAACTGCATGTGGAAAAATGAGTAATTTAAAACATCAAAAGTTTATTCTAAATGGATAAATAATAAATGTGTATACATATACATAAGAAATGGAAAAAGAGAAGAAAAATGACCAGTTGCCAAATACTTATCAATGACTTTCTAAGCTTCCAGATTGTCTTTGAAATCAATGTATGGAAAAATATGACATATATGCATGTGACAAAAAGTGCAAAATTGTGTTGCACTAGCAGAATAATTAAAATTGATTGAATTAGTTGATTTTCTTTTTTTTCTTTGCTTATTGAACACCAAAAAAAGGCTGTCTAATTTACAAACTCTCACCACAAAGCAAGCAACCCGTGGGAGAACATTTACCTTCAGGATGTTTTTAATATTTAAAAATAAAACGTAAAAGTTTTCATTTTTAGGGAAGTTAAAGAAGAGACACTAAAAGGTTTATCCATTGTCTCAAATAAAATCTGCCTCCTTGGAGAAATGTTTGGTTCCAGGTCTGAACAGGAGATGCATAAGATAAGCCTTAAAACCTCTTGTCATAACAGAAATCAAGGAGGCTCTCCAAAACTACCGGGTTTTTGTAAAAAGGACTCAGTAGTCAAATTGAAGAGGCCCCACAAATATAGGTGGGACACTTTGAGCTTTAAAAGCACTATAATTGCAATTAATAAAAACATTCCAGACATGTTTGTGTGCATGAGCTCATAATGACACTAAAAACCATTGCATAAGTCATCTTTGAAAAAGGTAGAGAAACGACTCATTACTTTGAAAACTAGTGAAAGAAAGTCTCAAACATTTATCCTGACATTTCTCCATGAACAGTATTTGGGGTAACTGAATAGTTGGCAGATTTTTATATAGAAGTAATCCAGCTAATTTTCAAATGAAACCAGGAAGTCAAAAATCAGCAACTGGTGCTGTCTTCAGGAACTGTGAGATCTATATTAAAGTGCTTTCTCTTGCAGGAAACTGGTTTACTTAAGCAAAGAGGAATCAAGTAGAAGATGAGGGGCTGAAACAATTGATGGGAAGTTGGAAGGACAGACTTGGAAAATAGACAAATTAGAGGCAGCCAAGAAGCAGGAAGCCGTACAATTATCTTTTAGGGGAAACTTTTGGCCAGGACTGCCACTGCTACTTCTGTATGTGAATTTTAATCTTTTCTTCATCTTTGTCTTACCAGCTTGAGATTCAAACCCTGAACAAGAGCATCTGATTAGGTTAAGCCTTGAGCTCACATGTCCGTATGTTGCCCTTGAGGGGTGGGTGGTTGAAGTAAAGGGAGGCTCTGGTCCCTCTTGATTCTGTAGAAGGGGGTGGGCAATGCCTTACACCAGTTCCAAAAAGTTAATGTGTGTCTACTGTAAAATTTAGTCATGAAATATCTATGTATGTTTATATTGATAATATGTAACATTAATATATTACACATATTTAGAAAATCAAAAAAGCAATATGTGATATACTAGGAGACAGTAGGAGAAATAAAAGGAATATGGGCAATAATTACTATGGACAAGATTTATCAGGGGCCTCATCATTTAACCCTTATATCTCTAAACTTTTTATGGAGGACACTCTTTTTACCTTTCAGATAGTCTCATAATTCAGGGGAAAAAGTGAGGTTAATAATCTGAAATTTGCAGGGCTGGTGTGTAAATCTAACTGTTTGTGACCACTAAATTCAACTACTACAAGAATCCAGGAAGAAGAAATTACGTACTATCAATTTGGCTCAACAGAAGGCATTTGCTTTAGACCTTAAGAGCTGGGTACATTTTGACATCTACTGTTAGGGAAAGAGAATCCCAGAAGGAGGGAACAACCTGAGCAAGACTACAGAGAAGAGTGTAGTTCAGCAATAATGGGAAAAGATATGGAGAAGACGAGATAAGGTTAAGATGAGACCTTGGAATGGTTCAAAGGCCAGTCCAGGGAAGGAATTTATGCTTGAATCTGGTATACTCGGGAGCGATTAGATATTTTTGATCGGGATAAGTAATGTCAGAACTGTGCTCCAGAAACATTACTTTGACATTTCATTAAAATATGAGTTGACACATGCTATTCCCATTAAAATAATGTCTACTGCTTTCTGTTCTTTATACACGGACAAAAACCAGTGCTATTCATTATTTTGTGTGTGTGTGTTAAATTATCCTTGGGTGAAACTACTTTTGTGGATAATTTTCATATAGATAGCCACCTTAAACTTGTATGATTCAGGTAAAAATCTCACACATACAGCAATAGTTGCTTTTTTCGACGACCAATATTTATTTAAATTAAAATCAGTACTTGAACACATGAAAATCTCAAAAGATGTTTGCATTTAATGTGCATCCCAGTATTTCATCTGGAGACTAAGAAATGAATCCAAGGTAGAGCAAACGACTTTAACAATATCAAATTATGAATTTGTGTCAAAGTTAATAACAGTCAAATTTAGCTTTCTTGACTCCAAATCCAATTCTGCCTTCCATATTCTACCACACAATTGCTGTCTTTTATCCTGGCCGCTCTGGAACAAAAAGAATCTCATAGGAACTTCTGCAGGTAGCTGACCATCCTGTGCATAGGAAACATTTACAGTTTAAGCCAAGTCCTTCGTGTTTAGCTGGCATTTTCCTTATGCACCTTTTGTAAAAGTGACACACAGCCACCGTCTTGAAAACATCAAAATTGATCTGCTTCCAAAAGCCACACCTTGAAACCTGCCTTTTAGGATGTAAAATTATCTAGTAGATACTTAATTCCAAAAAAAAAATTGGAAAAATCTTATGAAATTATGTGATTTTTATCTTCCCCTATAGAAAGAGTGAAGGAAGATTTATTTCTGAACCACCTAGTTTCTTTAAAAAAAAAATTCAAACTAAGTTTCTTTAAAGAAAAGAAACAAAAACTCAAATGCCAAGAGAGCATTTTTGGTCTCAGTAGAAATTATCAGTAAGACCAGTTATTATTTATCACACATAGTCTACTTTTATTTTTTAAAAAGAAAAGGAGAACTCTAATCTTGCTTATTGTTCTTTACTTAGCTAAATGCATTGCATAGCTTTTGAAGGGGTTAAATAATTTCCTCCTCTTCTGCACATTTTTTTTTCTTTTTGTGTGTGAGGTTCCCCACTAACCATAGCTCTGTCCAAAAGGAAATTAAAATGAAATACATCAGGCATGCTGGGACTTCACACTTCAGAGACTTACAAAGCAATATGGCCTGGTTAAATTGATTGTCACTTTAACTGCCCACAGCTACTCTTCAGGAGGGAGCTTACGGTTTTACTGTTCTTAACGGGACCATATCCCTTTTCCAATGGCTTAATTTAGGTTGTGCTGAAATTCCTATTAAAATCAGAGTCATTAATATTTCATTAAAAATAGCCATGATGTCAGAAGCGGCCATTCCAGGCCTGCCAAGTTACAAAGAAAACTACCCTTTCCTCCTAGGGTTGTGCTAACATCCTGATATCCAGACCTACATTTACATTTTTCCATCAACCTGAACAGAAAACAAAAATGAGAGAAGGAATATATCAAGTGACAGCCACCGTCTGGTGCCTTCGATGGTCTGATGTCTTCAGATCGTGCTGTTAGCTCTTGACAGAGAGGTCATAAAACCTGGCTTCCAGGAGGTAAAATTATCAACAGATCAGCAGGCTGACCATTTAGATATCTCAGTTTTGCACCAAAAATGAGAGCGTTTGACAAATGGATGTGGGGTTCTCCCTGCGTCAAGTATACTGAAAAAATTTTATTTTAACAAAAGTCCTGTAGCCAGAGCCACCTTATGTTCGCAGAGCTGCCAACTGAATGCATATATAAGATTTCAGTCATAACTAAAACTCATTGTCATGCACTCAGTTACTTGTAGATATTTATTATTCTTCACTATTTGATTTAGAGAAAATGTCTTATTATGGAGTCTGGTTTGAAGCTTTGAATTCTAGTATTTGCTTGTAGAGAGGAAATGACTGCCAAAGTCATGAAATGCCATGGATCTTTCACCTAACTAGCTCAACGTTCATCTGAGTATTTTCTGGGCATGACATGGTCTCCTAGCCTTCAGCCCAGCTTCCCCTCCATCTTTTTGCTCTAGATCACCGCAAGACTACCCTCGGAGCACTCACGCATGCTGTTTCCCCCTTGTTTATAAACTTCATATGACTTTCAGAAACTAAAGAGCAAGAGTTTTGCTTGTCACACCTGTCAACATAAAAAGCTGATTTAATTTATCAAACTATATGCCAAACTGTATTTATTGACAAACTTCTTTTTATAAATTTTTGTTCATATTTATTGGGATGAAAACCCCATAGAATATATTGTTTTATGTTAAATTAGGATCTTCATATTAATCTTGCATTTTGTGGTGTGTTTTTCCTTTTCCCCACAATTTTAGTATAGTATTCTTCAATGTCTTTTTTTGTAACTGTACATGTTTGGGGTTAATTTTTAAGATTAATTTTTTAATGCTAAAAACTGTTGGACTATTTATTTTAGAAATTTTCTCTGTTTGTATTGGATTACAAATTGAGTTTCTTTCTCTTAGACCTTTCACAACCAAGACTGAGAGGAACGTTCTGTGCTAGAACAAAAGGAAAACAGCTATGTATGTACAGCATCTAAAAGGGAAGGAAAAATAAACCTTCTATGTGTCCGATTGCATTTGAGGTTCTGGATTCCAGGTCTGGGGTTTCCCAATGTTAATGTAAACAAAGCTGGCATGCCCACACTAAGAAGAATGTAACTATTACTCCTTTGTTGATCACTACTGTACCTTTCTGTTTCTCTTTCTTTGCATACATCTTATTTAAAAGAAAAAACTTTTTGTAACAATTGCAATTTAAAAATCAATGAATTCCATTTTTTCAAGAAACAAAAACCATTTTAGTCTGCCCTTGGACTTCTAAATATTCACTTTTTCTACATGATTACATTCTCTGTAAAGCCTATTCTGCAATACCCTTGCCCACACCTTCAATGGTCTTGCAATCTACTGCATTTCTTCCGTAATAGACTGTGACTGCTGTTAGAACACTGGGATTCTCTCTAGCTCGTCTGTCACTATCTCCTCAGCACTCTGCATGGTACTTAGCATACACTAGGTGCTCATCATAGCTTGGTGCTCCTGGTAAACCTTCATGAGAGTTTCAGAAAATGAATGATACAGATCGCTTCCAATACTGAGAAATGGATGAGACAGTATGTTTCTAGGCAATGGTTACTGAATAACCAAACATTTGCAACAAACAGAAATGCACAGAGCATATTTATACCTGGGATGACTCTCTAGAAGTGGAGCGATGACAGATAAGAAGAAATCTAAGTAAGGACTGCACATGAATTTAAAGTAAAATGTAAACAAATTACCTCTTCTTCCCAGGTCCCTCTTCACTGTTTTAATCGACTTAAGTCTGATTTGTAACTTAATCATTTACTTGAAATTCCTTTGTCAAAGGCCAAGAACAGTTGATATGAGGTAACATGGTATATTGCCTATATTACTGTACTACTGGAGCAGCAATTGTTGATCCTGTAATGATGGAATATTGCCCAAGTGTGTTAGTACAGGTCCTCTATTTCCTCTATAATTTCTCATGTAGCAATCCCCCAAAAAACCCTTCATTTCATTATCAGAGAAAATATAAAAAATCAAAAACCCATATGCTTCCAAAGTCCATAAGAACAACCTCACTTTGAAATCTGTTTCAGAAATTTTAATCTGTACTTAGGAAGTGAACTGAACATATTTGCAACCCAAAGAAGGTAATTTCTCAAACTTAAAACTTGGATTTTCCATTATATATCTTAGTGAGGGTGGATCAAATATTATATTAGGACTCCATATTATTTAAATAGTATATAATGATTCCAGAAAAATAATACTAATAATCCAAAAACAAAATACCTGAAATGATTAGAATTTCCACTGCTGGGAGCCAACCATTGCTAGCTAGTAGTATAGAGTCTTCCACAGTTGTTGAAGGTATATGTGTGTATGCGTGCTTATGTATTTCTTCTCCTTTCTGTTTTAAAATTTGCTTTTTTTTAAGCAATGGAGACAAACTATAAATATTACTTTGAAATCAGCAGTTCGAAATTATTAACTACAGCTTCCTATTGTTTTCAAGACAATTTAACTATAAACACACACACACAAATAAGTTGTAATAGTTAAGAAGTATTCTGTTGTATGAATTTAACAGTTTTATGTGATCAGTCTACTTTTGTTAGGCATTGTGTTTCTTCTAGAATCTTAACATGAGAAACAAAACTTTAATTGGGTATTTTGATCTACATTTTTGTCCATATAGTTAACCACCTTTTGATGATAAGTTCCTTAAAAAGGAGGATTGCTAGATTAAATAATATGTTTTATTTTTAACTTTCCATAAGTACTCTTAAAGTAACCTCCTGAAATATCTGAATAATTAAGATACAGTTTGCTGATAAGTTCTTCATAATTCAAATATCACAGATCAAAAGGGAGATTGGTCACATTGCTGTCTATTTACTCCATTTCTTTTTACCATTTCTTACTTATTTCTAAAATGTTAAAAAGTTGGATTTTTATAACTATTCATTTTTTATGATTTTACCAAAAGATACATTGAAATAGATAATCTGACTTTTCCAAGTGACTTGACATTGCGTATTTATCATTAGTAAAATATTAACGTTTACCATTAGGTCTATTTGCGCTCTCTTCTCTTTCATGGATCTCTTTCGCAGATCCAGTAACAAATTTTTTGACTTAATGGAACATTTATAATATATTCAGTAGTCTGAAATTTCCTTTAAAAAATTTTTGTTTAGTGTTTGTTCTTGCTTCTAAAAAAGATGTGAGTCATATAGGGAGATGAGTATGTAAATAACAAACATGTGAAGGGTATTTGAAGGGTAAATCCAAAGAAACTTGAAATAATACACCAATTAGATCAGATCTGTATGCTTCAATTCTATATCAGTGAAACTGTTGGGGATACGTATTACTTGAGGAAATTGATGTTCAGGAAAGTTTATAACTGGTAAAAAGTAGTAGCAAGTTTTAAACCCAGATGTTCCTAAATTAAATACCATACACTGGCTACCATATCCCACGTATCTCTCTGGAGGCATATCATTCATAAAGAAAAAACATTGTCTTTCAGACTTACTTAGAAAACATGGAATAAAGAGTGTGTTTGTAAAAACAAAGTTATAATATTGACCAGTTGAATTCAGAAGGAAAAAAAAAAAAAGTAGCTAGCCCACATGCTTTTTTGGGCCAAGCAATGGGAATGACTCAAAAGTAGATGTGATGATTATCTGCAATTATTTGAATTATATGAACACTACAGCGGAATAGGAAAAAAGTCATGTTAAAATAGAGGAAATTAATGTGATAAAAAATAAGATACGTGGTCTGAATAGAAGGGGAGATATATCCTGATATGTTCTCTTAGTTGCTCTATGTTATAAATAAAGGTTATATAAAACCAGTTTCATAATTTTTAGACATATTGAAACAAGTAGATACAGGGGATTATCTAAATCTGCCCAAATGATGAGCCAGTCTCTTCATTTCTAAAATGGTAGGGCGAAAATCCATCAAGACATCCTAATCTTGGGCTGTTCTTAAATTGCATGAAAAGAGGAAATGCTTATAACTTCACAAGAGACAGTATACCAATAAACTCACCATTTGATCTCTAGGCCAAAGACACACAGATAAATTCAGATTCAGCTTGGGCGGGATTAACACAAGGCATGACTGAATTGGAGCAAAGATACTAGGTCCAGACTCCTCTGTTAGATTTCTGGCAGTTGGTCCATTTTTATTGTACTTCAGCCAGGGCTTTAATGAATAGAACATCTGCTTAATGATATTTTGTATTGTAGCAAAATCAAAGGGGATAGAGTCGGGGAAAGAGTCACATTCAGTGATTTTCCAGTTTAGAATTCTCATTTGAGGAAGAAATTAAGGAACACGAGAAAAAGTAAAACATAAAATACAGAACACATTTTAAAAACATCATTTGGCTAACATGATTTAGAACACATGAGAACTATACTAAATACAGAAACTTGTTATTGTTTTTTATTTCCAATAATTGATATATAAAATTATAAGATATTTAAAGTGTGTACTGTGGTTATTTAATAAACATATACACTGTGACAGAACTTTCCCCAGCTAGTTAATTAACACATATGTCACCTTACATATTTATGTGTGTGTGTTATGAACATTTCAGTTCTCTTAGCAAATTTCACTTACACAATACAGTGCTATCAACTATAGTCACCATATTTTACATGAGATCCTCAGACCTTAGCCATTTTATGGCTGAAAGTTTGTACACTTTTACCAACCTGTTCCTATTTCTTCATTCCCCCCCCACCAATCCTTGGCAACCACCTTTTCACTCGGTTTCTATGAGTTTGAGGTGCTTTTTAAAAATTCCACAGATTCTTCATTTTAACATTTTCTTATTAAATCTTGCTTTCACTGGGTACATATATTTTACAAGTAAAGGGTTATCTTCTAACAAGTGATAAGTAACACTATAGCTTAGTCCAGGAGCAAGCAAACTTTTTTCTATGAAAGGCCATACGATATTTTAGGATTTGCAGGCCAGACAGTCTCTATCACAATGACTCAGCTTTGCTGTTATCGGGCAAAAGCAGCCACAGACAACATGTGAAAAAAATGGGTATGTTTGTGTTCCAATAAAACTGTGTTTATAAAAAGATCCAGGTTGATTTGACCTGGTTTGGGGAATTACTTTAATAATGTATTACTTAGAAACTTGGATTCTACAAGTCTTTGGGATAAAAGGAGGGAAGAAAATTAATATTCACTACATACTGACCGAAAGCCATGTATTCAAATTTCAAATTGAAACTCAAAGAAACTGAGTGGTAGACACTGGGCAAAGGGCTACTAAATATCTGAAGTACGATCCTAACATGATTTGTCAAACTCTAAAACCTACACTTTTAAAAGTTCATCCTGCTACTGTCTTCAAGTAA
The DNA here is from genome assembly GCF_040802235.1 of Manis javanica. Classification (NCBI taxonomy): domain Eukaryota; kingdom Metazoa; phylum Chordata; class Mammalia; order Pholidota; family Manidae; genus Manis; species Manis javanica. The sequence goes on along the minus strand of NC_133159.1, from coordinate 174,341,530 downwards.
TTGCCTCAAATCTATCAAATAAATCAAGAGGTTTTGATTTATTTGATAAAAAAATGCCTATGTAAGAAATTTGTTTAGAATATAATCAGGACCCAGAATTGTTCACAGATTTCCATTCAAATGTACTGTTTTAAGTGAAAATTTTCATTTCTACAAAAAAAGACCACATAAATCTTTTTCTCTCCTATTTGAGAAAATAGGTTTCCTAGTGTATTGCTTGTTATTTGTTTTTATTTATGGTATTTTTTGAAATGTGAAGTTATACAATTTTATATATCCAAAAAGTTTATCATTCCTATTATGATTGTTTTTCCTGCTCCTTTCATAGAGAATTTTTTCTCACCAAGATCAAATAAATTTTCATCGATGGTTTCTTCTAAATTTTTTTTTTAAATACCTTATTTTTTATCAACCTGAAATTCTTTTTGATATATAATATGAAATGGGGTTCTAGTTATTTTTTATCCATAAGTAAGTCACTAATTGTTACTGTTGAATACAAAGGCTTTGAAAGGCCATCCTTATCAAAAACTGAATTTTCGTCTATTTTCTTTGGGATCATTTTTGGGGAATTCATTTCCCATTTTACTCATAAACATGCCGTTTCTTCCATAGCATCAATCTTCTGCTTTTGCTGTATAATATTTAACTATTCTTCCCCTGACCAAAGCTTCACTCTCTTTTCATCTGTTTATTTTTCAAACTGTGCTTCGATTTGACTTGAATTATTTTGGGGGGGGGGGTTCCTTTAACCTAGATATGGATCAAAAGCTTCCAACATGCTGTCCAGTAGAAGCATGAGTATCAACATGTTCTGCGCTTAGACAGCTGAACAGAAAACAATACAGATGGACAAGTGCCCTGGGTCTATGGAAGCCACAGCCACGTTCCTTGTCTTGAATCGTGCAAAACATCTTGCACCAAGGGCCACTCTTCCGAACCCATCCACTGTCCATTCCCGTGGAGAAGAACCTTCAGCCTTCCTGCTTCAGAGATGCGGAGCTTTGTGGATTGAAATTATTCACTTGGTGTAGCTGAGCCATTTTTTTCTTTAATCCCATAAATTTTGTTTCCTACTTAAGAATGAGTGCTCGGAGATTACCCTCTGGTGGCCTGAGATACCATTTTGCCAGACGGTGTGGGTGGGAGTGGGAGGGGTGACTTCGATTTCTTCCAGCTCTAGTGAACGTGCTTTTATGTAGTTGGTGGTTTTCCACAAAGCGAAAAGAGAAGCTCAGAGGACAGCATTCTTCTGTTTTTTTCCAGATGTTTGCATAGATTTCCACTTCTGGCTGATTTAGAGGGACAGCAGTAGCATTTTTAAAAGATCGTTGTTTACCCCACTTCTTTGCTCTCTTTTGCTCCTTCTTCAGCAGGGACATTTGTCAATTCCTTACTAAGTCCTACAGTTTGGTCCAGTTTGTTCTACACTTTTATGTAGGATGTAAAAATAACAAAGAATAATTCCTACTATTTACATGTGGCTAAGGGCCTTTAGTTTGTTTCACCATTGACTGTGCATTCCTTGTTACCTCTACTTCATAAGTCTTCTGTATTATTTTTGCAGAGGATATTTTACAAATCCTGATTTCCGTGCTGCTCACTTCTTGCATTTCTCTTGATTGTATTTCTGATTTATAGAGTTTTTAAAAATCTTAATAGAAGAGTTTTAATTCATTTATATTTTTTGTCATCACTAATAATTTTGATCACGGGACATCAAGTTTCATTATTTCCATTCTTAAGGAAATGTTTGTTTTACTTTTTAGCGTAGGTTGTAATTTATTTTCCTCAAATTTTTGAACAAATAATAACTTTTTAATCCTACGAATGTTTACCTCTTACTTCTTGGAAAACACTTGAGCTTAATATTTTCTCTTTACCAATGTCAATGATAAAATTGTGTTTGTTGACCCATCCCTGTTTAAGATGAGCAAATTAGAATATTTTTATTTCTTCCTATAAATCCCAGCCCGTTATTTTGGGGGATATAATCTAGTAGTTTAAAACCTGTTTATGATGATTATTTTGTGTATCTGTTCTTATGATAATTAGTTGCCTTTTTAAAAAAAGACACATTTATAATGTTTGTATTTTCATAATTTGTTTAGGTGTTTTTTTGTGATTTCTACTTGTAAAGTCACTCAGAAACTGCCCACTTTTGAAGGCTGTTTTGATTCAATTAGCTAAAGAATGTCTTTTATTAGTGCTTTTAGGGAAAGCACATGTGTGTGTCTTTCTCTTCATGGCCAAATCCTAGCCTATGATTCAAGTACCTGTTTGGTAATAGAAATCATTGGTAATAAACCATTTCCTTCAAACCTTGCAGTCATATCCTGATTGCTTTCCCATGTTCAGTGCTCAGGAGGCATCTGAAGGCCTCCTGATTTCTTCTTTCTTTGTTGATTAAAAATTTTATTTTATTTACATTGTTTATTTGACACTTTTGGATTCCTTCTTCATTCTTTTAAGGTGGAATGGGATATATTGGCCTATTTTGATTAATTTTTCCTGGTGTATAGTCCACTTCTACATTCTTCCGATTCAGGTCTTTTGCTCAAAGAGTTAATCTTTTTCTATTTGGGTTATTACTTCTATTCCATGTTTCCCAGGCTCTTCTGTAATTCCTGTCCTCTCTAGTTCTCTATACCCTTCTTTATTTTCTATAATTTTTACCTACTGCCTCTCACTGAAGTCATTCCTACTTGCATTTTCTGCTGGCTGCCAAACCTAGTACAAATGGATCTAATAGATATGCATTTTCATTACCACTTCAGCAATACAAAGTGTAAGACAAGTTAGCATTTCCAGCCGTGGTATTTTATCTCTGCACGCTTGGGGAAGCTGCTTGACTGGGGACAGCTATCAATGAGCCCCATTCTGCTCTGCTTGCCTTCACTCCCTGAACACAATATGTCCGTGTCTGATACCCTTTCTGGTGCTGCCGTCTGAGATATCACCGGCAAGCTCTGCCTGATCAAGAAGAAACCTCGTTGTCCCCTGGACTTTCTGCCTGGTGTCTCTCCTTCACAGACTCTTCCAATGCTTCTAGTCAAGACAAAAAAGGAGACACATTTGGTGCACTCAGTATCTATCCCAAGTCATATTGACCGTAAGTCTGAGACTCATTCTTCCTGAGTTTTGCATGTTAGGGTTTGTACCAAGATTTCCTCAATTTAATTTCTCCTAAACTTCTTTATGAGAAGGAAGAGTTACTAACTTTCTTTAATGTCATCATAACTTTATAAAAACCATTTTGGGAAACGTCCATGTGGATAGAATCACGTTTTCATATCTCTTGCCATAAAACAGAGTTTTTTCTCCATTATAAGTAACATTATAATGATATATATATATTATTTCTTCAGATGTTCCTATCTAGGTTTTGAACCTGGTATTATTTAGATACCTGTGCTAGATATTTAGGTAATTACTGATTTATAAATAACTCTTGTCCTTTAATAGTAATGTGCAATCATTGTTTTGTCAATTAACAATGTATCTCAGACAAAAAAGGCATGTGAGTTGTAAGTAAAGGTGTGTTTTTAAAAGGACTTCTTGCTACATCTTTATTTTTAATGTTTATTATATCTTAGTCACTACTTTAGATGCTCTTCTGCAAGGCTCAGACCCTCCTGCCCTGCCTGCCAATGAGGCGCAGCTGTGTCTCTCCCCAGACATTGCCCTGGGTGGCAGGAAGCCGCTGCACGCTCTCCTCAGGGGTAGTGATTGGCCAGTGCAGGGCCTGGCCTCTTGCTTCCATGTGGGACATTTTTGAAGGACAATTGTGAATCAAAAGCTCGCCTGCTCGAGCTGTGCTGTAAATGTAAAATGCACATCGGTCTTTGAAGACTGAGTGTAGAATATCTCATTAATAAATTTAGACATTTGGACTACATATTAAAATGATCAATTCTAACCATATTGGGTTCAGTTAAATATATTCTTAAACTTAATGTCACCTAGTTTTTGCTTTCCTTTTTGGCTAACTAAAAAAATGTCAATCACATATGTGGCTTTCATCTGCGGCTCACGTTTTATTTCCATAAGATGGACAAGTGCTATGTTAGAGAAATGGCAAAGCAGTTGGTGTGTCCAGGAGAAAATGAAGGGAAGAGAAAAATGTAAGAAATCAGAACAGGGAGCTAATGATCTCCTAGGTCAAGAAGGGCCCTGCAGGTTTTTGTAAAGATGTTAGCTCCTACTCTGAAATACAGACTACAAACCATTGCAAAGTCTGGCGCAGAGGACATTGATGGTGACATAATATTTAAAAGGGTCCTGTGGTGGTTCTGTTGAGCCAGGACAACAGGGAAGCAAGGTAAAGACAGGCAGGTTAGCTCAAAGGGTGTAATATTAACCAAGGCAAGAGATGACTGACTTGAACGAGGGTAATACAGAGAATATCTTCCAGAAAGCAGAACAAATAAACAAAGAGATGAAAAATAGCAGAGGAAAGGTAATAAAAGTAGGGAACTCTAGAAGCCTGAGAGGGGGGAAAAATAATAATAATAATATTAAGATGATTTCCCAAATCTGAATTAGGAGCCTTCATTTTAAAAAGTTTACTAATTGAAACAGTAATCAGCAACACATTCATTATTGTGAAATTTAAGTATAAGAGAGTAGAATGGATATACTAAAAACATATGAGAAATAAAACAGATCACATATACCAAGAATGTGAAATTTGACTTCTCAACAGAAACTTTGTAGACTATTAGAACATTGAGTACTAGTAGAGTACCTTAAGGAGGGAAATAAAAAGAGGCTAAGGATGGCAGGTTTACACTAGGAGTGGAGAGCATTAGTTCAAACTAGGGGAAGGATGCAGGGATGGGGGTGCAGGGAGGTGTCCAAAGTCGTGCATGCCGGAGGGGCGTGTAATTAATAGAGTGCTAGGATCTGTGCTTGAAGACTGGGAAAAATTAGTGACAGGAGTCTGACAGGTCTTTTGAAACACTGAAAAACAGAAATAGGAATGAAGAGATTTGAGCAGATATAAAATCGTTAAGTATAAGAAATATTTAAAGTTTATGTAAGCAGTGAAGTGTATCTTTAACATAATGTAATACTGATAACAGATTAAACACCAAAATCGTGATGCTAAGATGGATATAAGGAATGAGTGTGTGAAAAAGCCACCCCATCTACTGATATAAGAATTTGATAATGTCTGAAATTGGTAAGTATGTGTTGATACCAGTTTACACTGAATATATTATTATTTACTAAATATATAAAATAGATGATGAATAGATAGATGGAGATAAATGGATGAGAGATAAATAGATGATAGAACAGCAGCTTTCTGCTGTGCACCGAGGAACTTTCCTCACCCTCTGCAATGGGCTTGGATGCATGACCCCATGACTTGTTTTTGCCAATGGAATGGTGTGGGGAAAAAAGAAGTTCCTGTGTCCAGGATCCTCACCTGACCATAAATTACTTGATGATATGATTGGCCTTCTGCTAGGCTACTGCTTCCACACTTGTTGGCAATGAGCTGGTATTGACTGCGTCACTGTATAAAGAGCTCCTCCCAGGGTTCTGGGTAGAGGGAGAGACGGAGGTGAATTACAGACCTGCAGACTGCTGGATGCAGATGTGATTCTAGTGCTCAACCTGCCACCATGAGAATAAAGCCAGGTAAACCCTTTTACCCCAAGAACGTTCCATTGTCATTTCTCAGGCTCACTGAATGCATAGTGAACCTGTCTGGGGCTGAAACCCTCAGGAGAGACAAATGCTAGCAACCCTCAGACCAACACCGGGGCTTAAAACTCACTTTTGTGATTTGGCTTGTCCATGGGTACCTCTGGGATCCACCAAGAGTAGAACAGGATGCCGTTGGGTCAGGGAGAATGAGGAAACCTGTGGCGTCAACTTGAACCTAACTTGCAACATGGAACCAAGCCCGGCTGATCCTATTCATGTCCTGTGGGTCCACAGCCAGCCCACGAACAAGGAAATGAGTGGCGTTGTTAAAACCCACTGAGAAATGGGATTAGTGTGAGTCCCTGAGAGCTGTGTGGTTGATTAGCTCAAGAATTGACTAATACTCTTCATTTATGTGCCTAAACATACACACTACAAGTAACTTAATAAAAACTAAAAATAATAGTAATAACAAAAAGAACTTGGTGGGACAGTTAGGGTTCTATATACTGGAATTTCCCCTAGTCTACTAAACGAGTCATATCTACCTGTTTGCTCCTTGAGTCGTATCTACCTGTTTACTCCTTGATGACAACACTAAAATGTATTTTCCTCTTCCCAGTAGTAGCACAAAAGACAGCATGAGCAATCTGTGTCATCCAAAAGGCTGATATATACATCATCCTTTGCATGCATCTCTTCTCTTCTCCTTTTTAGAAAGCTACTCTGAATTTTTGATTATTGGGCAATGCTTAATCTTCAAGGCTTTTCCCAGAGCTTTCATGTGTGTGCACCTTCGTTTCCTTGTTCCTGGAGTCCTGCTATTTGCTCCATCCTGTGTTCCCCCATTCCATTGTTGGAAGGAAAGCTGGTGCAGTTAGTTCAGAGCAGCATGAGATCACAGAGTTGAAGAGGTCAAGGAAAGATTCATGGGCATAAATCAGAGAGGGATTGAGTGGGTTTTGAAGGAAGATAAGCTTTGGATGCATAAAGCAGAGTACACAGGGGTCTCCTTTCTAGCTTGTGAAATAGAAAATCACTTTTAAGACCCCCAAAGGGAAATCAATGGCTTCCTCCCCCATGGAGAAACTTTCCTGTCTTAACAGGAACAACATAAATAAGACTTCTATTATAAGAAAGGATTGGACTCTTATTAAGACCCATAAATCAACAGTTATTTTATTTTCACAAAGCAACCCCCAAATGTAATTTTAAAGTGAAAGCATATTTTAAATGGCATATGAGTATATATAATTTATGTCTCTGTGTATAAATATGGTACTGAGATATCTACTTACATTTGAATAATTATTTAAGAAATATACTATTTTTGCTATGTATATAAAGCCAGATATAATGGGTAAAATATAGGGCTTTAAATTACTATCAATTCATGGGAGTATTGTAGTACAGTGTCGGAAAGCATTAGAGGCAGAAAGACTCAGATCAAATTCTAGCTTGTGTCTCTTCTAAATTCTTTGATTATGCTTTTGTTTGTTTACACTATAAGCTTTGTGTTATCACAGGTATCTCAAACCAAAGTTTGATTTCAAAATATGTTTGTTTAAGAAAAGTTAGTAATGCTGAGATAAAATGCCCAAGGTCTTGAGAAGGATGTGACTTACCCAAACTCAGACAAACTTTGGCAGACGCAGCTTCCTGACTGAATGTTCTTTCTGTTAGATTGACCCACCTGTATTACTTGTATTATTATTATTATTTTTGTGCGTCCATGTAGCAGAAATCATATTCAAATTACTAAAGAAAAGATAGGAATTAAATCAATGACTCCTGGGAATTCTTAGGGCATGTAAACCCTAGGGGAAAAAAAGTGTGTCCCAGGGACATCCAGGATCAGGGTTCGTGTTCATTTAGGACACTTTTTCTTCTTAGTTCTCTGCTTTCTTTTTGGAAATTCAGATTTTTTAAAAAAAATCTCACTGCACAATACCTTTCTCCTCAGATGGGAAATTATCACTGATAATACTTCATGTGATGATCCTCGGTGATAGTTAATTTTATGCGTCAACCTGACTGGGTCAAAGGATGCTCAGATATTTGTTTAAATGTTACTCCAGGTAAGTCTGCGAGGATGTTTCTAGATGAAATTGCCATTTACATTAGGAGACTGAATAAAGTAGGATGCTCTCCCCATTGTGGGTCAGCCTGACCCAACCCTTTGATAGCTTGCAGAGAGCAAGAAGGCTGAGCAAAGGAGACTGTGTTCTGTCTGCCTGTCTTCAAGGTCATAAATCAGACTTGTCTTGTCTTTGGACTCGGACTCAGACTGGAACTATACCGTCAGCTCTCCCGGATTACCAGCTTGCTGAACTGCAGATCTTAGGACTTCTCAGTTACCATAACTATGTGAACCAACTCTTTATAATAACTCTGTCTATCTGTTTATCTTTTTATCTATCATCCATCTACCTATCCATTCAAGTGCTTCTGTTTCTTTGGAGAACCAAGACTAATACACTGTCTTGTCCTTTTGGAAACTTCTCCATCCGGAGGAAAACTGATGATTTTAGTTTCATTCCAAAATACTGACACAGAAAGAGTCTTCTTGGCTCAGCTTGGTGCGGCGTCCATCCCAGGACAATCGGCTCTTGTTAAAAGGCAGGACCATATTGTAGTCATGTGACAGTGGGCTTGATAATATAAGAAGTATCAGATTCTACAAAAGGGGAAGTGAAGACTCAGTCCTACAGGTATCTACTATATTATGATATTATCTTTTAATTACCCATAATTTTTGTGTATGTAGAAGTTAATGTTGTCACTGTACAACATTAACAGGTTGTACTACAATACTCCCATGAATTGATAGTAATTTAAAGCCCCGTATTTAACCCATTATATCTGGCTTTATATACATAGCAAAAATGGTGTGTTCTCCTAAATAATTACTCAATTGTAAGTAGATATCTCAGTACCACATTTATGAACGTCAACAGATTGATGCATTAGAAGAGAGAGAACTATTTCTTCCTAAATTTTAGTCAAGATTTAATATCCTACTTTTTCCAAATAAAGACACCCATTCACTTACTGTTTAAGGAGATAAAAATAACATTTATTAACTGTAACAATATATCTTCAGGTAAAGTATGTGAAAGTAGCTGTAGAACTAATGTGATATTTAACTAGAGATGGTTTGACTTCTTTTTCTTCTCTTTATTTCATATTCTTGCTCATCACTAATCCTGAAATTTTCAGCTTTGAAGAAAGTTTTTCATTTAAAAATACTCCAAACTCTACTTCCAAGATACTAAATTCTGATCTTCATATATTCAAATAATTTCAGAGCTATAGCTGAATGCCTTTTCCACCCCTACATCATTCCAGAAAGTTACCAGAATGGTCATGTCTGATAGGATGAAAATACCACATCTATTCATGGAAGGAAAGGCAGAGAAATTATTAAGCTAGTTATTTGGCATAATAAAGACAAAAGAATGGGAGAATATATTTGCAAATGACATATCCGACAAGGGGTTAACATCCAAAATATATAAAGAGCTCACACGCCTCAACACCCAAAAAGCAAATAACCCGATTAAAAAACGGGCAGAGGATATGAAGAGACAGTTCTCCAAAGAAGAAATTCAGATGGCCAACAGGCCCATGAAAAGATGCTCCACATCACTAATCAGCAGGGAAATGCAAATTACAACCACAATGAGATATCACCTCACACCAGTAAGGATGGCCAGCATTGAGAAGACTAAGAATAACAAATGCTGGTGAGGATGTGGAGAAAGGGGAGCCCTCCTACACTGCTGGTGGGAATGTAAGCTAATTCAACCATTGTGGAAAGCAATATGGAGGTTCCTCAAAAAACTAAAAATAGAAATACCATTAGACCCGGGAATCCCACTCCTTGGAATTTACCCAAAGAATACAACTTCTCAGATTTAAAAAGACATATGCACCCCTATGTTCATCACAGCACTATTTATAATAACCAAGATATGGAAGCAACCTAAGTGTCCATTAGTAGATGAATGGATAAAGATGTGGTACATATACACAATGGAATATTACTCAGCCATAAGAAAGAAACAAATCCTACCATTTGCAACAACATGGATGAAGCTGGAGGACATTATGCTCAGTGAAAGAAGCCAGGCGGAGAAAGACAAATGCCAAATGATTTCCCTCATTTGTGGAGTATAACAATGAAGCAAAACTGAAGGAACAAAATAGCAGCAAACTCACAGACTCCAAGAATGAACTAATAGTTACCAAAGGGAAGGGGTGTGGGAGGGTGGATGGGGAGGGAGGGAGAAGGAGACTGAGGGGTATTATGTTTAGTGCACATGGTGTGGGGGATCACGGGGAGAACAGTGTAGCACAGAGAAGGCACATAGTGGATCTGTGGCATCTTGCTGCACTGATGGACAGCGACTGCATTGGGGTATGGGTGGGGACTTCATAATATGGGTAAATGTAGTAACCACATTGTGTTTTCATGTGAAACCTTCCTAAGAGTGTATATCAATTAAACCTTAAAAAAAGACAAAAGAAACAAAAACTGTTTGATTAAAGAGCTTATTTTTACCTGATTATGTTCACATGGCCTAGAAGGCTCTAAGTGCCAACATTAGGCATATTTTTAGAAGATGAATCATAGGCCTACTTAAACACAAATGTATACAGAATAAAGTACATGCCTTATAATTGTGGATTCAAATACTTAATTACCAGTCTAATTGCTGTAGATTAAAATGATGGTAGTAAGACCTCAACAGTTACTGTTGCAATATTTAGAACGTATTTCACTTTACAAACACTGTAGGGGGTTGTAAAACAGCATCCTTATAAATCAGTTGCTTTAAAAAGAAAGACTACATTTTATCCAGGCATTTTTAAGCCTCTAAATGCAAAGTGCTAGAGTAAAGTACATCCATTTATATCTATACTTACACATATTCCAGCAGGAAATATGCAGTGTGTCCAGAATCAATCCCAGCAAATAAAGTTTATATTGATGTTCTGCCAGCCTGATCTTGTGTGGCAAAGTCAGTGAGGGGGAAAGCGGAGTCTCCAAGGCTAATTTCTTTCCAGAAAATTCTCCATTCCATCTTTCTCTGAGCCACCTTTAAAGAGTAAATCTTTCACTGATCCAACTAACAATAATGACATTAAGTGTATTCTGCTCATCAAATGTGGGGTGAAGTCCCAGGACTAGAGTCCCTTATGCCTGTTTCTTTTTGAAGTGATGGAGAGAAAGCCCTTTCATCTAACTGCAGCAGACACCCCTGACCCTAGTGTGTGTGTGTGTGTGTGTGTGTGTGTGTGTGTGTGTGTGTGTGTGTATTGTTTTGGAGCATAGATGCCTCTGACTTTAAAATTGCACTGAGTTTCATAAGTAAATTTACAAACACCAATTTTCATAGGGGTCATTCTAGGATGTATGTGTGGGGGGGTGTAAGAAGGGAAGCAAGAAGGCTTAAAACCCAAAAACATATAACTCTGTATATTGAACTAGAATTACCCAAAACAAAGGTCATATTTCAGAAAAGGACAAGTGGAATTTGTAGTTTAAAACATTCAAAAATAGAAAAAATACAGGCATAGATGGTTTCATTGGCAAATTCTACAGAACATTTAAGAAAGAAAGGACACAAGTTGCACATAATCTGTCCAGAAAATAGAAGAGGAGAGACCGTACCTCAGGACAGTTTATGAGACCAGCATTACCCAAAAACCATGGACTGAATCACGTCTCCCCAAAATTCATGTTAAAGCACTACCCCCCAAAGAGATGGTGTTTGGAAATGGAGCATTTGAGAGGTAATCAGGGTGAAGGTAACTAGGTTTTGAAGGTTGGGTCCTGGTCCAACAGGGCTAATGTCCTTGTCAATAAGGGGAGAGATGCCGGAGTTCTCGCTCTCCCAGCATGGGCCCAGAGTAAATAGTTATTGTTTCTGGCCACTAAGATTTGGAATTGTTAGCTACTCAAAAATAGGCAACTGAATAAAGAATATTGTGTTGTAAAGCTTCAAATGCAAAAGGCCTCCAGGCAGGAGGCTATGCCTAGCCCCAAACTCCGTGTTGACGCCATTCTTCAACACAGCTTGGCAATCAGATGTTCCAAAGCCACACCACGGTATCCTAAAGATTTTATTTTACTTTATTTTATTTTGTTTTTTAATTTTTTATGTACTGCCTTTCTCCTCTACTATTGATAAAAGGCAATTATTAAAGTGTCCTTACACTAGCAAACTCCAGTGCCACCAAGATATTATATGGATTATCATAAGAATGATCTCCCACAGGATAAGTCTCATTATCTTCTGAATAAACTTAAGAAGGACCGTTGACATCATTGTACCTAGGTCAGATTTCTGTGTCCTAAGTTACTGTCAGCTTAGCTCAGCAGCCAGGCACACACCTACTTGGCTCTGAGCACATAGGTTCTGATATTGCAGCGCCCAAACAGTTATTCAACAGACTTGGCAATACGACACAGAAACATACTTGCAAATGGAATTCCTAGAAAAGCCTTGAATTTCCTAGAGTAAGTAGGCAAATTAAACACAATATCTGTATTAACCAGGCCATATGGATTTGCACAGGGAAAAATTTTCCATAGCTAAATATTGTACCCCTAAGCCTTAGTCCGCATCTCACAAACATGTATACAGGTATAAGAAGGAATATGAGAAAGTGAAATGTGAACTTAATGAAAGTCTATCATTTTCCGAAACCCAAAGGAAAATTGCTTTCTTATTTATTTATGCTTACTTTTTTTTCCAGAACGTATTTGAAGCTGCTAAAGGTGAGGATTAAGGTAATGAAAGCCATCTTTTATCCTAATTGTTTTTCAGGCTATAGTAAATCAAGTGTGCTCAGAGTAGAGGTGTTTTTAGTTTACCCCTAAATAAAAACCTTCAGACTGGTGATATTTAATTCATTAAAAGAAAGAATGTCAAGAACGAATAGCAACAAATAAGTAACTATGAAATGTATGGAAGTGGAGGTATAATATAGCCAAGGCATGTTAAAAAAATATAAGCCTCTGGGGCAGCATTTTACATACTTTCCCTTTCATATATCCATACTAATGGCTTCAACCCCACAGGAGCGGCCTGAAAAGTCTTGGCTTATTCTCATTCATGCCCTATCAGCATTTTTGCGGATGTGGGCAGCTCTTACCTAAGACCTGTCAAACTAAGACAGTCCACATGACAACAATCAAATGAAAGCTTTAACGGAAAAGCTTTGACTATTTGTTGACAAATATTCTTAAAGCTGCAACCAAGTATCTTCAGGTTTAAATCATTTTTATTAACATGGACACTTCTAGACACTTAAATTGATGATGTTATCTCCTATTCCTGGGCTCTTAACAAAAACGGTGTGGGTGGAGTGGGGAAGAATAGAAGTTATATTTCGTGTTGCCTGGAAGCCTTGAGGACTTGTTTTACTTACTGAATTATCATATTCCTGCATAACCACCTCGACACTTCTGGGGAAAGGATTAGTGAGCCTGAAGGCAGGTCGGTAGAAATTAAATGAACAGACATGAAAAGTAAAAGAAAACGGCGGTGGTAGGAAGCCGTGCAGACCATTCAAGAGCTGCGGGGCAATATCAAGTGGCTTGATGTGTAATTAAAGATCCGAAAGAGAGGGAAGAGGAGAGAGTTCGAAGAGAAAACAATTATTATTCAAAAATAATGAATTAAAAGGCAGAGATTATCACACTGGATAAAAAAATTTAGAATCAGCTCTATACTGTCCATGAGAAATCCACTTTATGTATAAACCATAGACTGACTAAAAGTAAAAGGCATCTCACCATAGTCAAGACCAAGCTGGGATGACTCTTCATATCAGATACAGTACATCTCATAAGAAAGGACACTGCCAGAAATAACGAGGCCCATGACTAAGGGATAAGAGGTTAATTCACCAAAGACATGATTTAAATGTATATACACCTAAAAATAGTTGGAGACTCTAGCATTCCTCTCTCAGGATTTAATAATGAATTAGTCAGATAGCCTATAAGACAATGAAGACTTGAATAGTACTCTTGTCCAATGGGACTTTATCAGTATCAAGAGACCTTTCTACCCAATACACCGAATACATATTCAAGTGCAAGTGAATAATTCACTATGACGGGCCATAATTTTTTTTGTCATTTAACAAACTCAGTGATTAGAAGTGTTGAAATCGTACCAAGTATGTTTTCTGTCCACAACACAAAATAAAAATCAACAACAGAAAGATACCAGGGGAATCCCACATGTTTGGTATTTGCATTATGCATCAGAATTTAAAATGTGCAAGCCCTTTTACCTAACATTAGTTCCAGGAATCCGCCCAAATATATGCGCATGTGACAAAGATACATGTATAACAATGTCCACCTCGGTAATATTTATAATAGCAAAGAACAGAAATATATGAAAGGATTATTCAAAGGAAAACATGATATCATATTTATTTTATAAATTAATGTTAAAGAACACACATCTAAAGAACTGATGGATGAACAAAAAAAGTCAATAGGCCAATGCATTTTTAATTGGATGAAAATGAAATTAACATGTAACACTTCTGGGATGCAGCTGAAACAACGCTGAACCTGCCTTTGTGGCTTACAAGCTGAACCTGACATCTCCTGGCTCAAGTGTACTGTGTGACTTTCCCTTTCTGTTCCTTGATCTCTCTGCCATCATCTTGGACACTTGTGGCCCCTGCTCAGAAATTCTTCACACTGAAAAAACTTGGAGGTGCAAGGAAACTGAGACTTCATAAAGAAATCATGAATATTGGAGACAACACATATTAGTTTCTAACCCTCAGGAAATAATACCAAGGTACTTCTACACATTTCTTCATGGGGTCCCCAAACAAGACTGATACACAGTTGCCCTGAAAATGGCAGGATTAGTACCATGCTTTAAGACTGGTATTTCCCATCCTTTTCTATTACAGTAGAATAGAAATGCTCCTATTCCCATAGATTTGGACCAATTCACAAAATAAACCTGCAAGCAAGCCATCTCCTCAGTTTGTGCTTCTTGGAAGAACTCAGGATAAAGAAAGATTATAGATGTTTGTCTTTTGATAATCCTTTTACATATTGCTCTTCTTTGCTATTATAGATAATATCGAGGTGAACATCAATATACTACATATATATGGATGGATTCCTGGAACTAGTATGTTAAGCTAAGGGGCTCACACATTTTAAATTTTGATGAATAATGCAAATTTTCCTTAGAGTGGTTGTCACTATTGAGCTCACCAATGTTCCAGGAGTTGCTTGCTATTTTTATGAATATCCTTTCTTTCCAATACCACGTAGATTGTTTGGCAGCAAAGATTAAGTTTGCTATGTCATACCTCAGGATT
The DNA here is from genome assembly GCF_040802235.1 of Manis javanica. Taxonomy (NCBI): domain Eukaryota; kingdom Metazoa; phylum Chordata; class Mammalia; order Pholidota; family Manidae; genus Manis; species Manis javanica. The sequence continues at coordinate 174,326,497 of NC_133159.1, read as the reverse complement.
AGCATAGTATTTATTGGAAATATGGTCATGAGTTCAAAGGTTGTGTAGAAATAAGTATCATATCTACAGAGAGAGCAAGTAGAATGCAAGATGCAAACATTCTAACCAGAGGAATTCCATGAACACACAGTAGGCCAGTCAGCGGAGATTCACAGTCCAGGTAATTAGTCAAAACACTTACGAACTTTTTAAATCTACAATATTCATGTAATTGAAATGCTCATTCAACAGTTATGAACCTAGCAAGTAATACAGAAAGCAGCAAAAATGGTTGGAATTATGTACTTTCTTATGAGGTAGCCTCAGAGTTAATCATCTAGACTTTGAAAAAGACTTTATTTATATGGGAATATAGTAATACAGTAGTCATATTTTCACTATATTCTTGATGGGTGGGTAATTCTCTAAGAAAAATAAAAGCCATAAATATTGCAATTTATGAAGGCTCAATTGCTCTAAACTTTTCTATTGCAGAAAAGTAGTTAAAAATCTTAGTTGCTGACTTTCCCCCGGGATAAAATTTTTACTGGAAAGGTGGTTGGACTATGGAAACATTTACCAGCTGCAGGTATAATGCTGTGTCTGTTGTCAGACTCACAATTTCATTGGTTTATTTCTGGAGGATTATTTAGATGGCTGTGGTCTTATATCCAGGCCTCAAGGAAAGAAAGAATGAAAAAGGAGCCTATGAGGTGTGCCTTCTCACTACAGAATAGTGATTTGTTATGCATTTGTCTGAGTTAAATATAGAAGCCCGGCATCTTGCACAGTTCTATATTATATTCTGCTCACTAAAAAAAGAAACACTTGTTGAGATAGTTAAAGGAGTCTCAATAAAAACCCAGCTCCCTTCTCCACGCCCACATTTATTTAAGGTAGATTTGCAGTGTTTATGATACACATTTCACCCATTAATGAATAAGAATTGAAATTCATTTGACTCCTTTCTGCCATCTTCATTTACTCAGATTTGTTATTATTTTAACGATGGTGATTTTGAATGTGACATTCCTAATGGAGTAGCGACTATTTGGGAGGGGGAGGTGGCTGGCTGTTCACTCCCCTGGGTCATTAATCAATTGGAGGGTTGAGGGCAAGTATTAATCAGGGATTACAAAAACCCTCCTTCATTATATAAAATGGCTCATTGAAAACAAATAACCTCACCTGTATTAACTCTATGAGTTCACAGATTAAAGAAATTGAATTCATTACAAGTGATTTTCAGTTCCCAAGTTGAGACCAATAGAATGTTCAAAGGCAGTCTAGGTTCCAAGAAAAGCCTAGGACTTTGACTTAATGCTTCCATTTCTGGTTGCTCCAGACATTTACCTGATCCCAAAATCTATTATGTTTTCATTGATACTAATGGGTTCCAGTCAGTTGCAACTGCAGTATGTATCATGATTGAAGTTGAGAGCATCGGGTCTTGATGCGTGCTGATTGTTGTAAAATATTTGGTAGTTTAAATCTTTGGTAGCAGGATCCAAAAGGTTTACATGAGTTCTGTAATGAGACGTCAGCATGAAGTTCTATTTCATTCCTGCACTTGAGTATTTACTATGTTTTCAAGAGAAAGATAAAGTTTATCATGGACTGGTTTGTCATGATTTTGCTTGGCTATTGTAAATTTTATTGGTCTCAGAAGCACAGCACAGAATGTATTTATGGCAACACCATCTCTGTCATATTAAGAAAAAATGATCACTTTCTTTCGTGTATCCTATTTGTGGAAGTCAATAAAGCTTTTAGTAGGCGCCCTTCTTTCTGCTCTTTTACATAAATGGTTACGCGTTTTCATAATTATAAAATAATTTATAAAAAATACTATCATTCTCATTCTAGAAAATACAAAATAGGACGATGAAGTTAACTTGATCCTTTACGACTCTACCATTCAGAGACCACCACTGTATGTAAGGCTTTGTGAAGATAAACACACATGGATTTATCTTTTGTTTAAAATTCCATGTTAATTTAAAAATTGATTTCATATTACATGAAAATGTAGCTATTGATTTGTTTCTCTTGATCTTATATCATGAGCATGTAATTATTTCTTAAATATTAATTATTTTAATCATTAACTTAATTTTGAAATCCTCCCTTCTATGCCTTTCTTTCATGTTTTCTTGAAGCAGAATGAACATGTTAAGATGATAAATTTGGTGTTATTCAGACCTGAGTCTACATTGATCAACTCTGTGACCCCCTTCAAGTTCTAAATCTTTGTTCAAAGTTTTCCAGCCTCAGTTTGACATTTGTAGAATGGAGATATCTCCTTCCTAAAAATGCTGTGAAGAGCCCAAGATTGTGTAGAATCATTTAACATTGTATCTGCAATGCAGTAATAGCTCAATGAAGCTCGCTGTTTTTTGTATACTGTAATTTTTCAGCAGAAGTCATTCAAATGATTTCTAAGGTCTCAGCCTTCAATGATAATGAACTCCAATGTCAAAGAAAATATTGTTTCTTTCTTACAGGTGTGCCACTCACCAGGGGCGGAGGAGCATCTCATGATTGGACGACAATGATGAGCAGCAACTTTAATTTTGTGCCTTAAAAAGTCACCCTGCGGGTATTCCCCTTTAACGAAGTTTCACTTGGCCTTGGTCCAGCTCATGCCTTTTACTGATACTCCAGTTATTACCCTGGATTTGTTCACCTTTCCCTGGCCTGAGAGCTGTTTCTGCCCATGGAAATATAAGTCCCCCTACGTAGAGGTGTAATTACACACCACACATTTCAAATTAAGGCTCTTTAAAGATCTAGATCCCAAATACATTTTCTTGTCATCTGTTTAAATAAAATAGAGATGTTCTATTCTATAACAACCACACTCGGCTCTGAGCTTTCAAAGAAGTGATGAAGAAATTTTTTTTAAAACTGATGGAATGACCTGGAACATCCTATTTACATTATTATGTGTGATTTGGGGGGTACTGAAATCATCACTTGTGGAGGTAAGTATTTTAAAAATATTTAGCCATTCTTTATCCTAGTCATTTTACTGCATAAGAATAATCATGAACATACACAGAAATTTACCTGCTAGAATGCCTAACATAAAATGTTTTAAGAAATTGAGATATTAAAAACAAGCTACATTTCTAGTAATAGAGAAATTTTGTGATGATTTATGATTTTGCAGAATGTAGAAATGAATAATGCTATCAGAAAATATCTCATGTGAGAGTAATGAAAATAAGAACTATAAAGTTGGTCCAATTTTGTAAAACTGAAAATGAATTTGCATATAAACATCGAAGAGACTGTCATTCCCTCTTTTTTTACCTGTGTTTTTGATGTTTGTTTAATCATAATGCGTAACTTCTGTAATAAGTGAAACCATGAGTGTTACTTTCTTTAATGTACAACGATTGGAAAGTCACCTTCATATCACCAAAAAGCTTGCTTTTCTTCACTAGCACATGGACCCTGTCATTGTCAAGGATAATATTTATGTAACCCTTGAGATCTGTTTCTCCATCTTTTGCAAATGTGACAGAAATCAGAAGTTCAACATTCTTCTGCTGTGTAGATAAAGGATAATATAGTTCAGTATTAGAAACATCCTTCTTTATATGGGAGGCAGAATAATGGCCCTCCAAAAATGTCCATATCCTGATTCTCAGAACCTGTCAATATGTTACCTTGTAGAGCAAAAGGGACTTTGCACATGTCACTGAGTGTTAAGGTGGGTAGACTCTCCTGGATTATTGGGGTGGGCGCAGTGACATCCTAGGAATCCTTACAAGTATAGAAGGGAAGCGGGAGAGTCAGAGTAAAAGACGTGATGGAGCAGAGGTCAGAGTGACCGAAGGAGCCATAAACCAAGCCATGCTGGGGGCCTCTGAAGTGAGACAAGGCAAGAGAATGAATTGCCTCCTGGAGATTCCAGATGGAATACAGCCTCACTAATTCCTTGAGTTTAGGACTTCAGACCTCCAGGACCAGAAGAGAATAAACGCGTGTTGTTTTCAGCCACAGGTTTGTTAGGGCAGCAATGGGGAACTCAAACACTTTGGAGACAGAATTGCTTCTGACTTGCTCGGCAATTCCAGGGTACAACCAGGGCAGACGTTCAGAAAGACCTATCTGATTTCGTTCTGTCTAACTCTTTCAGGATGGCTTCAGGTATTTCCCTGAAAAGTGAGCATTCCCCATCTCAGTCCTTTAAAAAAAAAAAAGCTTTAACTATCAAATGGTCTAACAAAGAAGCCATGAACTACCACATTTGCAAACCAGAACAACGGAGACTTCAGACTCCCAGATGAAATATGAGTAAGAAAGTGCCTGGACAGACATTTCTCAGCCAAGGATTCCCCAGTTCAGTTATCTGTGTGCCAGCAGTTTAAAGTACCTACCGTAAGAGCAGGTGAAAATGTGGTCATAAGCTGCGTGACGAGTTTCCCATGCCTGAGGAGGAGAACAGAGCTGTTCATGTTCATCTGCTACATACTGCATGATCTTGCTCTGCAACATTTTGCAATAGAACTGGACACAATTTCTAAATGCACCACAATACGCATAAAGATGTCTCATGTTTTTCTCTTTAAATAGTTCTAATCATAAAACTAATACATATGCTATGAAGAAATCTTGGAAAACTCTAAAATCATGTATCAAAAAGAGTCTGTAATGCTGACTTAAAATTTTGCCCTGTCTCCCTCCTTTCTTTATTTCTCTATTTATGTATACACTTGCATAAACAAAAACAAAATATAAAATTCCTTGTTAAAGCATATGTTATTTGGCCCCAAACACAGAATTTCTGATTAGTAGGTCTGATGCCAAGCCCCTAGAATTTTCATTCTAACGAGTTCCCATGTGACAAAGATTTTGCGGTTCAGAGGTGCACATTAAGAACCACTCTATGTGGAAGAATATTAGCTGACACTGGAAAAGAATCTGTATTTTTGTTTTGTCTCCTATTTGCAAATTGATATGTATTTAAATTTTGATTATGTCTACTCAGCACATTTGGAGGATTACAGGATGACGCACAGTGTTCAGCAGGTACAAAAGAATGAACAGCTCTTGTTCAGAAAATTTAATAATGAAACACTTTGCCTCCACTGTATGGATAGTTCCAGTATTTGAGATTTATAAATAATAGAGATAATTTGGGTCAAAGTCCCAACTAACTCTGCCTTTATAAATGGATGATGGCACTTATTTTCCAAGGAATCCCATTTAAATAAAATTTCCTAATGACATGTGTTTTCCAGGTAGTTTTTTTTTTTTTAATTGAACTTTAAAAAGAAAAAATAGGATTAACTGAAAGGGCTGGCTGGAAGCCTTGGAATGTAGGAAACCCAAGCTGTTCTAGTTGCACAATCCAAATGTAAACAGCCTTCCTTGTCGTTTGTTGGCATAGTGTTTGAGACACTGAGTTATTTCACTTTATTGAAATTTTTCTCATGAAAAATACATGGAACAGCCTTCATTTCTGCCAAACCTCATGTATTTACTTCATTGGTGCAGTTGAAGATTTGTGTGTAAACATATGGAAAGCCCTTGTACTGTCTGAGTCAAGCACAGAACAAGAATTATTCTTACTGCCCATAGGAAAAAGTGTGACATAGATAAACTTTGCACTGGCATCCACTTTCATCCTAAACTCTTTCCAGAACATTCCTGCTTACCTGTGCTCCTGCCCTATGTGACAAGGAACCCTCTTGTTGACTTTATCCTGAGCTTGGAGAAACAGAGATATTTATCGTCCTACATACAGTGACCTATTAACTAAACTCACAACTTAGAACAAGTTATTCCTAAACTGATCTATGAATTGTGAATTTATTGATAGGATATATCTTCTAATTAATATTAAATCCAGTTTAGTTAACTATTTAAAAATACTCACCTTTACTGAATAAAAACATTATGTGAAGTCAAAATTAAATCATGAGATCTATAGGACAGAGATTACTATGATGGTATATAATACTTCTAAAACTTTGCAGCTCAAACTAGCTGGTCAAACACAGTGAAAACATTCAGCTATGGTTTGAGGGCCTTAACACAAAGGAAAAGATACAATACCAAACAAAATACCAAATGCAAAAAATGTATTTTTAAGATTTAAATGAATAGGTATCACAAACTAATCACCTTCTAACTTAGCTCTGTGATCCGACCTTCCATCCCAGGCTGTCTGTCTTCAGTTAACATGGACAAGCCTCAGATAGGTTTATTCTGTGGCTTCTTGTAACACACAATTGAGAAGTGTTATACTCTCACAAATAGTGAGAGTGCCACATTTGGATGCAGAGAGACCCAGATCCAAACCGTAGCAGATGCTACAGAGTTCTGTGCACAACCCGGGACCTCTACGTGGGCATCTGTGCCAGCTCCTGTTGTCTCGTTCCCCATAGCCAGCGTCTGCATCTCTGCCGAAGGACTGTCCTCATGCTCTATCAGTCCCTTTTCAAAGCTTCACTTGCGAACACGTTAAAAATAATATACATTCTTTTTCATACTGGGCTGTTGCGTTCTTAGGGTAAATTCCTAGGGGTGGAATCCTGGGTCAAATGGTATTTCTATTTTGAGCATTTTGAGGAACCTCCATACTGCTTTCCACAATGGTTGAACTAGTTTACATTCCCACCAGCAGTGCAGGAGGGTTCCCCTTTCTCCACATCCTCGCCAACATTTGTTGTTGTTTGTCCTTTGGATGGTGGCCATCCTAACTGGTGTGAGGTGATATCTCATTGTGGTTTTAATTTGCATATGCACTCCTATGTTTATTGCAGCACTATTTACAAGAGCCAAGAAATGGAAGCAACCTAAGTGTCCATCAGAAGATGAATGGATAAAGAAGATGTAGTACATATACACATGGAATATTATTCAGCCATAAGAAGAAAACAAATCCTACCATTTACAATGACATGGATGGAGCTAGAGGGTATTATGCTCAGTGAAATAAGCCATGCGGAGAAAGACAAGTCTCAAATGATTTCACTGATCTGTGGAGTATAAGAACAAAGAAAAAACTGAAGGAACAAAACAGCAGCAGAATCACAGAACCCAAGAATGGACTAACAGTTACCAAAGGGAAAGGGACTGGGGAGATGGGTGGGAAGGGAGGAATAAGGGGAAAATGGGGCATTACAATTAGCACACATAATGTGGCAGGGGCATGGGGGCATGGGAAAGGCAGTATATACAGAGAAGACAAGTAGTGACTCTATAGCATCTTACTACACTGATGGACAGTGACTGTAATGGGGTATGTGGTGGGGACTTGATAACAGGGGGAGTCTAGTAACCATAATGTTGTTCAAATAATGTACATTAATGATACCAAAACATATATACATAGCTAGATATATATGTGTATATATATATATATATATATATATATATATATATATATATATATATATATAAATTTTTGAGCCCCAACCCATACCTACTGAATGGGAAACTCTGCATTTTAACAAGTCCTTCAAGTGTTCTTGGTGCTACTGATGTTGGAGAGCCAATGACCACAGACACCCACTTTGTGGGCAAGGAGAACCTCCTTACCTAGGATTTCACATACTCCCTTATGTCTTCCGACAACTCTTTTTTTTTTATCTTGAATTGGATTGATGGATTGATTTTTGAGTCTCTTTGTGGGGACTTTGCTAAAAACTGACTTTTACTTTGCCTCCCTTCTTTTCCCAGCTCATGTCTTAATTCCCTACTGGTATCTCCAGGGGAATATCCTTCAAAAAAATCAAACCAACATTAAACTGTAAAATGTTATATGTCAGTTACATCTCAATTAAAAAAAAACTTTTATATGAATCTGTGGTCTGGGGAAGCCAACTGAAGACACTCACTTGTTATGGGCTGTTTCTCCCCCAGATCACTCAACATGGACTCCCTCAGGGCTCTTTTCTGAGCAGTGCAGGTGACAGTACCTACCTCAGATGGTTACCTGGGCTCTAGGCAAGGGCAGCGCTGGGACATGTGTGTGCCCACTCGTCTCCCATCTCATGTGCTCACCTTTCCCTTCATTGGTGTTATTATTATTTATGCCATTAGAGTCATCAGCAACAGCATTATAGCTGTCAGTAGTAGTACTTTGGAATTAAGATCGATTAATAAAATTTATACTAACTATCATTTCATGATCACAGTAAAGAGCTTTCTTCTTGTGCACAGAAATAAAGCCACTGCTGAGGATACCACTGAGAAAGAAAAACAGCGACCTCGGAGTTCACAGGCTGCCCTGGCATGCCCAGCTGGGCCATGCTATTCTAATGAACCTAGCCGATCTCACAGAACACCAGACAGACAGGGCTACCCTGAGCCTGTGGCAGGAGAGACCAACCAAGGCCACTTCCTGCTTCATTATTTTGCCAAAGCATAGATTTTTAAAAAGTGACAGCGCCACCCACAAAATCCCAAGCACTCGCTAAAATGACAGCCTTCTGCTTTCTCAGCTAGAGCATCTTGTTTTTGCTAGCATCGATAAGATTTACTGAGATAGTCATAGAGTTGTCCTGCTTTCTAATGCATCTGATTTAGGGCAAACTCTCACTTCCTTAGTGTTTCTATCACCTGACTAAAGCCCACATCCTATGATAGTTCCTTTCTAACACCCTCTTCCTGAAACACCCCCATGGTTTCCTATGGTATGTTCCTCACTTTCTGCAATAAACTCAATTTGTTTAACTACAGCTGTGTTTCTGGAGGTCTTTGTCTGGAGGGCATTGGCACCACTAAGAAGACATAAGGAAGCAGTGCTTTAATCTAGCAATCTGCTCATGGGGGAGAACTCACAAAAAAGACACAAAGAAATTGGTAATTTGGGTTTTTTTCATTGTTGTGGTTTTGTTCACCTGCTTTTTTTTGCTGTGACCCTAGTCCTACTTATTGCTCAGACTCTTTCTCCCACACTGCGCAGATTTCATTATCGCCATTATTTGTTACAATAGCATTTTCCATAGCACACAGTGTCCTTAATATTATCCTAATGATGCTATTAAGATGATACCCACCCTCCTCTTCTCTCTAGTGAAAATATGAAAGGTAAATAAAAAATGTGATACCAATTCCCAGGAAAGCAGAATCTACATGACATGACAAAAAATATTCGTGATAGACAATTAGTAATACAAAGAAGCCTATGCTCACTTTAAAATGCATGAGGTAGACAAGTCCAACAGGGGATCAGAGGAGGATGTATATATGGGAAGGTTTGTGACCACAAGCCTGAAATGCTGAAATTGAAGCCTTGGGAATAGTGATCAGGTGGGGAGAAACTAGGGAAATAAATGTCTGAGGAGATGGCTGGCTATTGTTATGTAACTGGAACTAGGGAGACCAGTTACCTCCACACCACCACCTGCTTCGTGCGCAGCTCCACAATCCTCTCCCTCATTCTCACCTCCACTGCCACCTCCACCACCACCCCTGCACCTGCCATCATTTCCACTGTCATCTCTCATCACCAAGGAAACAACTTCATCACCACCACCTCCATTACCACCACTCATCAGCAAGAACCAGTTCTGGTCCCCAACTCATATGTATCTCCACATGGCTCCTAAAATCATTTCATAGCTTGTGAGTTCTAGTCTATTATTTGATCTAAGGGGAACGTTATTATCAACAAGCTTCTCCACTGAGCCTTATTTTATGGTAACAGGGATATAGAGGAAAGGAAATACATGGAGTATATACTCCCATACGTCATATTGTTTCACTTCTAAATTCAGGATGACAGTAACGATTTTGACCCTAACTAGATAACTTAGATTCCCTACATGCCCTGCTCCCTGTATTTAACTAGAAAAGCTAAGCAAGCAGAATACGGCAATTTCATCTGCTAAATTCCATGAATCCCCCCATGAATCCCTGAGGTCAAAAAAAAATCAGTCTAATAACCTAGACTATTGTTTTGCCCATATGTATGCCATTCTTATCTAAGCCCTAATTAAAATGATAAAATCCAGGGTAGGTGAAAAATGATAACATGTAGGTACATGTAAAAATGATCATGCGGACTGTGTCATCCAAGCCTTCTGAACCACAGCATTGAGTGCAGTTATACTAAGCTGCTTCTCGCCCAATTGTCCTGGAAACCAAATGTGAGCATTTCTAATATTGTTGGCAGGGCTAATGGTGCAGTTGGTGGTCATGGAAATAAATGATGTTAACTGGACAGGGCTGGGATTATGCCCGTGGTCTTATTCTCATAAACCCAATGCGCTAACCAACTGTTGCTCACTCTAAGCCAAAACTGTGGAGTGAATCTTTCTCCAAATTCCCTCTGCCCACCAGGACAGACTTGGCTGGAAACCTGCTTTCACGCTTGGCTAAGTTGGTGAAGGTTGGCCAAGTCGGTGTCTCACCACTGACCTTAGTGTCATGGCTTTACCCTGCCCGTGGCGGTCCATCCCCAGTAAAATTATTCAGACATTCTTTTGTCACTTTCACACTGTTGGTCTACCTCTTATGAGGTAGCGTCTCCAAGGTCAGAATTACACACATATTCACTGAAAAGTACATCAGGCGAAATCCGCATTGTGATATCATCATGTGGGTTAATAAATGTCTTCTGGAAGATTAATTGTGGTTTCTTTAGATGCAAGGCAGAAATAGGCACTTTGTCACTGTCATTGATCTTTATACTGTTTTAAAAGGTGTAATTACTGCTCCAGCTTTTTAAATTATTAGATTTTAATGTAAATGGACCAAAAGTTATATATGTCTAAATAAATAACATTTCTTTTTTTTCCTCCACCCCATGTGCAGTTTATAGAATTCCAGCCACACTGATTACTGCTCTTTGGTAGAAAATACATTACTATGAATGCAAATATTTGGTATGTTAAATGTGAGTTCAAATTAGATTCATTTTTAATGGCTCTATACCCAGGAAGAAGCTTGTACTTACAAGAAAACAACCTTCAAAAAAATGTACATAACTCTTCAAGGGAAATGGGACCACTTGCCCATAAATACACATATCTTTTCTATTTAAAAATAAATACCCTAAATATTGCCTGCCACAACTCAAATCCTATCATTAGCAAGCAATTTTTCTAAAGAAGCATTTCATTAAATTAATACACGTGAGAAGGCGTTAGACATGTACTATACTTTAGGGGAAAAATACATAAACAAATGAGTGGGAAAAGATGCTTTGCATCACATGTTGTATATTCCAACATTTTTCCCAATATGAAAATAACTTTTACCACTTGGCTGATAAAACTGGACCTAAGTAACTGTGGCTAGACCCTCAACAGCTGTGCACAACACATGGGTGGCAAAACCCAAAACAAAACAAAACAAAACAAAACAAAATAGTGGCTGCTGAAGTTTTTAAAGAAATGTAGCATATTGACCAAGTCAGGAACACGATTTCACACCAAATGAAAATATAAATAATAATTAAACGTAATTATGTGAAGAAATAGATAATTTGTTATACATAGAAGGTTTACCATATTGAAAAAAATAGAAGCATTATCAGATAGCAATGAACTCTTTATCTGAATTTCCATTTGGAAGTGTTTCTCAAGAACATTGACTTCTTCTCTCATTTTATGCCTGTCACTCGGTGGTTATGTTTAATATAAAAATTCAAGTTCTATTCTGGTAAACATTTTTTTGGTAATGTGTCTTTGATCATGTGTTCCCCTAAAATTGCTCTTTTTCCTCTATGAGACTGTTAGCTAGCTGGTGGACTCATGTACCAACTCTCTAATTTCTTCTTTCCTCTATTATTTACTGAGCATTTTAAATTTTTGTTCTACTATCTGACACTCACCTGAAAACTACCTTCCCATCCAACTATTTTTTTTTAAATGTGGCTCTCATAATTTTATTTACAAAAACTCTTATTTTCCCTCTATTTCTTACATCCTATTCTTGTATACAGTTAATATTTTATGTCCTCTTACAGATTTACATTGATAAATTATGTATTTTTAAGGGTTTATCCTAATCCTTGCATTGTATCCATCTCCACTGAGTTAGTCTTTCCCCAGTTACTATTTTTTAAAATCTTTGTGTTTTAGATGTTTGGTCTTTATTCCAATTTCTGATGAAAAGTGGCTTTCCATTTATGTTGAAGGACAAAGCCTTGAAAAAGCTGATGGGAAGGTCAGTGTTTGCGATGGGGACTTGTCTATTGGTGGGTTTCATTCTTCGGTGACAAGTTGGCTTCTACTGTTTCCTCGGAGGACTCCAAACAACAGATTCTTTATGTATTATTCTCTCTTCCTCTCCTCTTCTCTCTTTCTCTCTCTCTCTCTCTCTCTCTCTCTCTCTCTCTCTGTGTATATGTTCCTGGAAAGAATCAAACAACGTCTTGTCTGACTTTGCAAGTAGATAGCCCTGGATATTTGCTTGAGCTGAGAGTCAGAAGAGGACTGAAAGTCTTATTTTTCAGTACATGAATTTTCATTTGTGTGAACCTCCTGTTTTCAGTTCAGCACCTTTTACCACCCATCCACTATGTCCGCTCCCACAGTCCGGAGCTAGCTAGCTCATTTGCCTTCTCAGCAGAATGAATCTTCTCTCTCTCATTTAGGCAGACAACATAGTACTGAGTCTGGCTGTTTCTTAGGAATTCCTGCATCTAATTTACCCCCTTACCTTATTGTCACCTTTTTTTTTCCATACCCTGTTACTCCAATTCCTGAATCTTTATGAGGTACAATGACAGGGCTTGGATTGCTCCTCACTGGCAACTCCCCCTGAAAACACTGCTAATTAGCATCCACATTCCTGTTCATTACTTTGTCTACTGTCTGTTGAATGTATACCCAATCTCCTTCTCATTGTGGATTTATGTATTAGTTCCCTGTTGCTGTGTAACAAAGTACCTTAAGTTCAGCTGACAGAAACACAAACATTTATATGATCTCACAGGTTCTGAGGTTCAAGGATCTGGAGTGACTTAGATGGGTGGTACTAACTCAGGGTTTCTCATGAGATTGCTGTTATGACTTCTTGGGGGGTTAAAGTCATTGAAAGGCTCAAATGGAGCTAAAAAATCCATTCCACAATCCTTCATGAGGTTGGTGGCAGGCCTCTGTTTCTCATTGGTTCTTGACCAGAAGGTTGAGATTTTCCCCATGTGGGTCTCTCCCTGTCAGGCTGCTCACAATACAGGAGCTTGTTTTCCCCAGTGAGAAATTAGAGAAAAAGAGCGAGAGGTGGCAGCCATATTCTTTTATAATCTATAGACCATCACTTTTGCCCTTTGATTTTGGTCAAGCAGACCCACCACAGTACAATATGGGGATACTACACAGCTTGGAAATACCAGGAGGCAAGGATCACTAGATGCTCTATGGCAGGCTGGCCTCTGCAGCCTGTATCTTTTTTATTAGTTTACTTTTATTTGTGGAGTGTTTTGGGTAGAAGACGATATAAATGCATGTGTTCAATTCATCCTATGTGACTGGAAGTATGCTACAGTTTTTGAAAGCAGGACTTGTTGAGGGAGACCGGGGTTAGGTCATCAGTGGGAGAAAATTGCCACACTAAATGGTTTTTAGATTTGGGACCATCTCCATAATGGAAAAAAAAGAAAGACCTCGAAATACCCTGCAATCAAAAATATAACCAAATTCATTCCATACCAATTAAATTACTCATAGAAATTTGACAGTTAGATCCACACACTACCTGGTATTCTAAAACCCTGACTAATACAGATGAAATTCTACCTGCAATTTCTATGAAAGGAATGCTGGGCATTTAAACTGAATTTTCTGGGACTAGCTGTTTTCTGCATTTTTTACTTTTCATGTTGTTAAGAAGAAAGCCTTGGCCAGAGGCAATGTTCTGGAATGAGAATATGATATACAGATGCTTTTCTCAATGGTATGAAGAGAATATGTTCTTAATAATGCAAAAATTGCAAATTGATTGGTTAAGTCAGCCTTTCTTAAGGTTGGGACTAAGGATAATAAGAGATATAATATTTGATGAAGTCCATTTGCAACCATTTCACTTTTACCAGTGGGATGGGGTGACTAATCTAATAAATGCAAATTATATACTCAGATTGATACAATCTTGCCACTATGACAAATGTTATGCTCTCAAACTATCAACCCCTGTACCTTGAGTTTTTGTGAATCACATTTCCATTGATTTTCAACAACTCAAATCACATTCAATGTGTACTTCTAGCTGGAAAAATAGCTACAATAGTGTTTTACAGTGTTTATTTTATGTTGCAGGTGGAAGGGTAACTTTATGGAAAACTAGCAAATCAACATTGTTTTTAGTGAAACTGATTTATATGGTTATCATCTGAAAATTTGTATCATTTACGACATTGACATGCATTGCTGTATACATTTCCCAGGGTCTTCTAAAGCTGAAAACATAGATGTATTTGTATTTGGTGTATTTTTACCAGAAAGTTTATTATTAGAGTTCTCTTCTTAGAAAGTTAGCAACCCATCTGCCAGCTATATATCATTTTATAGGTACATATACACAAGTTATGCACACAAGAATGTTAGATGAACATAAATATAGACATACGTGAAGTACATAGAGACATGGTCAGTGTAGAGAGGCTATTTTGAAAAATAACTAATGTATTCCTTCCACATAATTCCTGAGGTAGTTCTAAGTAGAACTAATTGTTCTAGGTAGTTCTGGGCTGCTCATGAGTCACTAATGTGATGGCTTTATAGCTTCAATAAAAAGGAAAATAGTGCCTAGAATTAAAAAAAAATGATCTGTTTTAAATTTTTAATGTAGGTTTAGCAAGGTTAGTACCCTGAAAGTTCTGACTTGCAGGAGTATGAATCTTGAGAGAAAAATAACATCTTGTAGTTATTCTGTCAACTTCAAGGGCAAAAGCTAGTGTTGCCCATACATAGAAAACTGTGTGACACTATGACCTCTAAAAGGAAACCCTGACCATGTATTGAAGATGATCTGAGAAGACATGGTTGATGCCTATGCAGTGAAAGTTATCTTCTTGCCCTCAGTTTCCATGAGTGGAAACCTATGGGTCAAAATTCTGTGGTGTAGAACAAATAAAGCCACACCCTGCATTCAAGGTCTTTCTAAAAAGCCCTTCTATCCTGGAGAGAAGCCCGCAATGGGGTTTGAGTGGACAGTGAACACCTAGGTGGATGTGGTCGAGGGAACCTCGTAGCTAAGATTCCTAATTGTCCGAGGATCACAGACATCTGAGAATGCCATCAGACGTAAGGGGGCCCATACTTAATAAGACTCTATTATATACTTGAAGCTGGCGAAGAGAGTAGATCTTAAACGCTCTCACCTTAAAAAAAGGTAAATACGTGAGATGATGAATGTGTTATTTAACTTGATTGTGCTCATCATTTCACAATGTACATCTATATCAGATCACTCGGTTGTATGCCTTAACCATATACAATTTTAATTTGTCAATCATACCTCCATAATGCTGGAAAGAAAAAGAGCACCGAGTTACAGAAGTGCAGTGTAGGGAGAGGAGGCACCCAGCGGGAGAAACACCCATCACTGCACGACAGATGCGGCTTTACCATCCCTACGCTTGAAAGAGCGAAACAAGGGCAGGGTAGGGGGCCACCCCTCGGGAGCTGTGGCCTCACACAGAGGGACAGAGGCACTGCCAGTACTGCAGCTTAGCTGTGACGGAGCCGGAAAAGTCAACACGCTCTACCTCCGCCCTGTCTCCTGCCAGTGCTGTCCATCTACCGGACCCAACGGGAAGCAGAGATCCCCGGAGCCAAGGGAAAGCAGTACCGCGAGAGCATCTCAGGGGCAGACAGGGAGGAAAGGGCAGAAAACAGAACCTTGCCACAGAGAGAATGAGCAGCCCAGAATCCGGGATGTGGGTGTGGAAATTCTCTCCCTATTTTACGAGCAAGAGCAACTGAGACACAGAATAAATAGCCCATTCACAAAACCAGAACCAGACGATTGGTTTACTGATCTCTAGGACCTGGCTGTGTCCCTGCCAACAGGGATGTGCTGCTTGGCATTTGGTCCTGTGGCCTTTTAATGGACGGGTGTATCTCAGAAGATTTGTATAAATGCCTTTGGTCTGGGTGGTCAATGAAACATCTAACTAAGCAAAGACTCACAAAACTCACCATATTTGTTTCTGGAAAATGGACAGATTTTTAAAGTGTGCCCATTCAGACCTGGATGTGAAAATTTCACTTGATTTACAAGTGTGTCTTTACAGACACATAAATGGTGTTGAAATCTTTCTCTATTACCCCACCCCTCAAAAAAAAAACCCAAAAAACAAACGATTTGGTTAGTGCTTAGGAATGAAGCACCACACTTGAATATGCATTTATCAGAATGTGTATTTTTATTTATTCACCTTTGCACTTATATAATCTTATAGGGGATAATTGTAATATCATCTGAAAAATAAAAGAATTCAATTTCATATTAGGAAAAACCAGGATTAAAGAATATATAGACTATACCAATCTGTGTGTGCTCAGGCAGTTTTACTGCCTAAATACATGAAGGAAATAATTAACAGTTCAAGAAGACAACCAAAAGTCAATTAATTAATTTTTTTGCTGGATGTCCTGAATAATAGCATGTACCTGATACCTTTCAGTATAGTCCTCTTGTTAAATAAATAAGTCCATCTTGGGGTAACCAGGTTGTATAAAGGTGATGATTAGATAATAGAAAGCAACTGTATGTAGGTAGGTCAACCCATTATTTCACAAATATGTTACAGGATCTTCTTTGACTTCTATTAGAGACAGGTTAGTACCTTTTTAACAGGCCAAGCTGTATTACATCAGATATTTATATTGTCTATAGTATGAGGAATGTGATTTGAGCCAGAGAAGTTTTTAATATATATAGTAATGTTGGTTATATAATTAGGTGCCAATATAATTTTATCTTTCTTCAGGAATTTTTCCGAGCTACCTGGTAGCATTGAGTAATGAGTCCATGGGATACTGGACTGTTCTTTTCATTTTGATTTCAAAGCTGCCAATCTATTTTAAGTCCTAGATAGGAGGGTGCTAATTTATACCCTCAGCCAGAAATAAAGCACCCCAAATGCTTGTGTTATTTAACCTTTCTGTACTACAGTGCAAACAGTGGCAGGGGGTGCCTACAAGAGCCACTAAAATGAGTCTACCAGTGATTTTTCTTTCATGATTTCAATCAGTTCAAGATCCTTTTGTGTGTGTAAAATAGCTAACTCAACATGAATTCTATACTAAAGTATACTATCTATGACAGTCTTGAAAATATTAGAATTCCACAAAGATTTGTTTAAAATTCTTATTAAAACCACGGAAGGAGTTGGGCTTTTGGGCAGAGATGTAGAGAGGAGCTGACATTGTATAATAGGGTGAGGATTCAATAAAATGTTGTCTCACCCTAACAGGCTCTGGCAACTTTTCTTTTCTTTCTGCAAATTCTGTCTGTGGCATGACTGCAATTAGGCCAGATAGGTGTCCTGTGCAATGATGGTCATGATGCTATGATGACAGATGGTATGCCGCTGGGACCCAGGGCACAGTCTGAAAAAAAGCATGAAATTTCAGCTCTGTCTCCCTTTGTCTATGAAGGCCTCAGAAGTTTTTATTTTTCTTCTTTCTTTCTTCTTTTAAAAACATATGCTGTGATCATCTAGGTCACAGGTTGGCAAACTTTTCCTGGATAGCGCCAGACAGTAAGTATTTTTTGCTTCGTGGCCAGTCTCTGCTGTACACTGCTCGACTCCGCTTTTGCAGGGAGAAACCTACCACAGACACCTCATAAAGGAAAGAACCCAGCTGTATCCCAATAAAACTTTATTTAGAAAACAAGCACAGGGTCCATCGTGGCCTTTCCTGGTGTCAATTCCTGGTACAGCGTCATCCTTACCTAACACTGAATTCACACAGATAGCTTGGACTTGAAACCTCTTTGAATTAGCTTTGAAAACTAAAGTAATTGGATGACATCCATATATAAGCATATAGGTTCTTAGAAAAAGGTCTGCAAATATTCTTCATTTAGCATCGGCATAGTGGAGGAAACTTTAGAAAGTTTTCTGAATGTATTCCTTTGTGCTATGGCTGAGCTCTGCCACCACCTTACACATTTTAAATGTCCACTGGAAGTTTCTAGGTGTCTTGCATCTTTAATATTCTCCTCAGATATTATCAGCTATCAGTATTTTTGGATCCAATCCCCAATCCCAATCCTGCTTCAATTATAGCAAAATGTGAAGACATTTTAATTTGGGAAATAGGGTTTTGTATTTGACCCTCACAGAGATGAATGAGTTTGCAACAATGCAACTTTTTCTTGTTTTAATTTGAGAAATAATTAACTCATATACCAGGTTTACTCTTTTCTCACATGTCTATTTTCATACATTGGGACAGAGAATGGAAAAAATTCCTAGCTCACTTAACAACAAACTTTACTGTCTCTTGCTATTTGCTTACTATCTCTGAAACTGAATGCTCTTATTTGTAAGGGGGATAATGGATTATTTTTATAAGTGCAAGTGAATTTTATATCTAAAGTGCTTAGAAAAGTCTGCATGTAGTAGGTTAAATAAATAGCTGCTAATTGATTTAACGAACTAAAGAAATATTGGCATATTACCGGGTGGCATTATCATGTGACATCATTCTCTTTTGCGATAAGAAAATTTAAAAGTAAGAACCTTGTAGCATCATGCCCCTAAAGAATCCAATTAAATAGAACTTATCATTATCAATTATGAGCACAATGCAAGAAACAAATTAAATGTAAGACTTCTAGCTCCTGAAACACTGGCATTTAGGTGGTTTGTGATAGTTCTCAATGCACGATGATGATATTGACGGTACATGTCGTTGGAAAAGATGTCATAAGCCTTTCTTTGGTTAACATGTCAATCAACTCACAAAGTCACTTGAAAGTCAGGCTTTACATATCACAGCAGAGGTGCTGGCAAAGTAAACAGTTATTTACTGACACGAACTCTCTCACTGGCTTGTTCTGGAACTCCTCCCACCAGCCAAAGGGATCAACAGAAGCAGGTGACTCAAGTGTCTTTCTCAGCATCGTGTGGGAATCACTCCTTGTTCTCTTCACTGGGGTGGATGAGGGACACTGGCAGTTTGGATTAAAGGCTGTCTGGGTCACGAAGTGTCCCATTCACAATTTTGACAAGGAATTTCCTCCAGGGTTACTGGTTGTTTTGTCCTAATGCATTGCAGTTTACCTTTTTTGGCATTTATGTTGTGTAGGTAATTTTGAGCTGGGGAGTCTTGAAACCATTTGACTGGTCGAAGAAAATTGCTTGGAGCACTCTGAAAATATCACTGCGACCATGTGGTTTTTAAACTCTTTTGCACTGTACTCTGTTTCCCAATTATTTCCAGCTGTGTCTAGCCACCAAGCGTAGCTTCACAGCCGGATTTTTTTATTTTTAAATAGTTGTGAGGTGCCATTATTGGTTTATTTGTTCAAGTGAATGTTGAATGTCTGGTAGAGGAGGTCAGCTCCTCGCAGAGCCATCACCACTCCTACTGCTGGAACTTCATGCCTCTCTATTTTTCCCGATTTTATATGTCTGACCAAGTAGGAAGTGAAAATAGAATGAAGTCCCACTAATTCTTACTCCATTCATTTACCCTTCGCAAATATAGATGGAGATGAAATGCTTTGTGAAAATGAATATTCATAGTTAAATAGGTCTGCTAACCTCCTGTGGAGATCATGCCTTGTTCAAGTCGTTAACAGCATCAATTTGCCAAGGAGTCATACAACGAATGGATTGCTTCTCTGACCAACTTAACATGAATTTATTAATCAGTAATTTGTGTTGGTTAACATTCTGTTTTCTTTAAAGGTAGTTCACAACTTAGACAGTAAACCTATCTTACAGGGCTTTGTACCATTTTGCCCTTCATTTTGGAATTGGCTGAACATAACCCTTTTTCATTCCAATTTTGAGGATGAGGTAAACTTCTTCTGTACGTGAATGAGTTGCGCAAGTATCAAGAGCATAGCATGGCTACCAGTTCCCGGGGCTGATGTTGAACATATTTAATGACTGGGAGAGAATGGGCAAAAACCAATTGGAAACAGATGCCCTGTCCAATTGAAACAGACACCAGCCGTAACACCAGCATGCTTCCACAGGGGTTCACCAGCTGCCAGTCAACCTTGCCCTGCTCCCAGAAAACGTCTACAGCTGCTTTCAGACCAGAGATTAGTGAGGGACAGAGAATAGGCAATGATGGACCTTCTCTATGACTTGATTTAGTCTACATCTCTTTATATGTCATTTATTCATATTTTAACTAGGCATAAAAGTGTTCTCCAGAAAAACCAAGACCTTCATGAACTTCCTAGTTCCGAGAAGCATTTGAATTATAATTTGATGTTATGTCATATTCTGAGGGAAACATACACTCTCTATTTCCAACATGGAACAGGACGCGGTGGGGTGGTGGACTTTAAAGTGATTAGCTTCATCTGGAATTCGGTCGTCAATGTGACTTCATCACTTTGTTTAAAGTTGGTTTCAAAAGCGACACAAACATATGAAAACTAAAGTTTGAAATGCATTTCAAAGGAACCATGGATCATTCTTAAATTATCTATGCTTCTGCTCCCCTCCATTAGGGAAAATAGCAGAGGTCTATCCACATTAAGAAATACCTCACATTAAGTACGTGAGTACATGCACGCACAGTATTTATTTTTATGCACATATGAGTGAAGCCTACTCATAATTCTGTATGTTATTTCTCTAAATTTAGTTTCAGTTCTAACAGAAAATTCTATATGGTGCAGAAAATAACATTCATCCCTGATGATAAATTTAGTAACCAAAAGTTGGCAGAATATTAATAGATGCTAGAGGTCATTTGCTCTTTTGCAACCACTAAAAACATGTTCTCTGTTATAAACATTTGAGCAAGGTTTAAATTTGGTAGATTATTTATAAAATGAGAGCTTTCAGACATTCCTCTCTGACATCCTAGGAGAACAGTCATCTCTTACGTCTTCGGTATTCTTAGAGATGTATAATGTGCTATCGGCATATCTCTTAAATGCCATATATGCTGGGAAAGCATAAAAATCTCCTGTCTTGTCCGCCATCCCACAAGCCTATGCATTCCACAAATCATAGTAAAATGATGCATTCATTCATTCTTTTATTCACTCCGCAGCATTTGATCGAGTGTCAGCATTGTGCTAGAGGATACTGACGCTACTTTGATAAATACAACTTTATCCCTTTTAGAGGCAAAGACAAAACAAGCTGATATATCATTTAATCTTGTATTATACTTGAAAGATGAAAATAAAGCTTCTCTGAAGTAGTAATACACATAAAGAAGAACAGAAATTTAATTTTCAAAAATGGTAACTTAGAGGCCAGGGATACGTTATTTCTTTATATAGGAGAAACATTTGGTCCGTCATCAGCCAGTAAAGCAGGGCGAGAGCAAGCTTGGGGAGTCCATGGATTGTGGCCTCGGCTGATGGGAGTTTCTCCCTCCTGACTTCTCAAGGCTTCTCTCTCTCTTTTCAACTTCCAACTGACTCTTAGATATAAAGATGCAAATTCAATCTATCTGATTATTTTTCCTTTATATTTAATTTGCATGAAAATATGCACTAGTGAAAACTTAATGTTTACCATTTCAATATTTTCCTAAGAATCTGATGACATGGGAATATATTTCTAATCCTGCACTTGCAGGTGATAATAGCCTGGTTTTTAAGGAAAGAAGTGGAGAATGAACTGTTATGATCGACTATATGATAAGTGTATGTGTTTGTACACAGACACATGCATAAACCATTGATATGTAATATGTACTTAGAGTATTTAATATACCCGTATATATGACTGACTATAATACAAGGCCGCTGTCTCAATATCACAACTCTCTGAACTTCCATCGTGCAAAATGATTTGGAGGTGACTGTTTTTCACATAGAGCAAGTCCATTTATTCCATTTAATTTCAAAGTTCCCAACTGTTTAAAAGAAAATTAAACACAGCAAAAACTTCTGTCAGATACTCCAGAGGGGCCTCTGATTCTTTTCTCTTTTGGTTATGCTGCACAATTTCAGCAAGCACGTTTTACAAAATGGGCAGAACGGAAACTTTGAACTCAGTGGAAGACAGACACAAAATGTCTCAAGCACTCTAATTGTTTTTCTGGGAAATGTAGTAATTATAGAGAAGTTCTGTTTATTTTAATGGCTTCTTATCACCACATGCGACTCACTTAATGACCACATTTTCTCAAGGGACCTCCATGACATCACTGAGTAGCCCCAGTGCTTCCTGATACTTTAAAATTCTGCCACAGCCAATTTTCAGTATTGCAGAAGATGGTGAGCTTCCTGCAGAAGTCTCACAAAGCTCCCTTCTATATATATACTTAACATATATATATATATATTTTAAAACGTACCATACAAAATATAAAAAAATGAAACAGTCAATGGAAAAGAAGGCATTAGCAAGATCTACAATGTAATGATAAATAAAAAAAAAAAAAGAAAAAAGAAACATATACATATATTTATCATTCGCAATGCAGTGAAATGAAGGTTGGGCTTGTTTTAAATCACCACCATATACGTGAGCCCGAGGGGATGCTTCTCCAGAGTAGCTGGCCTGGACGAGGAACTTGCTCAGAGAAATGATACGAGCCGCATACTTCTGTTCCGTGTCTGGCAAAAGTTTGTAGGCTAGCATGCAACAAGAGTCTATCTAGTGAATGAATGAATGAATGGAGGAGGAGGGGTTGAATAAACAAGTAACCGAATACAGGAATGAATGCCCAACTGAGTAAATGTTGCTTTATAAGATGACAGGGAGTGGGGGTGATGCACATAGTATCAGGATCTGAGGGACGGCCCGGCTTCAAAACTTCTCTAAATAATGGTTTATCATATTTCTCTAGAAGCGGTTCCATTTTTACCAATTATTTCTGCCATTCAAACTTGTTTCTCAAGAGAATGATCTCTCTTAACAATGGACTTAGTCTAGCACGAGGACTGACGGATTAGAGAGATTTTGAGGTACTGGCAATGGAGAAACATTTTATTGCATGGAAATGCTATGACGCTTTGGTCTCTTACTCTTCACCTTTGAAGGAATAACCCTCTCTTCTCTTTAAGTAGATGAAAACTACTCTGTGTCCAACAGAAAACCAATTCCCTTTACACAGGGGATGGCAATTTCCCTACGGCTCTTCACTGGCTGTTTTCTTGGTCCAAGCCTGCTAAATGTGTATTCTTTCTAACACAGGGAGATAATGCACCCACCCAGAGGCAGCCTGGGCTGGGTGGAGGATTGGAGAGGTCAGTTCGGGTTATGGCTTAGGGACTTTGATCCCCCGCAAAATGTACGGGTCCAGCGTTCGTGATTTTCTCATTTCCACTGGCCAGCTTGCGACGGGAATATCAAATGTTAGCACGGGTTGCTGCAGCTGCGAGCCATTATTTCCAGTGGCAGTGGAAATCCATTGAGAGATCTCCTGGGAGATTGTGCAAAATGCTGTGGTGGGTTTAATATTAACCCTTGCCACCCGTGTAGCTAAGACTTCCGGCAAAGACCAAATTTTACTGGTCAGCTGCTGCCAAGTTTTAGAAAAAACAGACTTCATCACAGGCAAGCTGGATTTTGAGATGGAAAACAAGTGCCTTCTAATGCAACACGAGGCCCCTTGGAAGCCTTTTGTCTGCATTTGACAGTTTCACACCCTCCTATGTCTGTTTCGTAGAGATCTAGAAAGCTTTGCAGGAGAGCAAAGCCTGTGATGAGGAATACAGCACAAGGGACGAATCCAGTGCCTTTTTCTTTTATAGTTAAAAAAGAACAAGGGAAAAAAACTATGTTACATTACGAGGCGCCCTTCTCTGTTATTTCTATAGCTGTATTTTGCCCTTAATTTGAAATTTCTATGATTTTGTTTCATTTATTGTTGAGGGGCATTTGCATTCTAAACCCATTTCCAGTTTTCGCTTTGAGGCGAGCATATTAAAAGTGAATAATAAAGTCCTGAAAAACACGCAGAGATGGCCAGTGCAAGAATTAGTCTCCTCAGACAGTTCACGGGGTTAAAGCATGTTAAGCTTGTGAAGCTTTGATGGTAGTTCTCTGATTGGTGTGCCATCTCAGTGTATTGATTACAGGCCACGTAGTTACACTTTGACATACCTTCTACAGTGAATTAGTTGCAGTTAGTTAGTAGACATAGTCCTATGTCAGAAAAGTGGGCTTACCCAGAGAAGTGGACTTAAAATTATAGGGTTTCTCTATTTTGGCCCTATGACCTTGTGGGCTGGATAATCCTGTGCTATGCAGGGGCCGCCCTGTGCATATCATAGGATGTTTCACAGCATCGTTGGCCTCTACCCATTAGATGCCAGTAGCACCCCTTCCCCAGGTGTGACAACTAAAAACGTTTCCATCCATTGCCAACTGTCACTTGGGAGCAAAGCCACCGCAGGTTAAGAACCACTGGGTCAGGGGAAAGGGTCAGAAAGAAAGAGCATAACACATTTCTTTTAAAAACCTATAAACATCCTTATAACCTGTAGTATTTTATACTCGAATCTAAATCCCTGATTGTAGATCCTTAATGGTCCTGCTTCCTAACGCAGTCTTGGCTTCCTTTTTGTTCTCCCCTTTGGTGAATGTCAAAGAGAAACGTCATGGGCCCTTTTCCTTACCTGGTGACTGTTGAAATCTTCAGGTGGTTCCCAGTTGGCTTTTCATTTTCACTCAGAATGAAAGCCTTCCACACTGTAACCTAGCTCCCAGCTGCCGGCTAACTCTATCTCAGACGCGCGCTCTCCCCAGCACGCTGCCGTCCAGGGAAGCCCCGGGTGGGGGCAAGAGAACATACACTCCCCAGAAGTCACCGGGAAATTGCTGTCCCTTCCTCATGTGACAGATGCAGAAAGAGCACCCCCCCCCAAGCAGCTGGTGTGCCCCACTATCAGAAGCAAGAGACCTGGTCCCTGTCGTCATCAACAAGAAAAACATTCTCTTACACTACTTCTTATTTTGAGGAAAATTCATCTTTGTTCCCTTCCACCAGAGAACAAACGTTTGTCCCTAAACGTAGGAATTACTCCTACCCACTGGCACTGTTTCTACCCAGTTTTAGATTTAGATTGCTCTGGGAATAGAGTTTCTCAAAACAGCTTTCTAAAAGATCCTGTAGTCCCACAAGAACATAACATTGTTAAACAGCAATTTCAGCTGAAAATTAACAAGGTTTTAAGGTAGTTAAAAAACTGTGAAAGCTTGACTCCCAGTGTGAAATACAAAACCTGCAAAATTCAAATATGCAGAAATGCTTCCATTTACTCAGAGCTACGATTAAGGCTGAAAAATGTTTCTTTGTTTTTTTTTTTCTGTTTTTTTTTTAAACCCATAGGCCACAGTGTAAATAAAGAATTGTAGAATTCTTAAGGTTGCTATTTCTTTCTTCTTTCACTAATTATGAGCTGAAAATCATTCAATATATATAAAGTGAGGTGTTTTGTTAATATACACTCTGGCCTCTCTCACTTTCTCTCTCTCTATATACACATATATATATTCTCATTATATTTACATATAACATCCTTCTATATTAATATAGTATATGCAATCACTTAGACACACATGTGAAAAGACTTCAGTGGGTTAAAGGAAGACATGATCATGTGGTGCACAGAAAACAAGATTCAGTTGCTCTGTGACTGTGATCTAACAGCTTAACCAATAGGTTATCAAAATTTCAGCCAGTTCTAAGTGTTCTGATACATAATGTTAGAATACTAATAGCCTAACATTCTCTACCTGCTCCAAAAATCATAAAAGACCTCTTAAAACTGCAAGATCTAAAAACATATAGAAACAGGTATTTGTGTAGAGATATACCTAGTACACCGAGCATTTTTAATAATGTGTAAGGGCAACTACTATTTGAATGAATGCTGTATTCATTCTGTATATGGTGTCAAGTACACACTTATTTTACAAGCCATGAAAAAGTTCCTGTATCAATGTGATAAAATGAATCAGCACACAACTGTTTGAAAACGAGGATTTATGAGGACCAGTGCAGGGTGGGAAACCGAGCTCTCACCCCCAACAAGAAGACTTCTTAATATTAGCTTCTCCCAACTTTGTAAGATTTTTAAGTATTGTGTACCTAGCATTCAAATTTAGTTACTAAAGTATGATTCTGAGTAATACCAGGAAATATCTAATTTATCTTTGGAGTTTTGTACTGTAGCAGAAAAAGTATCTGAGAATACTTTGGTGTACATGAATATTGATAAAAATGGTATTCATTCTATCTATGACCAAGAGAGTTTTATTATACACAAAAGCATTGATTCATAACAAATAGTTATATAAAGCTAGAGATGCAAACTACTTTTCTTTATTCATGTCATTAAAATGTAGTCATTAAAATATTTATCCTAAAATCATACAATCGGTATTCTTTCTTATCTTTTATGATTTCTTTATTGAAGTTATTGTTGATTTAGAGTGTAGAATTTAATTTAAAAGACACAGACCTTTCAAGTCAAAAGAATTGATAATTCTAGTAATGCAAATCAGGAGAATTTCAAATTATTTAGAATTGGTATCCCAGAATCCTTTTGATTTTGAAATCAGTTTTCAATTTCTGGATTACTAAAGTGTCACATAAATTGTTGACTTATAAGGAGAAAGTAAATAAATTATGACAAACCCATATGTTGTAATAGTTCATAGCCATTTAAAAATCATACAGTGATGACCTAAAGACCTGAGAAAGTCTTCAAAGCATGTTGGGAAAAGATGTCAAATAATAAAATTCTAGAGCTGGCATAACCTGATGTTATTAAATATATATGTGTGTATGTGATATATGTGCAATATACATTGATGTATGCAATATATACATATTTTATGTGCATATACATGCAAAAGGGAGGGAAAATATCACTCTGATGTAAATTTCTGAGAGGTAGAAGTATGCATCATTTAAAATCTATTATATATAGGTATCCATATTTTCTAAATGCCTGCAATCACTGTTTATTATTTTATAATCAGAAAATAGATATTTTAAGTAAAATGCTATCATTGCAAAAGTATCAAAAAATTAATTAGAACATTTAAAATCTAGATTTCAGGTGTTAAATATTATAAATCTAGATTTATTTCTAGAACAGATTGAAATGTGAAAGTAATATATGTTTCTATCTCCCAGTATGTTTTGAACAGTGTAAAGTAAAAATTCAATTTGAAAACAAAAAAGAACACAGGAGTAGGGTTCTGACAATTAAAAGGAATAAAGAAGAGAAAGTACTAAACTCCTTCTTAAAATCAGATGTTTTAGTATATAATATTTTCCCAGGGAGTTTAATTTAGAAGAATTTTAAAAAAGATTTTCAAGCCATAAAAAAAGGTTTCATTTTCAACTATAATGGATGTATTTTATTCAAAGATGAAGGACTTTCTACATGGAGAACCAGACATGTAAAATTATTATTTCTATTTCTGTTTAGGTGAAGAAAAGTATTCAAATTTTTATATGCACTTTATTGGCAAAATAAAGTTTTTCTCATTTTTAAATTGCTTAAACTATTGCATAAGAACATACAAACTGTTATTAAAAGAATATTTTTTTAAAGCAGACCAGAGATGTTTCTTTGAGTTATAAAGATAATGAACATAAATTGTTTTATTTGAAAGGCTTCTGTTTGCTAACTAGCTTTTTGTTTAAATGTAATTTTTATAGAGTTAATGTTTAGGGGTTAAATCACAGACGCTATAGGAATGAGTACCCTTACAAGTCTCTGATTTTTTTTCTTAATCATTAATGAACCCAAAAAGTAAAGTTTGGGAGGTGGGGCCACATATGGTGTCAATACACTTTAATTAAGTGCAATAATTCCCCTTTTCCTGAGGTAGCTGTGTTAAAACAGATTTCTCTTCAGAGATTTACATTCTGGGGATCTATTTTTCAGCACACCCATCAAATTCATCTGTGGAATTCCACTGCCCTCTGTTGGGTTACTGTAAAGGTGCAGATGATGGCTTCCCATCTAAGATCAGAAATGTGGGGTTCCGTTTCTTAGTTTTGGGTATTTTTCAGCTCTTATGTCTTCCGAGGATAAAACAGCTTGAAATATTGTAAAGTTAAAGAGGAGCTACTTACCTTTCTCACAGGCAAACTTTATTGAAAGACATATCTTTATATCTTGCAAATAAGCTTAGACTTTCAGAACCATCTATACATGCAAATAATATTTACGAAAGCTTTTTGCGTATTATGACAGAATGAAAGACATGTTAAAAAATATGTTTGAATTACAACAGTGTCTTTTTTTCTCTCTAAGGAACCAAATAGAAAATAAAATTTGGGAAAACAAATTATACCACAGCATCATTATATTGTAGTTTTTTTTAGCTATCGGGGAGACCAGATTCTTTTAAAAGTTAAAATTCATTAAAATCTACAGTTGATTTTTTTGAGTGGCTTTGGCTGAATTAAATTTCCCAACATTGAGCCTTGTTTCAGTGAGGGGCTTTGGGAATGGATGCCTTTGATGTGTGGAGCAGATGGTGATCTAAACATGCTTCTAGCACAAATCCTCCACAAATACACAGTAAGAAGTGACCTGGAAAAGTCACCTCACAGAGGAGTAAAGAGTGGCCAGAGGTGGACCCAGAAGGGCTCAAAGCTATCTGACTTGGAGGCATTGTTACTGATTGGATGTCAGTTTTTAATTCATTGGATGGTGTTTTTCAGCTAAAATTTGAAAATCTCTCCTCCCTTTTCAACATCTGGTTTAGCAATTCCTTGAGAGACAAAACAGCCTTTCTCTCTCATCCCATCTATTAAAATGTACCTAGGACCTGAGACAGAAATGAATGACCATGTCAGACTGAATAGTTCTACTCCAGTGTTCTGCTCGAAGTTAAGTCCTAATGCCCTAAAGCCAAAATATTACAGTAGGACAATCTTCGACAGTGCAACTGATGGGAAATTAGCTTGGTTTCCTGTTATATCCCGTGCAGCCATTTGTTACATCAAAATGCATGAAATATTATAATCAGTTCAACTTATTTCTTCACTGAAAGAACAAAATAATGATCAAGTCCCTGTATTTGCTCTCTTTGTGGCTGTTAATCTTTTAATTTATAAAAAACTATTTTAAGCAGTTTTTCTATAAAGTGTTTTCAGACAGTAAGTACTTAGCATACTAAATATGAAAGAAGACTTGAGCTTGGCTTTATTCCTAATACTTGAATGTTGCAATATAAGGGTAGTCATTTATGATGACACTTGCGTTTTAATTACAAAGAATTCTTAAAAGGCTTAGTCATCATCTGCCTCCTTTTATCCATGCAGTTTCCTCAAATAATCGAAGCTCTTTCAATAATATGAAATCTTGGTGTGAAGGACTAATATGACATCTATTTTTTTTTGGTTTCCCATTTAACTGAAATACAACAAAGAAGAACACATTGAGAATAGTAAAACTGTAACTGTATTTATGTCTGTAAGTTGTTATAGATCTGCCATTTGATCAATGTTTGTACATGGCTCTTTCATTTACCAAGACAAATATATTGAAGCTATATACATGAATATAACTGACATACTATCTATAAAGTATCACTGTTAGAGGAAAGAATAGCCATGTACTTAGTTTTAAAAAGACTAAAATCTAAGTTGTGAATTACAATGTAGATTACTCCATTTCTCTAATAGCATATGCCTTCAAATATATGGATAATGATGTCAAATGTAGACTGAGATGTCAATAATCTTATATAAGTTGTTAAAATGTCTAAATGTAAAATGTAAAAATGTCTAAACATAAAAACCCCATGTGTAATTTGAAATAGAGTACTTATTATTTAGGGATTGATGATTACACTTAAGGTGGTAAAATTGGTTTAAACACCAAAGTGCTATTGTTGAAAAATGTGTGAGATCAGAATTCATGAATATTCTAAGTATCTTTTTACACAGACCCTGACATTTATCTAAATCATCTTTGTTTAAAATCAAACTTGCTGCCACCTGTAGTTAAAGCATATTATTTGGTGACTGTTATGAAACAGAGTAAGAGAAAATGCATTAATAAAAGATGTCTAAGATCTCTGCTAGATTGTTAAAGAGAAAATAAAGATCACGTATTTCCTTAATCTAGAAATTGTCTTGCTAAGTTGTTTTGGCAAGGGATATTCTCCACATACAATAGAGTGTTCTCTTATGACTGCAGAGTCAAGATTTATTGGGCTGGGGTGGAGCAGAGATGCCTGCATTTCTAGCTTTGCACCACCCTTTAGGATTATGCTTCAAAACAATGAATTGATGGAAATTTTTGATCAAGCTTCAACTCAGAATGTAACACCTTTACCTTCTCTCCCACCCTCTCATTCTCCTCTTCTGGAGATGTGTCTGAACATTATCCTATTGCTATGAACTCCACCCTATCTACTGAAAACACTTGGTAATAACTCTTTTTAGGAGTCATTGGATAAAGAAATGTAGAGTGTCACCAACTCCTGCAAAAATGGAAAATTTTCCATTGGACTGTTTTGTGCTGTCTCTGATCCTTTTTTTTTTTCTTGCCTTCTTTAATCTTTGTCTCATGAGTACATAAATTCCCAGCATCACAACTACATTAGGAATATCTAGATTCATGTTGTTTCCCATTTAAATTTTAACCAAAATAGATCATGAGAAAATAACACTAAACATCCTTTTCCTTCATTCAGTCAAGACAGATTATGAGTTTTCTAAAGGAAATTTTTGAAACAAATTTTTGCGAGTCTACTGTATTTCAGACATTGCCTTTGGCCCTTGATAGGCGTCATCTCCTATCACGTTGTCACTAGTTCTGTAAGTCATTATCATTACTTCCATTTCACACACGAGGAAATTGAGGTTCAGGTGGAGAAAATGACTCTGTTCACTTGGGGGAAAATACAGCAATCTCTGGACATGGACTTTTTCCACTGTAAACTTCTTATTGCATTATCTTCCTCTATTTTCCCCAAATCTCTGCTCCCTCCCCACCAAAAAAGCTTAAATGAATTCTTTTACTAGACAAAAATTTAGACCTTTAAGAGACCTAGTATAGCCCTTAGATAAAAAGTACAATTTTGGGAAACAAATTTCTGTGCAGCCAGGTAAACTGTGGTGCAGCCCAAATTTACATCTTCACTCAGTCCTATAACTGGCATCCATGTCTCTCGATAAAGAAATTTCCAGAGTCTTGTCTTTCCTGCACCACGACACACTACTCTTCAGTTTCAATAGACCTTACAAGTAACCATATCTGCTTATGCTGCTCTGGCATCCTTAGACATCTTAACGTCACCCTGAATCTTTTCTGGATACTGCATATAAACGAGTTATTTTACTACTCTGTTTTTTATTACTACTCTTAACCACTAGAGAACTCATGACTCTCTCTGCTGGTTTTTACTAGAGCCCTGAGCCAGGTGGGGTTGCAGATACAGAAATCCAATGGAAGGCATCCTCTTGAAGCTGTTCGTTGGAAAACCATTGTTTAACTTCCTGTTTCCCGGGTATCATTTTTTGTTCTTTTGTACTGCTTGATGCGTTTCCGTTGCCCGTCCAGGAGATGACACTAATTTCCAGTTCAACTGAAGAGCAGAGATGACTTGGGTTTACTAAATAATCAGCCCCAACTACTCTCCTCAGTTATTTGATGGCTTTCTCCTGAGGCAGGGATGAAGAGCGGCGCTTTTCCTTGGGTCCCTGGTTTATACCATCATGACACATACAATTTAAATGATTAAATCTACATAACCCATCATCATAATCACCCACAGTAGCCAACTATTATTTTGCAAACTTTAAAGTTATTTTTAAATTGGTTGGTATGGAAGGAGCAAGCAACTGTGTTTGGGGGGGTGGGGTTTGCTGACATCAAACAACATATTTACTCAAACTTGCAAGATTTGGGTAGAGTTGCTCCTAATATTTTCACCTCCATCTTTTTACACAGAATATACTGAAGGCCATTTAAAAAATTGCTTAGTTTAAACGTTTTTTATTATACAGTCTTTGACTTGATAATATCCTCAAATGCTATAATTCAACAACACCTTGCAACATTTATAAAGCCTTAATTGTTTAGGATTCATGCGCTCGAAGTTTCATTCTTTTCAACCCAAGGGATTCAAAATTACCTTTTCTAATATGCAATCACTTTCATTTGTCATCCTATTGTTTATAAACACTATGAATCCATATAAAGAAAAGATAAAATTGAAGTTAAAAACACATTATTCAGGCTCATCATTGAGGTTAAAAAATAGCTCATTCCAATTTTTCTGATATAAATGTCAGTGAAACATATAGATGTATTGCTCATAGGCTTTTCAGGCAAATATATTATATGTTGTGCCTGATAGTTCAAGCTCGGTTCCCATGCTGACAGACTCTACCCTTTGCTCAGGAGATTTCTGATAAATATCTTTGGTCCTAAGTAAGACAAGGGAATGAGAACAGACAGGGTAGAACAATCTATCCAACTTTACAAATAGGAGAGATGGTTATTTTCAAAAGAGCTCTCCTATTGGTATTTACAACTTATAGTGCATGTTCCACCATCAGTAGCTCAAGCAGAATATTTGTGGACAAGACATAGTATAGTCAATTATTTTAGATGCAGTAAAAACATTGAGACACTTTTGTGAAGTCTCAGGGAATTTAGCAAGATTCTGTCAACTAACAGGAGCAGAAGGCTTAACAAAAGGTAGCTGACTTCTCTCCCCAAGATTGCTCAGCATGCCTGAGTATTTACAAGAGAAAATTTTGAACAAGGGGATCTCATTTTCTAAATGGTTTCCATAGTTTCTTTCTGTTTGTTTTGTATTTTCTTGGCACCTGGATTAAATTATCTGAGAGTAGAGGAAATGAAGATGGTAACAATCCAATAATCCTCTTCAGCGAAGAGCATTTAAAATTCAGAAACCATCTAAGTTTAATTTCTTCCTCATTAGAACCAGGAGAGCAGAGACATGGGGAAAGGGGGTTGATTTGGGAACATTGCAGCTCATTTTTAAACATCGCGGTATTTTTCTTGAAACAGAAGGTAGTAATCAATGAGAAGTTATTCAATGTGGTTCAGCTCATATAATACTTTCCTGGTGTTAGTCTAACCACTATTGCTTTGCACCTTTTTTTTTTAAACCTTAGTAGACTCTTTAAGGTCACATCTGTTAGGGCACATAATGGTTTTTAATCACACTTTTCTAAATGACTAGAACACAAGTATGTGAGGGGAGCGGCACTTAAACCGAAGCCTGATCCCTGTTGTAGGATATTTGGGTGGTGATTTTCTGGAGGATTGAATGCAAAATGGCAGAGACCCCTGCTGAACTCATGCCAGTTGATATACAGCTGAACAATCACATGCAGGCTAGCTCCCACTCTGAGTAAGTCTCCTTTCCCAAAGGAGGATCAAGGAGAACACACTTGCAATTTTAGGGCGCAGCGAAGGCTAGAAAAATAGATTATCTTTACAGACCCTTGTCTTCAATTCCAAACACCTCTAATGCACCTTAATCTACATCAGATCAGTTGCAACCAAATTACACTAAATATTCACAGTACCGGGCTTTTACCCCCAAATTTGAATAAGGTGCTAAAAACAATCTTTTCCTCTTTTTCATCTGATATTTAACCAGAGTCCTCAGTGGTATGCTGCTGACTTTAACTGTGTGCTTGGAAAAAAATCATACTACTAGATGATATATCATATACTCTAGATATACTAATATCTGCATATGCACATACACTCTCATTAGTCACTTATATTCTAGAGGCATAGACAAAAAGACAGAACTGGTATTTATTTAGAAATCCTTTGTATTCAATAAGTAAACACACTTCTAGGCAGGGATGGGATAGGAGCAATACACAATTAAGAGCCTGTTCTCATAGGACTTCTAATCTATATCCATTTTTCCACTGGAACAAAAAATAAAAACAAACTAAATAATTTTGGATAATGCTAAATGCAATAAGGTAAGTAACACAAAGTGCTTTAATAGGGAACGATGGAAAGAGGTTACTTACTTTATTTTTAGGGAAAATATTTTGAAGAGGTATTTGCCCTAGGACCTGAATGATGAGAAAAAGTCAACTTGGAGAAGATTTAAGAACAAAATAAGAACAAAAACTTTAGGGCAGAAACAAGCACACTAAAGAAACGATACAGAAAGGCTGATACAGCTGGACCACAGTGAATAAGGGGAAGTTCATTAATTGGTGAACTCCAGTGTTCTGGGTACGGCCTTGAAGGTAGAGTGATTTGTTCACATGGGCCATCAACGTGATTGAACAGGGCTCAATTTACTATTCAACATACTGGATTATAGTAATATTTTCTGTTTTGATTAAAGACAACCTCAGGTCTCTATAGGCAAACCTATTTTTAGTTGCTAGCATATTACATATCTAAGTAAGACAGACTGTATTATCTCAAAGAAGCATGAGAATCTCCTTCTGTTTGTGAAATATATCACCTAGTGGCACCATCAATCTTGAGAAGATTTAAATAATAACAGTGTACTATCAATAAAGGTAATACAGAAATGAAGAAAATAGTTTTAGTCCTTAAAGAGTTAATAATAAACACATGTTATTTTTACCATGTAAAGTTAAGGTCAATGGAATATAAAATTTGGTTTAACCTTTTTATTTCCTCATTTTAAAGATGAGTCCTTTGAGTTTATTGACGGGACAAATGACCAGAATGATAACACATGATATGTGAAGCTCTGAGAAGAAAACACTGGTTTCCCATCTGTATATCTTATGGCAATTACACCAAGGGTATCAAATAAGTTAACCTGGTCATGCTAAGAAAAGAAAGTCTGAATTATTATAGCCAGAAACTCAAATTTAAATTTTGAAAAATTGTGCCTATAAATGCGTGCCAATTCAATGCATTGATAATGTATTTATGACTTACCACAAGTAAAGGCAGGTGCTACTATCCTGGGCAAAAGTGATTCTAGCATGAAAGACATTCTCAGGAATTGTACAAGGGGAGAATGACAAGTTAGCAAGTAGAAGGCAATCTTATAAACACTCTTAGTAAGGTAAGAGAATATGAAACTATACGGAACATGAGTCTCATGAAGTTAAATGCAGAGAGAAGGAACTTCCAACGGCCTGCGTGCCAGGAGGTACGAGGAATTCCAGAAGACTCTCACTGCAGGGAATTGAATCGAGCCTTCTGTGGAAGAGTCTAGAGTCACATAGGCAGGCTGGGTGAGGATGGCGTGAACGTGGGAAGGAGAAGGAAATCACAGGCAGAGGAAACAGCAGGAGCGAATCATAAAAAGGAGAGGGCAGAGCATTTAAGGAAATACATATAAGGAATAACACAAGTATATACCTTTGCATTCTCTTACTTTTTCAGTAAGTAAAACTTATAGTATTCTCTCCAATTCAATGCATGTATTCATTCTTCAGGACTATATATTTTTCCACTTGGGTAAGCTTTTTCACAGTGCCAACATGTATGGTTTCAGCAAAATTCTCTTTCCATTATTTTTTTCTCAGTGTCCATTTGCATTTGCAGCAGACGTGAAGCAGGAGGGATAAAGAAGATAAAGCATAACCTGACCCATTTTCCTAATTCCTAGTTTATAGATTGATAGGACAGGAATTTTGATCACTATTTTAAATCCTATTATAAAGTAATATGAGAGATAGCCCAATCACCTAAAAGACTAAAGATCTTGAACAATCCCTTTAAAAAATTTATCTAGAGAATAGTTTTGTTCACAAGAAACAGTAAGTTAGGTAACCAGAAAAGTGCAAATATTCACATTAATCACCAATAAAGAACTCATTTTTGAAGGCTTAACTTCCAAGTAACTGTATGAGCATTAGGAAAGTCTTATTCCTCGTCTTAATACTTCTTGTCTTAAAGGAAAACACCTACTAGTATTAGCACCACAATAATTCAATTGACCTGAAATATGGACAATAATTCTGGTTGTTTTTTTAAATCCATTGCAATATTCCTTGCATAGATTGGGGTGGGGAGTGGTATCTTCTCTAAGCTGGTAGACACCATACTGGCTTTAATTACTGACCCACCTCTGCCATAGGAACTTTGCAATCCCTTTTTTAACTTTGAAGATGAAAATCACTAATAAAAAGAAAAGATGGATCAAAATCACCAACCAGAAAGAGGTTCTGCTTCTTAAAGGATATTCGGTCTGTTTGATTTGACTTGTTTGACCATTTTCAAAATAACCCTGTATTTCATGTACTACATGAAAATATAGTCAAGCACCCAATTTATACAGATCTAAAATGGAAGAAATTAAATACATTTATTTAAAAATACGAATTCATATTTGAGAGATGAAGCTACTCGTTATTTGTATGAAAATAATGGAAAGCCATTATGTGGATGAAAGCAGCAGAAAGAAAAGACAGAGTGCTTTTCTAACAGGAAATTAAAGGTAAGTCCATTTGGAGTTGCTTCAAGTGAAGACAAGTGACAGACTAATGAGGCTAGGAGCTGCACAGAGAGCTGGGTTTATTTCCAGAATCTTAGGGGTGCATTTTCCAACTGATAGCCTTTAAATAACCTTTAAATTTTCTGTGTGAAAATCTGCATTAAAACAGGGAAAATTGAGGAAGACACTTATTAGAAAGAAACAGGAGCTCATGTGGTATTATTTTTACAGCCATTCAGTGTGTTGATATAAAGTAATACATTTGAGTCAAACATCATCTGTATGAGTAGTTAAAGTGAAAACTGATCTGACTTTGTACTGTGGCCCAACTGGCCGTCCAATTAGCAAAATGATTAGCCAGGCTAATACCAACAGACCCATTCCTGTGTCAATTTGACAGTTATATCACCACACAGATTTCAGCCTTCCCTTAGGGCCTCTGACCATAATCCATACATTTTTTAAAGAGAAACCATTCATTGGATTTCTATCAGAGGCACAAATGTTTTTTTTTCCTGCAATTCAGAAATACTTGAGTATTTTTCCAAAATTTGGAAGATTTTGTTTTAAAATATATATGATGAATTCAGTGCACCTCCAAATTATTTTTTGGAAGAGTTTGTAGTAGAAGAGTTGGTTTTTATAACAAACGGCTTTAAACACGAAGTTTGTCTTTGGCTTGTAGCTACAGAAAATCAGAATAGTTTAAATATAAGCCATTTACTACCGTTATTGGAATATATACCCTCACTTAAAACTCTCAAATCCTAGAAATGTAGTTTAAACTAAGTATGTACAAATCATTTCCTTAATGATGCAATTGCCAAATGTGAATTTCTTGACAAGAGTACCCTCTTGATATTCTGTGTATTTTCCAGATAAGTGATTGGCTCAGAGACCACAAAGTTGGGTGAATCACTCCTTTATTTTGAGCTGTGGTTTTCACCAAAGAAACTAGAATTAAGAGCATCATGTGAGAAGAAATATAAGGTCCTTAACCCTTACTAATAGTACAGCAGAAATCTTTCCCTGGGTCTTTGCATAAGCTCAAGGAGTGACAAAGACTCCCTAAGATTGCATGCCCGTGTGTGTGTGTGTGTGTGTGTGTGTGTGTGTGTGTGTGTGTGTTTACATGTGTATTTTTCTGGGTTGGGAGATTATTGTATATTTTTTATCAAGTTCTCAAAATGGTCTGAGGCTTACGAAAATTTAATAACTCTGCTTTGGAGTGCTTACCAGGCTAAAGACAAATCTCAGTGGGGAGGGTGCTGGGTATCTTCCATTTGGCCCAGCAAGTCCTCCAGCTTTCCCACACTGCCCCTGTGCCAGGGAAGTCAGCCTGTAGGGATGGCATCAGTGGGATCCCTTTCGGATTCCCGGTAGGATTCGCCAGCGGAGAACAATGGCGGCTATTCCACCGAGAGGAGGTCTCCATCGGCATCCAGTCCTCTGGCTCCCTCCATACGGAGTTAACACATGCTAGCTGGGGCCTTGCACCAAAGTCCCAGATCCTTCAGGAGGCCCTGTTGACACAGAGCTCTCACTCTGCCTTCCCCCTTCAGGTCTAGGGGTGGTAATGAAACCATAACCTTACTATCCCTGGGGGCACCTCCCGGACTTTCATACTCCTTGCCCACACCATTGGAAATAGTCACAGGGAGCGGGCCAGCTCCTTCTTTCCATGATCTCAACTGATAAGCAGGTGACAATCGTGATCACAAACTCCCCTCCCTTCTTTTAGTGAGGCAGATGGTGAGGAGACAAATGATGCAAGAAAGGACCATCATGTCAGAGTCACAGATGGTTATCAGGAGAGGCAGTGTATGAAGGCAGACCTTAATGCACAGGACTCACCCTCCAATGGGAAGAAGCGCGTAGATCAATTTCCTCACAGTATGAAAGGACATAAATGAAATGATACTTAAAAAGCAAAAATAACTATTCACCCCAAATAATGCAACAAGGAATCTGCACGTCCTCCAAAATGGCATTGACTTTACATATTTTTACAACACTGGATTTGATACACTGAACAATAATTATGAATGGGGAAAGATATTACAGTGGATCCACTGGGCCACCCAAATCTAACCAACTGTCCAACTGTGAGGCTAGTTAACATTATGTATCTCCTAATTTGATGCAGCAAGAGTTATACACAAATCCATCTGTTTCCATGGTACTTAAACATTACATAAGCAAGCCTGCTTCCAAGTATATCTCCAGTACATCTATGTGAGAGAATATTCAAAAAATGGGAAAGTGACAGGAGTATGTCTTACAAGCATACCATATAAACACTTGTAAATTTCTATCTCTAGCTAGCTAGCATCACATATCATATATATCTTTACACACCTACATAAATATGTGAATGAATTTAGAAAATGCATGTTCTTCAACACACACAAATGAATAGCTGTATTTAACTTTTCTTAAATCTATGTGTGCCTATGAGTTGAATTTTATATTTGCTTTCAAAAAGTACGGAATTCTTTGGAGTGTTTCAAAATTATACTTTGCTGCAGAACCTATGCCCAAAATATTTAAAAAATATTTTTAAAGAATCCTTTTATCAGGAACCTTTACTCAGTGATCTCTGCACAACTGTCAGTTTGGATTTTAAGGTTGTGGGACATATGTAGATGAACAATATAGTGTTTTGACCTATCTACTCTTGCATCAGTTCTTCATTGAGCTTGGTGAATTAAATAGAATATATTTAATTAGGATCTGGACAAAATTATTTATAAAATGTCTTTTAAGAAGAGCCTGCATACTAAGGATTTGTCTATGTTAAGCAACTACCTTGGAATATCCATGGGAATTTATTATTATGGATCATTGAAGCCCAATTTCAGTGTCAGTATAAATCTGACAGTTACAGGTTTTCTTCCTAAAATATGCTTAAGATAGAGATACATTCAAGCACTTTGGTATCTGTATAACATCTATATAACTTAGCTTTTGTATCTAGAATTTCTTCTTTACTCCTGTTTTGTATTTATTATTTTATGAATTTATATCCCACAAATAAACACTGTGAACTATTTTTGTCCTTTGCATTGAAATAGTCCTTTATCATGTTGCATTTAGAAATACTGAGAGTGCATTTTTATGGCATTTTTTTCCTGACTGTAAATTTGATTGCTTTGTTTTACAAAATTTGCTCTCAAGTATATTTAAACTCAAGCTAAAAAAAAAAATAAGATTCCCCCTTTTTAATCAATACAAAGAACAAGAGTTGTGATTTGCATTAATCAAAACCATTCTGGTACAAATTCCTTTTGTATTATACCAGACACCAGGTGTTCATTAGCTGATTTTCTTCTGTTAGTGATCTATGTACAAATACATGAGCTCACATGAAGTTAGATATCCTATTAGATGCATCTAAGTTCCTTTTGAATAATATTTTCCTAAAGTAGTTTTCTTCTGGGCTAGGTCAGTGAAGATGTCTCCATATGTCTTTGTTTGCTAAAACAAGAATCAAAGTGTATTCTTAGAGAATGCATAATTAGAAATAATACAGAATTCACAGCATAGGTCTTATTTAAAAAGCAGAGTGATGTATTTCACTGTTAGGTAACAAAAATCTTTATTGTTTAAAATGTCTGTAATCTGAGTTCTTTTTTTTTCTCCCTAAAATGACATTGACTGAAATCTCTTCATAAAGAGAATTAGGCTGTTGCTTCTAGTTCAAATGCATACCCCTTCATTTCCTCTAATTTTATACAATGTAAATAAATACTCTCTGGTATTCCGAGGCTACTGGAAAACTCTGAATGCCTATCATGTGTTCTAAATAAGGCCCGCTTGAATAAAGAATTACCTTTGAGCTAAGAAAAGTAATAGTTGCTAAGCAGAAAGGTCAACAAGAGCAAGTGGGCTTTTTCCTGTATTTGTCTGTGAGAATAAACATATGGTAGAAAATGTCCTTTTATAAAAGAATTCAAACAAAGCAAAAGTCTTCAGAAAATAGATTGCCATGGAAAGTTTATTTAAACTTAAGACTCCCGCATGGAATTAGCCATGTTAGAGTGCATTGAATTGAATGAATAATTCCATTCCAATAGGGTCTACTTTCCTTTAATTTTTCTGAGTAATGCTTGGAATATTTGTGCCCAATAGAATATGAAACACTCAACCTCAGCAAACTTAGTACCAGAAATAAAACCCCCAAGAAATGGACCCCCAGTTTCAGTGTTAGTCAGACTCTGATGGATGTAGGAGGTGAAGGGTAATAACTGATTCTCAACAAGAAGTAGATTTCAAGTGTCTAGCACTTGATAGAATCTTAGGAATTCTCTAATTTAAAGATCATATTTCAAAATTGTTTCTCTAGAGAACACTTTATATAATTTTCATAATATTTCATAGTCACATGAAAAAATGGAATAGCTACATTACTAAGCTGAGAACATGTAGATTTGTAACTCTGGAGAATATAATCAATTTCTTTCCTGAAAGAATGCACTTTGCCCTTCCTTCTATTGATCAGTTCTAAACACTCTATATAACTTCTTTGTCCCTAACATATGATATAGTCCTTTGTGAGTTTTGAGCAACCTTTAAAGCCACATACCTAAGTAGGGTTCTATGGGCAAATTTTCCCTATTTACCCATAACAAATTGACCATGATTTAGAGCTGAAAACTTCTAGCAGTACTAAAAGATTAAAGCCAAGAGGTAACATACTGATAGAGTCTGGACTGATCTTTTTTCCATTTTAAAAAATGCTGGATGTGTTTAAGGTAACATACAAACACTATACCTAATGAAGAACATCTAACAGGAAAGAAGATGATTCACTTTCTCCCCCTTCTTTTTCCAGTGTTCTCCTTTACTTTAAGATTGAGGCTCTGGACTAGCTAGAAAACAAGGTAATCATCACTCAAGGGTGAAGAGCAAATAATAATACATCTAGAAAAAAAAACAACACACGTCTAAAAGGCATAGGAACCCCAACTACAAGGGAGAGAGGGCCTGTCTAAGCAGATATAAGAGCATATGATTAAACTCTAAGAATTTAAAAAGCGTGATACTCAAGCAAAAGTCTGTGGGTGTAACAATCATACAGAAGGATATCTCATACATAATCCATGTGGATATTTGAATTTGTATTTTTAGAGATGGAATAACATGATCTGTAAGGAAGGAAATGATTAACCAATAATTGTATGGGATTTGGAATATTTTGAACAACATACTGTCATAGCACCACCAGTTACCATAAACCAGAATACATTACACATTGATTCAACAATTAAATATACAAAGTAACCAAAAAAATAACTCAAGGAAAATAAAGCTAAATATTCTTGATCTTAGGATGAAGAAAGGATCTCGCAGCATTAAAAACAAAGGACATAATACCACTGTGGAGATATTTGCACACATGAAGGTTTAAGTGTAGAATGGTAAAACTAAACTAAAGCATAAAGTCAAACAATTAACTCTGGGGAAATGCCTGCAGTCTGTAAACCTTGCTAATAATAAGGGGAAATTACACCCTGATGGAATAAATAATGGGAAAAAGACAAACAGGTAAGCACAGATGTAAATTCACATTTGAAAAATGTAAAAACCCTTTTAAAGTGTTCCATGAGGAACTAATGCTAATTAAATCCACAATGCATTGCTTATCAACAAAATTGACAAACTAGAAATGAATTAGGCAAGAAGTGCGTTCTCTTAGGCCATGGGAAATGTAAATTTGGGATGCCATTCTTCAAGTCATTTAGGTAATACGTATCGGTCAGACTAAACTCTTCCTAGAAACCCATCCTAAGAAAATGAGCAGAGTGGTCATATATTTACATCAAAGGATCTTCACTGTGGATCTTTCTTTATAATAGCAATATAATGGAAATAAACAAAAATAAAAAACCTGATTGGGTAAGTTTTAAAGACACATTCAGTGGAAAGTTATGTAGCTATTATAAGGACAAATCAAAGAAAGTTTGAATGGAAAGAAGATTTGGATGAGAAGATTTTTTCTAATTTATACTAAGTATTAGGCATTTTGAACATCATTTTTTAAAGCCATGCACAGTCCGCATTCTCCCTGCTCACTTCCCGTATATTTGGAAACAATTGCTTATTACAATGAAATATTAGCCTCCTAAAGCCTTATTTATTTTTGCTGTTAATTTTGTTTGTTTTGTGCTTTGCGGTTTTTCCCCACCCCCCACCCACCCACATACACACATCCAAACACATACAATGTTTTAACTCCAGCATTAGGACCTAACATGGTGTAGACACTTCATAGCATCTGTAGAACAAAGGAAGAGAGAAATTACATAGTAAAGGCAACACTTTGAACTATATTTGGTAACATCAGATGATTTCAGTTTGCAAAAGCTCACACTTGGGAGTATTTGCATTTGAAAATCAAAACGAAAAATCTCTCCCCAGGAAAATGCTTTTTAAATAAGTGGAGATAGGGATAGGGTTTGTCAGGTGTTTGTTTATAGGATTGGGATATCTAATAAAGTACTTTTTCTACTGCCTTCCTATAAAAAGAACTTTTTCACTTCATGTCCAAAATGGAGACGCACTCAAAAGTGTACTATTCCTCAATTGTTTTCTCCTTCAGTGCTTCATTTTGTTAAAAGAAAGACCACAATACATTTTATTTCTGTGTTCTATCCAATTCTAAAATATTGAAGAGGATGTGGTGGCTTCTTATCCCAAATACTTACTCTGCACAAATCCTGGCCTTCTTGGAATAGAATCTTTGGTCAGTCAACTGAGGAGAGTGATTTTTAAACTTTAAAGGGGCAAAGACATGAACAAAAACGTTACCTAACTATACATTTGCACACATTAATCTAGCCAAAAGATTCTTCTTTTTCATTCATTTTAGTCCAATGACTATGACCCATCAACAATGGATGTGAATTTTATAAGATATTATAGAGTGAAATGAAATGGACTATAAAATAAAATAAAATAAAATAAAAATGTAACATTACTTCTACCCACTAAGAGCTTTCAAGTTTAATCAAAGAACTCAAACCTGGGTCTGTACTACAATAACTAAAAGACTAAAGGACAAACACGTGTAATAATGAAAGTACAGGAAAGGTGCAGAAGTTAACCTAGAGAAGAGCATAAAATAAAACGAGGCAAATAGAGGGTATTATAAAACCATGCATGCCCAGGCTGTCTACCTCCTGAATGACGGTTGTTACCCAAGTACACAAAGGGGCAGGCTATTGAGAAAGGGGAAAAGGTTTATTCCAGACAGAAAGATGATGAGCTGTGAAGATATGCAGATATTAAATGAACATGTGGTCTTTAAGCAACTGAAGGCAATTCGGTGTTATGAGATCATGGTGTGTAGGGGTACAGGGAAGGCAAATAGTAGATGGCAAAACTGGAAATCCCCAAAGCCACTGTCCATGATGCAAACAGCTGAGATCAGACTTTATACTCCGTGGGCCATGCAGATCTATGGAAGAATTTTGGCCAAGGACTGACATGTTCACATCCGAGTTGTTTAAAGACATGAGTGGGTAGAAGTGTCGATGAGGTTTTTCAGGGGTGCTACTAGAGGCCAGGGCGCCAGTTAGAAGGCAGTCCTCTGCTGGAATGATGTCTGCAACCTGAACGAAGAATGCAAATAAAATGAAGGAAGTGGAAGTCTCTAGAGAAATGTAAGAGATGTGCTTATGAAATCCACTTACCGGCCTTCATTTCCCTACAGCATAGACTTTAGTACTGACATGTCCCTCGAATGTGATTTTATGCCATAAAGCATCCAAGAATTTTACCACATCCTGAAGGCATTACAAATTGTTCCAGAGCTCCCCTTGTTAAATGGAAAAGTCAATATCATTTAATAACTCTTTTTAAAGTAAAAATGACATCAGCATTTATATAAAGCACCTTAGTTTCCAGTTCCTGTATCTGACTTTGATGGGGAGTGAATTCACACTGGTGTTTCCTATGAGGTGCATCTTTTGACACATCTGTAGGTTTTCAGTTTTTAAAAGTAAAAGCATTCAAAAAAGTATCATGTATCATGGGTGCCCTTGAAAGAGACTTTTGCCCTGTTTATTAGGGCAAATATAAATTTACAGTGGATTATTTCTCTGTTCCTACCTTATGTGGTTTGTTGATTAGTGTAAAACCAGGATCAGTCATGGTTTTTTTTATATATCCTCTCTTGAGTTTTCATTGTGTAGAACACCAGAGAAATTTCCATTAGTTCAAAGTATTAAAGTTTAATAATGTTCCAGACTGAAAATCAGAGTCTTCAGTCAATTGATCATTCCTCAATTTGAGTGGTAGGTCACAGCACTAAGTCTCTTCAGAGAAAATGAAACATTGAAATAATTTTGGTAACATAGATATGACCCAAGAGTATTTGCT
The DNA here is from genome assembly GCF_040802235.1 of Manis javanica. NCBI lineage: Eukaryota > Metazoa > Chordata > Mammalia > Pholidota > Manidae > Manis > Manis javanica. The sequence goes on along the minus strand of NC_133159.1, from coordinate 174,281,640 downwards.
ATTTATCTAAACTAGACAGGATTTGTGTATACCCTGTTTCTTCTATCCTAGAGCACAGACCATGCAGAACTCTAGTGATTGAAATAAAAAAGGCCTAACTTAAGCCAGTAGCTTTTGATGATTAGAATAGGGGGCTTTAGTGTTAGGGCATATTGTGTTCACTTCACTTTCAGCGATCTGCATGGTAACTGGACATGCATCGAAAGATTTTTATAGCTAGTTTTGATAAAACACACAGTTGTCTGAACTTTTGCTCCGAACTAGAAACCAAATAGGATATAGGCCTTCATTTGGAGAGCTCATTTTTGCATTTCTGAATTTGAACTTTCCCCTGTACTAATGGAACATTAAGAACTGTGGTTAACTCATGATGAAAATTTGGAGTGGCTACTGCTTGGATAAAATGATTTTCTTATGTTTTCATATAATGGCTTAATGAGCTATATCCCATGAGGTCATATTGGAGGCCTACAATAGCTAAACCTAAATAGCCAGTTGAAGCCTTTTTATCAAGAACATTAAATTTTAAAGCTATTTCCCTCAGTCTCCCACCCACCCTAAATTGTTAGGGTAGGATATTTGGCTCTATGTTTGAAACCAGAAATGGAAAGTTGTTTTGGTTTTCCTTAATAAAATCTTCACAAATTTGATTTTTAATGTACAGAAAGGAGTTTTCCATTAAGGCCTTTTTCCATTTAAGGAAAGCAGTAAAGCCCGCTCTACAGAAATCTATAATTGAAAACAAAGATTCTCTAGCTTTCTCACTTGCTAGCTTGTATGTTATGCTTCTTAATGACTGTATTTAAGAACTTTTCTTGATGAGTTGCACTTGGTATAATATGATGCAATTAGGAATCTTGGTATGAAGGTGAAGTACAACCTCGGTTCCCCAAAAGTAGAGACAATAACATTATGTATGATGTTAGGTATCTGCTAATTTATAGCATTGTATGAGTCTTGGACTTGGAAATGTAACATCACATATTTAAAATTTTTTTTCTATTTTTTTATTTTCCTTCCTCTGCATAGGCAGATTTTTATGAGAAGTATCTCTGATTTAGTAAAAAGCCCCCTGAATTTGTGCTCAGAAATTAGGTACCACTACTAGCTGCTGTCTCTCTCTGATTTGCATCAAATTGATTTTGTTTCCTACCTCCTTTCCTTTAATCATCCACAAATATCCTCTGTGTGACTTTATATTATCTCCATTTTGTGGGTAAGCAAGTTGAGTTTTAGTGAAGTTAAGTAACGTGCTGCGGACCGCAGAAACTGGGAGGACTGACCGAGCTCTTTGCTGGCCCTGGCCAGTTCTGCATACTTGGACGACTTGTTCAAATCCTTGACACCTCTCTTAGTTGTATGCAAACTGGCAACAATATCCTCTTTCACAGGGTGCGAAGTATATTAAATAAAATGACATGTGTGAAAATATTGCTGTAGACCAAATGTGCATGTCTCCGCAAAATTCATATTTGGCCACCTAATCCCCAAGGTGATGGTGTTTGGAGGCGGGGTGTTTAGGATGTGATTACAACACAAAGCAGAGGGATTCGGTGTCCATATAAAAGAGACCCTGGAGAGATCCTTCCCCCTCCAGCCCTCAGAGGACACTGCGAGAAGACGTCCACCAGTGAGGCGGTGGGCTGAATCTTCCCACCCCAGGATCTTGCATTTTAGTGTTTATAAACCACCCACTTCATGCTGTTTTTGTTACAGCAGCCTGAGAAAATGAAGACAGGTACTTAGCAGTATGTTTCATAACACGTGTAAGAAGTCAATAAATAGTTGTTTAGTTTGACGAGATACATACTAACTAGATCTATGACTTGAACAGACTAAGATTTGCTGAAGGGATATGATGATTTTTATGGAACTGTCTAGACAATTAATGATGCGATGATAAGAAAAGGTACATTTTGGCCAGAGCATCTGGGAAATAAGAAAAATGTATATTGTTTTTCATTTTGGCCCAAGAAAGTATTGATGTACCCTGTGGAGACAGAAAAAAAAATGGCCAACTGCTTTTTACAAAATTAGTTGATTTACTGGATTAGAAGGTGTCTTTCAACGTACAAAATGGATGGTGTCAGGCTTGAAAATGTATTAGTAGTCCAGGAACTCAACAACCTGATGTTATTTCATTCTGAAGAACAGAATTAGAAATCCCTATTAAGATACTCCTTGCAGACTTGAGGATATATAAAGAATATATAGAGTAGAATTCCGTAATGAATTTATGATGTTTTTCTTTGCTGTACATTTTGGCTCTGTCTGAAAGCCACAAATGGGAACGTAGGTTAGAATGGAGCTTAGGAGAAGATGAAGCAGAAGAAGGAACAGGAGAAGGAGACGAGGAAATACGATACCTGCAAATATTATTCCATTATAAGAGTAGATCATTTTAATGGCCAAGTGGGGAAAACCGAGCCCAGTAACAAACTATTATACAAAGAAGTTAAAACATGCGAACGTAACGATGGAAATTGGTATTCACGTGGCAAAAGTGAGTTTTCATTCAAAACAACTGCTGTCGCACATTATGGGAAGAAAGGGGACTCTGTGCATGTGTGTACACATCTATATATGCATATATATGTATATATAAAGATTGTATATATGCCAAGTCTCACTAAGTTTTTTATGAGAAAAAGAAACATCTTTCTAAATAATTATATGACTGATCTAAGATGTTTTTCCTACTTGCTCTTTTGTCTTGAGAACATCTTTGGATTTCTTCCTTTTTTTGCATACATAAGTTAATATTTGCATCCTTACAGATGCTCTTAGTAACAGGGGATGTCACTAGATTATTCATATTCCTGACATTATTTGGGTTTAAAATATATTGCATTTCTTTTTCAAAGATTTAGAATAAATACCTGCTGTGTGAGTCTTTCATATGAAGTCCAAAGGATCAAGTGTTACATAAATTATAAGTTATTTTGCACCATCCTATAGAGAGGGAAATCGCTTCTGTCCTTCCTAGAGATACCTTTTAGCCCATACTTTATGAAGCAAGTCATTGGTTACTGGTTTAAAATAACTGCCTGGTGGAAGTTGAGACCCTTCTGGGGGAGCAGATTAGTCATACTAACCTGTTATTAGGCACATGGCAGCCATCGACTGAGCCATGCTAACGGGGTCATAATTGGGCATCACCTGAGCAAAAGTACTGAGGGTTTCTGCACACGTAGATTCATCCCAGAGAGGGGAGATGTGAGGAGGTGGCAAGCTCTAATCAGGCAGAGAGAGAGGCTCCAATTCAGGCTGGTCCATCTGCCTTGTTTCATCCTACATCTGGGTGTATAGGTGATGTAATTATTGCACCAGGTGTGAGAGACCTCGCTCTTGATCTGACATGCGTGATTGCCAAGACAGTCACAGATTTTAAAATGATCATCATTTAGGTTTTGTAAAGCCTGAAGCTCACCAAATTTGGGGGACTGCCTATAAGAAAAATAATAAAATGTAATAAGTGCAAAATAATTTGGTGTGATAATTAACTCTAGTGAGAATGAGAAACTACCAATCACAAATTTTTTAAAGGACACAAACATTGCAAAAATGCACATACCATTTAATACAAATAGACTTCTGTAATACCTTTCACCTATATTTTTGGCTACTTACTCTTTGGTAGCCTGTTCTCAACACATTAAGATGTTTTTGGAATATTTTCTGTAAGGAAAATAAAAAGATAAGGCAGTCCTTTTCCAGTATGGTGGATTTATTCTTCTGATAAGTTACAACTGTTTCTTTAAGCATTACAACTTTCGGGTGACATCTGTAATTTTTTAGGAATTTTGTCAAAAGGTGGAAATCAAGTTTCTTTCATATGAGGACCACAAGATATGGAAGAATTGTCCACATATTAGCTTCTGTGGAAACAGGAAATAATATTTCTCCTCTACTACTAACATTTTCCCTTTGCTAGGCATGTGCACTCCTTCACAGGATTTCTGGGTCTGTACTTCTTTGTCATGACCCCTGGTGTGGGTAACATGTGACCCCTGGCACAGTGGGTAGCAGGAACATTTTTGGAGCCATTTCCATACCCTTGTACCTAGGAACTCATAAATAAACATGAAAGTGGCAGTGTACTACACAATTAGAACCAATAAACTAAATAAATGCATATTCATCTCAAATTCCCCTTCCCCTAGGCCAGATCCCCAACAATTCCCTTGGTGACTCCAAGACCACCCATCAGGGGAAGTCAAAAACACTAAACAGCAATGGGAACACGAATAGGAACAGCAGAGAGTAATGGAGTCAGGCTGGAGAAATATTCAGGGATAGATTTGTGATGAAGCCGGTGCTATTGCAGGGAATTAAGATTTTATTCTGAAGGCATTGGACAACTGAAAGGTGTTATTTTGAGAGGTGACAAGACCTTAACTGACAGGTTATGGACCCATTTACAGAGACAGACAAATGTAATTTGCATTGGGTGGAGAAGATGAGGGACTCATAAAAATGACTGGCCTAATTTTAGAAATGCTGAGCCTCAGTGCTTCTGGGAATCCAGTATAGATGGTGATCGGGAATGTAAAAATTCAATTCAATAACTAAGTAAAGGTCTAGATAGAGTGGAGATGTAGAAGTGGAAATGGCATCTCCATATTGGCAGAGGTCACCCAGGAAGACTGTGGAAGAAACGGGGTGGGGATCAGAACCTACAAGTGTAACAGTCTCTGAAAGCTCAATGGGACAGAAACCCACAGGTGTCATCACAAACATGTAAGATTTAATTTATGCCAGAGGAGGCATTTGCTTGTAATCAGTTGTGTATATGGAGACCTTCAGCCCCACCTCAATCTGATTTCCCTTACCTCAGAGGCGCGCACACACACACACACACACACACACACACACACACACGTGCACGCATGCACAGAGAAATTCTTCCCATTTAAAAGGAAATGCATTGTATGCCTTGAAGCCTTTTGTGACTAGAATTACTTCACTGACTTTTTTTAGGTGACCCCAGAAAAGGAAATGACTTCTATTTCTAACAAGATTAAAGTCAAAGTGGCAGAATGAAAACTTCTAGGATTTAGGGAGAAATGTGAGGCATGAAGGATCTCCATGTGGAAGTGTATCAATCTCAAGGGCTAGAGTTCTGCACCTGTGGGCTTGGAAGTACCTGAAAAAATGGAAATATTGGCTAGAAATAGCTAAATCCTTAGCAGCCAATGTCCGCCGGGCCAGCCAGCTATAGTCCGCAGGGGGAGATGGTTCATACCTTATATTCCCTGGTTCTGCCCTTCATCTCCCAGGCTTCATGAACAGTAATAACCTTCTCACTTGCCTCTTGCACCCTCATTGGTCTTGTCCCCTTTAAATCATTTCTGCATGGAGATGCAAGGGGGAGCTCATCAAAACAAAGTTTCCTGCATAAAATGCTTCAACAGCATCCCACCTAGTGCAGTTCCCTAACATGGAAAAGGCACTAGCTTCTCCCCAACTCTCCAGATTCATTCACCACCAATACCTGCCTCAGATTTATTCCCCGAAAGACTTTTTTCTCTCTTGATATACACGGAATGAGATTTCTCACATTCGTGCATTTGATTTTTTTCTTATCTCGTCTTCCTAGAATGCCTTTGCCCTCTTGTTTGGCTAATTCCTACGGATTTTTTCAAACAGTTCAGGAGACATTTCCTGTAAGAAGCTGTCCTTTCACTCCTTTTCTCTCCTAATGGTCTTTCTAATAATCTAGCCACATCTTCCATACCATTCGGTGCATTTAAAAGAATCATCTTTTGGGGTCTTTGGCTTCCTTAGTCAATCTGGCATTTTTTTCTCCATGATAAATGGTCTATTGCATGAATCGTCATCAATTACTTCAATTGTCTTTATTACCAGGAATCAAACATTCTCTGCCTATGTTCTTGAGTTTATTCACAGCATAAAGTGTAGCCTTGAGCTTTATTCAGCAGCTCCGACTTCAACAAGCACATGCTAATCTCCTAGGAATACTATAGAGGAGCTTCCTGCCATCCCACAGCCAGAGCTAAGTAGATGAAAAATGCATATGGTGCATTCTTAATGCAACTTTCTGGAACAGCCTAATTAGAGTGAAGAGAAGAATTTCTATCCTAAAGTCTTAATAAAGTAGTTTCGGTGGAATAAAATGGATTTCAAATGCTTCACTTCTGGGTATTAGATACCATCAGAAGGTCATATAGTTAGAGAAATTTCATATAGCTGGAGTGATTTCCACTAACCTAAGTTCATAAAGTGCTATTTGGAGGTGGATCAATCTCAAGTGCACTACTTCAGAAAACAGAGACTCATGATATGGTTTGAGGAGAGCCAGTTTACCACCCAGGACGGACTCTGAGGGAAAAACTGCCATTTGAAGCCTATTGAGCCAATGAACAATTCCAAGTGCCCAATGGTAGGATAGGCCACCCATTAACACAAAACATCAATAGCTAAAATGGGAATTTAAACCAGAAAAGGTGGGGTCTGTGATTTCATCTGTTTAAATAACTCAAATTCCATATAGTGAGGAGAAATATGCTTCCCACTAAATACAGGGGTATTAGGACCCGCTGTCCTTCTCTTCAGATAAAATAAAAATAAACATCTGAAGTAGACTTGAAATGAGTTCTCTGAAAGAGGCAGCTGTCAGCTTTATGGAAGACATATAAGAAGGTCTTCAGTGAATCCCTTATCCTCTGTATCTTTCCATTAGATCTGTTAAATAGGGTTAATGACTGTCCCCCTTTATTATATCATCATTGTCATAAGATCCTGTAGTTATAACATACAAACAAGTCACTGTATTATTTTCTAACTGAACATTGTAAGCACATACAATCCAAGAAAATGCAGGACAGGAGCCAACATATGTTAAATATGTTACCTAAATATGTTAAAATGAGTATAACATTTCAAAATGTCTTTAAAAAATGTGCCATTTTAGGAAAATTCCCATGATCCCCAAATTAGATGATTTTAAGTAACTTTGTATTAATGCTTCTATGTCTGGTATACAATTTATTGTCCCAGCTCCACAAAGCATAGAAGCATCTCATCTCGGAGCTGTTGACCAAAGTGTGTTTTTTAATTTATTCTATTTTGGTTTGATATGTTACTCAATAGAGAGGCTTAGCATTTTATCAGCAAAGTTGTAAGCGACAGGGAAAGGCTACCTTTTCTTGAAAATCAAACTGTCATCTTCACTTGCAGATATTTAGTTTCTAAGCTGTTTATTGTGAGATCTGGGGAAATTTGTGTTAAAATTCATAATTGGTGCACACATGTTATTGTCCAAGAATTCTTGTAAAGACAAAACCAAGTAAGGTCTGGACCAGGATTGTGCCAGTTGCTAACTTCAATCTTAGGTATTCGGTTTCTCTTTTCAAATATAATATAGAAAATTCAAATTCTAGTCCCTTCTTGGCCAATAATAAGCTAAGAAGCAGAAAGACATAACTCTAATGCTGATTAGGTTTGCCTGTGGTTTATCACAGCTTTTACACACAAATCTGACAGCCTGAACTCAAGTATTCTATTATTATTATCTGCATATAAAAATTACTAAACTTGCTCTATGAGGCATGCTTGACATTCAGTATTTACAATGATGGAGGTTTTAAGAAATATTTTAAAGTATAACCCAAAGTGTTCCATTTCGAAACATTTTTGCAGTGTATCTTGAAATGTGTACATGCAAATTTTATAGACTTCATGGAAAACTAGGTGGCTATGACAAATACCTATTGAATAAATTGATAGTACATTTATCTCCCTTGAGTAAAGGACTTCGGTTTTTTGAAACGATTGTTTGAGTATTACATTTAGTGAACCATAACATTATGTATTTCACCATTTTCTCTGCACCCACAGTAATGTTCAAGATCTTTGACAGATTTACACAAACCCCGTGTTGTTTTTCCAAGCGTTACCTCATTTAACACAAACGTCAGACGAATTTTAAACCGAAGCATCTTAAAACCTTATAAATTCTACAAATGACATCATACGTTGGAAAGCTCTCCATAGCCTCAAATACTCTTAAAACAAATCTTGTGTGAGAGTAGAGAAAGGTGGACTTATCTATACCTTGTATTGTTTAATCCCAAAGGTGTTTTTTATTTTCTTGTTTAATAAGAAATCCAAATAGTTCTCTGGTATTACTGCTATACAAAATGTGAACTCTTCAAAAAAAAAGTTCATTTCTTACTTGATGCATTACTCATTAATCCTACTGAAAAATATTCTTGATTTTACAATGATGACAAACTGGAGAGATTCAGTAAGTCTAACACAGTATCTACTGATAAAATGGGTTTTCAGGTTTTGCAGCCTACGCTCTACAGAAACTGGCAGAAAAGGGAACTCTAGGTCGCATGAACAACCAAGTAAACGTTCAATCACGTGGGGTGATTTTCAGGATGTACTGCTGCCATATGCAGGCTCAGTCATTTTTTTTGAGGTTCATAATAATTTAGACATCAAGACACAAGAGGAGAGAAAGTGGCTAGTGTAACACTGGTGGGTATCTTCTTTCTTTTGTGGTGAAACTATGACCAGAAGAAAAACATTAAATTTCTTGTATTCCAGGTACAAAGAGCTTTTGTTATTATTTTTAATACACTTTCTAATTTTGAAATAATTTTTAGATCTACAGAAAATTTGCAATGATAATCAAGATTCTGTATTTTAGATTCTGCTAATGTTATCATCGCAGGTTGCCATTGCCTGTTTATCAAAATTAAGAAACCAACACTGGTCTATTGCTATTCATGAAGTCCCAGATTTTATTTGAATTTCATAATTTATTTTTCAATATATATTTTTTCTTTTTCCGGATCCAACTCATGGTACCACATGACATTTAGTTGCCAAGTCTCCTTAGTTTCCATTGACCGTTTCTCAGTCTTTCTTTGCTTCCCATGACCTTGTCATTTTTGAATAATACTGATCATGAATTTTTTTTTGATGATCTAAGGACTTTGTTTTTAACTGGATTAAAAATTAGGGTTCACAAAAAGAGCTACTAATCTGCACATTCACCTATTTGAGAAACTCATGCAAAATGAACACCAAGTACCAAGTTTGGATGAAAGTCTTCAGGTCAGTTCAGGACCCTCTTGACAAAGAATTAGTGACAATGTTAAATGCACTACAGGCCATGGTGAATTTGGAAAATATTTGTAGCCAGAATGCTAGGAGCTTGATGAAGGTTTCAGTAAGGTTTTACATTTGAATTCCTTATTTTTAGTTTCTTTTATAATTTGTACCTAAGTGACCAACTCTGGAACTTCTTCCGGTGGCCCAGAGTAGATTTTCCATTGTCTTGATACTGAAAGCGCTGAACACAAACACAACAGTAAAATGAACACAGGAGAAAATTGAAAGTGTATGATTTGAAGTCACATTGCTTGCAAAACTACGAAAGTCTATGCCTGCCAAGAAAAGAGGTTGAAGCATTGCGCTTCCATTTCTAAAGAGAAGTGAAGCCAGTCCCTATAAGATACGTCTTTATTTACACAGACATAAATCAACTGGCCCAGGAACTCGGGCAAGTAAATCGGATTCCATTTGTATGTTTTCCCTGACACATAAATCTAGCTGCATGCAGAATGGCATGAATAATGCAGGAACTAACCTCCCAGAGTGAATAATCTTTCAGTGCAAACCTGAGACTGATGGCTTACCTTACAGAAATGGGCTTGGCACCAAGGAGACAAATGTAAGAAAATGCATAAACAATCTACAGGTATCTATTTTTCTCTTATTGGATTTTAATGTCCTGATTCACATAAAAGTGGTGTTATTCCAGCGGCAACTTTCCTCATTTAATGCCTTAAATCATCCTCATCCTCGTCATCTTAGTCACGGCTACTATTAGCGCTGATTATTTTATGCTGAGCACACTACTCAGCACACAATGCAGAGAAACGGATGGTATCATCATTATGTTCAGACGAAGAAGATGAGGGGATTTGCATAACTTATCTAAGGTCGTCTGTCTGGTCAAGGGCAGAGTCAAATCTAGTCTGTCTGGTTCCCGAGGTATAAACATTACTAAACACTGTTCCAGTCTTGAACTCAGGATAGTCTTTGATTGCTGATGGTGGTAAGACAAAGTAAGCTGACAGAAGAAGAAAATAAAAACAGGTTCCCACGAAACCCTGAGAATGGAGAGAAGAAGAAATCACGTGCTCAGGCTACAAAGCTAAGTTCAAGTACACCTTGGGATCGTTATCTCAGTAGCATGAGGAACAGATCTACATAAACCAATATTCAGGTCCCATTTATCACCTGAACTGCCTGAATAGTTCAAGAGGCAAATAAAAAAAAAAAACCTTAACTTGAAATCATAACTGGTTATGAAGTCCTTTGTTCACTTACTAGAAATGTGTCCACTCACAAAAATCTCAATCATAATATAAATTGGTCACGGGAATGGTAGCACAGTATGGAGAATACAGTCAAATGGTTCTGTAACATCTTTCCTTGTTGACAGTAATGGCACTAGTTGGGGTGAGGATTTAATAATGTATATAACTATCAAATCACTACGTTGTATATTAAAACCAATGTATTTTTGTTTATCAACTATACTACAATAAAAAAAGAAAAGAGAAATGTATCCACTGATTAACTCAGAGCCACACACACAGTAGGTCGTCAAAAGGCTCTGTTGAAGACAAGCATTCATACATACAGTCAAAATATTTTTGGGGCCATTTGATATATGTATTGTAATCCAACTGATGGAGATTCGAGGATGAATAAGTCCCAAGTCCCAAGCTTATGGAATTCATATTTTGCCAAGGAAGCCAGGCATCAAACAGCATCCATGGTGCTGTGTGGCAAACTTTCGTTGCTCTTTTCTGTGGATGAATAATATTCCATGGTGTGTGTGTATATATATATATAACACCACATTTTCTTTTTGTTTCTATTTATATGTGTGTTTCATAGTGTACACCATACATATATTGATAGAGTAGCATATATAAATATATACATATAGATTATGAATAAATAAATACAATTGGGGGTGTGTACTATGTGATCATTTTTAAATCTGATATGAATATGACAGCAAAGATGAGTGACAGTGACTTAGACTGTCAAGTCAGCCTCTTGGTCTGATGCATTCAATCTCTCCCTTTTATATCCCATGTGACTTATATTTTTAAAGCACAAATCCATGTTGCCTAGAGAACATCACACGCAGTAAGTGCTCCCGTATTGATGTAGAACTCTCCTCTATTATGTGGCTCTTGTTTCTGGCCTCTCAAAAAACATCTTGCCACCTTTGCTAAACTTATTTTCTACATCAGGAATGACTGTATTCCCTATCCCAGGTAACCAACATCTTACCTATGCTCAAAGCATACCTCAAAGGCTACTTCCTCTCACAAGACACTTGAGGTCAGTGAATGCAGAATAAATGTACCTATACCTTCTGATACTTACTAATCAACTCTCTATAGGAAGTATGCAAAGTTTCCTGCTTTATAATTGTTGGATAATTTAATATGGTTCTTTTGTATGTATCCTCCATTTCCAGCCCAGTGATTAGAAAATACTGTTTACATGTATTGCTGAATAAGTCAATTTTTTCTATTCAACATTTCATCCTTTAATCCATACATTCCCAACCCAAATTTTAGCTTTTTAAAAGAATCTACCTCAGTTAGGTTTCTATAAATGGAAACAAGTGGCAAAAATAGTTTTACTCATCAATGCACATGGATTGAACAGTTAACTAATAAGGAGATAAATTTGAGAGAATCTTGGTTTCACATACGGTAGGAATGTTGCAAAGACCTGAAGGTTGAAATTTATAAGGTTGTCATTTTGAATTAGTTCTCATAGTTCTCGTACAACTTCATTGTTAGGCCCTATTTAATCTTCAGAAAAAATAAAATACCACTTTGTGAAATGTGGCACTGGCTGTATTACAAGGCAGATCTGGGGTCCATAGAATAATCTGTATGTGTCACTATAAAATTGCTTTGGCATTATTTCAATGACTTTAAAAATGATCGCTTCTCATCGTGTCTCTAAAGTAACTTTTGCTCCCTCAGAATTTTGGTTGTCGTGCCTAGCCAGATTGTTATTTTTGATGTTCTATGCACGACACTATAAAATAAATGTGTAATTAATAAATTCAAAACTGTGCAGGAAAAGTTGAGGTATTTTTCTGTTGCAACCTCCTTGTTTGAGTAGAAATGAACAGAGATAACCCATTTAAACATTTCAACATCTGGTCAGTTTTCTGTGTAAACTGAGATAAATTAGTGTAGCAAGGGAATAAATTACTGTGGTAAAACCATCATAGAATGATGTCACACTAGAAAGAGAATTCTCTTTATAGAGTTTAAAAGGTAATTAGAAGATTATTTTTTAAGGCTTTTGTAGCATTTCATCTAATGTGAAACCAATGTGCTCCAGGTCATAGGCAGGCCGGGCTAGAATGAAGTCACAGAAAAGAAGGTGAAGATGGAGTTGAAGATTAAGTTAATGAGGATTTCTTAAGATAATATTTAATTTCATGATGGATTTTAAGGCTGCAAGATTGTTTCTTCTCATCACAAGCTACATCAAACATGCACATTTGCAGATTCTGCACGGTTGGCCAACAGGATCGTATAGAATTCACAAAACCTCCAAATGATGGAATTCATACCAGTTACAATAAGAGACTACAGAATATTAGCGGCATGCAAATGGATTTGATTAATAATGAAATGTAAGGTGGCATTTCTGTAAGTGAGCCATCTAATGATTTTTGAAAGATTCCTCTTCTTGATCTCATTTTGCCTGGAAATGGTGATCTGATGCTGAGCTGCATTTGATAAGAAGTTAATACCTAAAGCATAGACACAAAGAAGTGTGTGTCTTGGTGTGTGGGCATGTGAGAACTATGAGGAAGAAAAATAAGGACTAGGGACTCCATCTCAGTAAGAATGTAGGTCACGGGTGAACAGAAAAGTAGGGTTTATTTATAACTAGAAATAATGGAAAAGGAGGCCTTACGAGTGAAAGTTCTTGAAGCTCCGTAGCTTACTACTTGAGATTTGGAGATTTTCACTTAAGCAGTTATAAATATTTTGAAATGCAAAGTTACATTTTTAAAGGGGAATTTTAAGTGGCAGTGGTATTTCTAGCAAAAAAAGGGACTAGTGTTTACATATCAAGTATCCTTGTAAAACTCTTTTAGGATTTATTATTGTTATAGGTTTACAATTGGTAAAACTGAGACTCCAGTTAGGGTCTCTGCGTGTTACACAGCTGACAGCTCTGTGTGGCAGAGACAGACCCCAAATCCCAGTCAGTCAACCTCCAAGCTCAAAAACTAGACTCTCTCCCTTCTGTCTTTGAATTAAAGACTAGAGGTCAACATTTCCAGCTGCAGTACGTTTGGGTGGGGCTGCCTTTCATCTCTGCCCTGAACTTGCGGCTGTTGGCTGCTGAGCTGGTGAAGAGAGTGGCACTATTGTCCTTCAGCTCAGGACATCCTCACTAGTTCATTGTCCCCTGCAGACCCAGGCTCTCTCCGCCTCTGCTCTGTCCTCCACTCTAGGAGGCTGGTGCTCTAGGGATGTTACCCACACTCCTTGCCCTTTGGCTTCTGATTTGGTTGACCAGGGAGAGAAAAAGAAGGAAGTAAGCTGAGTATTCCTGTACATCAGCACCTTTGATTATGTTTCCCTAAACGTTGCCCTCTCTCCCTCCCACCACATTCCTGCAGGCTTAGAAGGGGTGATCCATCCCAGCACTGCCAGTTCCTAAAGTCCCAGCACGACTAATTGTTTAACTTCTTCTGGCCCCACACGTCCATAAAGGGTCCCTGCACTTCTCCTCAAAATCTCCACTGTGTGCACTGCTCATTTCTTTTGGAACTCTGAAAGATAAAGGAGCTATCAGAAGATTAAAAAGTCCTATAAATACAAGCCCTAAATGCCTTCCCTTGTTTTAGTCATTTATTAGACTAATGATACAATCTCCGAAAGATATTCAGAATTCTCCTTCTGCATGCCTGTTGAATAGCAGGGAAATAGATATACTTATTCTCGTAATACTTTCTGTTAGCAATATAGCAACTTTTTACATGAAACCTCACCAAGATATACGGTGCTGAATGGTAAAAACAGGGGTCAGAGATAGAACCCTGAGGAACGTGGTGCTTGCGTGGTTTAGGAGGAGAAATCTGGGAAAGAAACCAAAGTATGTTCAAATGAAGCACTTTATCCCAAGTCTTGTCCATCATGATGGGAAGAACAAGCGACAGAACCTGAATCTAGATTCCCACACAGGATCTCTTTCCACTGAGCACGATTCAACCCATTCTGTTGGAAGCTAAGTTATGGCAGGGGACTCCGAGATGTCAGCTGTGTCTACACTCCTGTTTTAGCCTTATACATCACATAGGTAACGCTACTTTAATAGTTTTTGCTCTGTAACAAGCCGCCTTACACTGGAACCACTTATACAAATATTTATTTATTAATTTTCATAAATCTGTGGCTCAGCTGAGCCATTCTTCAAGTCTGGGCTAGCTTGGCTGCAGCTGGTTGGTCTAGGATGACCTCACTAGCACTCCGGTACTTAGCTCAAAGGCCAAGTGGGAGGATATAGTGACTGAGTGACATCTGTCTCGTCCTCTGCAGGATAGCCAAGACTCAGTCCCATGGCAGCGGTGACAGCATTCCCCAGTTCCAAAGTGGGACCACTTTTCAAGTCTCTGCTTACATCACATTTGTCATTGTTTTACTGGCTAAATCCAGAATCGTTGTGAGAGGGACCATGCCAATAGTGTAGATAGAGGGAGAGCCATTATTTTGGCCACTTTGGCAAATAATCCATCACAGATAACCAGATTTGCCATCATTGCCCATTTTAAAAGCCATGTCATTTACAATTTTTTTTCCAGGTTTTGACTATAGGTTTTGTCTTCCAGTGTGAGACTGTGAAGCTTGCCTAATATGTACAATGCTGTTAGAAGTCTCAAATGAAAGGCGAGGTATTTATTTATTTATTATTTTTTCTTAACTCTAATTAATAGCATATTTTGTCAATGTAGAAATATTCGATTTTGGAGTCTGAAACCTTTTAACAACAGGAAAGGATATAATTTTTCTTTCCTTTTTTTTTCCAAAAAGAAATCTTTTGATGACTTAGAATATCCTATAAAGAGAAATTCTTAGCACTTGAAATTCATAGCAAGGTAAGGAAATTTGCAATCACTCTCTGCAGTCCTCTGAGACAGCTGAGTAGAGTTAACATTTCATAAGCCTAAAAAGAAATATTCTTCCTGAATCATCCAGAATGCCTGGATTAGGGGCCAGCAGAACAAAATGTCTGCAGTATGAAAAGCCTCCATATTTTATTTTCTTTACAAGTGGTGACAAACATCTTGAAAACAAATCTGATGAAATCTGATGAAAGAAAACCTGACAAAATCTGATGAAACAGAAAGTATTTTGTGTCAGATATACAGAATAAATCTTGTGTAAATTCTAAACGGTTTCCTGAACAAGAAAAGTATGGAAAATGCCAGAGATGTTTTTTCTAGGCATTTCCTTCAAGAGCAGAATTTCAAAGACTTGAAAGGTTTTTGTTTTTGTTTTGTTTTACTTTTTAAACTTCTAGCTCAAATATTATTTATGGCAGATATTTTTCCTGAGAGTTATTTTAAGGTATACTGAGGTTGCGTTTGTTAGCTTCACTGGCTATGTTTACAGACACGGCATTCTAAAGTGCCTACGCATGCACACACACACACACACACACTTTGGTCTAATATAACAACGAATATAATTCGTTGTAGACATTTTTTCTTTCAGAAACCTCTTTAGTCTCCAGTCAATGTTGTGCTGAATCCTCGGATTTCTAAGCCTTGTGGCTGAATAACCAGGGCTGCCATCAGAAAGCGTACTGCTTATAAATTCATGGATTGTAATTATTAGCATGCACAATTTTTAAAAAATGGTTTCTTCTCACCTATCTTGAGTGAATGGTTTGATCTTGCACCTCCCTTTCCTTGAGAAGCAGTCACATGGTGACTAGTGCCCTAGTGAGGGTTCTTGTTTCATCATTTCCAAAAGAGTGGCTTTAGGCACATCTGTTTGCTTGTTCGCTTGAGCTTCTGTTTCCTAATCTATTTAAAAGGCATATCTAAGCAATCATTATTTCTAATTGTTTTCCAAACTGCCATTTTGAATATCAGGTTTAAATTGTTTTGTTTACTTTAAATAGTTAAAGTATTATTTTTATATGTATCTTTTGAGATTTCAAGCCATGCATGAAAATATGTGTAAAAACTGGCTATCAGTGGGACCACTGTAGACATTAGAAACATTTAGCTGTATAAAAATCCAGGAAAAGGGGATCCAGCATCACCTTTTTATGATTAAATCTGTAACTGATACATCAAATGTTAGATATATAGTTTACTTAGTCTTGAGTTTAATCGTTGAAACCAGTTCATTACCAGTCAAAGGAGTTTTAATTAATTGGTGTATAAATTAGATACCCTGCTTTAGGCATTCATGGAAGGTAAATATTTAGTTTTACTAAATGATGAATTCAAGACACGCATGGCCATTTCTCTCCACTGTTACTGCATGGTGCCATTGAAACTTAGCATGTTTCCCACCACCTCATAACTCGTCTTTCTGTCTTACAGTTGCACCAGTCAATTCAATCCTATATTTTCCACAGCACAGGCAGAATCATTTCCTGCTTTTTAAACCTAAATCAGATTTTATCAATGCCCAGTTACAATCCTTCAATAGCTTCTCATCATTTCTAATAAAGAAAAACAACTCAGATCATCAGATCTCTGTGGTCTAATCCATGCTAAGCTTTTAACTTCTCTACTGCATAAGGCTGGTATCCTCAGCTCTAGCAAGATTCCTTTTTCAGACCCAAGTTCTGCCAGTTACTAGCTGTGAGTAGATCTCATGTAAGGTAACTAATCTCCCCAAACCTGGATATCCCCATCTATAATATTAGGTTATTGACAGTATCCTACCTCATAGGAATCTTTGAGGACTAACTGAAGTAGCATATTTTACATGTTTGGACCAAATGCTTAGGGTCTGTGAATATTATTACCTCCCTCTATATTATGAAATTCCCTCCCCCATACCCCTATTCCCATAGTGTGGGATTCATATATAAATCAAATGCATAATCATATCTGACTTGATTATTTTTCTTATAATTCATGAGGCATGATCAAGACCGAAAGAGTTTCTGTGGTATGACTGCCCTTGCTTTGTTCACCATGTAGGAACTTGATCACCATGTAGGAACGTCAAGCCCCAGAGGAGAGGAGACTGTTGAGAGTGAGGCTTGGGGTTGATTGATGACGATGTATTGAGTCCCCCATGCAGAATTCTATTGTTGTCAACAACCATTTGATCAATAAATAAGAAGGGTTCCCTCTCAGCACCGCTCTTGCACTGTTGAGCCTAGAGTCCCCTGGCTGGTCCTTTCAGATCTTCCATATCTCATCGTGTCTCCTCCCTTATCTGTGGGTCAGAGACAGGGAGGGACCGACACCCTGGGCTTTTATTCAGCTTCCAGCTCTGTTCGTGCCCAGTGCCCTCTACTCCCTGGAACTGTGTGTGTGCCGTTCCCTCTGCCTGTGATACTGTTTCCTTGCCTTCCGAACTCCCATTTCATCTGCAGCATCTGGTGCAAGCGCTTCATCACAGTAGCTTTTGTACCTGACACTGCTTGGCTGTACCCCATCTCACCAGAACAGCACGTTCTCAGTTATTTGGGTAACGTGTATGTTCATCTGAAGAGTGTCTGATTCCCCTGATAAATTGTGAAACATCTGGAGAGCAGGGATTAAGTCTATTATTAGTTGCCTTTCTATCCTGAATACCCAAGACTTTTCAAAATATTTGTCAGATGAATAGGTGAAATAACTAATTTAATTAAGTCAAACAAATACGATAGCAAATGACTATGATCACATGGACTTTAGCTCGGCAAGTTCCATTGAATTCAAACTGAGTGCAAAAGCACATAATTTTATTTGCTATGTCTGCTTCTGTCCTTCACATGATGGAGCTTCTGTCCATCAAACCCTACTCTTAAACATGATAGAGACTAAATAAGTTTTTATGTAGTAAGACACTATGTCAGATTAGACGATACCTGAAAATGAATAACTTTCTTGATATCAACTATATTTCAATGAGTAATTGACTATAACCCATCTCAAAACATTAATGAACTGAATTTAGGGTATTATGGGATTATTTTAAACAAGTTAACTTGTCTAGAAATCTTGGAGAAAAAAATCATAACTTTAAGATAGGGACTCATTCTTCTGGGGCAGAGATACGAAGTTATTTCATTCAGAGAATGAAATTTACAATCAATTCAGTGGATAATCTCTGTAGATAAGCTAGTAAGAGTGTCTCATATCACTGAATCTATAACAGTTTCCTTGACCTTTGATGATTTAATTGTCATTCTTTGTTAAAGTCCCTCTAGTTAAATGATTTTAAAAAGGAAAACAGTCATTTGAGGATTAAATAAATAAAATGCTTGGATTATACATCAAGTCATATATCAGAAGTCTTACAGAAATCAAACCTCCAGTTTTCCTGACCTCCTCAAATAGGAATCTACTCACATTCTAGATTCTGGCACATTTCCTTCTGTAACCTATGACAAAATGCTTCCAGTTTCCATCAGTACTGAAGTCCATCTGATCAGTACTGAAGAACTGGTGTGAATAAGGCATACAGTTGACATGATTCGGGAGTTGCCTTCATATGTGTTGTCCCATTTAACCAAAAGCAAGCATTAAAAAGAAAAAAATCTTTGCATTACAGGTCATATCCTCATTTTTAAAATGTGGTCAAGGTCAGAGTCAATTAGTGGCATGGCTTGTGGGCAGCTGGTCAAGGTCCTTCAATCTGAAAGTCTGAAGATACTGCCCTTTTACCTCAACTAAGGAGAAACTTCAGAGAATGAAGAAAAGAGGATGAAATAGAAAGAAATGAGAAGAATACATAATACAATCTCTGTACTCAAATTGCCAGCAAGTTTATATAGCGTTTTTGACCCTGCAGAGTGTCATGTGCCCTGGTTGGAAAATGAGTTCATTAGCATGAGATGCTTTACAACCCAGTCAAAGAAATTAGAACAGTTCTTCAGCGTCTATATTTTCAAAGATCCTGTGTGGGACAGGGAGAAAAAAATGAAAGAAGTGATATTTTGGCAGTCATCTGTTTGCTTGTCGTTAAGCAGAAACATCTTTAAATGTGAAATATCTCATTCAGGTGAGTGATTATTTAATAGAATTAAGAGGGTTTCCAAAGAGATTTCTTTCTTGGTATTTGTTATCTGTTGCTTTGGAAACCAAAGATATGTAAGATATATATACATATACACACACACACACACACACACACACACACACACACACACACACATATATATGAGTATGCATATGTATGCACCTGTATATATATATATATATATATGTGTGTGTGTGTGTGTATTTGTGTATATATATATGTGTATATAAAAATATACACACACATACACACACATACATATGTATAACTCCCAAGCCAACAAGTTCAATAATAACTAGGTGGCTCACAGATTCTACAAGCTGTATTTTTAAAATATTTTTTGGATTATGGCATTTATAACTGTGTTCTAAGCTTCTATGTGGAGTATATCATGATTATTAATTAATATGATATAAAATATATGAATATTAAACTGTACCAGCAAATAGTCTTTCTGAAATAAAAGGCCAGTTGTGATAAATTGAACTGCACGTAATTGGTAATTTCACTTGAATTTATCTTATGGGCGACGAGAATCCTTTTTTGTCATCGGGTCATTTGAGGTGAAGCAGTTTGGAATGGTTTAAATGTCTTCCAGGATTTTACAACCTCTCCTCTATTCATATTCCTGGCCTGATTATTCACTGTTGTGTGCTCTGTACTGTGCATTGTAGAATATTTAGCCACATCCTGATCCAACTACTAGATACCACCAGCACCCTCCTTCCCTTCCCCATTGTGATAACCAAAACTGAGTCCAAATGTCGATAAATAATTCCTGCAAGGCTAGACAACCTGCAGTTGAGAACCAAAGATTGCTGTATTCATTTCTTTCTCTTGTCATAATGTTCAGCAGATAACATACTTTTTAACCCAAACCCGAACAATGTTGCATAACATTAGAATGATAACATTAGAATTTTAGGTATAAGGAATAATAAAATATATGATAATTATATATATAAAATCACATATTGCATAATCACTGTATGGTAGGGCTTTTCAAACAGTTATTATATTATTCAATAATCAGACTGTTTCCACTCCATTTTACAAGAGTATAAGTGAAGTATCAGCAAGGTTTGATAACTAGCCCCAGGTCACAGAGCTAGTAAACTAATGTGTGCACTGAGTTTTTTCTGACCCTGAAATCCATGGCCTTCTAACTCCACAAGCTGGACATTAGGAATTGTTGGAATCTGGGTGCAGCTGCTTATTTTCCTTTACTCCTTTTCCAATCTGTTAATCTCAGATTAAATGATGTTACCTTTGCAGAGTTCTTGAGTAGGAGTCAAAATGCTTATTGTTGACTGGTTCTACTCCTTACCAGCTACATGGGCAGAGACCAACCACTTAGAAATTTGCAAATTAGATTACTTTCAAAGTCTCTGTGATCTTGAAAGAGCCATTATTTTTTTTTTTAATGCTCTAAAATGAAAGCTCATGGTGATCCCTTGATATATAAGTAAATATATATTTGAAAGTCCAACATGATAATTGAATTTATGGAGAGTAAGAGACATTAAAAAAAAAAGTCACAAACGCAAACTTCCAAATCCAAGCCAAGTATTGATGGGAGACTTAATAGTGACCAGCAAACTGCCCAACAGCCTACCCTTAATTTTGCAAAAGTATGTGTGGTGTAAATTTTTGGTTAGTTGGGGACTGTGTGTATTTTTCAGAAGCCAATAAATTATAACCATAGGAATATTTTAAATGTCTACAATAACAACTTAGTGGCTCAAGAACTAAAAATTTTAATTAAAAATTCCAAGGAGTGTAGTTCGAATTCCTTAAAAAAATCACTGGAGCTAAGCAATGTGTGTTTTTCCCCCAAATACATGCCTTCTATCTATAAAAAGAAACAAAAAGTAAGAAACTTAAAACTCTTCTTTTTACAATTTTTGTTTCATATGAAATTTTCCCTTTTTAAAATAAGTATCATGCTTTTGAGTAGAGGAGATATTAATGTGCTACGTCAATGAGTTTGCACAGTTGAAGACAAACCCGCATAGTCTTCATGATTCAAATAATTTGGGAAAAGCATATGCAATATCAGAATTGCCTAAGTGAATTACAAACTGCATTCCAAACTTACTAGGTAATATGGAAATTGACATTTCTAACTTGACCAAAGTATCACAAAATGAAACCCTTCCCTTCCATGGTAATTCTAGACCCCATCCCACCTAATGGCTCACCCTGACAGCTTGTTATTTGACTGAACTCAAGTGAAAGACATGGGTTTGCCGATAGAGCATGAAACTCATAATGAGATTAACAGACCAGAATAGTGAGTCTGTTTACAGGTACAGCGCACTGATTTGAAATGGAACGTACACAGCTCTGCAACTTGACTCTAAAAACTTTTTACATACACCTGAGAACATAAAATAATCTGCCACCACAATAAAGTGCTTCTTAGGGAAATATTTACAAGGTAAAAACAAAACTCCTGACACTTCATTCATTTTTCAACAAATTACAGAGAGGGCAAGAATAACCAGACTTTTCCATAATTCTCCACATGATTCTATAAAAATTCCATGACTTCTCCACACTCCTCAGAGTAAATGATGGTTGTGATTTGGCACATACCCTTTAGCTTAGTTGTAAAGACATTCATATAAGCCCTGGGATGTGTTTGTTAGTTTTGAACATCAAACATAAAACATTGGCGTGTTCGAGATTCGGTTAGGATCACCCAACCAGTGCCACTTAGAAACATGCTTGGCTTTGAAGGCAAGGAAAGAAAAAAAGAATTGAATAGAAAAGATGGGTTTGGAGCCAAGTCATCAAGAATAAATGCAAGGAAGTCATCTGAGGGCTGTATATAAACCTATAAACAATGTGCATGTGTACAGTCTTATGTTCTTTGGATTCAAATAAAATAATAAACAGATGCTGGTAAGAATTTCTGATGTTGGGTTGCCATCCAACAGAAAGATGAAAGGGAAGAAAAAAACAACAAAAAAAGAATACTAAGGACCGAACGATGCAATCTTTAGTCTAAGATAGGGCCAGGCTAAACACAGCATTGTGCAGCCTATTCTAATTTCCCACTAAACACTTAAAAAAACAGTCAAATATCAACAAAAAGTCAAAAAAAATTTTTTATAATTAAAAACTAAGACTGACAGCAAGACAGTGGGGAAGCCCTGAAAGGAAGAATAAAGCAGGGGAATTATGCTCCCCAACTTCAAGCTCTACTACAAAGCCACAGGAATCAAGACAATTTGGTGCTGGCACAAGAACAGACCCATAGACCAGTGGAACAGAATAGAAAGTCCAGATATAAACTCAAGCATATATGGTCAATTAATATACGATAAAGGAGCCATGGACATACATTGGGGAAATGACAGTCTCTTCAACAGCTGGTGTTGGCAAACTGGACAGCTACATGCAAGAGAATGAAACTGGATCACTGTCTAACCCCGTACACAAAAGTAAATTCAAAATGGATCAAAGACCTGAATGTAAGTCATGAAACCATAAAACTCTTAGAAAAAAATATAGGCAAAAATCTCTTGGACATAAACATGAGCAACTTCTTCATGAACATATCTCCCCGGGCAAGGGAAACAAAAGCAAAAATGAACAAGTGGGATTGTATCAAACTAAAAAGCTTCTGTACAGCAAAGGATACCATCAGTAGAACAAAAAGATATCCTACAGTATGGGGGAATATATGCATAAATGACATATCTGATAAGGGGTTGACATCCAAATTATATAAAGAGCTCATGTACCTCAACAAACAAAAAGCAAATAATCCGATTACAAAATGGGCAGAAGAGCTGAACAGACACTTCTCCAAAGAAGAAATTCGAATGGCCAACAGGCACATGAAAAGATGCTCCACATTGCTAATCATCAGAAAAATACAAATCAAAACCACAGTGAGATATCACCTCACACCAGTTAGGATGGCCAACATCCAAAAAAAAAACATCAACAAATGTTGGCGAGGATGTGGAGAAAGGGGAGCCCTCCTACACTGCTGGTGGGAATGTAAACTAGTTCAACCATTGTGGAAAGCAGTATGGTGGTTCCTCAAAAAACTAAAAAAAGAAATACTGCTTGACTCAGGAATTCCACTTCTAGGAATTTACCTTAAGAATGCAGGAGCCCAGTTTGAAAAAGACAGATGCACCCCTGTGTTTATTGCTGCACTATTTACAATAGTCAAGAAATGGAAGCAATCTAAGTGTCCATCAGTAGATGAATGGATAAAGAAGATGTGGTACATATACACAATATTATTCATATTATTCAGCCATAAGAAGAAAAAAAATCCTGCCATTTGCAGCAACATGGATGGAGCTAGAAGGTATTATGCTCAGTGAAATAAGCTGGGCAGAGAAAGACAAGTACCAAATGATTTCACTCATCTGTGGGGTATAACAACAAAGCAAAAATTGAAGGAACAAAACAGCACCAGACTCACAGAACCCAAGAATGGACTAACAGTTACCAAAGGGAAAGGGACTGGGGAGGGTGGGTGGGAAGGGAGAGATAAGGGGGCAAATGGGGCATTACGATTAGCACACATAATGTTGGGGGGGGCATGGGAAAGGCAGTATATACAGAGAAGACAAGTAGTGATTCTATAGCATCTTACTATGTTGATGGACAGTGACTGTAATGGGGTATGTGGGGGGAACTTGATAATGGGGGGAGTCTAGTAACCATAATGTTCAAGTAATTGTACATTAATGACATCAAAATTAAAAAATTAAAAAAAAAGAAATATAAGGGTTCTGCAAGTATTTGTGTGATAGAGAAGGAGATAGATATGCTGCTATTGGTGGCTGGCTGCCGACTACTTGCAGAGGTTTAATAAAAACATTTATCTGAATGTACCCAGTGAGTTCCTCAGCTCTGCCATGCCCAAAGGTGCTCAATGAAAAGATGGTAGAAGAAGGTAAATAAAGGTAAAAATCTGTCCTGAATTGGACCACCTCTATTATAGGCTGCAATGTATTAAAAAATCAGTAAGCAAATTTCAAGACCATCTCATACAACACTACCTTCAACCCCTGCCAGGTGAGCAGTAAATCCTCACTTGCTGCAGAATGAGAGAAATCAGACAGCACCATCAGATAAAAGTCTAAACACTCCGACTTCTACTCTTTTATCCCTTCATAAAATAATGTAATAAAAGTAACAATCAAATAAAAATAACAAAGCACGTAAAGAGGAAATCTGGCATCCCATTGGATTTATTAGCATGAATGAGCTAAACAGGGAAGAAGAATTAAGATGAAAAAGGTACAGAAACAGCAATCACATGGCATGTGCATACACATGCACACACCCACACATGCACACCCCCCCCAAAAGGAACATATTTCACAGGAAGCACAATGGAGATATAAAGAGAGACCTTCAGAGTATAGGTAAGAGTTGATTCTTTAGTCAATACATAGTAAAGAAATTTGAGGCCTAGACTGCAAAATAAATAAATCAATGAAGTTCCTATCTCATCTAACTTGAGTAGGCATAACTGTGTGTTGATAGCGAACAGGGCTTTTGGAAAATAGAGGTAGCTAATTAAGCTTTACCATAATGTCAATCACATTCCACTATAGATAAATTGGAAACCTTTTGCTGCATATTCCCTTCTCTTTCCCACTGACCACTTTGACCACGGCTTTTGCAATTCAGTTTCTTTCTTTTCTTCAGCTTGTCTCTTTTGCATTTAGGGCCTCTTCATAGAAATGTGGATAGTTTAGTGATCTTTGCTGAACATTGTCTGGAAACCGTCTATGCTTCTAATGCATTCGGTTCTCTTCCTTCCACTCCTGTTTCAATGTTTAGCTTGTGATCGTCCAATCATTCCGTTCCCTAGCTCTTTGCTCCTATGAAGAGATTGCCCTGCATGTTAGGTATTAAAGTGTGATCACTGGAATATTTACTGTTAACAAAGTCAAACGCTGACCGTCTATCCATCTATCCCA
Source organism: Manis javanica (assembly GCF_040802235.1). Lineage (NCBI taxonomy): Eukaryota > Metazoa > Chordata > Mammalia > Pholidota > Manidae > Manis > Manis javanica. The sequence continues at coordinate 174,256,370 of NC_133159.1, read as the reverse complement.
GCCAAGGTTTTTATGAAAACTTACCTTGAAGCTTCACCCTCTCAAATGGATCCTAAGAGACAGAGGTCCCTGTCCTTGGTTGTGGCCGACTCTATTGGGAGTACATGCATTTTAAGCAGTTCCCCTGAATATCACAGTCCTTGGTACTCAGAATCTCCCTTGACCAGCAAGCACAGTCCCTGCACTTAACTAGATGTGTCTCCTACTCTCTACTTTATTGAAGAGGATCTTGCAGCCCAAGGACCACAGCAACAAGGGACAGAGCACCTCCCTCTCTTTTTCTGCTCAGTTATAGTGCACGGCAGACGTCTGGCTCTCCTGTCCCTTGAGCAGAGGGATTAGTGCCTTTCTGCATTTGAAACTTAGGTGAGTTTTGTTTTGGAAAACCATGTCCTTATGGATGAGATGAGACTTTCTTCTGAGGTAAATAGCATCTTACTGACATAACTATCATTGTGACTTTGGGAAACCATTCTAAAATACAATGTAGGAAATGGATTGATGACAAGATAGATGAAGTATAATTGAAATCCAAGTGAAATACCGTGTTAGTTACAGATGAATGTGGTGGAGGTGGGAATGGAGAGAAGCAGGAAAAGTCTATCCTTATTTAAGAAGTAAAATTCTCAGGAGTTTGTGGTAACTGGGTAGGGAGGGTTTGAGAAAAGACAGAATTGAGGCTTAGGAAATGCATTAAGTAGCTGGGAACAGAAGGAGAGATGGAAGTTTGAGAAGAATAAAATGAATTCAGTTTTGGATGTGATAATCTAGAGAAACCTGAGAAATATCCAAGCAAAATGTCCAAAAGTCAATAATAATTTTCTTCTGAAGCTTATTTGCCATGATTTTCTTCTGTAAAATGATGATTCCCCATTTTTTTATTTCTCTATAGTATTTACAATGGCTCAGTAACTTGAGTCACCACTTAGCATAATGTTAGATATTTCCAAAGTAGTTAAAAAATCTTTGGAAACTTTAAATGAGCTTCCTTTTTAGGTTGCAATATTTTTTGAACTGCTCTATGGCATTCAAATTTGGCTGTATCTGTTTCCTCTGTCAATCTGGCTCACACCTGGCCTAAGGAATATTAATTAACTCTGTGTCTTCAAAGTGTGTGTGTGTGTGTGTGTGTGTGTGTGTGTATTTTCTTTAGTTTCTGAGTCCTTATCTGACCATCTGCAGTCAATGGACCATTCAACTTGACCTTACAAATTATACCTGTATTGAATGATTGTCCACAGAGTTGTCTTATGTTTCTCACCAAACCCAGCACGTCCACACTGATTGGATTAGAACAAGGATCTACATAATTCTGGTTCCTTTTTCCAATTTTTTTCAGATAGTTTAACTGTCACTGTTGAGAACTATTTAAGATTAACTGTGACCCCCTGGTAAAACCGGTAATTTTAAGTAGAGATGCCTCTTTTTAATAAAAAATTATTGAGGTAGAGAGATGTTTCTTGGTACTAGACTACATATTGGAGCAACTGCTGTCTTTTTCTCAGATTCAGTGTTATGTTTCCAATGTTCTCTACTGGACTCGAGGCAAAAGTAATCTGGTACACAATAACTTCTTCAGAAATGCCAGTTATTATATCAAGTCAACACAATTCAACAAGTTGCCATGGATACTTAGAGTTATGTGGTACAGAACGCACTTGTCTTCCATTATTACTCCGTTGATTGAAATTCTCCATGTGGACTTAGCAGTTACTCAAAAAGGCATTCCACTTGTGGACACAGAAAGGAAAAGATTAGACGCATGTCCCAGAAAGCGATAAAGAATCCCTCTGATAGCTGACATCTTCTTTGCATTTCCTTCATTTTTCTTTACTGAAAGAGAACAAAATTCTTTTCATTTTTCTACTGGGTAAAGTGGAAGATGTTGGCTCACAGCTCCAAAGCTCACATATTCAAAGAGAAAGTGAAAATATAAATAAAAGAAAAAACATAAACAAAAACATAAGCAAGGAGAAAGTGAATTTATTTCAGTACCAATTATAAATTACTAGGGATGGATTTGTTTTGCTTTGGCTTGAATGAAGTTCTTATCCCTGGCCCAGACAACATCTTCAGGCAGGGTGCCTGCTTGCTGCAGCTCTGTAAATCCCCTAAAGGCTAGGAAGTGTGCAGTGGGCAATTATCTGGGGACAGAACAAACGGAAGAAAGAATGAATGATTCTCTGAATGAATATACGAATGGATTCAGGGACGTGTAATCTAATTGGGGCGATACCTAGGAAAGTCACTATACGAAAAGACAATACAGAGAGAAATTTTAAGCCTTTCATTATTTTTGAAGTTTCACTTACAGTAGGAGGTAGAAACTTGTAAGAGACTATCACTTCCATCAAAACACAAGATGACCTAAAAATTATGCTTTTCTTTAAAGTCATCAATGTGGATGCAAAAATGCCTGAAAGAACCAAATCGCAGAGCAGGGTGAGCTCTTCTCAGGTAAGCAAAAGCAGGGAATGTCGGTATATTTTGAGCATTTTTTTCATTTTAGCATGGATGGCAGATGCAGCAGGAGGCCTGCCATCATCAGAGACTGATGAGACGAAGAAGAACCAGCTGAAGTTCAAGGACAGTGTGGGCTGATGGGATGGATTGGCATCTGGAGCTCCAAAAGCAGAAATAAATCTCTCACCTGTCATTCTCTCTCATGACGATGTTGCTAAGTGTCAAGGGGCAGAGCAACAGAGTGTAGAGAGAAGCGACAGTCTCACAAAGACCCAATAATTGGGTCTAAGGACGTAGACTTCTCTCAGCCTAACTTAATCCAAAGGTAGATTTTTTTAAGTAGCCAGAAAAATTGAAGTAGTGTACGCATTATGGGAAATCATGAATGGACTCATTTTTAAAGCTTTTTTTAAACTCCTTAATATTATTTTTAGTTTACAATTTGACAAAACATTCTGGAATGAGATTGTTTTCTGGCTAGAGCAAGGAGAAAGGGGGGTCTTTATTAGTTATTCTCAAATAAGTGCAAATCCATATACTTTGACAATCCAGTGAGTAAAAGATAGACCTAACATCAGCTTGTGAAATGAGGTACTTATATTTATGAGGATAGAAGGTAGACTATGTGGCAGGATAAAGAAATGCTAACTCTTAGTGGCTCCTCACAGTAAGAATTTCTTTCGATGACAATCTAGAAGCTTTCTTTGCAGCTCTCTTCCAAGATCATCTTGTTACTAGGCCATTCGGAAGACATGACTTTCATGAACCTTATAGAAGAGGAAATCTGGGAGATACTGAGGGATGATGTTTAGATGTCATTAAGTAACATCGCTTCTGCTTACACTTCACTGACCAGAATTCTGGTCTAACAAAACTGCAAGCGCCACCTGGACATGGAGTCTTCCAGTGGGCCCAGGAAAAAGAGATAGTGCCGGCGTCCCTGAATTGATTTATAACTCATGTCTAAAAATTTAAGCTTACTTCTACACATTGACAAATGGGTGAGCAAGTCCACAAACACATACTTTAAAACACGCTTCTACACCTATGACTACAATAATTTTTCCCTTGAGAGTATTTAAAACATAATCCAGAGAGACAAAATATCATCCCAATAAGAATCTCTCCAGGAGATGGAATATGTAATTTGTCTAGTAAAGTTTAGGTAATGTAAATCGATGAGCCTAATGCATAACTGAAAATAAATCTCATTATAAATTATATAATTTAGCTCTGCATAAACTAAAATATTTGTGCATGTCCTGACATGAGCTTTATACTTCCATCTAGTTTTATAAAGCTCATATCACTGACAAAAGAGACTATAAAGTAATACCAACATTATGTTATAAGATCCTTATCTGCCCGTTTTTCCAAATGTTTTATCACAGAACAGCATAAGAAATAAGAGCAGAGAATTCAAAAGAACTATTGACAATGCTCTAGTAGGGATTGTGTTTTTTCTGATACCTTAAAGAATCAAAACTCTTGCATCCAAATAATGAATAATATGAAATCTCCAGAACACAATGATAGCTGATTTATCAATAATATACATTCATTCACTACTTAAATACCTTGAAATTTCAGGGGATCATTACAACCCCAGAGCTCATTTTTGGCTGCCAAGAAAATGTCCATCCCATTTTTTTTAAACTTATTTTTGGCCATGAGGACCATGATAGAAATATGAAACTCATAAAAACTATGGAAAAGGACAAATTAACAACCATCTCTGTAATTCCAATGTTCAGAGGCAACGCCAGAATTTTGATTTTTTATAATTTATTTAAAATGTACATATGGAACATAGGTATCATTGGTGGCTTCTAATTTTTTGCTTAACATTATGATAAAAATTTTCCCACTTTATTTTACCCATGTCTATGTAGTAACCACCACACGGTTACACCATAATTTACTTAACCATTCTCCTAATATTAGACATTCAGACATGAGGACAGTTTTTTGTACTTAAGAATCTGAACTAGTAGTATTCATCAGATCCAGCAATTCCGCTTCTGAGTATATACCCACAGGAAAGGGAAATAGGATCTTAAAGAGATACCTGTACTTCGGTTTATTGAGCATTATTCACAACAGCCAACATGGAAGCAATGTGCCTATCAACAGATGAATGGATAAAAAAGATGTGGTGTATATAGACAATGGAATATTACCATCCATGAGGTAGAAGGGAATTTTGACATTTGCAACAGCATGGATGGACCTTGAGGACGTTTTGCTAAGTGAAGAAGTCAGACAGCGAAAGACAAAGACAGATACTGCAGGTTATCACTCATACGTGCAATCTAAAAAAGCCAAAATCAAAAAACAGAGTGAAATGGTGGTTACCAGGAGCTAGAGGGTGGCAGAATAGAAATGTTTAAGGGTGTAAATTTGCAAGTAGTAGACAAAAATGTCTTAGACATCTGAAGCACAGTACAGTGAATATAGGCAATATGGTATTATAATCATTAAACTTGCTAAGAGACATTATCTTAATTATTCCCACCACAAAAAAGATATTATAATTATGTGACATAATAGAGCTGCTAACCGTACCTAGAATGACAATCATACTACAGTATATACATGTATCAGATTAACTTGAAACTGAAATGTACACCTTAAATTTATGCAATGTTATATACCACATATATTTCAATTAAAAAAATAGTATTTATCACCGTGTACTCAGGAGAGTTTCTAGAAAGAAAATTCTAGATTCAAGGGTAAACATTTTCTTGAATTCCTAGGTTTCCTTTGTGACAGTTAAAGAGAAAATAATAACTTCTCATGACAGCCGTTTTCTTCCTGATTTAATAATCCCCAGGGCTGCCTGTCTCCTCATTGACATTCCCTTGCCAACCTAACTCATCCTTATCCCAACATGATGCACTCTGTGCTCTGTTCCTGAAAACTATGCAAATCTTAAACCGATTAAAAATCTCTTTTCTGTCCTCTGGTGTTCTACAGCTTACCAAAAATTTTCTGTGATCTGATTTAAGTATCCTGAACATACTTTGCAAGATTAGCATTCTCATTTTTGCAAGGGAAAGAGGAGAGAAATGTTAAATTTCTTGCTTCTGGTTCTAAAATCAATACATAACACAGTCAGAAATTGGATTTCTACTGTCTGCCTCCTAGGGCTTTTTAAAAAAAATTATTATTATTCTTGGACTGCAAGATACAGCAATTCATGGAAATTATATTGTTTACCTTATGTAACAAAATGCAACAACTCTGGTCCTTCCTTTCAAAAGGGAGAGCAACGTTACACCAGATGTGATTTAAATGTAATAAAAAATCGCTTGACTTGTAAGGTAGGAAGTATGTGGTACCCTTTTCTAGTGTCTTCTATTTCTAAACGGTAAACTACAGCTTTTTCTTAGCACTGTGTCTGTGATTTCCGAGGAAAACTTGGAATCAAACCTTTTTTTATTGAGGGCTCGTTTCTTCATGTTTTAGAGATTTTCTTTTGAATTATGAAAAGAAAATCCTTCTCACATAAGTATAAACAAAACCTGCTTTTGTCACTAGCACCTTATAGAAACCAAAGATGAACATTAAATTACTCTGAGCACCTGGCTTCTTGCCAGTAATTATTCAGTATGAAGTTTAACCAAGTTTATCTAGCATGTGAAGACCGTGCATACACAGCTAAAGGGAAAGACATGGTTAAAGTAATTATCTGGCATATTCCCACAGTGTAGACAGTCAGTCTGGCTCATTTGGACCAAAGAGTAATAACCCAGCACATTCCTTTTGCCAAAAGGAGTTATTTGCCAAATCATCTCAATGTGCCTTAACAGATGAACATGAAATCTACAGGAAGCCAAGAGAAAGAAAACATGCCTGAAGACAGGACGACATAAGGAAAGCCCCAGAAGAAAATAAGCTGGAAATCAAGACGATTGCCTTTAAATTCTGGACTTGTGAATGAAGATTCTAGAATCTCTTCATCTTACTTCTCTGGCTGCTTTGTTAATTCTTCCCTCATAACTTATTTTTTCTTAGATGTCTTTTCTTCCAGGATATGAAGATCAGAATTCTGTATATAATCTGAGCCCTATGGTTTGCTTGGAGATTAACTCAATGTGCTAGAGAAGCTCACCTTGAAATTTTCTTCTGCGTTGGGTATGAGGATAGGAGGAGAAAGAGACACTGAGAAGCACCGCGCCGGTTTGCCTGTGAAGTGGTAGTGCGGATCTGCGTTCCTTGTGTTGACAATCGAAGACCTATTTTGCTTGTTTTCCCCTTTGCTTCAGTTTCCTTGTGTTGGTCTCTCAAAGGAAGTAACGTGGACCAACCACCACCTCGAGGTTCCATGGAGAATAGTGTCATTTATTCTAAACATTAGGTTTTTCATTTCTAGTACCAAAATAGAATTGATGGCCACTCTTTCATCTTTATTGCTTTACTGACATAGGCACTATTTCTGGAAAGTTCAATTAGATTTTCTTTTGCTGTTTATTCTGGTGTAGCCAACTGATCAAGAGGACAGAGTCTGGAGGCAATTTGCTCAGGTTCAAATATCGCCTTCATGGCTTACTAGCTATGTGACCTTACTCATCTGTTCTGGTCTCAATATCCTCCTTTTCATGGGACAGGTAATAACAGCCTCTAATATATAAGAATCCTATATGAAGGATAAATAAGATGATGTGTACAAAAGCTGACTGCATGGAAATCCATCGATATGTACTATTAGAGATGGTGGCATGTAGTGGTCAAATCTGTATATCCACTAGACTGAAATTTATTGTGGGATTTTAGGCAAATATCTTTCTTAACCAAGATGTGAGCAATGACCTCACAGGAAGGCGTTATGAAGATTAAAGATCTGATTCATGTAAGGTGTGATTAGAACATTGCATGGCCTATGGCATATGCTCAATAAAATTAACTATTACCAATATTATTTATTCATGCATGATGAAAGAATTTTCCAAGGTAAATGGAAAACAAGACGTAAAACACTTGAAATTCTACCTTAAAAAGGGCTTCATTGTAGATCACTTACAAACAGTGCTGCATGCAAATATATAGTAAAATAAAAAGTAACTAGAAATATCTCAACAATGAAAACATCATTGGCAAATGTACTGTCAGTCTCCCCTCTGAGGTGGGATGTAAAAGACTACAGATGGTAATTAGATTCAAGCTCCACATTCTATTTCCAGAAGCCAGTTTTATGTTTGGGAGGTAGAAATGCATTCTGATACAAGCCAACACCCACTTTTCTCATTTACTCTAATAGTGAAGTGCAGGCTACTCCCTACCCTGAAACACGGAGTTTGTATTTATACCAGGTGAACTGGAACTGGGGAACCCAAAGCTGCTTAGCTAAAAACCTAAACTATTGCTGAGCATGCATTTTCTCCCTTCAAAATAATTGCTTTCTGAACTTTCATAACTGTGTACTCATCTTTGCGGAGTAACCAGAGATAATCTTGGAACCCGGAATACGTATAACATGAAAAATAAAAATTAACTATTGAAACAATTCAAGCAAAAAAGTAATATACAATGTTTGTTACATCCTAAGCACTTAGTAAACATTGATGAAAGAATGAATGTGGGTGGGCTTCCAACCATTTTTTAAAAAGTTGGCGGAAATTGTGGATTAATGAAATTGGGTTGATGGGTTTGGCTGGCTGATACACAGCTCTCTAATTTCCTGTACTGTTGCATAGAAAGAAGGCTATTAGCGTTTCACAAAACAGTAAAAAAAGGAGAAAATGATTTTCACTTTGTCAAGGAAGAACAGATTCATTATTTATATATTTATATATACATGTGTGTGTATATATATATATATACACACACATGTTTGTATATGTGGTTATATATACATATTTTTGTATATATGGTTATATATACATAGTATATAGAGTTACATATATATACTATGTATATATTGTATATATGGTTATATATATATTTTATGGTTATATTTGCTAGATGTGAAATGCATACTGATACATACACTTAGTGAAGTTATCCACCCTGAACTACAGCTCTGTGAGAGAGTGTCATCCTGGCTGTGAGCCCTAGACTTTGAGGATAACAACACCTATCAGTCTATTTCTGCATTTTGCTTCAGCAGAGTTTTAAATCAGTTGGTCTAAAGCAAAAAAAAAAAAATGTTTAAATGTTAAAAAAAGGCCCGTGACCTTGTTTTGAAATGCAATTTATATTTCTTCTTAGCTCCTCGGATCCCTTGGTGGTATTTGAAGCTTTTGTAATTAGCTTAGAATCACCTTGGTGCAACTTAAATGGTTGGCACTTACCGAATAGAAAAAGGGAAGAAAGAGGAATTGAAAAGGAGTATATTTATAACCTTGGTCATAGGTATTCTAGGAGTGTTTTCTGTTTTAATAATTAATTAGCTTATCAGTTCAGAAACGTTGAAATGACTTTTGGAATCCCAGGCTCGAAGGCTGTTGGCACCATACATGTTTCCTGAACTGCAGTTTCCTTAACTTGCTGTTTCACGTTTTTTTTCCTTGAAACTAAAATCATTTAATGAAATCTGACACTTCAAGGCCACTGACTGATCTTCTGAGCAGAAGGAATGCAAAGGTGGCCCATTCCATTAAATTACAGCCCCTGTCCAGGTTGTGAAACATCATTTGGAGGTAGACAAAGTACGCTGCAGCCAGGAATGCAAAGAGACATAACTAATAACAAGGAGAAAAAAGAATAATACGAAAAAGTCTGAAGGGAAAATAAGTTCAACACGCAGAAGAGAGAAGATGGGGAGGTGGGGGAAGGAAAAAGAACATGTGCAATTTTTTTCCACTTATTCTATTTCCTTTATGTTCCTTAGTTCAGGGCCGCTGGTAGAAGATTGATACATTTATTAATTCTCCATGCAGAAAGACAAACAGTGGACTCAGTCCAGGGGGACTGAAACGTCTGGCCCCAGGTGTCCCTGCGGAATCTTCCAAAGCTGCCTAAGGTCTTTGACCACACAGATCCATTTAAGGAATACGTACGCATTTTCTAAAATCTCATTTAGACTCATACATAAAATAAAATCATCCTGTCATAATGCACTGGTTTTCTCTGGTTCTTCTTTTTATTTCTCTCAGTTAATTTAAAATGCAGGGCTAACACAAAAGACAGAGAAAGGGATTTCAAGGATATTCAAGACAGTCTCTGAACACGACTTTTTTAAAATTGCAAGAACATGGTAAAATAAACCATTTCTTTCTGCATAAAGTGATATCTATGCCTTCTCCCTTAGAAACAACTTGAGAAAATATTCATGGAGAGAGATTTTCATCTATTTTACATGTCTGTTAACTTAAGATCTGACTGAGGGAACTCCAAGTTAAAGAATCTATTTTATTAGGGTTATCACTAACTTTAAAAAAAGCAGAGTGAAAATTATTGTTCATCTGCTTAATCTTTCTTTTTCTTTGGAGTGGAGCCCACTGGTTTTCCTTTTTATAATGTGGCTTGGATCTTAGATGCTTAGTGGGTCTTACTAAGTTTCTACCTATTAGGTGAATATAAATGGGATCATATTCCTGTAGCAGGCACTTCTCTTTTCTCTAGTTCCTGCTGTCTTTCTGACAGCAGCAGCTAAAGGAAAAAAGAACAGTTGTATGTGAAGTTACTCTGATTTTAATTTTGGTTTTGAAAGTAGGTAGATTTTGTTCAGTTGTTTGAGATGCCTTTAGGTAAATTTCTGAAACTTCCTCAGCAGAAGATGAGATTAATTATTACTGTTGTATTAAAGAGCATCCAGATTTTGAGAAAGAAAATATATTAGGATATTATTAGGAATGAAAAAAATCACCATTTGAAAATGAATTTATATATAAACCTGAAAAGTAGACTGTTTCAAGGTTTGAGTTCCAGATAATGAATTGGGAAGGGTGTTATTTTACTGAAGTGTTCTGTTCCATCTGTTTATGTTATTAAGTAAAATGAGATAAAGTATATATTCAACTCTTTAAAAGAGACAGAATGCATCATTTTAAGTAATTAGGTCTATTTATCTTAACTTTATATTTCTTGGGGCCGGTTCCTGAAATAGACCATGAAATCAACCTATTTGTAAGATTTGAAAAAAAATGAAAAGATTTTCAAACTTGGCTGAACACAGAATTTCTAAGATAAATTCTCAGTTTATTGCATTAGATAAAAAATTTTAGAAGTATGATTTTTATGTGTAAATTCATTTTATTATTTTTCAATATTCTAAGATTCACATTTTGGTAAACAAACGATTAGTTCTAGGCTAATTAAAATATTTGGTGGATACATAAGATTATACTTGTAAATATGTACATAAACCTAATATAAAATATGACTAGTGTCTGTATATACATTTACATAGTTTCATATATATATAGTTTATATGTGTGTATATATATATATATATATATATATATATATACTTTGATGGTTATATTTGTTAGATGTGAAATACAGATTGATATAAAAATTTGTGATATTACCTACCCTAAAGTTTAGCTCTGTGGAAGCTCTGGTTGTGAGCCCTTAAGACTTAAAGAATAACTATTTAAAAAGTCAGTAAATACAAAATCGTTTTAAAGTTTGAATTCTAATTTGCTGTATGTGCCAAATAGTTAAATACCAAGATTTAAATGCAGTAAAAGCAAATATAAGTGATGTGTTAAAATAAATTTTAAGTGGAAGTTCTTTTTAAGAATGTCATTAAGTTAAGTAACAGTAAGGGGAATATTTATTATTCTAACTGAATTAAGACTCAACATTCTATATAACAAAAAACAAGCCAATAAACAAATGAGACCAAAAGTCAAGGTGACCTTTGAAAGACAAGCTAGGGAAAATATTTTCAACCTATGCAGAAATAAATTATTAATGTCTATAAGTGTATAATGTCTGTAACAGAAAGTCAATTGGAACTCAGTCTGCATCCCAATAATAAAATTGCATTAAGACATGAATAGGCAATTCACAGAAAATGCACAGATCGCTAATAAAATTTTAAAAGGGATCAAACTTAGTAATAAGAATACATATTAATTGATTAATGAGATTGAGATATTATTTTTTATGCATCCATTTGAAAAGAGTGATAATACCCAGTGAGACAACTTTAAGAAAAACAGTCTTTTGCTTTTAAATGTCGGTGGAAGTTTATAGTAAAACTTTTGGTGAGCCACTAGCCTATGTCTATCTCATTATATCATTATATTTATGCAACAATTCTAGTTTCCCATAGAAATATAAAAACAAATGATACATGTGCAAATATGTTTATTTCATCTTTATTTTTAAAAGGAAAAAATTTGAAATTTTGCACAAATTATAACTAAATAATAGAATATAATGAGCTAAGCTGTCTGCCAATGTCCCTGTGGTCTGGTACGGATTCTCTGTTCAACTGCTCTTGTCAATTCAAACCAACTCTCAGAGGTGGGGGGCCAAGGAGTGATGCTGAATTATCAAACTCACTTTCTTATTTCTGTCTTTCTCCCTGTGTATCTCTAAGTCTGTGTGCTTATAAAATGGGAGTATATCTGTAACTATTTTGGATCATTCTGTTCCTGTCTCTCCCCCAGAGAGTGACTTGGTCTGGAGCACCCGGATGCTGAGCAGGCGATCCACCCACACTGCTTCCCCATGACACTCCCTTAGGAAAATGCCCTGCCCCAGACTCACAGCCATATTCAAAAGAAGTATGCTCTGTGACCAGAGAGCTTTCCCTACTGTAATTCATAGCACGAAGATACCAAAATACTCAGAAAAGTTGGAGAATTCAGTCAGAAAGCTGACGAATAGAAGGAAGACAGTCACAAAGTGAAAAAATTGATTTCAAGGACAGATGGATATTTATCCAATCTCAGCTCTGCTAGTTACTAGCTTCTAACACAACTAAGTGAATGGATATTATTCTCTCTGATCCTCAAATAATAATTCATAAGTATCATAATGATATTTAATACACAAGTTCATAAAGGTGATCTAACGTGGTGGATATAAAATACTTAGCATAGCCTACACCCAAGGGGAGGAATTTAATACATCTTGATGTCTAGCTGTCCTTCACCTCAGGCTTCTGCTCTGCATTAAACAAGCAGAGAAAATGTTTCAGTTGGTGTATCACAGAGGCAGTAATGAATATATAAGGAAAGAGCCATATCAGAACCTGCCTCAAAGACAAGTGATGAATGATTAAGTACAAGGACATAGCACTGAAATATCAGGCTCTTAGACTAAAATACTTGTTTCTGTCCTCTCTTTTTAATGCAGGATGTGTGGTCAGGGGGCCAAGGGTTGGCATGATCTTTGGCCCATGAGGATGGTATGGATATGCTAGCAGACTGAAAAAAAAAAAAAAAGAAAAACAGTTTCTTGGTTAGGTAACCAATCTATAGTCTATCAAAACTTCATCAGGCAAGAAAGGACCAAGATGGATTGATCATGGGCTCAGAAAGCCAAGAAGAAAACCAACAACTACTGCCCATTTGGCAAGGTCTTCATTCTTAACCGAAAGCTTTAGTCTAGAGCTGTTGAGAAATGCTAAGATGAGATAGACTTGTTTGTGGTGTGGGACTCGACTCGGTGACTCAAAGAACTTTGCTTCGGTGTGGATTTCCCAGATGAACGAATCCATCAGCCATTTATTGACATCTGCTACGGGGGACGGATGAGGGCCAACACAGGAGCGCTCTTGGCCGAGGGGGAGTGTCACTACTGAATCAAGAATGGAGACTGTGCCATCTGCTTCCTTCTTATGTCTAATTCTCAAGTGAAATTTTATAATGAGCATTTGTTTTTCTTCAGTTCTTAGGAAACCTCCGGGCTATGTTTCTCTCTGGCATTTCTCTGGAGCATCTTTTATTCCCCCCAGGATGCTTGACAGACTTCTCACCCTGAACTTCCAATCTGTCTCCCTTCCAAGCCAGCACTGCTTTCCCTTGCACTTCAGAATTTGCCTGTTCAAACTACTATGAAAATCTGAATAGAAATATTTTATGTCGGTTCTTCACTTTGCATCTTTGCATATACAGGCTTGTGTGAAATTTATGCAATGAATGTTCATTAAGCTCTACTGTATTCAAGATACCATTCCATCCACATGGATGTAACAGCCTTAGAAGTCCTTTTCGCTACGAATCCCCTTTCCCTGTTGAGTTTAACACAGAGGAAGTCTGTATCATATCCCTTGGTCTTGGGAGTTTAATGCCATTTTCTGAGTCAGGGCACATTGGTGATATTTCAGATACATCACCCTCAGCAGCACTTAGCAGGTGGCCCATCAGTCCGTTCCTGATCTGTGCACCTAGTGGTTTTTCTACAGGCTATTCTATTCCTGTTTCCAAGGCTGTTTGCTCCGACCAGAGAGCTCTTTCCCCAGACATGGCAGTTATCATCGCTGACATTCCCCAAGGCCGTGTGTTAAAGGCATATTCAGAGTCCGACCTTCATACACACCTCATTTGAATTTGCAAACCCATTTCCCTCTTCCTTCTGGGTTTCCCTCTGCATCGATTGCCATGCAGGAACCTGCTCTGTAATCTGGCTGTTTTCTTTTCTGCATCTCCCCACGGGAATGGAAGCAGCACATGGACAGGATTTTGTCTTTATTGTACAGCGATGGGTTTCCGGTGCCTGATGCAAAGGTGATTCAACAAGACTTTGTTGATTAATGAATAAAGTGTCATCAACCTCAGCTCAGAAACATGTGGATATAAAGGCTGGGTCCTATAGCCTTCACATGAGTTGAACTAATTTTTATGAGTTTTGACAATAACGATAAAAAATTACAATTCTCTACTCTTAAGACTTTTTTTTTTTTTTTTGAGTTTTGACTTCAGGATACAATCCACTTTTGGAAATAGAAAAATCCTGGAGAGGAGTTTCTCTGGGTCACAGATATAGACTAGAAAAAGCATAATTCAATTGCAAACTTATCTAAATAATAGAAAAAATAGAGGAATACTAACTTGACATCCTCAACCCTGAAGATTAAGCGAAGGAGTAAAAATAATGTTTTAAAAACTTGAAACTCATGGCCCGTTTAAGTGGTGAGAAGCAGTTAGTGAGGACTCTCAAACCCTAGCCCCGTGTGCCGGCTCAAGCATGCTAATAGAAGTTTCCATGTTTTAGAACTTGGCAGGGAAATGCTTGTAAAAATAAAAGCCATCCACTGTGAGTTCCCTGCAACTGGATCCTCTGTAAGTTATATTCTTGTCTCTTAGCCAGATCAGGGTGGCAATGAAAATATTTGGAGCTAGTCCTGGCACACAACTTTTGACATTTAGGTACAATTCACTGGGAAAAGAGTCATTTTAGGTTAACCTGAATCTGAAGCCTCATTATATTAGAGCCATAAGCATTTCTTTTTGCAGCCCTCCATTCGGTCTGCAAGCCAAACGTAGACGTGACTGTGGTCCTAGACTAGGGTAGTCGCACATGCTGAGGAGAAAATGAGAGATCCCATTCTGACTTCAACCGTCAGCCCTAGCATAGTCACCGTCTGTTGCTCTAAACCCTTGTATTTAAAAAAATTATGTGTATGATTACCCAATCCAGTGATTTTCACTTTGTCAAAGAGTTCCAATTCACAGCAATTAAAAGATGCAGGGACGTGCATGTACCTTCGTGTGTGTGCATTTTCCTGGAAGGGACAATCAACCTTCCACATTTTCCAAATGACAGACATCCATCCCAGTCTGGGGGGGAGGCAAGGCTGGGGTGATGGTGGCTGAGTCCTTCCGGCAGCTAAGAGGTGAGTAAGTGCCCTCAGCGTCGCCAGTGGATGTCCCTTCTGAAGGCTTTGCGCGTTCGCTCACTTTCTCAAGGTGGAGTTCCAGGCACTGCTTATTCCTGAAAGGGCGGGGTAATCAAGACTCCACTCCTGGCCATGAGGTGGGGACCAAGGCCTTTAGCGCCGTGACCCTGAGCCTCATCCGCCCCTCTCTGACTCTGCCCAAAAAATTTCCCGTAATCTCCCTGTCAATTATGGCAGCTGCCTAAAACCCTTGCAACCAATTTCTTGTCCATTTAACTTAATCAGAGCTGGATTTTGAGGGTTGTAAGAGAACATTCAGGTAAGTGCAATATATTATGACTGGATCTTTCTGTGTTAAGGACAATAAAACTGTATATATTGTCTGTTATAAAAAATATATATATAAGGACTTTAGGAAGCCCTTATTTTCTTTTCTTTCTGACAATTTTTCAGTTTTGGATATTTCTAATCACTTGTATATTTTCTTATAGTATTGTAAAGACATTAATGATTACTTATACAATTTTATTTTAGTGATCCTATTTGTTATCATCATTTCTCTTCTATCGTATCTTTCCCAGCATTGGATTATTTATTTTTATTAATTTTTCATTTGGCCAGAGTGTTTCTTTCAGGAAGGGTAGTTGGGTATTGTATATTCCAAGCCTTGGCATTTCTGAAGAGGTTTCAATATTTTCATTATACCAAAGCAATAGTTTTAAGTCACACACCTGTTTTTATGGGGCCTTTGTAACACCATGTTTACACATACCTTTGCTTATAGGATTTTTCCCCATCTCTTGTTGAAATTTTAAAATAGACATGTGTATATAATGTTTGTTTCTGTAGCTTTTCATTTTCTTAGGATTTGCTGTAACCCTTTAATATGAAGGATCACATTTATTTTCAGCTTGGAGTTTTGTGGGATTTTTGTTTGTTTTATAGGGTTTTTTTGCTTCGGGTATGGCTTTTGCTTTGCATGTTCCGTGTTTTCCTTTTTGCAATGTCTGTCATTGGGTCTACTCTCCCTGTCTCTGTCTCTCATCTGTATTCTCTATTTTCATTTCTTCATTCCTTTTCAGATTCTGAGGGGATGTCCTTAGTTTCTTTGTCTTCATTTCCCTGCAGAATCTATCCTTATATTATAACTGAGCAAGAAGTGCCTTTGCTAGATCCCAGCAGCCGCTTTCCAGCTCACAATTTCTTTTCGTGGCTGCTGTCTCTGGGAGATACAACGCCATCCCAAATCTTTGTGCAAAGGTGATGTTAGCATTTCGTAAAACTTCCTTTGATCCTTCAGATCAGTCCTTTTTTTCTAAACAGAAATATCTTTTTCTTATGCGAATGTTGTTCAATATTGAGCCATGAGATGATGTCAAAAATAATTTGGGATCTCGGTCCATAATGTTTGATGCCCATGATGGAGAAAGGGCACATGAATATTGGCCCTAGCTTTATTTGGTTACAAGTCTAATAGCCTGAGGGAGTTGGGAGGGAACAAGACAGGGGCCATCCAAAAGTAAGCTATTTTTTGGTGTCAAAAGATTTTTTTCATTATTACGTGGGCAACCTGGAGTTAGCTGGGGGAGAGCTCCCTTCTCTAACAGACCTTTGAGTAGGAGCCAGGTGTAGAAGACCCTTCAAATCACTTTCAAGCCGTCTGTGGCTATAAGTCAGGGGGCAGGGCCAGAAGGCCTGGTGGCTACCTGAGTACCTGGAAACAGAAATGTCTGATGTAAAAGTTGAGGTTGAGGATTAAATATCAAGTATACAAATCACATGGACTATATCCTTCATTCAGTAGCCAGCACTTTCCTTTGGGCAATCAAGTGGATGTGTTTTCACTAATCAATCTCTGTCAGGGGTATTTTTTTTTTTTTTTTTTTTTTGAGAGGGCATCTCTCATATTTATTGATCAAATGGTTGTTAACAACAATAAAATTCAGTATAGGGGGGTCAATGCTCAATGTACAATCATTAATCCATCTCAAGCCTAATTCTCGTCAGTCTCCAATCTTCTGAAGCATAACGAACAAGTTCTTACATGTTGAACGAATTCTTACAGAGTGAATAAATTCTTACATGGTGAACAGTACAAGGGCATTCATCACAGAAACTTTCGGTTTTGATCATGCAATATGACCTATAAACCATCAGGTCAAATATGAATATTCATTTGATTTTTGTACTTGATTTATATGTTGATCCCACACTTCTCCTATTATTATTATTATTTTTATTTTTAATAAAATGCTGAAGTGGTAGGTAGATGCAAGATAAAGGTAGAAAACATAGTTTAGTGCTGTAAGAAGGCAAATGTAGATGATCAGATGATCAGGTGTGTGCCTATGGACTAAGTATTAATCCAGGCTAGACAAGGGCAGCAAGACATCCACGGATGCAGAAGATTTCTCTCAAAGCAGGGGGGGTGAGGTTCTGAGCCTCACCTCTGTTGATCCCCAAATTCTCACCTGATGGCCCCCCTGCGACTGTGCCTGTCTTAGGTTGTTCCTCCCTTGAGGAATCTTACCCGTCTCTGGCTAACCAGTCATCTTCCGGGGCCATACAGGGAAATGTAAAGTTGGTAAGTGAGAGAGAAGCCATATTGTTTGCAAAGGTTAGCTTTTTACTTCTTTGCAGATTTATGCCCTGTGGCTTCTATGCCCAGCACTTGTCTCGAGGTATCTTTACCACCTGGAGGAATTATGATACTCGGTAAATTCGATATGAGGCACGAATTCTATTTAAGGTTTGTAATTAGGAAGGAAGAAGAAAAGCTATAGATGTAGCATATGAAGGAAACTTGGGAGGATTGATTATTTCTTTGACATATCTTCTTGTATAGTACCTTAAGTATGTATAGGTTTTAAACTACTAACTAATTTGCACACACATATTAACATAATAGGAATACGGTGACATAAACAAAGCAAATCTATAATTACCAGCCATCTCCAGTGAAGCCAAGAAAACCATTTAGGCACCCTAGGCATTTGTGAAAATTTATCTATGATATGATGGATATTTTCCAACTGTACTTGAACCATCAGACAAATTAAAGCAGCCCATTTCTGGGATCTGTTCACATCCCATATGTTCTTTTAACCATAGATAGTCTATAGTCATGAGATTTTGGGGTGCTACAACTTGCACTCCTCCCAACTCCTGGTTGAGTTCCAACAGTACAGATCCAGTCAAATTCGTTGTCTCACTGTATGCACATGCCAGCCTAGACATCTCCCTCCTCCTTCTTATGGCAAGTCCAGGAGACAGTGGGCTGGATGCAGCCACAATCGCAGCATCGTCCGGATCCCTGTGGAGGCTTTTTGATGATCATCCCCCGGCACGAGTCCTCCAGAGAGTGCTGATGCCGGAAGCTCCTCCTCATATCGTATCTTAGTTCATTTTCTGGGTATCCAAGCTAGGCCTTGATCTTCTGCATAGAAACAAACAGACCCTTTGCCCACACTTTGACATGCCCTCTATACCACTGTGCAGAACTCATTGGAGGTCAGCACACAGTAACTGCTTTTTTTTTTTTTTTTTTAATTAAGAGAAAGGAATATTATCAGAAAAGAGTACCTCCATAGCTGATCATCTGACACCCTTTAAGTGATCAACATTAAGGATATTTAAAGCATGCGTTGATCTTTGATTTACCAATAGTTTTATCCTGTTAAGGAGTAATCCCCCTTTTCTTTCTTTCTTTCTTTTTTTTTTTTTAAAATTTTTAGTCTACACTTACCTGAAGAATACTATGTTTACTATGCTCTCCCCTATATCAGGTCCCCCCTAACAACCACATTACGGTTACTGTCCATCAGCTTAGCAAAATGTGGTAGAGTCACTACTTGTCCTCTCTGTGTTGTGCAGCCCACCCTCCCCTTTCTCCCTCCCCCCCATGCATGCTAATCTTACTACCCCCCTTCTTCTTCCCCCCCCTTATCCCTCCTGTCAGGGGTATTTTTAAGTGCATAAATAAAAAAGAGACAACCGTTCAGATGATTCTGACTGCTCAGTCCTGTTTTCTCTTATAAGCAAGTAGATAGAAATTATTTTTCTTCTGGCTTAAATATAAATAAAAGCATTTCCTCCCATCACCTATTCAGCAGTTTTAGTTGCTCTCAGAAGGTCGCAGAACAGACCATGGGCTTAACAATCCCATGGAGTTGAAGGCTTCAGAACTCCATCTTTTGGGGTCAGAGCTGTACAGGGTGCATCCTAACAAAGCGTTAATATGGGCCCAGGTATAATCTTTTAACGTGCAGGCTGATGATGAAATGAAGCAAAGACATTTCACAAAAAAATGGATACTATAGTGAAGTCTGGAGCTTGAAATCTCCAACCCACTAATGAGCATGGAGAAAATACAACCATATCATCTGACACAGCTTGTGATTGAGGTTGTCACCAAGTAAATATTCTCACAAAGGCCCATTTTTGGGTGAGGCATAGAAGAAGTCAACATTGTGCAATGTTGTTCAAGAAAGAGAAAATATCTACCAAAGGGAGGCGGTCGCAGAGATTTAGGACAGATACCACCGTTGCTCTGGGATTTAGGGGCCTGCATAATGGGTTGCTGTGATCTGGAATTTGTCAGGGTGGGTCCAGGGCACACTGATGAGCTTCCAGGTCGGCTTGCTGTTGTGTTTATCTCCAGGAACATCACTGTCACTCACCTGCTTGTCTCATTCCTCACAGCCACCAGCCCTTCCTCCTGACCCAGACCCACAGTCTAAGTACCATAAATTTGGGGCCATGATTTTGAAACACACACAGCATTACTGTGTCTTCAAAGCAAACATTTATTTTAGCTCAGAACATTTAGTTTAAGCAATGTGAATATAGCACAATCTGTTTTTCTTAGAAAATGACATTTTTTTTCATAAAAAAGACTATAGTAACTAAATTTATTGGAATAACACTAATTAACACCCGCTAAAGGATCAAGGGTTTTTCCTATTGCTTTAAGCCTGAATCAAAGTGTTAGGAGCCACAATACTTGTAGAAAGGCCACAGCTCCCACTGTAACTAAAGGTTGCTAAGTTGTTAGTCTCCATAATATTCCCACTGTAGGTATTGACCTACCTTTGCCGTATCCCTCATCTGAAATAGGAAATTAGTGAATTATTTATCTTGCACAGTCCCTCTAACTGCCTTCTATTCATGTTACTGACTGAAAAAGTAACTTCCATACATCAATGCCTGCTTGGACTCTAACTTACAAACATACTAAAGAAACAAAATGAATCTATTTAAAAAATCCTAGTTCTAAAGGTAGCTACTCAATTATTTACTTTAAATTGGAATTCCAAGGCTGTTCTATTAAATTATCTAAAATATTAAATTGCCTTTAAGTGTTACAAAACCTGTGAATGCCAGCACAGGTTATTGTGCAAAATGGATTAGTACCATGGTGTGATTAACTTTGCATATCTATATTTCTTCTCAACATTTGCATAATTAAAAGTGAATAATTGACAAATACTGTATGACATATCTTATTTGTTGAGTATAAATCTTTATTTTAAATAAAACAAGCTCATAGAGAACAGATTGGTGGTTGACATATGCAGGGGTAAGGGATGTAGGAGAAATGAGTGAAAGGGGGTCAAAAGGTAGAAAATAAGTAAACACTAAAAAGTGTTTGGTCATTTATAGAAACAACTATGTCACTTCAGGAATGGTGGAGATGCTGTCTCACTAGTCTGAAGCTCCTTACAGACAGCTTTTTGATCTGCAAGGTAATTATTCCCCTGGCACTCCCTGGAAACTTGAGCTCATTACTACCCTCATCATAGAGATTTAGATTCCAAGCACTGGCCCCCAGATGAGTTGACCTTGTGATATAAAGTCCCCAAATCAAGGTTAAAATGCTAACCTACTTCATTTCACTCTCGGATTGGCATCCACAAAAATTTACTTAATTGCTTGATTAAATGTTACCGCCTGATTCTATTTCATAGCCCTCTTGGCATCTGGCTCATGTTCTTTACAATGTTGAAATGCTGGGTTTTGCTTATGTTGCTCATCTTTGTCTGGCTTCATAAGTCTTAAGTAATGATGTTTGTTTAAGAGCCTCCTGAATCACAACCATGTTTTATTTCCCTTAAAACTATGGTCAGAATCGACTGCTTTCAAATGGGACTTACAGAACCATAACCATAGGGTATCTGCTATAAATGAATGATTAGCAAGTGAACCCAAAGCAGCAGAATCCAGTATGCAGCTTTCAGCCATTTAAATTCCTTTTAACCTAAATTGCTTGTGTGGAAAGTGATGTCTTATCCAACCCCAAAACCACCAAACCACAGGTGTTTAAGTAAATCATGAACTTCTATTATGTTTCTATTCAAATAGATTCTTTGGGGTACAAGGAAAATACTAGGAAAAACATATACCATGTCACCTGTATCTCAGTGGGACATTTAGTGTTGGCAGCTCTTCTGACTTCCTTTACCCTCTCTAGGATATACAGACCTAAATCCATTGAAATAATTTCTCGGAATTTACCTGATCAATGTTCTTCATCACAGAAACCTTGAACTATTCATTCATGCTAAAGGCATATTCATCTTTCTCTGGCCTTCCTGTGTACCCATCTGAAATCGTCTAATGATATGACAGTGTACCAGGACTTTTCATTATTGCTCTGTTTCCCCACCACTCTGGCCTAAGTCCAGAAATGTGCAGAAGGAGTTTCTTTTGTCACTGTTCTCTCCTGTAGAGCCCTCGGACCAGATCAGCAGTAGTCTTGAGTTCGTACTGATGATCAGACCTAAGAGAAGCACGAGCTCCCCCGTTGCCAGGTTTATAAAGCTTTATGGAAAGAGAGGGCCGAGCAATGATAGAGCACACACAGTGAACGACGGGCTGTGCCACTCCGAGGTACAATTTCTGCGGTCTCAGTCACCCTACACTGAGGACTGATGCGATCGCAGAGACCACGCTGGAGGACACGATCTCCTTGGCTCAGGGAAGCCATAAATTCGAGGCTGTTAGACTTTCATACCTTTAAAGTCATGTAGGTCCCTCAGGCACAGGGGTACCTATCTAGTGCCCGTTCTCTGGTGCAGCTGCATCTCATTGATATCTGCCACTCGGTGCTTGATCAACAGCCTTGACAGTGAGGGAGATGAGCCTCATCTGTAACATAGTCATCGCGGCTCTTTAAACCTGGAACCGGTGTCAGTGTGGTCAGGAGGGTTTAATCAGCGATCCAGTTCTCAGGCAGGCAGTGATTAATCCTTTTCTTCCAGAAACAGTCCTCAAGGGACTCTTTATCCCGATTTCCTAAAAATTGATACAATTTGTAGATTAATCTGTTCTCTGTCTCTTTGCTGTTCTTTCCCTCTTAATCTACCGTTTGGTTTCCACATTTTGCCCTATAGGTTTGTTTATGTTTGTTTGTTTATCAGTCTCTTCCAAGTTCTTCTTTTCAGTGCTTTCCTTTGAGAACCACAGGCATGTGGGTATTTATAAAGGAGCCTCAAGACAGAGTTTATCCATCACCTCTGTTTTACACCCCCTGTGGAGACTTGGACTACCTGGTGGGGTTCTTTGTTCCTGTGCTACCCCTTCCACAGGGGCACACACAGACCTTCAAGTACTGGCTGATTCCCATCCCAGCCCAGGGAAGAGTATGCTGCTCACCTGGACTGTCACAGTGGCCTCAGCACCTGGGTTTCTCTTTTGCAGTAGATTCACCGATCCAGGACATGCCAAGGACCGGCCAGAAGCCACTCATCCAAATATGGTCAAGTTACTGCCGCACATCCACGGGGATAGCTCTCTCTTGCTCAACAGGTTGGCCTCGTGTTTGAGGGATCCGTGTGCGTCAGTCGGTCCCGTCTAGTTAGGCCGTGTGAACCACTGACACTCCTGGGGGTGTTTCTTTCATGCTTGGGGTGGGTCAAACTCTTGCAAGGTTTCATGAAAGCTGTGGTTCCAGGATGAATGGTGTTTATCTTGCTTTTTGTCCCTCTGTCACGCAAAGGGAATAAATACTCCCAACCCAAGACAGAATGGAAGTCAGAAATTTACAGGCACAGGACAAGTAGGGTGGATGATGACCTCCAGACCGCATCATCCGTGAGCTGCTCGCTTCGAGTGGGTGTGTCTAGTCTCATCACGGTCTGTTACCTTGAGTGTAGTCACTAAGTCCTTGCCTCCTTGCATTTGTCTAGAGGATTTGGGAAGCAACAAGGATAATCCCACAGATGTGGAAGATTTCAATTTTTCGTGGCCAGGTGTGCTAGCATGAGAAATTTGATGTTCTTGGATGCCAAATGTCTGGAGAATTTGCATATTAGTGGCCTTGCATCCTCCCTGGTAGCTAGTTCATTGCTGGCTGCTTAGAGGAGGGTCATTCAGATCAACTCAGTCACACCCTAAGGTACTTGTGGTGGAAAGTGTCTTACCCTCTCCAGGTACAGCAAAACACCCCCAGAGCCTGGCACCTGGTAAGTACTGCCTGCTATATATCCTGGCAGTCAAAGCGAATATAATTTAACCTGTATGCTCTGTGACTAAGAAGTGGAGAAACCTACAACTGCTCTCCAGAATCTTTATTAATTGTTGAACAGTTTAGTACTTGAATGGTCCTATGTTCAAGATGATGCAAATCGGTGGCAAAATATCTCTGCCTGTAATGAGGATTTGTTCCTCACTCAACTTGTCCCTTGCAGTAGGTGAGATAGAAATTTGAAAATTAATTGCAGCTATACCCACCCAGAACTGCTATTTGCCAGTAAAAATTAAGTATCTCTGTCCCAATTGCCTAATTAACTAATATTCCATAAAGCACCAGAGCAGACTTTGCTAATATTTCTCTACTCGATTTTGACGCACAGGTACTCAGTAGGTTAAGTTAATGTCTATCAAAATGGTGTATGTAATAAGTTTGCTATCAGGTGTATCAGTCTCATTCCTTTTATATTTAGGCTATTTTAACGTTTTCAAGTTGCTTCTATATACTTTATGTTTTTGTATCTTCTCAACTACCATGAGAGTAGAAGCAAGACAAGTACTGTTTCCACTTTGCAAGGAGAAAACTGCATGGTGAAGTGACAGCCCGGGAGCTAGAACTAAGTACTGACAAGCGACAGAGCCATGACAGCACCCCGGAGCTTCACACTCTGTACCTGGTGGAGATCATGTAGCACGGTCCTCCCTACTAAAAAGAAAGCTCTGGAAGACAAATGACCCTCCCTTCAAATCTCTGAAAAGAAAACAGCAGTGATTAAAAGAATTTCAGTAAATACGAGTGGAGGGCAAAGAAACCCAGACCTGATCTCAGAAGTAGGAAAAAGAGAAGAAATTTTGTGGCGCAGTAAGGTTTATTCTATGCCAAACTTTAGTTTCGCAGTTGTTTAATTTTTTTAGTCAAAGCCATTCATCTTCCACGGGGATCAAATAAGCTGGGTGGTACAACAACGGATGTACGATTCATTGGGAGCCAGGGAATGGCGTTAGGAGGTAAAGGGGGTGGAGCTTGGAAACGCAGGCTTGGGAGACTTGCCTCGATCTCACCACAGGGCTCAAGGGAAAATATTGTTTTTCCTACAAAGTGAAAAAGAGAAACGTAGGCTTCCCCTTAAGCAGCTTTGTGCACCAGGGATTCCACTTACGGAAACCAATCCCCCTTTTAGCCCAAGGCCCCTATCAGTTTCAAAGCCAGACATTTTCTTCTCCTCCCAAGATAAGAGCCAGTATGGGATCTAGTGAATTATCAGTATATGCATCTAGAAGCATACAGGCACAGCCACTTCTGGGAAAGCCAGTTATAAGAAGATTTAGAAGCAAAAATCAGTGCACACTTTTTTGTATTTTACCCCTCTCCCATGCACATAAATCTTCTGTTTTATTAAAACAACTGCAAAACGCTGGATCTAGCTCATGCAGATTTCCAATCTGAAGACTAAAAAATGACCTGCATTATTGTTAAGAATATGAAAAACTTCTCATTGTTTTCCTTATCAGAAATGGGGCAGGATTTTCCAATAAGTTAAATTAACTATTGCACTGGCTATTCCCCTGCCCCTCAGAAAACTGTAAGAAGATATTAGGTTTTCTTAACTGACACTCTTTCTCTGATTTCCTGAGGTCATTGGTATGATGTCCTGTCCCAGTACATAGACTCAGGCACAAAGCTGGGGGAGGAAAGAGGAAATCTAACTTTTTTTTCTGCCAGAGACCAAATGATCGAGAAAAGACTCTTTTTAAACCAGATGAGACTAAAATATTACTGATTGGCAAATCATAACCCCATCCCCATTGTGAAAGTACAAATCCTATATATGATGCAGGATTTCATCGCACAAACCATCTTGTCTATTGCAACATCTGACAACCTCTGAGAAACGTTATGAAAACATGGTGGCAAACTGGTCCAGATAGAGGCTAATTTGAAAATGGGAAGGATGTTTGAATGGAGACTAATTTTTGAAGCATCCATAAAAATGTGAATTTATAATTGAATTTTATGTGTAGCATAATCCTTTGTTTCCCTGTATAATTGTGGAAATTCTGGTAGAGAATATTTAGAAATGGAAATGCACTGTATAAGGTTGGAATGGGAAGTAACTTATTATTGCAAGCTTCCACCCAACTAAAACATTTGTGTCTGGAACCATAAATCTTGTTCCATTATTCTTGTTAATGTTGTTTTTTCCACTCATTATGATTGAAATGTCTTAAATTCCTGAAATTAGGATTCACTGGTTAGATCACTTATGTTGAGATTTTTTTGGTTTAGCAAATGAGCTAAAATCCTCTCAGCCACTGCCTGTTAAATCTTTACTACTCACTCCAATCCTGAGACTGCCATTGACGTCAGTAGAAATCCTTGATATGAAATGAAAATATAAAGAAAAAACAATAAGTATAAAAGGACTCTGTGTATTCGTGTTTATAGTAGGTTACAGATGTACGTAGGAGGCTTTTTGCAAATTAGTCTACTTAAATGTGTGCTTTCGCTTGTACAAATATAGTTTAAGATGAATTAAATATGATTAAACAAGAAACTTGCAGTGGCTGGAAGGATCTTGAGTTTTTCCTCACTTTTTTTTTTCCAAAGGATCTTCTTTACTCATGGAAACATTTTCTGCACGAAGGTGCATTCAAATATTTGTTTTAAAGTGGCCAAGAACTTCCACCTAATATGACACAATGAAGTATTTATACGGACAAATCTAAAATTAAATGAGATGCTGGACATGGCTCGGGTAGTTACATATTATTTTAAGAGGAGCAATAATCTATCCTGAAAAGAACTTAAAATAATAGGTGATGTGCTTTTGTTAGGATGAGAGAACTATGCATTTTTGGAATCAATTGTAATTTCATGAAGCTGCTTAACTGAAAGGATTAAGCCAGGGATGGTCTCAGATTTTTAAACTGGTGGTAACTTGACACTGGTGAAAATAGAGAACTGCATTTATTGGTAAAAATGTAGGGACTACTCATAATGTCAACTGTGTTCAAACTTTCTAATGGCTGTTTAAGGTTTTTTTTTAAATATAACTTTATATAGTTTTTCCCATGTTCTTTCTAAGCTTCTAAGCCTTTAAAGCCTCTTTACTTATCTGTGTGATCTTGGGAGTTACTCAGCCTCTCTGAACCTCAGTGCCCTTTCCTGTGAAAATGAAGATAGCACTATATAAGCCTCACAGGGTAATCAGGATGACTAAATAGGAAACACACGAAAGAAATGTGCTGGGTTACATACAGTGTGCATGTACCAATTAACTGGGTCTAGCCGCATTTCCAGACCTGAACATGGAGTGTTATTTCCACATCTCTCTGATAAATAATCCAAAAAGGGTGTTATACTCTCTGGCAACATAGTTGAAGAATCATTTTGTCTCCATTATCTGAACATTTCCAGGAAAAGCCATTTTTCTTTAAACAAAATGCCCAGATAATTGCCTCCATTTCCTATTAGTGAACTATACTTGATTTCAGCAAAAGTGAGTGTCTGTACACTAGAGTAAAGCTAACCAGAAAAGTCGGTAGCTAACCTGTTTCACATGTGGTGACCACAATTACATTTCATACTGGAGCTTGTTTGCTTTCTTTGCCTGCCCCAAATGGATTCCACGGTAGCTGGGAACTTGCAAAATTATTGCCAGTTATAACTAGAGGAAAAAAATATATTGAGTTTAACTTCATTACAGCGACAGCGCTTGTATCAACAGGGCCCAGCATAAAATGGGAAAGTTGCCGAAATCCATCACGGGACGTGACTGCTTCGATTAGGTGGTAGCGACTGTGGACTCCTGATGCCAGACTGTCTATCGATCCTACTTCTGGGGTCTTCTGGCTCGGCAGGCTGTCAGCTTGGAGACGGAGAACCAAGCAGGCGTGGGCCATGCGCAAGGGGAATCTAACAGACCTCGTTTGGAGCAGGCCAGTCTGGGGAAGCGAAGGATGGCAGGAAACATTAGGAAGTTACAGGCAGACAAGCAAAGTTCTGGGGTGGAATCGATTGATAAGGGAGCATAAGTGAGCAGAACCGAACACCGATTCTAGTTCAGAACCTTTCATTTATTCATGTCATGCTTTTTAAGGCTTTGCTGGTGCCCAATATACTTAAGGTGCAGAGCTGAGTATTGACGTAGGCCAGAGTGGCATTCCTCAGCCTCCGCGTTACTGACATTGTGAGCCCAGTAATTCTTCAGGAGCAGGACTGTTCTTCTGCCCTGGAGGATGTCTGGCGGCATTCCTGACCATCACCCTTGAGATGTCTGTCCCCTCATCCCAGTGAGTCCACTAAAAACGCCTCTGGACATTATTATTGCTCCTTAGGAGATGATGCCTCATTGTGAGTTACTGGTTTAAAGGGTTAAAAAACACTGTCCCAGCACCAGACATTCCGGGACTCTGCTTATGTGTGATTCAGGGCTCACATTATAGCTAGAGAGTTGTCTGATAAAAACAGGGAAACCCTTTTACTGTGGGATTCTACTAAGAATCCCTTTTACCGTGGGATTCTACTAAGAATCCCTTTTACTGTGGGATTCTTAGTAGCTGCTGCTAAGAGATTACCAGATAAGTAGGTGCAAAACTGAGTGGTTCTCCTTTTCACAAGCTACCCTGGCCCTGGGATATTTCTGAACTAATTGCTCTCAGTAGACTGTCTGCTTTGTGAATCCCAAGAAATGGGGCATGCAAGTTAATCGAAACACCTCTGTGTCACTTCATTCTCTTGATTCCTGACTTCAAAAATCCCTGAAGGAAACACTTAACTCAGGATATGGACTGCTGGAATTGAAGCTCAACCATCATTTAAATGTCCAGACATAATCTGCAAGCAGTTCGGTCAAACCCACTGTCCCAGTGCTTGAAGATCTGATGTCACTTCCATCATAGAAGGGCAACCAGAGACAGCCTGTGATGGACTTGCTGGATAGCTCACAGGAGAGGACCCCAGTTCAAGGCTAACAAGATCTGACATGTGAAGTACACACATTTTGCAGGCTGTTTATTGCAAAGAGCAGGACTGCAAACATGTGAGAAGAGAGGCCATGTGCTGGGATGGTGCAAGCAGAGTTCTCCCTCACGCTGAATAAAGACTTTGAAGCACAAAGCCCTCAGTCTGAGGATGGTGGCTGTCCAAAGAATTCAGCACAAAAAGCTATAACACAGAACATTAAAGCAAGCACTGGGCTAAAATACACCTCTGGGGGTGGGGAGGGGCTGGTGGCGAGGTGGGTTAATTTGTTTTTATTTGCTGGTTTCATTCCAAAAGGTGATATTCGGCTTTACCTCCAGAACTGGTGCAGGGAAGGAGACATGCCCCATGAAGCAGAGGTGGACCTTAGCAGGCAGAAACGGGGAGATGTTTATCAAGAGTCCCAGACTCTGGTGAATAACTCCCCATAGGTTCCCTGAGCTTGTTGTTATTAAAGTGGGTTTAAAGCCGATGAAAGCTCCCAGCTCAGGAGCCTCTGGAAAATGTAGTTTAACAGCAGGGAAGATACAGCAAGGATACCCTCCAGTGCAAAGATAACCCCCCTTCCTTCCAGCCACTGCCTCCAGCAGAGCCAGAGGCTTCCGCATTGGACCTCAACCTTGATTTGTGGGATCCTAGGGGAAGAGAAAGTTATTCAAACTCGCAGTACATTCATGCAAGACCCTTATTTCTATAAAAGAGTTCTGCTTACCAGTGACCCTTAAGGTGTCTAATGAGGCACAGGGAAATGGTGAGCAGGGATTCTCATACATGAAGAAATAAGCAAAATGGTAATTGTGGGGCCAGGGCACCAGTCTGAGTGTAACAATGTTTCCAGCAAAACAGAGAGGTCCTTCCTTATCTTAAAAGATGACAGCTTCCTATTGGGCTATCGGAATCCCGCAGTTCCTTCTTTATACAATCTCGTTAGCATATTGCAGTTCTTCAGAAAATGAATTATGAATGTCCTCTTTTCTCAAAACTGCCTATTTATAAATGGTTTTTACCTCAATGGCTTGAGAGTTAAAATAAAAAGGGCTTTATTTGCACTTCATTTGTTCTTCCCCAAACTGGAAACCTGGATATCACTATCATTTCCTGAATTTGAGAGTATCTTCTTTTAATTACTTCTTTTTTTAAAGTGTCTTTTCTTTAGACCTAATAAGCTGTGTCTCACAATCTTCTGTGCTGGGTAAATACTCTGTTCATGTTATGTGTTATGTGTTATGTGTTATGTGTTATGACTGCCAGTGTGACCTCTATGATGGACTTCAAAATCCTGAATACTTTGCTAGAAGGCTAATATTGATATTACATTGCTTCACACCTTATTAACTTAATAGTAACAGTGGGTTGTAACCACAGGAGAATCATGTGGGACCTGTGTTCTGGAAGTTCCCGATGTAGTAATGATCCACAACATAGTTCACTATCATTTCTGTCCTTCCCGTCTCTCCTTTGCTCCCACATATGCTCACTCACAGACAGACATGCTGCCTCCACGACAAACGTACGCGCAAGGCTGCCTGAGTTACTATTGCTATTGTTAGAGTCCTTGCATTCACATCCTCCTTGCCTTAATGAGACCAGGACAGTGCATATTTGAATACTGGGACCACCTTTGGCTTACTGGTGTCAAGATGGGTAGAATGGGAGAAGTTGTGGAAAATGTGGTACCTGTAGAGAAAGAGGTGGTTGAGGAATTAAGGCAGAGAAGCCATTTTGTAAGTGATGCTAATTAAACAATTGCTAGGAACTACCTGCTTGATAAACACTAGCCTTTTACAAAATATTTCCAGCAGGAGCCTATTTGACTTTCAATCTGGCTTCTCTGAAAATCCAACATACAGCTATGTAATTGAGTTAGCACAATTTGGAAAAGACAGTATCTTCTCTTTGCTACGACCCAGACATCCACACTCGGGTGAGAATGAGTAAAGTTATTTTCCCCAATCATAAGATGAAATCAGTTGCCCTTGGAAGATTGAAATGTTGATGAGAGAGAGAAATAGAGATAATATTCCTGAGAGCAGGTGAGTATTGTGAGCAGGTATCTCTGCATTAAGGGTCTCAGTCACTCAAGCAAAGATGTGAACAGGAAGAAGTGATACGTGTCCCTTTTAATCTCCGTGAAGCCTTAGCTTCTTACGCACTCAGTCCCTTCTGGGATTTAGTCCTCCATGTACTGGTATTGATGCACTCAATTTGTTTAAGGCCATATACTGCAAAGGAGACCAGATAAAACAGGGAAACCACAGCTCAGACTAGAGGGAATTTCGCTTGCTAACTTTCATGATCAACTTCAGCTACTGAGTAAGTAAGATGGATTGAACTACCTTGGAAATATCATGAATTTTCTTACATGCTAAAACCCCTAATTCCCTTAGCCAAAGGAAAATGTCAGCCAAGCTAAGCTGCAAAGACACTGATACTCAGAGAGGCTTTCTGTTTCTTTTTTTGTTTCTCTTTATTTTCAATGTATCTAATATACATGAACATACTTATTTTCTTGAGAAAAGCGAGGTTAAATGACCTCTGGCCATTTATCTAGATGAGTCTCTGTATCAAAATATAGCCATTCCATGATCCACTATAAGTGATCTTAATAAAGATAGGAAAGGAACATTGCCTTTTAAACCTGTGTTTTTTCTGGAGTATTTTATTTGTTCATTCCTTTGATTCCTTCACGATGTTTCATTGACCAACACCTGTGTGCTACATATTATCCATTTTGCTGCACCAGAATACAACAGCAGTTGGGAGAATTATAATGTTCATTTCCACAGCACTTGAAATCTAGCAGGAAGCTCATATCTATACTTACTGTCATTCAGTTTTCAGAACTCGACACAGTAATATTTGTAGAGATGAGCTGGTTAATGATTTTTTTCCTAAAAAATCTAAGATTTTGCTACGTATTTGGAATCAAAGAAAGTTTAAATGATGCTATCCTATTTTTTTTGCTAGTATTATGACCATCATAATCTGCAAATATTTGTAAAAATTCTATTTGCATGAACAAGGTGTGATTCTTTTTTTTTTAAGTGTGCCTCTTACCTTGAGAGAGTGTAATCAAGTCACAGATGATAGCTCATTTCACAAAATGATAAGTAATAGCCCAGGAAAACATTAACTACGTGCTGAATATGTGATTTAAACAAGAAGTTATACTGAAGTG
Source organism: Manis javanica (assembly GCF_040802235.1). NCBI lineage: Eukaryota > Metazoa > Chordata > Mammalia > Pholidota > Manidae > Manis > Manis javanica. The sequence continues at coordinate 174,224,531 of NC_133159.1, read as the reverse complement.
CAGAGAAGGGAAGAAACCTGGGGAAAATCAAGAAAAATCCTGTGGATAAGATGGTTCTTCAGCTGGAGCCTGGGAACCCCTTAGCATGTAGCAAATATCAAGGGGCAGCTCCTGGCAAATGAGAGAAGGTAGCAAAGCAAAGGCAAAATGTTGAATAAAGGTCACATTCATAGAGGAAAAATCTTGCTCCGTTTAGTGGAAGAGCAGGGCTTCTGAGAGGGGGGGTGGAGAGAAAGTAGGTGTGATAGAGACAGATACACATTAGTTTACCTGGTACTGGAGGAGAAGCTCAGGCACGCGGGATGATGCTTGTAGCCTATAATTGTTGTCATTTCCTAGGAATCACTTAACTCTGAAAATGTGTGTTAGTATTGGGCTAATAAAAATCATTGAAAGAGAATTAAATGAACATAGGAATCTGAAAGTAAGCTGATCATAAGAACTCAAGAAGCCACAAATAGAAAACTGACCTCTTTCATTTAGTTAAATTAAAATAACTTAGAGAAATGTGAGCATTACAACACGCTTCCAGTTCTCTCAGCTCTTTTCCTATTACCCCCTGCAATTAGCCTCTACAAAAGGAAATGAGTTACATGCTTGTTAAGAAAATTTCTGTTTCATTTATTTATGTTGATTAATACTTTATTTTTATGTACATGTCTCTGATCTGAACAGTGTGGGTCTCAGAGGTCAACCCTATCATAATAATCCATCAGAAGAATAGAAGTCTTTTGAAGTTAAATAATGTGTGTGTTACTTTTGTGGCAAGTTTTTTTGAGTGAGTTCGTCAGTTCGCAAGTGTAAGAATATTCAGTTACCCAGGAAGGGGCAGCTAAAGAATCTCCCCTTGCTGTTAAACTTACCAATAAACTGAAGGTTGTAAGGATCCCAACACATGAAATATTTAATGACTGAATACCTTTTAATGTGATCAGGATATTAAGTATGCATCTTTAATTCCATAATCGTCCAACAGGATAGCATCAGTTCAGCTGAGGAGGAGGCTCAATCCCGATTGCACATGAGAAGTGGTGGGTGGAGCCTACTGATTGCAGAGTTGGAATAATTTCATGTGCACTGAACACAAATTAAGAGAAATGGAGCAGAATGAATCATCATCTGCCCAACGACCTCTTTTCAGTGAAAGGAATTAAACTCATACTTCTGAAAATACCAAAACTAAGACCTGGACCTTACCTGAAAGAAACTATACTTTCTTAGGCTAGAGGGCATGATAAAGTGAATGCAGTGGGAGAAAAACGGTGGGGTTGAGTTATTTTGGCCACTGGGTAAAAGAGGAATGAATTCATTTGTACAACTTAAATGTGAGGAAAGGGATTGCTAAATCTTGGTGGTCTTGGTGGGCTCAGTGTATCTGGCATCCATTAAGATCCAAAATTTACTCGAACCTACAGATTAATTCTCCTGCAGGAACTGAGGAAAACCAGGAGCAGCTGAAAGTTAATCAAGCCCTGATCTCGCCCCATCCTTCTAATCACAGCCAGCTGTGATTTCAAACCTTTGCACTGAGGTTCTCTGGGGCAGCTCACTGTGAGCCCTGGAGGGAGCACCCTCAAGTTTTGAAGGGCAAGAAATAAGTTAATAAAATAAAACTTAATGCCTTCAATCAAGGAACTGAAGAACGGGACCGAGATGGTCCACAGCTTTTGCTGTATTAATCTCTTTCCTCTTTCCCAGCTGCCATCCCTGGAAGGCATATGATTTCTTCCGAATACTTGCTGAGAATCCTTTATTTTAAAGAGTAATACAATTGGGAACAGTTGGCTGTTTATCCACTGGGGAATCACTACTTATCTCATGAGAAGTGTTCGCTTATAATGCCTAAATACATTTTTAAAAATGTGTATTGGTATGGTAATGGGACAAATGTCATCCAAATGAAGGTGAAATTCCTAGCCTGAGCTTAAAGAAGTCAAAACACAGTTGAGTACACATATCTGAGCCCAGCCAGTAAGTAAACTTAATGAAATACTTTACCAACAAAGCCATAAAATTTGCAAAGGTGCTTTACATAAGGCCGGTGGTTTTGCAACTTTACTTTTGTTTATTGATGTCCTAGACAAGTGGTAGTGTGACAGACAAAACGGTCTGATCATCTAGCTATTCTTCCTTTTGTCTTTCCCCATCCTTAGGATAAAAGCTGGTAGCTACACCTTTCTGAGCCAGTTCTCTTTCCCTGGGAAGTGTCTCCCCTGTAATTCAGCTCAGAAACTTGAGCCTCCTTTCTCTGTTCACAGAATTGTGAAATTATTTGTGTATCTCCCTCTTCTAAGTGTCTGTAACATTTCTGGACTTCTATCTCCTTCAGGGTTACTCTTCATAATTTTTGGTACACTCTTGAGTTGGGATTTTCTGGCACAGGCAGCAAAATACCAATATCCCTTCTTGTCAGTTACTGTAACATTAGAAATCATATTCTGTCCACTAGACTAGACTTCCTTCTATCATTAAAATACCCCAGAATTTACAAAAACATCATGCAAACATGCACTTAGCTCCCTATGCCTTCTACTGCAATTTAGGATTAAACTCTAAAATGAAAACATAATCGATAAACCGATGTCTAACTTATTACAAAATGATACCATAGAAATCATAAGCTTATTGATCATGTTACCATATCTAAACTTCTTGTGAGGGTGGTGATTTGGGCGCTTAACTCCCCCCCCCCCCACCAAAGGAATATTCAAAGAACTAAGAGGAAAGCATGAAAATCTGATTTAGGAAGAAGGGAATGCTGCCATCCATGTATAGAAATTTCAAAGAAACACTTGATCATGAAGAAATAATAAAGGATAGATCAATGAACCCATAATTCACTGAATGTAAGAGAGCTGATTAAATGGCAATTACATGCAAGATATGACTTCCGTAGAGCCACATCAAAATCTCCTATCGCAAAGCTGCAAAACTTGTGGGGTCCATGGCAGGATGTGGGACCATGGGTCAGCCACAAATCCAGATCCTTGCCAATATTTCGGAAAGCTCTCCAGCACAAGAGAATTGAGAGGGAGGGCAAGACCCCACAGAAGACGTAGTCCTGCTTTTCATTTGACGCAGACAGAAGTGGTAGGTAAAGTAAGGGCTCGGCCGCACCTGTTCTTAATCACAGACACCAGACCTGACAGATAATGAGGGCGCTGCTCTAAGAATCTTTGATCACTGCAACAAACAAAAGAAAAACCTATATAATCTCCCAATACTTCACAAGTAGAGACACATGGGGATGAGTAGAGCAAAAGGCAACCAGACATGCAAGAAAAAAGTCATACAAAGCAGAATGACAGATTGTTTGCCTGATTTTCTTCCCCAAATCCCATTGAAAGGAAAACAAAGCTATTTAAAATAGTGAAGCCATGGTAGTGGTAAGGATAAAAGATAAAGGGTGCTGTCAATGATTTAAAAAAAAGAACTTTCTTTAAAGAACGAACATGTGGTGTAATTTAGATGGGTAAGTGAAAGCCAGAGCAAAGCCTGAACCCGAGCTGATACCCCTTCCTACAAGGTGCTGGAGGATCTAGTCCAAGGTGAGGGCTGCTTAGCACAGAGAACAGGGCTCTCCTGAGAAGCAGGAAGCATTGCAACTCCCTGGAGGGTAGCTCCCGGGCATGTCCCTTTCTTGAAGGAACGTGAAGCAGGTGGCTCTTGCTTTTGTTCCCTGCTGGAGGCTGAAAGCTGCTCCCTCAGAAGGGAACTTTTGGACGTGGCCTGTTCTGTAGATTTGAGCTTTGAAGAAATTCAGAACAGAGACTGATCTAGTTTTCTACTTTCCGACTGGTCATTAGGAAAAATTCTTCATCCAGAAGGGACTTATACCCAAGACGCTGACTACAGGGCACATTAGATTCCTGTTGCCACTCTAAAAAACTACCACAACTTAATGGTTTGAAGCAACACAAATGTATTATCTGATAGTTCTGAAGATCAGATGTCTTACATGGGATTCCCTGGGCTAAAATCAAGGGGTCAGTGGAGTTCCCTCTCGCTGGAGGTTCCAGGAGAGACTGTTTCGTTGCCCTTTCTAGTTTCTAGAGGTTGACTGCTTTCCTTGGCTTATGGCCCCTTCCTCCTTCTTTGAAGTCAGCGGTATAACATCTTTACGTCTCTAACTGTCCAGCTTCCTTCTCTGACTCATGAGGGCTCTTGTGATTACATTAGGTCCTATCTAGATGAGCCAGGAAAATCTCCCCACCTCAAGATCGTTAACTTAATCACACCTTCAAAGTCCATTTTGGCATGTAAGGTAACATGTATATAGGCTCCAAGGATTAGAACATGGACATCTCAGGAGAGAGCATGTTTTGGCCGATTACATTGAAGGAAGTGCTCCTAAATCTGGGAGTTGGGAGACTGCCTTCATTCTCCCTGTGCCTACAATGGAAATGGAAATCTGACTACGGATAAGGCTCATGGCCTTTGAGATACCCAAGTTCGACACAGCGGCAAAAGAACCTCAATCAAGTTGCCTCTGTAGACATCACAGGTCATCAGTCATACATTATTAGTTAACAGTCTCAAAGCATGAACATTAAACGTATGTTGTAAGATTAATTCGTTAATGTACTCACGGCTCATTATATGCCAGGAGCAGGAGATAAACTGGAGACATATAAAGAGCAGGTCTCAGTATCATATGAATTACATTCTGTTAGAGTAGACAAGGAAAAGCATAGATTTATCCATTTGCTCCTTCAACCAATCTTTACTGAGTATCTTCTTTGTGCCAAGAACTATCCTAGCCACCAGTTTTTAACAATGAGCAAAACAGAAGTTCCTGCCCTCATAAGTTTACAGTCTAGTATGGGGAGATGGAGACAGGAATATATTTTAATATTTTAATATATTATATATATACTATATTTAGTATATTTCTATATATGTATAGACAGAAATAAATTCTAATATGTTACATGGTGATCAGGGATATGGAGAAAACTAAAGCGATATAATAGGGTTTCTTAATATTAACATATAATTCATCAGCCCAGTTCAGAAAATTTTGAGAGTAATAGGAGACATTGTTAATCATGCCATGACAAGGGGCATAATCTGAGACTATCCTGGGCTGGGAAATTGGAAAATATGTTCATTGTAGGCATGTGTGTATGTGTGTATAGGAGGATAGGGGAGTGTTTATATACCATAGTCAGAAAAGGCCCCACTAATTTACAGACATTTTAACATCCTAGGTCTCAAGGAAGAGAAGGTAAGACCATGTAAGGAAAAAAGGGAAAATGTAGGCTATTGGTAGCACTATGCAGAGTCTTAAAATAGGCTGCCTTTTATACAGAGATTGAAGGATAGTTTAAATTAAGCTCAGAAAAAATGTGGCATAAGAGATGACACGCGGGGCGGGGTCTGAAAAACAAAGAAAACAGCCATGCAAATATCAGCGGCGAAACTTCCATGAGCTTCTATCTCATGGCTGATAAGCTCCTATGAGACTAACTCTCCTGCAGGTAAAAACTATAAACTCTCAACAAGATACAAAAAAACACAATTACCTGAAGACACTGGAGAGTGAGGAAGACAAGGCAGAAATTAGAAATGAGGGGTTGGCACTTGAAAGAAGGAAATAGTTCAGCGAGTTTTCTGCAGTCATTGAGTCTCACCCGAGAGCATGACCATTCTGGGTCATGGGTCAGGGGTCAGGGGCGATGGCTAAATCTTCTATAGGAAACCCATAATGTTTCTGGTTTGAAGACCCAAAGGTAGAGTTGGAGTGTTTGATAAGAAATACAGAACCCCACTGTAAAGTAAATGTGTCGTGATTTAGAGCGATACAGGGATTAAAGAACAATAATTACCACGTTCTTAGTAGTAGTTGGGATGTTGTTCCTTCCTTCCCTTCTTCTCTCTTAGGAATAGAAACTGCTGGGTGCCCAGATAAAGATCAGAGGTCCCAGATGCCCTGCAACCAGGTGCGGTCCTGTTACTTACTTCTGATGAATGAGGTGTAAGTAGGAGGAATGTGACAATGCCAAAAAGTGTCCTTGAACGGTAAGAGCCTTCCCAGCACCGGCCTCATCTTGCTGGATGAAAAGTGAGCAGGACAGGCAGCCATATTCGAGCATGAATTCATCCACCTACCTTTGTACCTCGTTTGTGTAAGAGAAATGCACTTCTGTTTCATATTACACTGTTATTGGGAGCTCTCTTAATCCTCACCACAAACCTCTGATACGTCCTTATTTATTCTTTAATTATTCTCACGTGTACTTTGACTAAACCCATTATAATTCATGCTCAGGACAAAATTATCATGATTATTGTTATTACTGACAATATTTGCCCACAAAGAGCATTGCGTTTCTGAAAAGGCTGTGTTCTAGAAGACCTTAAATTTCTACGAAAGAGTCTGTGATGACTCTGCAAACATGTGATTCAGTATCTTTCTTTTAATATGCATGTTTTACATGCTAACTGCCTATAACGCTGTCCCAAACACAAAGGTTTGCGTACATAATGTTTACACTTAGGAGCAACATGTTCATTGGTGCTGTAAACGGAACATATTGTGGGGAAAATCTCATAAACTAGCTCTAGTATCTGATACTTTTCCTGAAATTGCTGTGTAGCAATTTAAACTTATTGTCACATGTTATTTCACTTAATAAACCAAGGTTGTCTGGATGTTGCACAACCAAATAAGAATACAGGAATAATGAGTACATAAGTGTGTAAGATTGCCACCATCATTTCTAAGCTATTATTTCAGATATGTCCCTGCCTATCAAAGTTATCTCATAGTTCCTCTTGAATGATCAGCAATAGTAATTGGAAGTTATAAACATTAAATTTATAAAATCAATATGCTAATAAAATATTTTGTTTCAAATATTAGGATTTCAGGTAACACTTTGTATAACATGTTTCCCTATGATGATTCAAAAATTATGGCGCTATGGTAGATTAGTAAGTCATAAATATTTATTCATTTCTTTTCTGGATAAAAATATTCTAATGTAGAACAACTCTGAAAGATTAACTTCCAGAGAAAACATTTTTTTCATTAATGTTGCAGTATTCATGTTTACAGATTAAACTTCAAAATTTAGCTTCTTTTAAGTCCACTTGAAATGAATAAAATGTTGGTTGTACATGTGAATGTAAGTATATTAAATCATGTTGATTATGCCAAATCTATAAAATATAGGGTAGTTATATTACATTACTTGTAACACGAATAAAAAGAGTAATTTGGATGATTTAGTTAACCTACTAAACATACAATATCTGTCTGCAAATTTTTCTAAAAAGTTGCCAAAACCTAGTTATGTCATTTACAGAATCCCATAATTATCTCCCAGATTCCCTTTCAAATAGCCTCTGGCTACATGCTTTACAATGACTGTTTCTGTTTTGCACAAATGCTTATTAATAATCATCTTTTTTTTTTCTCTATACATAGAAATCTCAAAAGAAATCAGGGTTATCAACAATGAATCATCATCTCATTGAAATGGATGGGCTGTCTCTTGATGGTAACAAAGTCTCTTTTAAATTGTTGGCAACTGGCTACATATTCAGTGAGGGGGAGTTAAAGCCATTACCCTAAATTACTTCCTCTTGAAAATGCTACAGCATTATATTTTATATCATTTAAATCACACTGTGCAGCTGTAAGAATATTATATTTAACAATTTGGAGTCATAGCTAGGCTATGCACTTGATTTTCTCATTAACGCTCTCTCTGAGCTTTTCATCGAGAAAGGGGGTGACAGGGCTTCCATGTAAATTCACTCCAGGCTGATCCAATTTCTTGAATGTGCCATTTGCTTCCTTCTGGCCTAGCCAAAGGTGACCATCTCTCATCAAATAGTCCCTAAAAACTGAAGAGAAAGAATGATAAAAAAGAAAGAAAGAAAGACATTAAGGTCAGACCTCACAAAAAGTCCTTCTTAAAATTGTGATCAGAGTGTGATCACATCTCAGTGATTCTGAGAGTAAAAATAGAACAGAAGCAGCTCAATTCCACTAAAATAAAATAAAATTTAAAGAACGGACACCTTGGTGTTTCTTTAGTTAACCACTGTGCAGTTTGGCCTCAAAGAAGATTGTCTTTGGTGACCTGTGAAAATTCAACCTTCTGACTGTGTCCACTGAAAAACTTAACCTGTTTCTGTTCATTTTAAGTTTCTTGCCTCGGTGCTCATTCTTTTGATATGTAAGAAAGCTACAGAATAAACACAATACAGAACTAATAATCGGTTGAAAGGTGTTACACTTAGAAAGTGTAATAGTTGGTGTGTTTTACTAAAGCCCACTTATAATGAGAGTACAATGAGAATTTCGAATGACAAATGTCCACTTTGGAAATTTCAGTCACCTCTTGATTTTAATCATTCTGGTTATTCATAACTAGATATGGAAAACTGAGCAAAATCAAGTGTTGAATTGACAGGGCATGTCTTCCTGGTGCATATCAAAGATCCACACATTAGTACTTAATGTCAACACAGTAGTTAATTTTGCAGGACAATTAATAGCCAGGTTCCTGATCTGTTTATTCAGATGTGCTTTAATGGCACTTTACAGAAAAGAAAAAAAAATTATGTAATTGAATATATAGATAATAAAATGCAAAATGTTCATTTCTTTAAATTTTTCTGATCCTCAGGTCTTTAAGGCCAATATATATATACATCTGGCTGTAATGTCAAATAGGTTAATATAGTGTTTTACTGAAATGTATGCAGTTTGATTTTTTTATAGAGCATGCACACAAAATTCAAATCTAACAAAACATTCTTATATAATCTTTAGTGAACATTGGCTAAATATGATCACAGTTATCTGTAATATGGGAAAAGCAATTTAAAATTAAAAAAGGTTCATGGACATTTAGGTACTATAACACTATTTTAAAGTATTAGTGAGGATTGGGAAAACTTTGAAGGTAAATAGAAGCTGATTATGACTCTTTATCTTAGAAACACATTGTGTTTTTTAAGTCCCCATGGTTCTCTTCAGCATAACTAAAAGATTCGTTTTTTCCCCATACTACCACAGTAATTTATATTCTATGCCCACAAATGCAGTTAGTTTACGTGACGATGCCCATTTGTGAATAAATAAAGTACATAAGCAATTCCAACCTGCCCAGGGGGCTAATAGAAGTAAATATATTCTTAAATCAAATAATAATCCTAGTTATAGTATAAAATGAATTTTTAAGCATTGCCGAAGTATGGCTTTAATATTTTTTAAAATTATTTTCCTTCAGAATGAAAAAGTCTGTTTCCATTTATTTCAGGCAACTGGAAGACAACAGAGCAGAAGGACAAGCTTCACAGTGGCACTGCAGTGTCTCGGAGCTAATCGTTTCTCACCAAAACACACACATGTAACAGCACAACATCCTTAAAATGTAAAACATCTTGCCTTTTTAAATAACCCCTTGTGGTATGTTTTTACTTTAGCAATAATTGTATTTTCTTTTTTGCACATTTTATTTAACAACACTGCAGTGCCAGATAATCGGTTCCATGTGTTCAGGGCACTAGCAAAGTGCCTAACGGAGAAACAATTAACTTTATTGGGCTCCTGTTATTGGCAGACACAGCCTTACACCCTTACTTTTTCATGGTGTTGAGCCACATATGAGCTGCAAAGAATTTGGTGTCCTACGTAATCACACGGCAACCTGAATTGAGAGCCAAGTTGTCATTAAAAAAAATCATGATCATGAACTAGAAACAGAAGTTAAAGTCCACAACAAGATCAGAAGGTAAAGTTCCCTCTAGTTACGAAAAGTGCAATGATTAGTCTAGAGCGTATAAGCCAATAGTTGATGTGCAAGTGTAGATTTTGCAAAACAAAAAAAAAATAGCAGCATGGTTTGAGGCAAAGAAGCCCACAGCGATGGCTATGCAAGCGTAGCTCCTAGAGTTACAGGCATTGAAACAATGGTTAAATGCAGTTAAGTGCGAGAAGTAACATTGTTAGATTTTATCAAACATTAACACTTGTGCAGGAGAGTCCATAAAATTCTAATTGCCCTGTTTTGCCAAAGCGGCCCCACGAGGTGCTTTATGTACAAAGCGGCTCTGACTTATCCCAAGAGTGCTGTGAGAAAGCAAACCCTGCTAGCATAGCTGCCATGGATTGGTCCCACAGAGGATGCCCAAGTCAGTCACCAAGAGTAGGCTGGGCATGTGGTAGGACACCACCTCTGCAGTGACTCGGCCCGGAGCTCCGCACTGTACTGGACACACTGACCTGAATGGTAGGAATACTCAGGGAGGGACTATCGCTCAGGCTCATTTAGTATCTTAAATAAATCTGACCTATGGGTCTGGTTTTCCATGAACCTTATGGTATCTTCCAGACTTGGAAGTGCCGGTGCCCGGGTTATATTACCCTGTCTTTCCGTGTGCCCTTTCCGTAAACTCCCATTGTTGGAGGTAAGCAAGACAGCTCTTTAGTTTAGGTCTTAACATACATTATGTTTTCGACGCATTCATCTGGATCTTAGAAGAGAAAAAAGACATCATGAAAGGGATGTGAGCTGGGACTGTAGAATCTGAAGGAGGAAAACATTCAGAGAAAGTTCTCATTGATGTTTTGCACTAGCGAATCCTGAGCAGTTGGAAGCAGCAAAATAATAAAGCAACTCTAGGGAATTTGGACAAGGAGAAGAAGATTAGCATGTAAAAGAGGAATAAAGGGGAGGTGGAGGCACATTTCTTTATATTTTTGTTCTGGATTGTTCCTCTTGAAGAGCTCAAGCAACAGGGTGCCAACTGGCACATAATATGTATAAAATACATCGTATTTTCAAAATCATGAATTTCATTTTTTTAAATGACACTTGTAACCTATATTAATATTTATGAAAGTCTGACCCCTATGAACTCTGATAGGCTTCGAGATGGTCCGAGGATTATTGCTGCTAAAGCTGAATTTAGCACTCTTTTCCTTTGTTAAGAAAAACAAATAACCAATGGATGAAATTATCTCAAATTTAGACTTCTCTTCATGAATTAGTCAAGAATAATTTGTATCTATCTCATCTCTGCTTGAATCAGATGTGTTGGAATCACATTTGCAGGACGATGGCACATGTAATTTTTTTCATGTTTACCTTATCAATATTCCATAATATTCCATAAATGAGATTTCCCAGGTGTCCCCCAAGAGAGAATTTGTTGACAGGAACGTAGGTGGCTGACAGCCTCCAGCTGCCCCTGGGGCTGCAGGCCACACTTCCTCTGGGCCGATCCCAGACTATGCCAGGGCCCAGCCAGGCTGTTAAAGCCCAGCCACTCCTTTCCCGTGCAGGAGGCTTCTTACCTGGGATCTTCTCTGTGGACCTCCCCATCAGCTGGGATGAGGTTTGGGCAGAGCTGCACTGTAGTCTGCGGCTTTTCCCACTTTCACTTCCTTCCCTAACTCCTTTCCCAGCTGTCAGACCTGTATCTGCTCACTCTAGTCTCCCCCCATTTTATCCTTCAAAGCTGTTTCTCAGATACATTTTTTCATGTCTAATTGCACCTTGATGTCCATTTCTGGAGGACTCACACTGAGACTCTGATACTCAGGTACTCGGTTCTGTAATTTTAAGATGTATCTGTGTGCAACATAGATGACATGCAAAATGGATGATATTATCAATACTATTGAATGCACTATCACTTGAAAAAAGCGGAAAAAATATAATGTCACAAATAAGCTCAGATGGACTGGCATAGACTAATTCATCACTTCTAAAGAAAATATTTTAGAAGAGATGTAGACGAATATATATGTGGAATTGCAGGACTGGACGCACATTATACAGAAATGTAGAGTGCACAATTGTAAAAAACTTCCTATCATATACCAAAATAACGTATAAATTCTTTAGGTCTCCTAATAAGTGACTTTTCCTTATTGGTAAAATATAGTCTCTCTTTATGAATATAGCCAAATGTTTTATGTTATCTGTGATTCAAGGATCACCATAATTACAGCTACATGTGAATTACGACCACATACTCAGACATAACATGGTTTACAAACAATTATGTTCCATTTATATTGTTTGTCACCCATCTCTGCTGTAAAATACTCAACTGGTTATATCAGTGTATTCGGGAACCACTCTAAGTGTTTAGAGTTGGTCCTGGATCATAGTTTTGTATTCCCCCTCTTCAACCACTAATACAATTTTTTTTTTCTGACAGTGGATATTATTAAGCTTAACCCCTCATTCAAACTCCTTCACCCTCTATCTGGAAAAACGATCTTACTCAGACTACTGAATCCATTAAACCCACAGTAAATCTCTGTCAAATTGAAGTGCATAAACTAATTAAGCTAAAAATATTCTTAAATGCTCTTGGTCTTCTCTCGAACCACCCAGAACACCTTCGGATTTCTAGCAGCCCTAAGTAAACAAGAATCTTTTCTTCTTCTCAGGGTCATGTGAGAAGGGAAATTGATTTCATATTATATTTTGCACTTCATTGCTTTCAGCCCCCCTGTTGAGAGGCTCTGTTAGATCAGAACAAAAGACATCACTTTTATGAACTGCCTATAACTCCACATCTTTGTTGGCTTATGGAAAAGTCTGCCAGTGCAGAAAGCTCAAATTCAGAGTGCTCAGTGAGGCTTGCCCAACAGAGGCCAGCTCAGTAAATCATATCTGACAGCCTTTTGTTAAAGGGCTTTCTCCACTTGCGCTGTGTATGGGCCCCCCACACCATACCCATCACTATTGGACCCTGTGTTGGTTTTTACATGTAACGATTTCATGGAGCTTGCCAGCACTGACTAACCTAATCCTGATAGCCTTACTATAGACTCTCCATTTTTTTATGCAGAAATAAACTCAAATGGAATTAAGACATCATAAGACCTGAAGCCATAAAACTCCTAAAAGGACACATAGGCAGAAAATTCTTGAACATCAGCATTGGTAACATTTTTCTGGATATGTCTTCCCAGGCAAGGGAAACAACAGCAAAAACTGACAAATGGACCCATATCAAACTAAAAAACTTCTGTACAGCAAAGGACACTATCAACGAAATGGAAAAGCAACCTGCTCAATGAGCAAATACATTTGCAAATGATATATCTGACAAGGGGACAAGGGGTTAGTATCCAAAACATATAAAGAATGCATACAACTCACTACCAGAAAAAAACCAAATAATCCAATTAAAAAATGGGCAAAGGACCTGAACAGATATTTTCCCAAAGAAGACATAAAGATAGTCAATAGATGCCACTATTTGAAAATAACTTAGAGAACCTCAGGTCCTTTTTAAAATTTTTCTCTGCACTGATATTTCTGTAACTACTTTTGGTGTCTTGCTGAGAAGATTTCAGTAAATGAAGAGAGATAAAACTTGAAGGACACTGCTTTCCAGGCACTATTTCCACTAATTTTTGATAGAAATAAAATGATGCAAAAAACAACGCAGGTCCCTTTAAAGCCAAGAAACCATTTCACCATAGCCACTTCTGTAAACCCCAATAGATAAGTTTATCAGTGACTCAAGTTAAGGTACCACCACCTAGTTTTAAATAGACTAAGAACTGAAAATTGCTTCCTTGAATATATTACTATTTACTTCCAAGAAGGCATCAACTTTGTGTCTCCCTGGATATTTGGGGGAAAATGGTTCCTCTTGGGTCCCTATCCTTCATGCAGCCTTGCTATTCAACTGTGACATCGGTTTGCGTGGAGCAATGACATTACTTTTTCACTTTACTTTGTGATATCATCTTTGTAGTGTGAAGAGTCGTGCTCCCAACTGCCTACACCTTCCCATACAAGTCATTAACTTTATGTTAATGAGGAGTTTTAATCTTGATACTTAGGCAGTTTTAGCATCACCAAGGGTATTCATAAATGGCCAACATTCTCAGATGTTATATATACACATGACTGTGAAACAGTTTAACTTGGTTTTCTCTATAAGAACCATTGAAGAAAAAAAGATTAAAGAATGGAAATTGTAAACCCTGTAATCTTAGACCAATGTGGGAAAGATATTCAGACAGTTTGTCCAAAACATTTTGCTATTTTTGGAGAAACACCACCAATATAGATAGAAGTTAGAGGGTAATACTGTAAGATGATCAGTTCTTAGGCACTAGGAGAGCCGTGGACATAATCCATGAGTGTGGTTTCCTATGCTGATGGCTCAGTGTCTATATCCAAAATCCTAATGCAGTAGTTTATATCTTTTTAAAGCTTTGTATGTAATAAAAGTACATACATAACAGATTGCTCTAATGCCAGTTGGCTAGGAGTGAATCATTTTAGTCTCTTTTTGAAGCTAACAGAGTCTTGCATCAAAGGCCATTAAGGTGTTGTCTCCAGGGTAAGTCAAGTGGATCACTGAGGCAATAACCTCTATAATTCAGGCAAAGAAATATTTTTTTAAGGAAAAAATTTGCATTGAGGCTTGTTTCTATTTTTTTCTTAAATTATTCATTTTTTGCTATCTCCACTAATGTAATAATATAGAAAATATTTACTTTATTTTTCACTTCTAACAATAATTGTGTATCAAGAGGTGCGACCACTTCTATGCAATCAAAATCACCACTGAAAACCAAGGCCCCAAATGGCCTACTGCCCAAAATAAAAGCTTTGGCACCCAAATGGAAAGTATAAGTTTCGGAGTCTGCGTTTAGCATTTCTGACATCGGGCAAGCCACTTAACTTCTTCAAGCTTTATGTGGCTTACGAATCATACCTGTCCTTCTTAATTCACAAAGTTGTTCCTGGAATCAAATAAGATAAATTACATGGAGGTTACTTGTTACATGCTATGTAAATATCACCTGTTACATTTGAAATACACTGTGGATTGTTCAATGCCACACATAAGCCCAAAATGCTTATTTTAAGCCACATTCACTCTGTCTAGTAATACTTTATAATTTTAATAGTCAAAAAGGGAATAAGAACTTAAATTAAAATGGTGTGTACTATGCTATAAATAAAATATGTTGGTTGAATGATTGCTTAAAACAGCCCATGGACCAAATGGTCCCTGCTGACTGTTCTTGTAAATACAGTTTTACTGGACCGGAGCTACGCCTATTCGTTTACGTATTGTCTGTGGCAGCTTTCACACTGTAAGGGCAGAGTTGAATATTTGCAGCAGAGACCATATGGCTCACAAAGCCCAAAATACTTGCTATCTAGCCTTTGCAGAAAATTTTGGCCAACCCTTGGCTTAAAGGGACAACCTGGGCACAAAGCTGGTTCCCAGGAAATACCCTTTGCATATATCAAATATTTGGTAGATTCGTACTTTACAAATCTTGCTAAAGCGTCTGGGATTTGGTGAGAAAGTGTATGATGTTACACACACACACACACACAAATGTGTGTTTGCCTGAAAATGTGCACCTTATCTGACTACAAATTTGGTTACATTCAATGGCTTAAATATTCTGACACCCAGCCAGAATGATTCCATGGTGATAGCGAGAGTGGTTGCTTGCTTCACAAATGAAACCAATTGCAGCTGTCATCCACTGTCACTTCCACTTAATTATTAAAATAAAGACAATTGGTTTTGAGCACACGGAACATTGGAGATTTGAAGATAATTGTTATGAAATAATTCTGCCCGGAAAACTAGTAACAGTACATGATTTTTATTGTGTGCCTGTCAGTGCAAAACTCTGACTGTCAAGCCCACTTTAAACATGGATACAAATAATGGGAGGTTTGCATGTGCTTTTGAGCCCAGTAAACTCAAACAAGAAACAAACACGAGAGGAATGAGCAAATAATTTGAGTGCAGTGCAAAAGAGACAGTGTTTCTTTAAGTGCAAAACGCATGGCCAGAAAAAGGGGGCTTTTGGAGGGGCAGCATTCTGTATGGTTATTTCAGTATTGAAGAATATCATCCTTGGCTGTCTTTCCTCGGCACAGATGTGCATCTGCACCCCATCTGATCTGAATATGCGCCTTTCTTGGCACACAGCTCTTTATCTCAACTGTGTGTTCTTCCTCTGGGCCAAACTCCAGTGTCACAGATGTGCACAGAGAGAGAGGGAAAGAGACTATAAGGATGGAAAAATCTGAGCTCAAATTGATCAACTGGTTCCTTATGGATGCTGTTTCTTACCTTAAACTCCCATATGTGCTGTTGCAAGTTTAACAGCCGGACAAATGTGTCAACAAATCTCTAATTTTTATTTAGGAATTTATGCCCTACGGAAATAAGCTTTATAGAAGTTGAACACAGATAAACCATCCACAAACGCTTTATTTATTCACTTAGTTTGTGTAGAAATGGGGGAACATAACTCACAGTTCAATTTGCCTTGAAGCCAAATTGAAAACCTGATCAATTCCATGGAATCTTACTTTTTATACCACCTCTTGAATCTAACCCTGCAAGCTGTAAGGACCACTTGCAATTCTTCTGTCTTGGTGATGCATAGATTCTGGGGAGGGGCCTTTTAATAAACATTCATACATTTTCACATTTTCCACCTCTTGCCATACCAATGAAAATCTCCAAGGAGCTTCTTATTTATTTTTAACCCTGGGTTTCCTCAATGCACAGATTTGTGCTACTTTATATCAAACTTTGTCTGTGCTAGGCCTTGTCATGGTCTCTGCTTTTTGTTCTCTGTGATAAAACTGAGCAAAATTTTTTTCTTTGTAAAGTGCCAGATACAATGTCGGTCACAATTCGTCTCTGCAATCATAGCACAAAAGCAGCCATAGACCGTATGTAAATGAATAGGTGTGGCTCCTTTCCAATAAAACTCTGCACAAACAGTCAGTAGGTGGATTTGGCTCCCAGACCATGGTTGGATGATTGTGCGTTTCTGAGAACATACAAGTGACATTTTTCCTCAGCCTGAAGAAATCCTTTCAACATTCTTAAGATGTCGATGGCAATTAATTCTTTCCACTTTCATTTGCCTGGAATGGTCTTTATTTCTCCCACATTCTTGAAGGGCATTTTCACTGACTATAGAATTCTAGGTCAACTTTCCGCCTCATTATTTTAAGACGTTGCGTGACTGTTTTCTGGCATTTATTGATCCTGATGAGAAATCAGTTGATTTCACATAATAAAATCAAATCCCCCCCAATTGTCATCTCCTTTCTGCTTGGCAGATTCTAACGTTTCTCTTTATCTTAGCTTTTCAGCAGTATAATTTTGATACACCCAGGTACGGTTCTTTTTGTACTTACTGTACTTGGTGTACATTGAACTCCCTGGGTTTGTTACACAGTTTTTCCTCCCAATGGTGGCAAATTTCTTCAAAAAATATTTTCCACTCCTCCCTTTTTTCCTGTCGCGTGTTGACATCTAGTTGCCTGTGTGAGACCATTTTTTATTTTTGCACAGGTCACTGAGGGTCTGTGAATTTTCTTCCAACTTTTTCTCTCTCTTGTTCTCAGAACAGAAATCTTCTATTGACCTATCTTTAGGTTGACTAACTCATTTGTTATCAGTCTCCAGATGACTCTTAAGCCACTTAGTAATATTTTTCATTTTCAATATTGAACCTTTTAATTCAAAGAACCCCATTTGTTTTATTGTATTTCTTTATGGCTAATTTCTCTGTTGAGATTTCTCATCTGTTCATTCATTGCTATTGTTTTTCTTTTAAGCCCTTGAGTTTGAAAAGGTTCCATCAGTTAACTACAACACCTAGGATACTGTGTAACTTATTTATATAGACTACTTATTTTAAAAAGTCCTATTTTACTGAACTTTCACATGTATGGTAATTTTTATTATAATTTCCACATTATGATGATGCATTATAAAGACATTACATCATCTTTTTAAAAATAGCATTATTTTCTTTCTCCTGAGAAGCAGTTAAATCACTGGCAGATCTACTCTTCTTGTGAGCCTTGGTTTTATTATTTCTTAGGACATGATGATTTCAATTTTGAATTGAGATCTAGGGCACAGCCTTTATTCTTGCATGCAGTCCTTATTACTAAGCTGTGTCTTTTCTGAGATCTTTTCTGAATGCCTGAGTTTCTCAGAGAGATGGCTCCCCTTTTGCTGGACCAAAATTCCATTTTCCATTATTGAAAGACCTACAGTATTAGTCTTTGTCTCTCATCTCTGCAGGAAGCAATTGCTGCCGTAGCTCCCAATTGCTTGCCCCATGCCCACACAACTTCTCTCAGTCTGGAGCTTCTGGTATATCCTCACCTGGACCTCTATGTTCTCCTCTTTATGCAACTACCTGTTTTCTGGGATCTGCTCTGCAAATCCCAGTTGTTTCAGCAGCCTGAAACTCTTACATCTTCCTCATCATCTCAGAGGTATTTCTTCTCACCTTGGGCTTCAACTTGCACTGCCATGAAGTCTGATCATGTCCCAAGGAGAAAACCGGGGGATGTGTTGTGTTCTCCTTCTCGTAAGGATCGTACTCCTGAACTACCTGTTGCTCAGTGCTTGAAAACAATTGGCTCATACACTTCATCCTTTTATACATTGTTTACTGGGGGTGGACAGGTCATGGACAAACACAGGTGGGAATTTAGCATCCAACTTTAAATTAATATTCACCCAAGGACAGCTGCATCTATGCCTAATAGGTGGTCATATATTTAGATGAGCAGGTATAAATTAAAAGGTAATTGTGAAGAGAGAAAGCTCAGCAGTAATAAAAAAAAATACTTCCACTTTACTGAGTTTGCTGAGTTTTTATGAGCAAGTTGACTAAAGAGAACTTATAAGTTCTGTGTGTTTGTGTCTGCAAAAGGATATTCATATACTTGTGTTATCTCTTAGGTAAGCTGTCTCCTAGGTAAGATCTCCTTCAGATCAGTACATGCCAGGCTAAAATATGGTCTGTGATTCCAACTATATGACATTGTGTTAAAAGCAAAACTACAGGAACAGTAAAAAAATCAGAAGTTGCCAGGAGTTGTTAGGAGTGGGGAGGGATGAGTAAGTGGAGCAGATGATTTTTAGGGCAATGAAAATATTCTGAATGACACTATAATGATGGATACATGTCATTATACATTTGTCCAAACCTGGAGAATGTACACCACCAAAACAGAAGAGTAACGTAAACTATGGATTCCTGGTAATCAGGTTGTATCAATGTAGGTGCAATAGCAAGTGTCCCACTCTGGTGGGGGATATTGATAATGGGGGAGGTCTTATACAGGCAGGGCCAGAGGATTTACAGGAAATCTCTGTGTCTTCTCCTCTGTCTGTGAACATAAAACTGCTCTAAGAAAAATAAAATAAAATAAATATTCAAACACACATACACAAACATTATACCACTTAGCATAAAAGTTTTCAAAGAAATATCTCCTGAAAAGAGTTTACCCAGTCTTCCTAAAGGCTTGTTTTTATATTTTACAAAAAAGAGAAGATTCTCCAATCTTGCTGTCATAATGGTTACATCTTCCAAGTAATTCACAGAAATGGGACGATTTACTAAAATCTTCAGGCTGTAGATATCAAACATGGATATTCAAATGCATCAGGTCCCATGTGTCTGGTAAATTGGGAAAGCACTAAACTAGCCCTGGGGTTTTAGGATTAAATGAGATAGTAACTGAATAAACTGAATAAGAGGTAAGCACTCTACACCTCATAGAAACTCCTCTGAAATATTCTTCATTGAGATACCTGCTTCTTTATCATGTCACATTCCTTAATGGATTTCTGCAAATAGGTGACTGATAGAAACTGACAGGTCTTAACATGCATTCACGTATTTACGCATCTATTCAACAAGCATCAACTATGCTTGTTTGTTTAAAGGGGAAGGAAAAACTAAAGGTGAAAAAAAGGATAATATTAAAGAGAGCAATGAACACTAGTGGAAAACTCTTACAGAACTAAAGCGCATGCAGGTCCCTGAGAAGTTGGGATGAAATGGAACCGAGGAGATAAAGAAGGATTTACACAAAAGGAGTGAAAAGATCGTTACCTACAGAATTGCAAACAAAACAAAACATGATGAGAAAAAACAGGGTAGATAAACATACAGATTTGCATGTTTTTATTAGGCTTGTTAGCGTGCTTGAAATACACAACACAAAGCCTACTATGTAGAAACTTGGTAATATGGATGGAAAGGCAGAATAGAATTTTGTCACAAGGTCAAAGTTGAGATGGGGTGTCGAGTAATTTTAATATGATCAAATGACAACATATGGGAAAAAACGGGCACATGAATCTTATGGCCTGATTTTGAAATTCAACATGAAATGAATCTGTATTGCAGATAATATTTGAAAAGCATTTAGATGGTTGAAAAAAAAAGTCAGTGAGAGCAAAAACATGAAGACCTAAGAGAGGAAAGAGAGCATTGAATAACATCCACAGATAAACCAACAATCAAAAAGAATAAGACAAGAAGAAAGCCATTTTGTAGGATAGAAAATATTATTAGAAAATTATAGACATACGAGGTTTTATTCTAATTGAAGTATAGTTGACACACAATATTATACTGGTTTCAAGTATACAACACAGCGATTCAACAGTTACACATGTTATTAAATCCTCACCCCACTAGTGTGGTTAATATCTGTCAACATAGAAAGATATTATAACAACATTAACTATATTCGCCATACTGTACTTATATCCCCATGACTAATTTATATTATGATTGAGATTTTTGTGCCCCTTTATCCCCCTTACCTACCCAAGTCACCCACCCCAACCCCTCCTCCATGGTAACCACCAGTCACTTCCCAGTATCTATGAGTCTACTGCTGTGTTGTTCATTCTGTTTTATTTTTTATGACTGAATAATATTTAATTATGTATATGGATTAGATCTCCTTTATCCATTCATCTATTGATGGACACTTTGGTTGATTCCATATCTTGGCTATTGCAAATAATGGGGCATCAAACATAGGGGTGCATATACCTTTTTAAATCAGAAATTTTGTTTCCTTTGGGTTAATTCCTAGAAGTGGAATTACTGGGTCATGTGATATTTCTATTTTTAGTTTCTTTGAGGAACTTCCATACTGCTGTCCATAGTGGCTGGACCAATTTACATTCCCACCAACAGTGTAGAGGGTTCCCTTTTCTCCACATCCTCACCAACACTTGTTATCTCTTATCTTTTGGACAGTGGCCAATTCAAACTGGTGTGAGGTGATTTCTCATTGTGGTTTTGGTTTGTATTTTCCTGATGACTAGTGATGTGGAACATCTTTTCACGTACCTGTTGGCCACCTGTATTTCTTCAGCAAGTTATCTAAGGAAGTTAAGAGACTCACTAAGGTCTGAATCTATTGTCTTGAGATTATTGAAAGTAACTTCAATAAATGTTAAAACTGACTTCAACAAAAGTCAAGGGTCTATATAATATTCATTATAGAAAATAAAAACAGATGTGTTACTAGCTAAGATATATTAATTTTATTAGAAAGAAATTCCCCAAATGTTTATCTCCATGGGATTTATTCGTTAGACTTAGGGAAAACTGAGAGACACATTCAGCATTGAAATAGAAATTTCTAAGTCACATGTAAGACACTTTAGACCCTTCAGATAAAATGTCAGATAGATGCTGGCCCACATTCCTGTGCCGAATTTCTCAGCTATTCATTTGCACTGGGTGCCATTGCTATTGTGTGAACAGTGGTAAAATGCATTTATTTAAATGTAATATGATTTTCAAAAAAAGCTATGGAAGATTCTATAGCAATTGTATTTGAAAATAAGTTCTAAAATACTCGATGAAAACTCCCCTTTTTATAATAAATAAATACATAGGTTAAAATTCTCAATAATGGAACAAGTGAGGGTAGTATGTTTCCTGCTATACAGTAAAATTTCCTGCTATACTCCATTTTTGTGCTGAAAAAATAGAAAAAGCTAAGCTTTAGATTCATGTATCTAGGGATTCATTTTTACCTGGTCTATGATTTCAATTAGCAATATCCTCTTGCTAATAACAACAATGGTAATTATTCTATTTAATATTTATTCTGTGTACTTACTGTAGGTCAGTACTGAGCTAAGCTTTCCAAGTGCCTGTGTGGCTACCTGGTACATTTGTCTTTCAATTCTCACAATAACTGAAAGGGGCACATACTATTTCCAGTTCTAAAGAAACACAAAAATAAAGCAAAAGGAATAAATTAGATTTAAATTGGCAAAGTTAGTTGAATTGAGGCTCGAATCAACCAATGCTTCACATCTGTGGTATTAGCCACACATTATATTTCCTCTTCCCTTATTAGGGAGCTCATAATACCGACAACATTACAAACAGCTTCTCTGAGAAATCGAGCTGGAGATGGTTCGCTAATACCCATAATTCCATCGTTCATCCTAATACAGTCACAGCTAGTTGAGAAGCGCTGTGTTAGAGAAGTCACAATTCAAATCAAAGTGCCCTAGCTTCCTCCTGTGGTCAGTAGTATAAGGCTCTGTAATTCAATGTGTAATGGCACCTTGCACATGTCCTCACAAAGTTAAGCAGTACACCCACATCACATGTGTGTGCATTTGTGTGTGTGTGTTGGAGCAAGGCAAAGGGCTTCTTTCTCTCTTTCTTTCTGTCTTTATTTTCTCCAGGCAAGAGTTTGATGCCAAGCCTATTTACAAAGTTCAGCTTTGGGGTCGTGAGAATTTTGCTGCATACAACTGACAGTTTTACGTTCCTGAGACTCACAGAGCTTTTATGCCCTTCTTTCTCTTTCTTCAGTGCCATGTACCTTAACCTTTTCTTCTTGACCTGCCCAACCATTGTTTGGAATCATTTAGGGAAGGCTGGACCCAGACAGCTGGACACCCAGCTTATTACCTGAGTTTTATTGCTGGAACACATTTGACAATATTTGGGTGAGTTTTTAATGCAATGGGATCTATTCAAGCAGTCCCATGAGAGTCCTTTTAGCTAGCTAGATCTCTGGAGATAAATATAATGGAAGTTTTGAAGAGATACAGCTAATCTGAGGTTTTCCTACAATCAAAGGAAAAAAGAAACGAGAAGGGGATAGCTGAGCAGTCTTAAATATGACTTTCCCTGTTCTCTGTCAGACATAGTTCATACACATAGCGGTAAATTTGTGCTTTCAATTGACAACCTTACAAATAAATTAATAAAGAGATCCCATTGAAAGAATGCTCTATACAGAACAAAGATCTAGAAAAAGCCTTTCTCAACTAGAGGTCAAAAACAGTCCAGGCCACAGTTTCCGACTGCGCGTGTATTGTATGCTCAGGCGATTAATGGCTTCAGGGAACCAACCAGTTTTCAGTAGTAAAAACGAGAAAAAGAAAAAAGATAATCTTTAATGCACAAACAAACTGTTTTGCATTTGTTTTCATGTCAGCTGTTTGAAAGTTGCAACACATTTTTCGCCATGGAAACAATGATATAAACTGTGGTTAGGGTCTCAAGATAGTCAACAAAAGTCTATTTAACTAATAATGTATTTGAAATATAGTATTAATAGCATTAAGCCCAGGTCCAGGTCCTGGTGGCAGAGGGCCTTGGGGAACCACTGGATGAAGAAATATTGGAAAAGTATTTTCTCCCTCTAGTGATCCACAAGCATCCATGGATACTGCAAAACGGCACTGGTTGGTAACTTTTTCTTTTAAAAACAGAACATTTTTCTGCATTTTGAAGTTTTGATAAAGAAGAAAATGTAGTGTCATTCATAAAAATCACAGACCAGGAATGGCCACTCTGAATTACGTGGGTGAATACATGAAGAGGCTGTTTGCAACCAAGGGCACGGTACAAATGACTTGTGTATCTAGCTGTCTATCATCTCTTCATATCTATCATCCATGAAAAACTCTGGAAAGGTATAAGTACATTTTTTTATTTGTATCAATTTTTTTCCTGCTAAAATAGTTGTGTGGGAGATCTATAATGCTTTTCTTGGGATAAATGCTTCAAATTGTGCTTGATGGGACAGAGTATCTGCCATTTTAGCCTTTCAGTGAGTATTGTCAGTGTGCCTTGAGAAAGCTGGTTCTAATGTATTTCCTCACCGGACATTTGTGGAAGGAGGTGTGCAGTAATTTTGAAATTGGTGTATCTTCAGCACCTTGTCATTTCCAGGCTCTTTCTAAAGCCAGCCTTCTCCGATTAGTTGTAATTTTCTCCTACCCAAAGTCTCTTGTGGCTTCTAGACTATAAACTTCTCCACTACACCTGATTCTTTCATCCCATAGCACTATTACTTAGAAAATGCTCTTTATTGCAAATTACCACAGGGTGCCCAAACATTGCACCACCACATATGTGAACATCTTCCCAAGAAGTGCATCCCTAGAGTTGAGAAAAGATTTGCTTTGGGAATGAGTACATATCTTGAGGAGTAAATGTTTTCTACCATATGTTTTACCCATAATTCAAGGTATCCACAGGGTCTATTTCACAAGGACAAAAGTGGTGAATTCCTAAATACACGGTAGCTGGAGAAGATGAACTACACTGAGAAAGCTGAGGTGGATAGTCATTAAAAATGGTTACATGATTTGAGTTAGACCGTTTCTAAGATGTAACAGAAATACAGCCGATGACTTAGGTAATAGGGGTCCATCCAGGGCTGACTAAAATACAGATTAAATTAAACACAAATGCCAATCACAGCACACTCGTGTGAAGGAATAAACACCCAGCATGCCACACATGAAGGATGTTAACAGCACATGGAATGATGGTGACACACAGCTAAAAGAAGTCTAAAATATAAAGCAGCACATCCTTGTAAATTCGTTAAAACTGGATTCATAGGCAGACCCGCCAGTCCCACTGCAAAGACTAGTGGTTTTGGGATTGATTGTAAAGAGCCACTTTAGCTCTCTCTTTCACACTTGGTTTCACACGGAGCAAGGCTCTCAAAAACCTGAGTTAGGTTTTCAGAAGTCCTTAGGGTCAAAAGTCAGTGATACACTCTGCGAAGCCTGCATTCATGAATATTTTGTCCGTGGAAAAGAAGCTGCAGAGAAACACAAATTCAAATGGAGTCAGTGGATCCTTCACTTTGAAATAGCAGCCCTGTTTCTGCCCTTGACGTTCCCAGTCTTTCGGAGAGCAGGTGCTCGGTTCTTTTTCCCATCTCTCTATCCCATAGAATAAAAATAAATAAATAAAGACACACAGGCCCCTTGTCACTGCCTTGCTCAGCAACAGGCATTTCCACTGGGGTTTATGAGGTAATAAATTATTGTCTCCTGTCCTGGCAAGTAGCTTTTTTGAAAGGCCACATCCGGTCTTTGGGGCACCAGCTTTTATTATGCATTTCATATTGAAACAAAGGTCAAATTAATTGACCTTATCTATGTGAAAAACCAGCTGGTTGCCTAGAGAAATAAAATCTTTTACAGAGACTTCAGGGGCAAGTAAACAACAGGAAAACTTAATCCGATGGCAGCTGGAACCTCCAATTTTCGAAAGAGAGCAAATTTGGAGGAGTCTAATTTTTGAATGATTAGTTGAGAATCAGTAACAACTACATCTTCTCTAAGGCACACAGAGCCAATGGGATTGAAAGCATCATTTGCATCTTCACACATATGCCATGGATTTCTTCACATGTTACACATTTGAGGGAGGGCGGCAGAGAAATTATAAGCCATTCATTCTGTGGACTTGGGCTATAAGGACCAAAGTAGCTATACTTTCTAGGGGGATAACAAAATCATTCAGAGTCTGAAAGAGATCATTTTACACCTAAAAATATCAGTAAGGTTTAATTTTCCCAAGAGACATGCAACACGGATATTCTATGCCTTCTGAATTTCCTGTTAGTATCTCAGCACCAAGACTGAGAAATACAGTGTAGAAATCTAACAGAATAGAAGAGGAGACTAATTAATTTCTAAAACATCTGTTTCTTCGTTTTCTTATCTGGTAAATGCGATAATAATTGTTGCATCACTTGATGTCTCTGAGAATCAAATCAGACAATGTAAATAAACATCCTAGTACTTAGGGCCTGGCAATAAACAATAAAAAATGTTAGCCCCTGATAGCACTTTTAAAGAGTGATTGTGATTCAGGACGGCAAGATGTAATTTGTCTCCAGCTGTAATACACAAAAAATAAGCTTATGTCTCCAAATTTCTTAGCTTATTGTTTTACATTTTTCCTTTTCAGTTTCATGCGCAAACCTCACCCTGGAGAGAGTTTCATGTGAAAACTGATTCAGAGTGGTGAAGATCTGTGCTGATGAAAAGGTATTTTGATGCCACTGACAATTTGTGACTAACCTGTGAATCCGACTCACATGTGAATTCAACAAGTGAACAAAGAAATTACAGGACGGAGACATGAACTAAGCTTAACTTAAAGGAACACAGCTATGAATACACCATGCCAATCCCTATGTCTCTTATTTTAATTACTGAGCGAACTTAGAACTCCTTGCCATGAACAAAAATAACTTTGGCATTCACTACATGTGAACGGAACGGCCAAACTGATTTGGTGCGTGAGATTTTCCTGCTGTAACCAAGCCCACATCAGGTGGAAGCTTGCTGTACCATCCGGTATGGAAAAGATCAAGCCAGAGAACACACATCTGCAGGGTGGAATGCTGAAAAAGTTAATGGCTGTGAAAAAGGGTTTGAACTTCTGGCTGAGGTCAGAAACAGAATGATTTAGTGACTTTAGTTAAACAGACTCTCAGTGAGGTAAAATGAAATTTGGTTTCATTTTGACCAGTACACAGAGAAGAAGGTCAGTCAAGCTTTTAGTGCTCAGAGGTAAGTTCAAGGCTCACTTGGAAATTGAACTATAAGTAAAAATCAGTTCATTGTTATAGTCAATAATAATTATATCTTTTAATTTCACCCAGCCCAGGATGTAATTTTAGAAATGGGGACCGAGAGATGCAATGATTTGGTCAGATTTTAAAAAAAGAAAGGAAGAAGAGACAAATGACTCTGGACTGTGGAGCACTGAGCACCAAGCACCGAGCACTAAGCACCAAGCACTGAGCACCAAGCACTGAGCATTGAGCACCGAGCACTGAGCACTGAGCACCGAGCACTGAGCTGGGCTGAACTCTCTGAACTGATGTTCATGTCTTTTCTGAATTCAAGTGCAAGGCAATATGACATCTTCCCATGTTAATCCAAAGGTAAAGGTTGATCTGACATTACAAAACTATGTTAAGGAATATGCTTTCCAAAATTTCTAGTTTTTGCTTATCAGGTGGGATCTGAGATTGATGAGAAAGAAAGTAAAAACTAAAGAAGACCAGGTCAGAAATCAGCAGAACAAATACAACTACCAATTTTGGAGTTGGGAATGCGGAGAAGACGGGGAGATAAAAATGAGATACCTCTCAAAAGAACAAGTTTGCTTGTATTTTTCCTAAGATGTAATACAAAAAATTCTACCAAGTAGAAAGAGGTGATCTACCACATCTCTGGAACCCCTGTACAGATGAGAGCGTAGAACTGATCTCGTAGGAAACAGATGACTAGGTCTCGGGCCATCACGTGGATCCACTGACTTCTCAGATTTGCGGCAGCAATTTGAGATGCAGTAACAATCGTTGATATTTCCTAGGCACTTGTAGTTCCCTAGGACTCTTAGAGAATGTGGTGTCTTTTGTGGTATGAAAGGGCCAACGTGGGGACGGGGGGCCGATTGGTTCCTTTCTCTCCATGTCTCCACATTTCCTGGCTGAAAGCAGGAACGTGCATGGGCTGCTTTGCCTCCAAGTACCTCAGGAACCTCCAGTGAACCTGAAAGCCCCCACATCTGGCTACAGCTTGTCCTTGTTTGCTTTAAGTTCTGCACACAGATGACCACCCTGGCTGCGAATCCAGGGATGGCCCAGCCTGCTTTATGCAAGGCCAGGGGACGTGGGGAATCTGTAAACTCACCTGGCCCAAGGGTGAGGTCTGCTGCACCTTCAGCTCACCTTTGTTTTTGTTAGCGTGACTCCCTTGGAAAGGGGGTTCTGCAGCAGTGAGCCCGCATTCATCACCATTTCTCCACCAGGTATAAACTCTGTCCCAGCAAAGAAAAGGTTCGTGCTTTGTAGTATCTCCCCCAAATATAGTCCCTTTTAGAGCAGTAAGTTCTGGACCTGATGCCTCTGACAAACAATTTACTTCCCACAGATTTTGTTGAGATCTGACAGTTCAGATCATTTCTCTTCCAAAAAACTATCTTCTACCTAGGAGAAGAAATTGCACAGAAGAGCAAACTCTCAAAGAAGCTTAGACAATGATTCAGTACAACGTGTCGCACGTAAAAATCAACATATGAGAATGAGACAATATATGAGATTGAGAAACAAACACTGTAGAAGGGAATAGCGACCTGAATGATCTGGTAGTTCAAATAATGAGCTGTTCTGTTGGTTTCGCAGAGATACATTATTACTACTATTATTTTGGTTGTTGTTCTAGAAACCCATTAGTTTTGGTTCCGTTTTTTAAAAACAGTGTATATACATAGTTGAAAAGTTAAGCAAGAAATGGTCCTAAAAAAAAGCTATGTAATTTCCACCTTTTTACTTTGTGTGTGTGTGTGTGTCTGTGTGTGTTTGTGGAAACCCTAAAGTCCAGGGACACAGCATCAAAAATACGTAAATAAACTAGTTAAAAAGTGAAATTTTAATTTATGTGAGTACTTTGCCTATCCCCAAACAAATCCAATGCATTTCTAAATACAAATGGCAGAATGAAATGCTATTTCCCTATCTATTTGTGATAAAGGCCTTTAAGTATATCAAGTGACTAAACTTTTCTGTTCTACGAAGAAAAACAAAACAAAAATGGAACAGCAAAAACTATCTAGAGCAACATTTTCTCTCTTTCCATGTACAATGTATCAGATGGGACACCTACAGGAAGAATTTGAGTTGTGCTGAGGAATCACACCACCGCTGGACTCTAACCACACTCCCAGCATCTCATTTCTCTCCCTGCTGAAGAGGTCGGGAAGGTAGTGACTCTCTCTCTGTGCTCAAGTAGCAGATCCACACAAGTCCACTGCACTGCTTCCTACCCCCAGGGTCATGCCTGGCAGAATTTTTCCTGAGTATTTATTGCACCTTATTTTTCTGGGTCATAAGTATCCACAAGTCATTATCCAGATGTCTTTTGACCAAAAATGCTGTCTTGTAACTGCAACAACTGGCAAGGAATTCGCTTATAACTGTGTAGACTGATTAATCATTTTAAGGGGATTGGCCAGCGGAGGCAAATTCCCTCTAAGCAGGAAGGGTTGATTCACAGAGGGGCCTATAAAGTTCCTAATAAGGTGCTTTTGAACTACACCCCGAAGCCTGCAAGCATAGAAAGTCTCGATCTATTAAGTATAATCTGTGAAAATGCCACTTTTGGAATTTTTGCTCCGAATAACCTGGATTAAAATTAAACAGTTGGATATGGACAAAAAGAAAAGGAGAGTATAAAGGAGAATGTTGTAGCTGGAGATCACAAAGAAATCAAATGAATCTTTTGAGATTTGTATCATTGCTATGTTACGTGGTTGGTAGCCAACATGGAAAACACTTCTCAAACATTGTCTAAATTTCAACTGCAGAGAATGTGTGCCCAAATAAATAAAAATACACAGACTCTATTGCTAGGAACAAATAGTGTTGCATGTTAATAATTCTTTAGTAGTAAAAGTTTCAGTGTCAGGATGGTTGTCTCTCAAATATTGATACAGGTCTTCTCTACATCAAAGATTAAACATAGATAATCATTACTTTGCTGGACTATAGGTTTTCCTTACAACTGGGACTGGAATACCTTCTCAGTCCTCTAACATCAGTAACTGAAAAAGCAGGTAAGATGCACTTTACAAAAGACATGTATCTAAAGGCTTATGTAACTCAGAAAATGGACAAGAGCAAAAATTATTTGTCTATTTCTGTATTGTCCGCATTACGGACACATGTCCGTTAAATGTGTCCGCATTTAACACAATGAGTTATGTGTCAGTAAGTCAATAAATATCTGTCAAATTATGACTGAATCACTGGATTTCACTTTATGTTAAGTTGTGTCTTCTATAATCTTCCTGGTTTCCTCTCATCTGTATCAATCTTTATTGAAAGGGGTTATACAGAGAACAGAGAATTTGATTGGCATAGTATCAGAAATATAACACGTCTGATTACTCAAACTAATGAATGAAATTGATGAATTGGAAACGATAAAGCAAGCTTTTTTTTTTTTGAAGTAGGAATCCATTTTAATTCCTTTTTTGGTTTCAGAATTTGCCTTCCTAGTTATACTGCATTGGCAAGTAATTAGAAAGCACCTTTATTTCCTGAGTGATACAGAGCGTAAAAAATTTCAGGAGGAATGTAGATTGCTTTCAGTGGTAGCATCCAGTCTAATTCTGCACTTAAATGTATCACCCATATTGAAGCCCTGATGGCATCATATTTGATCATTTTAGCTTTCCATGTCTTGGTAGTTCCAGACAGTGCATGCTACACTTACGTCTGGGAAAGACAGATGTCCGTTAATTCTCCAGATGACCTATCTGTCCAACTGCCTTTATATCTGCGTCTGGAAACGTTTAAATAAATGGCTGAAATTTTTCCACTTTATTTCTGGATATCTCAATATCCCGGATTTCTGTCCACAGCCAGTTCATATATTTCTTGATCTTCATCACAATACTAGGAATTCTTCCCCCCACTATATATAATAATGTCATAGCATAACATCTTTCAAATGTCATTTGTTTTCCAAATGGTAGCTTTTAACCTCTGAATGAAGAGCAAATGTTAACTGATGTGCAGATATTTCCACCTAGTGGCAAAAGTGGAGAATACAATTTTCTCCTGTTGGAATGTAAAAATAACTCCTGAATCTTCTCTAATTCAGACTCGCATATATTTCTCGTGTACTTTGCATACACGACACGCAGTGAACAAAATGTAATGAATGAAAATCGTCTGATTTTGAAGTGATAATAAGATCATTAATTGAAAAACACTCCAATATACTTACTGAAATATATGGTTATACATTTACTTTTTAATAAGTATTCTATTTTTGGAGCATTATATTTACAGAACAGTTGCAAAGATAATATAAGAGTTCCTGTATCCAACTTCCCTTATGTTCACATCTTCGTTTTCCATGGAGCATTTATCAAAACCAGAAATTAACTTTTGTACATTACTATTATTAACGATTGACTACCTTAGAACCTCATTTGGATGGTAGGCACCCCTTCTGTCCACTCTGCTCCTTGTCCACTCCCGGATGTCCACTCCACGGTACCACATTACATTTTGTATCATTGCCTCCTTAGTATCGTCTGGCTTGTTCTTTTTAATGTGCCGAATTATTATACCGTCCCACAATTACTATGTTGACACCAATAAAAAAAAAACAAGACCAACAAGGAAGTTTGTGCAATATATGGATCTGTAAGGCAATGAACTATTATGAGTCTTATGAGGTTGTTTTCAAGGCCTGAGAGATTTTAAGAATTTTGGAGAAATGATAATGTTTGGAAGAACAGGATGAAAATATGCTGAGACCGTTTAAAAATAAAAACCTGGAAACAACATTTTCTTTGTTCTTTTCTGGTTGACCTTTGTGCATCTTTCCCGTGTGATCGGTTCTGCCATGGAGCTGCCCGTCAGGGTGTGGGATTAGTTAGTGCCAAATGGCTGGGTTGCTACCTGATAAAAAGAATGAATTGGAGAAAGAGGCAGCAGATGTCACATCTGAGGAGATCAAAAGAGAGACTTTCATGGTTTAAAAAAATCAGCATCCTTTCAGAGTTCAGTTGTAGACCTGTATTCAATGAGCCAAGACTTCCCTAATCCCTGGGATGTACGCCTCTCCAGATACTGGAAATCTTCACCACTTAACTGGCAAATGATAATTTCTTATCTGATGACGCTACAGTGTAACTTTGATATAAAGCTCACATATGTTAAGTTGTCCATCCACCCACCTTGTAATCCCTTATAATTAAGAATAATGTCTCTTAATTCTATCCTGTTGTGTGCCTAGCATGAATACATACAGGAAGACAAAAATCATTTCATTCATTCATTCATTCATTCATTCATCCCACAAATATTCAAAGTCTACACATGCAAGTCATTTCTGTGGTTGCAGAGTTAGCAAAGCAACATCCCTGATTTCACGAAGCATCACAGACTCTGAGCTGAAAATAAAATCTTTCTGATCAGCCATGCAAGAAAATACTAACTTACTTTTTTCTCTTTTGAATTATATTGTTCTTCCCTTTCAACCCATTTGTTCTGTTCGTACCTTCCATGAGTAAGCCTAAGAGTCTTTTAAAAAGCGTTTTGTGATCAGAGCTGAAAACATTCAGCTATTAGATTAAATGAGATGATTCCCTCTAGTATCACAACCTGATTTCTAAATTATGTGAGGCTGTGTAAGACAGACTCCAGGGGTAGAGAAATAGCAGTTTGGGAGCAGATTAACATTTTCATTTCTAGTAAAGCTTCTTGGAAATGCAAAGAAAACCATTAGTAAGTGTTTGGGATAGAATCAAGAATATAGAGGAATTTAGTTTATGATAAAGAAGATACTTAAATAAGTGGGGGAAAGAATGACCTCCTCAATAAATGTTGATAAAGAAATTTTCTTTCTTTGAGGAAAGGACCAGCAGATTTCTCCTAAATTGCAAACATAAGAAAAAAAGAAATTTTAGGTAAATTAAATGGTGTTGAAGAAAGAGGACACTGCTCAACATTTGAAAAAAAGCTGAATGTATTACTTACTTAAGGCAAAGTTATGCTTTTTGGCAAAGTTTCCCCAATTGCAGGACAGGAAGCTTATTTTCTATGGGGATTTGGAAAAGGTAGACTCCAGGGACTACAGCCTTTCATAGTCGAGAGGGTGGTGATGTCAGCCATGGAACTGTGGAAGTCTGTGTATCCAGGAGAGCTTATTGCTGACTGTGTGTCTCTCAGAAATGTGTTCACAGGTGTGGGTTGGCAGTGCACCATCTGAGTTTTGAAAACCCATGGCTTCACTGATTGGCAAGCTTTCCAAAACATGATCTCTGACTAGAATAATCAGTAGTCTTAAAACAGAGTCCACAAATAACATCAATAAGAATGGGCAAAAGATTTGAGCAGACACCTAACCAAAAAACCATCTAAAATACGATGACAAGTAAGCACAGGGCAAAAAAAAAATGTTCATTACTACTGGCCATTAGAGAAATGCAGTCAGAAAGCATAATGAGACACCATTACATAAGTATTAGGCTAAAGTGAAAAAGACTCATCATAATAAGTGATGGAAAGGACATGGAGAAACTAGAACCTTCATTTACTGTTGGTTGGAAATGTAAGACGGTACTATGAGCTTGGAAAGAATTTGACAGTTTATTTTAATAGTTAAACATATGCCTACCCCTACAGTTCAGCCATTCCACTTCTGGGTATTCAACAGAGAGAAATGAAATTATATGTCCATACAGATCTCTTCCCAAATATTTGTAGTAGCTTTCTCGTAATAGTCAAAAAAAAGTAGAAACGACCCAAATGCCCATCAGTAGAGGACGTACAAAAAAATGTAAGCTACCTCCACCATATGACAGAATACTACTTCTCAATAGGAAGACGTTGACAATAGAAAAACTGTAACTAGCATCAGACTTGATGAAAGGCAATATTTTTCTCCTTGAGATGACAAATGTGATCACACTGTCCACCAACAACAACCCTAATCAACACGTTGAAATAGTGATGGAAGTGTTCAGACATTCACAGAAGAGAGGGGAGAGAGACCCAAAGGTGTATTTCATTTCACACTTTATGCTAAGTCAATGCAAAATGGGTCATGCACCTAACAAATACATAAAACTCTAAAAACCTTACAACAAAACATTGGAGGAAAACATGTGTGACATTTGATTAGGCAAAGAGATCTTTACATATTTTGGAACTCTTTTGTTAGGTAAACAAACATTTAGGAGTCTTATGTTTTCTTGATCCCTTAGTCATTACCTAAAGTTCCTCTTTTCCCTCAGTAATTTCCCTTTTCTGAATTCTATGTTATGTCATATTAATACAGCCATTCCACCTTAATTTTGATTGGCCTTTGCATGATACATCCTTTTCCATCACTTTGCTTTTAATTTATCTAGATTTTTTTATTTCAAGTGTGTTTTCCAATTACTTGGAAACAATCCTAATAACTGGGTCTTGTTTTGATATTCAGTCTGACAATTCTGGTTTTTGAGTTCTTATCTTTAGGACATTGGTATATAATGTAATATTGACATGATTAGGTCTTCCGCTTTGAAAAAAAGTTCCTGTGTATTTCTTCTCTTTTGTTCCCCCGTATACCCCTTTATTTTGGGCTACTTAAATATTTTGAGCATTCTGTTTTAATTCATCTACTGGCTTTGGGCTCTCTCTGTTCATATGATTTTGGGGGTGTGTACTCTGGGCATTTTAATACACCTGTAATTCTTCAAATTCTATTTACAGTTATTATTTTACCAAATCAATTAAAGTGTAGAAATATTACAGCATACAAAACACTGTTTGATTATGATGGGAAAATAGGCATATTTTTGTTTGACTTCTGATTTTATTTTTTTGTCACACAATATCAGGGATCCTTGTAGCAAATTCAAGTAATGTGAAAATGGAAAAAAAATAATCATGGAAGCAAGGTACTGTTATCTACAACTTTCTTCCAATTTTTGTCTACTCAACGTAATAATTTCATCCCTCCTGCCCTTAATACCAATTATAATTCCTCTCTGCCATTCCATAAATAATCTTTGCTGATATAATAATATCTATTTCAATAAATGTAATGGAAGCTTTTTGCTCTTTGTATTTATGGACATCTTTGCAGCTTAGAACACAATGAACCGCTCCCTCCTTCCAGGGCTTATGTGACCCTTCAACACTTTGATTTTCTCCACTCTGCAGTCCTTCCTCAGTCTTTTTTAACCAGTTTTTCTTCATCTACATGTCCCATAAATGCTCCTGTACTTCAGGGTTCTCTCTAGGTTCTTTTTTTAATACAGTTCCCAAGCAATCTAATCAATGTCCTAGTTTTCTTTATCATGTATATGCAATTCACAAAAGCCTATCTCCAGTCGATGTCTTCTTGTTGAGCCACAAACCAGTACCAGTCAACTGCTAGTGGTCCTCTCCACTCGACAGCGCTCAAGTATCTCAAAAACAGTATTGCCAATTCTGAACTTGGATTTCCACCCCAACTGCTCCTCTGTCAGTATTAATTCTACTAAATAGTAATGTAGTATGCCCACTCAGAATCCAGAAATCTTAGCATGGGCATTAGGTCTTATCACCTAAATATCTCCTAAGTGAATCAAGGTCTCTCTCTGCTCACAGCTACCTTCTGCTCTAGTCCTAATCACCATCACACATGAGTGACAGTTGCAACAGCTCCCCTCACAGGTCTTTCTCTGTCCTCTATGGCTCCCACTCACCAGTTCTCAATGACGCCAGGTGGTGTGATCTCTGAATACGCAAACCGGGCTATGCAATTTCCCTTCCAGAACTAGGCAAAAGCTCCTCGTTGACCATAAAGAGTAAAATCCTTAACACTGCTTATAGGACTTCCCTAACTTACCCACTGACAGCAATCTAGTGTATTAATTTTCATTTGCTTCTATAACAAGTGCCCACAAACTTAATGACCTACAATGGCAAAAATGTGTTATCTTATAGCTCTTTAAGAAGCCCAACTCAGCTCTCACTGGACTAAAATCAAGGTGTCGAGAGGTCGGCTTTCCTTCTGTAGGCTCTACAGGGGAACCCACGTTGCCTTTCTGGCTTCAAGATGCCACCTGAATTCCTGGGCTCATGATCTCCTTCATCCACCATCAGGGTCAACACGACAGGGCAGTGCCTGTCACTTCTTGAGCTTCTCTGTCTTCTCTCCAACTCACTCTTCTTTCCCCCCTCCCCAACATTTAAGAGCTCACATAATTGGGATCATTTCCCTATTTGAAGGTCAGTGGATTAGTCATCTTTATTCCATCTGCAGCCTTAATTATCTTTTTATCATGTAAGTGTGCACAGGTTGTAGGATTAGGATGTGAGCATTTGGGAGCAAGCATTATTGCACCCATCCCATGTAGCTTTATGTCATTACTGTTACACTTTATGGTCTATTCACATAGAATTCCTCCTGTTTCTTGGGGGAAAGAGTAATGGTGGAAGCACTTAATTCTGGGCTTTACAATGTCCCCACTGCCTTGGAAGTCCTTCCTCCTAGCCATCCGTTTCCCTCCTTACCTGATTAACTCTCATTTCCCCTTCATTCTTTGAATAAAATTTCACTTCATCATGAAGGTCTTATCTGCCCTTCAAAAGCAGGGTAAATCCCTTTGTTTTAGCACAAGCTACTCCGCCCACCTTTTCTGCATTCATGACATGTGTATCATTTCAATTGTCTCCCATGGTACCCCAGCACCCAGCAGAACATCCATCAAATGAATGAGACACTAGGGATTGAACCAAACTTTTTACTCCTTATCTCTACCCCTGATGTTTCCTCTGTCTTGATTCCACTCCCACTGCTTCCTCGGTTTTACTCTGCTTGATGAATTTCTAGATTAATCTATCTAGATTAATGTCCAATTTTTAAGATTCAGCTCTAGCGTTTCTCTTGCCTAAGTCTCCTGCAAGGGCACCACCTTGAAGTACCGGCTCACCTGGGAATGTCTGTAACATCCTGCAATCAAGACCCTCGCATTGAAATCGTCCCCACTCTCTTAGATCTTGAACAATTTGAGGACAGACAGACGTATTCTCGTTAAGCCATGAATCTCCTCTTTTAGATCTAACACAGTGCCTAATATATAGAAAACAATCAATGATGTTGAAAGAATCAATTAACAACTTTGTTCTTAAGAAAAAGTTCTATAAGTTTTTCCCCAAAAAAGTAGAAACATCAAGGATGATGCATAATGTATAAGCTGAATAATCCGATATACACTTCTGTTTTAGTCATTCATTCACTTCGCTGTGTTTGCTTTCGGTAAGTGGTGCCACAGAGGCACCGCATTAGAATAAAACTCATCACATTTGAGAAAATAACATAGCTGTCAATTTGCATGTCACCACAAGGTGGCAGGGTCGTACTGTGCTTGCTACCTGTAACTTCAGTATCCTGAGTATTTTGATATATGTGTGTATATATATTTTTTCCTGAATAGCTCAACCTTTGTTCAGAAAATTTAATAACTATTATTGTAGACTAAATCACTAATAAGTGGATCTTATCCAAAATAAATTATACAGAGGAAAATTCTTGCTAAACTCTTATTCCTCTTCTAAATCAGCTAAAATCTGAGCTATAATCACTAGCTTTGTACTTTTCTTCACCTTCTTAGCACTTCATAGCTACAATGTGATGCAGGGCTGCTATGAGCAAGGGGCCAGTCCTAAAGATGTATAGCACCTCTATTTTTCTAAGTAGAAACTGAAGCTATGAAATGTTAACTACCTCATGCACCTGGGAAAATTCTGAGCGAAGATGTAAAGCCACATCTTTAGTGAAGCTGGGAAGAGTTCTCTTAGGAAAGAGAGAGTTTCTCTTACTATACATTAGATATGTAACTAATAAATTCGATTCTCAGGCATTCCATACAGTCAGTGTAGGAGTTTTAAAGAAAGATTTGGAAATGCATGGTTCATTTTAAGACTCTTACACCGACATAGTCAAGTATGACTTGGAAACCGAGGGCATCATTTGACAGAGATGCCGAATGTTGCCGTCTTCCTTAGACTCTCAAAGCCCCCAGGATTTGAATAGCTGGAGGAGAGAATTTATATATTAGGCAGTTGTCAATTTGTACCTGAGAGTTTCATTTTTGTGATTCTAGGTAGTAAGACTGACATATGTAAACAGCAAGTATGTGGAGAAGGAGCCCTAGTCTGGTCTTGGGACAGCAACTACCCTTAAAACAAGTGCAAATGATGCCACTAACGCTCAAAATACATCCAGGGTAGATTAGAGAAGTAATATTTGCAGCAATGTATTATCGACTTACACAATTAAATGAATGTATAATGTGACTTCATCAGTAGGGGAGAGAGAGAACATGTACTCACTGGGAAATGTATTTAGTGAATAATGGAAACTTGCATTTAAAATTTTTAATGGGTGCTTAATAACACTTCTTTAAATATATGTTATAGATCTAGATCTAGTAATAAGTGAAATGACCAAGACAGCAATTAAAATGAAAATTAAAATAAGATGTTGTCTATTCTAGAAGTTACAATTTTTTTTCAGGAAAATAATATTAGATAATAAAAATTTAATCTTAAAAAAACCCTGTAATTGGCCCTCAAATTCCGATACCTGGGATTTTTCCAAGTAGCCAATTAAGCTATATTGTTCCCTCCATAAAGAGAGCATGGCAGGTAGTTTTTTAAATAGGTAACTTTCTTTAATACGGAGTGATCTGTCCCATGGTCAACAGCAGCCTCGTGGATAAAGTTGAACCTCAAACAATCCAACACTGGACCAGAATCATTCAAGGTGTGCAGCGCAGAAAAGGGACAGGTACAAGGGGGAACCACCATGCCCCCATCACTTCTTTAAAAAATGAGGAACAGAACGTCTGTCACTAGTAGTCTTTGTCAGTTTCTTGATCGCTGTGCGACCGGTATGTTGGCTGGGAAAGCTTTCCCACCCTCTGTTTAGAAGGAGACCCAGTAGCAGAATTCTCAAGGGACAATGGCCCCAAAGAATTGAAGTTCACTGAGCCGAAGTTTCCCTGAGCTCAGAAAAGGTCTCTGGTTGACACAGTACAACTTGAGATGACATGGGGAATGTGAGGTGCAAAGAAATACAACACAACTTTTAAAATTTAAATGTTCATCATGGAAGAAAAAAATGTATAAATAGAAAAGGGACACTAATCGTTTCTTCAGAAGCAAGACTCCTCTGTGTGGGTTATTAAATTTAAGGAATTCTTTGGAGTGCCACTAGCTAACGGGCCTCTTCTAACGCATGGGGAGTCTGCTGCCGTGACTGATTAAATAATATAACACCGTGGAGGGAGAAAAATATTGAAATGATGTTTTCTTCCAGATCCTTAGCATGGGAGAGGATGGATGAAACAAGGCAAAACAAAATCCTGAATATCCTCAGATGATGATGACTGTCTGGGATTAAAAAAAGTAGCCACTCATTAACAGTCATGAAAATGTCATTTGTGGGAACACAGCCCATCTATTTTTGTAGTCATTTTAGACACAAAGAGGAGTGCGATCATTGGTGAAAGGGATTCACTGAAGGATTCCTTGTCATGATCCCGATAAACAAATGATTTTGGTAGCTTTCTTGGGAAACCACAGGGCAGCTTTGGCTCCTGCAGTAAGATTTTAAGCAAAATTGGCCAATAATGACTTTTGATGTCCTATTAGGAGACCCAAGAATGATCTGGAAGGAGTTAATGGTAGAACAAAACCACGTTCTCTAATCAACTCCAGAAGGAGCACGGACAATACCTTGTCGATTTAGCTTGCCCAACATCACTGCTGCACAGAAATGCGTGCTCTGAGCTCTACCCGAAGCATTTTACAGGGAAAATACCAGCGTTCAATATTATCCCTATTTGTGCTTAAAAGTGCTAGCCTCATGAAGGTATGTTTCCAATGGTGAACATAACTCACAGAACAGCCCCTTCTCATGCTGGAATATTGGTCCTGATTTTCTCCTTCTCACCTGCCAGTTCTTTCTGACTTACCGTAATGCCTGCTTCACTGAGAGAAGTTTGCACTTGTATTTTACATTTTTAGTTTCTTAAAATTTCTTGTTCTCTTAATCTAGACAACAGTGACTCTGTTAAAATCTTAATAGGCATTTTGTGTTTTCAGTCATCCTTCAAAATTTTCGACTCAAGGTAAAACCAGAGAGCTATCAGGCTTCTTTCAGATTCTTTTTCCAGGTAAGCATTACAATATAGTGTACATAATTTGATATAATTTTGCTAGAGACTACAGTAAGGGTTAAAACAAAACCCTCAGCTTTATATTGTGCTCTCTATTAGTAAAAACTAATAGGAATGTTTCCTACTCAAGAATTTTTAAAACATATATATATAATTTATAAATTAACATGTATGGGCATTTCCTAGTGATCCAATGATTTTCTAGTGTACCCAATGAAATCAGCACGGTTTGGGACACCTCCAAGAATTACACGAAGACTAGGTCTGTCTAACAGGACAGGACGGTTAACTGCCAACATCAGGAGGGAATGAATTTTAGTGCTTTAAGGATTTCATACTCCTACAGAACAAGCCCTTAAAGCCTTATTCCAGTTCAGAAAAGGTGTATTTCTTTTCTTTTTTTTTTTTTTTTGCATTAGATTCTTTCAGTTAAATTTAAAACCACATTAGATTCTTTCAATTAAATTTGAAATTTAAATTTTCATCATTGAAGAAAAATATGTATAAATAGAAAAGCGACACTAATTGTGTTTTCAGAAGCAAGACTACTGTGTGGGTTATTAATTTTAAGGACTTCTTTGGAGCGTCACTAGCTGACTGATTTATCCTAATGCCTGCTTCAGTGAGATAGGTGTGCTGATCTCTTGTTCTTCACAAGGTCAATCACCAAACACAATGATATTTGCTGAAAATAATAGAGGTTTAAAGCCAAGATAACTCAGTGATGAATGCGTGCCCAACCACTGCCTGTGGGATCATACCAGACTGCTAAAATTGAATCTCTGATTGAAATATGAAGACAAATGGATCCTTAGGAGTGTGACACAGGTTCCTCTGGAGGAACTACCCAAGTAGACACAGGAGTCTATCCTGTCTCTTTAGTTCTTCCCCATCCACTTTGTGGATATGAAATGTGGGGATTTGTGAGAATTCTTTGGAGAGAACTAGCATCATGAAAGTGAGGGATTCCCATTTGTCCCCAGTTCAGACAGAATGGGCTTCAATAACACTACTTGGAAGGTCTAACACATGTCCCATCATTAGACCACATGGTGACCTGAGGTCTGACTCCTACCCAAGGCAGATGGCTGGGGCAGCTGTGTGAGCTGGTGGAACACAGGTAAACTGCTCCTTTGTTCCAGAAGTAACCGCCCTTTCATCCCATAGCAGGCCAAGGAATATGTGACTAGTTCTAGGAGCGGATGTGGACTTTGGTAGAATAGAAAGCTTGTCTGGAGCCATTTAAGTCCTACCTGGAAGGTCTGACAGGTGGAGAGACTCGCATCGGATGAGGGAGCCGTGGTGTTAAGTAAGCCACCCCGGGACAGGGTCTTGAACGGGGAGCACCTGATGGAGAGGAAACATTGCATGCATTCAGAGTGTGAGACCGAGAGGCCCAGGTCAAGTTCATCAGGTTTCCTTTCCCAAGGAAAGCACCTATATCGGAGACCTCTTATGCGTGAAAACAGATCTTTTCAATCTCATTGTTCTCTGATCTTGGCCAGAGCTTCAGTGATGCGTTTGGCCTGGGTTCCCAATGGCTTCCTGCAGGTGCGTCCTGTCACCACCTCACCTCAGACCCATGCATGTTCCTCTTGCCTGCCCCCTGGGTTTTTCTGTGACATTGCAGCAAAAACTTAGGTGGTGCTCATCCACGTTCATCCTTGAACTCCAGGGGAGGTAATGAGATGATAGATTTCAAAGGCTCATGCCACACAGCTTATCAGAAGGTCCCATGGGAGTGAAGAGCCAGTTCCTTTGGCACCGGCCAACCTGGTAAAACATCCTCCTCTGGTTCCTTTCCTGCCCTTGTTTATTCCCATCCATCACTTCTGCTCTGAGGCCAAAGCCCCCAATAAATTATGCAGTTTCTGCCTTCTAAGGAACCGTGGCGAAAAGTGTCCTTAGATAAAAAGAACTTTAAGCCAGCATAGAACTCATTCAATTTTTTTCTCAGTCCCATGTCCCTTGTATACACTCGCTCATGCTCAATTTTTATCTAATAACTACTCCCATTCTAGCTAATAACTGGAAGAAAAAGCGAGCAAGAATATGCCTCCCTCCTACCACTGCTGTAGCCAATTTTTATAACCCAGCTAGGGGAGGGGAGAAAATGTATTCCATTCAGACATATGAACGATACATAAGTCTGGACATTCCAGCTTCTCAACTAAAACTGCCCTTGTTACCTAAAGTGAGACGAGAACTGTCCTATACTGAGGGTGGGTAGAAACTCAAGGGCCTACCAACTTTTCATCCAGTCATGGGAAGGTCTCCCACTGAACAGATTCTAAAGGAACAGTATGAACCCAGAATAAAATTCCATGTTTTGATATCTTATTGATCATTCTTACTTAACATAGAGGTCATGTGGCTTTGGATAAGTTACTTAGTATCTCTAGGTTTTCGATTATCCAGCTCTAACAATGAATTAAATACTCCTTATCTCATTAGAATCATAATGACATCACATAAGTAAAAGGAACTAGCAAAACATCATGCACTCAGTCCCTTCTTTCCTCTCTAAACATCTGTGCCCTATCATTCTTCGATCTAAGAGTTAACACTGTAGAATTATTAGCAAGGTCAGTTTATTAAACAAAAGAAAAGTGGATAAAATGAAGGCCTAGAAATCAGCTGCGGTTGAAAGACATTTATCTCTGGTTATTAGGCAAATCACTTAACATCTCTTTGGGCCACAGTCATGGCTGGACGCATGGTGTGGTCCCTGTGCAGTCACATTGAGCCCCACACTCAGAAGGGTCTGGTGCATGATTTAATACTCTGCTTTCAGTTGTCTTGAAATTTTAAATAATTTTATCTTTGAATGCATGTTTTGTAAGTAAAGTCCAATGTGACGGTAGAGTATATGGGTAAATGGAAGAAATACACCCAATACATGTATCCACTGTGTTTCTTGAGCCCAGTCACCTATGGCGTCTGGGATGCTTCATGACACCACCTTCTAGTGGCACCACATGCCTGGGAGCCCAGGGAGACTCCGTACGACAAGATAACGGTGTTTCACCTCCAGGTGAGTAACCAGGGGCCTGACATTTCCTGAAAGGCCACATTTTCCATTCAAATCAGAAGCTGCTTTCCAATGCAGAAAGAAGTCAGTGACATTCCAGGAAACACAAATGTCCAAGGAAACTGCCATATCCTTTCCTACTCATGTCACTTCACTTATACTGAGAATACTGACAAACATCTATGCTGAAAATGAACACAAGGATGGGAAGATAATAGTACCCATTCTTTTTTCCTTTCAGTCCTTCTGTACTCATCAGTAAGCCACAGGTGGAGAGCGTTTGATAGGGTGGGTATGTACCAAGAAGTGAAAGAAACATTAGAGGCATTTTGTGGTAACATTTCCACCGTTCTACTAAGAAGAAAATACACGTGCATGTATGGCCAACCAAATACAAATGGTGTAAATTTGGTGATTCCACATACCGGCAAAAGGCTCTTTCACTTATATTTAAAACTATCATTGGACAATATAAAGGCAAACAGGAAATCCACGCTAATAATTGCATTCTACAATTTCCTTGCGCGGGACAACACTAAACCAGTAACACCAAACAAATGAAAAATACCATGAAAAGTTGAGGAAGACGTCACAAGAAGGGAAAATATTTTAAATTTTAGTACTCAGAACAAGACTTTTGCCTGCTTTTTCAATGAGGGGGGGTGGTTGTTCCCATTTTCATTCTGTACTGGGCTCTGCAAATTAGATAGGTGTCTCTGGTACGCATTCCCTTGACGGTGAAATGAAAAGTATTTTCTACAAGATCATTTAGGGGTCCTGGGTTATAACATGTTACCCAGGGCTTCTGCTAGAAAAATAGGCTTTCCCCGGGGTTGCGCAGTTTGGCCAAAAGATGGCGCCTTGGTGTCGAGAGAAAGATTCTCCCCCTGCATGGGAAGAAGTGGCCACGTTTAGTGGGGTTTGGGCTGGATTTTAAACCCTCATTTGCCTCCTTGACTGGACACCTTTATGCCGAACAAACTGCACAGCTCTTATAGAGAAGCCCTGATTTAATCTGTTCAAAGGTTCCCCTCTTCCTATTTGCAAATTTGAGCCTCCCTTCTCCTGTTCTAACTCAGAGTTATACATCGTGCTTCCACAACTGGCTGCTATTAATTCGGATCCCGTTTCTATGCACAAAGGAAGAACAGACCAGCTCGGGGTGATACTTTTCGCATTGTCATCTGGGTCTTGATAATTCTGGACAAATGGCGGTTGAGGGAAACGTTGTGAACTTTTGGGGAAATAGTGGGAATCGTACAAAAACATAAACCAGGTGGCTTGTATTCGTTGTTACGTGTGTTCTTTGTTTCGTTTTGAAATGAAAATCTTCACATAAAAAAAAAATCACTTCTTTAGTCGTATGTTCAAAACAGGAGGATTCTTAAATGACAGCATTTAATTGTGTATCATCGCCTTTCAATGAGAAGTTGAAACCAAAGACCGGTTCTCTCGATTTTATTAAAATTCTTTGCCTCCCCCTTCAGAGCAGGTCTGTTGGCTTCCTGGATACTCTCGAAGCTGCATTATTACCTTGTGCCCGGTACCTTACCTCTCCGGGGCAGTTTAATTTAAGTGCATTACTCTCTCCTTTGTGTCCCTCCCACACTGTTGTGAAGTGTTGCTATGTAGCAACCTAACAGCTGCTCAGCCTTTCTGCAGAAGTGGCTGAGTTCCAATAGTGGGCAAAGCAAATTATGTAAAGAACGTTTTTTTTTTTTTTCTTTCAAGGTTTCCTAGGGAACTAGTGATGCTGGTCCAGTTCTGATTTGACATGGTGACGAGATGATGAGGTCTACGTTTGGAGGAGATGGGGGGTGGCAGGGCCAGGAAGCTATGGGGATTACTTCTATG
The DNA here is from genome assembly GCF_040802235.1 of Manis javanica. Taxonomy (NCBI): domain Eukaryota; kingdom Metazoa; phylum Chordata; class Mammalia; order Pholidota; family Manidae; genus Manis; species Manis javanica. The sequence continues at coordinate 174,179,778 of NC_133159.1, read as the reverse complement.
GTTTTCGGCTTCATTGTTATTTTGAAAGTACATCAATTCAGCTTAAAGGGACTGTGATAGTCCAAATAATAAAAATAGCATCACTGGATTGCAGTTCACAACCTCATCCACACATCCTCAGTGACCTGAGTTAACTCAATCCATTAAAAATGAGGAAGAAATAAAATCCAGAACGTTTCCCCTTCTGAACGTTTAAAAGCTAAATGGAGCAGAGGTTCCAGTGACTGATTATTTCAATGTATAAAAAAGCCATATTGAAGCAATTCAGCCCTAACCTTCTTGTAATGTATTTATTCCATGTAATAGGTATATAGAAGCAACTTATTTCATACTCAGTAGTGTGTTAGATGTTGAGAAAACAGACGAATTAAGATGAGAGTATTCCTTATTAGAACCCATACATTAAGAAAGGAAATAAGAAACCATGAAACCCTGATGTAATATAATCAACCACTCAGGAGCATATAGGCCCTAATGCTTGACTCTACTAAAGGCTCACGAATTCTCTCTGGATATTTCTGGAATGCCTACTATACTGTGGCTCTTGTTTAACACTGGAGAAAGTTATTTAAAGTTCATTCTAAAAGTGACTGTCCACATGATACCAAACAAAGAATGTCAAACAACCAGTTGCTTTGCTACTTTATGCCAAAATAACTCATTGTCCAAACTATATTCCCCTGAAATTTCTGCAGATGGAATGGACTGGCTTCATGGAGGTGTATGAACACAACTAATAAGGTAGCTTGGACTCTTTATGAACCTCTAATCTAAAGAGATGGACATGACCCACAAACACTGACTTAAAAAAGGAAACTGGAAAGATGACAGAAATGCACAAGAAATCAAGTTTTACAAAGGTGTGCGAATTTATGAATTTCTTGTTATAGTTTTATATTATTGTTATGATTTTTCAATTCTTTTCACAATGTGTTTATTATACTGATGAGAAGATTTTTATCGTGGTGTGTGCTTTCAGTGACTAAAGACTTGCTTTTATAGATAATCTATGCATTCGTTTTCCTTTATTTCAATTACTAAAATTTAGCCTGTATGTTTCTTAATAGATTAGACTTGTTATTTCTCAACCCCCAAAAACAAAGAAGACATTTCTTTGGAATCAATCCTGGGATAAGAGTAATTAGGGTTTGATGGCTTTGATTAATAGATTCAGCAAACATACTGATTTTTTTTTCCTATCAACCTGTGTCTTGCGTTTTAGTAAAAAGAAAAAAAATGTTACTATTGAAATCTATCATGTGATACTGTGGGGTGAGTCATATCTTCTTTGTCATTTCCAAGAATTGGTCAGGGCCATTTGTTTTTCTCCTCTTTCTTTTCCTCTTTCTGCTTTTAAACCTCACAACAATCCTTTAGGTATTGTTTAGGTCTGTTTCCTCACAAATCACTTGGCCAGAGAGCTGAGTAACACTATGAGATACTGTGGTTCTCCTACCAAGGGCCTCCAGAGGTCTCTTCCCTATTATATATTTCTTTTGGCCAACACCCGTGGCCTGAATCCAAGGGTTGTAGCCATTGCCCTTGGGAGATCACATTCTCATAAATTACACAGTGTCCAAGCAAGCCAGGAGATGTGGGCATCTGGTTTGTAAATACATACTGTCAACTCTGCTTGTTTTAAAAATGTGAATTTGTTCCAATGTGACTGGTGTATTTAAGGACCAATTTGAGGCTAACACACATTTTACATTTGCCTTGGTGCTTTTCATGAATGAGGAATACACAGAAAACTGCGCTTGGAGGAGCAGAGCCACCTAGGAATACAGAAAGCGCACAAACACCCTTCGTGAAGTCTGTGAGCCACACCCATCTACATTTGATGTTACAACTTTGTCTAATTTCAGAGAAGCATCCTTCTACCACTTTGCAGTAACTCAACAGCTGCTGCACCCATCCTGGCTTGCATAAGCAAACCTCAGGTGCCATGGGTATTATAATATTGAAGTATTCCTTAAATATGTACTTAAAAGTGCATATCATTTTTATTAGATTCTTAATCATTTTTTAACATGTTACTGATTAACTTTGTGAATGTTATGCCCCCTAACCAGTTTATCCAAAACACTGTGTTTTTTTGCTGTGTGATTTTTTGCAGAGAGAGACGATTTGGGGGAACATATGTCACATAATAGCAGGAATTGATTATATATGCAAACTGGGGAGCAGTGGGGCAGGGTGGGTGTAATAAATAGGAAAGAATGTCAGTATGGTACCATCAAGGATGGCGCTGATCACAGACAGCATGAACACTGGCCTAAGCATTTTATTAAGCATTACCAAGGCAGTCCTTGTGGCAAACCCTTAAATTGGCATTGCTCTGCAGGGAGAATGCTTTCCGCTCACTCTTGCTGTTACCATCCATGTGAAGGAAACTGCATGAGTATTTCCTTCTCACCGTGAAGGATGCTATCTACTTGTGTTCCTTCTTGCACCCTGAGGAGTTCACCTGCAGCCTCTTCCCGCTCATCCCTGCCTCTCATCACCCACTTCGGGTATGCTCTATCGGACCAGACAGGACCCATCAGCTCTTCTATATGCCGCACCTAGTCTCTGGGAAGCAGTCATACTTTGTTGTTCCTGAAAATTACTGGAAGAACAGAGCAGTTCTCAGGAAGCAGCATCTCCCGTCCTCTCTAACACATAGACTACACAGATCTCTCATGCCCTCGGCTTCCCTGGTATTAAGTAGATCCCAATCTGCTAATCCCCTGCCCTGCTGGAGGAGTCATAGTATAAGCTTTCCAAATTGCCCTTTGGAGACCCTTGTGGAGGTTTGAGGCGAGATGGCTTGGCAGACCTGTCATGATGAGGATGGACTAGAATGAGACCCGTGCACTGTTCTACAAAAGTGCGTTCTCATAAAATTTCTCCCTCTTCACTCTCTTGGCTGTTTTCTATTCTCAAAGTAGGCAAAGGGAATAATGGTGGTGGAATATGTTTGGCATTTCCATTCAAAATTTGCACGCAGTGATTTGGGACTTCCCCAAACACTTGGCTCTCAATCTTGTCAGACCAGGACATGTACAGAGAACAAGGGTGCTGATTCCCAGTCCCTGTCAAAAACTCAAGCAGACATATTGAGACATGAAAGAAAAGAGAAGAATTAGTTAGGTTGAATATACCCACTGACAGGTTTTGATGCAACTAAGATACATGGGTTGGGGCTGTAAGCTGAACGTGTGGGAAGAACATACTTATTGCACTGGTTTGTAAAGGCTTCTATTAGCTACGGCAGATTTTTACCCTGTGTCTTTGGCTTTAGCTACTCTAGAAAGGCTGAAAGTTTCTCATTGGCTGTGCTAAGTGTTTGTTTCTGCTTATGGGGGCTCAGTCCATGGCAAAGGAACTATTCCCATCGAATCAGAGACATGTGCATAGGTGACTTCCCCTGAACGGGCTCTACCTGCCTCAGCCAAAAGGGCATGCAGGTAGATGGCTTCAGTAAAGTCATGGCAGCCTCAAAAGTGGCCTCAGCAGACTCTGGCCCCACAGGTGGTCTCCCCGCAAAGATGCAGGCTGTGTGGGCCTCAGCTGAGTCACTAACTTGTATTTAGCAGGTGCAGAAACTCTTAGTGTCAAGCTCCTATAGTAATCATTTTAATGTCATCACTTTATGTACAAGCTGTTTTGATATTAAAAGATTGAGGCACATTTTTTGTGCCAGACTGAGTTCTGGGTACAGTAGTAAGATTCAGTTTTTAGAGTGTAGATGCTAAGGTTTGAGTAGTCAGTTCCCAATCAGCCAAAAAAGGAAGTGAGAAAGGACCAGCCTTGCAATCATGTGGTTTGTCCACTGGCTCCATCATCTCCTATCAACCCGTAATCATAAGTAGAGTCTGTTTCAGGGAGGAAATTTCCTGGAGAAGGCAGGTGTCTTGGACCTAAACAACTCAAGCACAGAAGTGGAAGTGTTACTTTGATACAGAATTGAAGATGTAATGGCTGCCCTCTGAATGGTGTGGAGGCAGAAACAGACTCCGTGCAGAACTAAGGTGGCAGGAACGTGAACCTCAAGGGATAAATGGAAATTAATAGCTTTTGAATATGTGGACATTTAAGAAAAAAAAAAAACCACAAAGAGAGCTGAAGGCTGAGCCTGCGCCATCCCAAACTTTTAAATTGGCAAGAAAGGCAAATTAAAGTTCAGTAAGTGCCAAAAGTAACCATCTGTGAGGAGGTTACATTCAACTGAGCTAATTTACAGATTTCAGATTTTGGGCAACTGGTGGGAACAGAGAGCCATTCCAGTAAAGATAAAAACCAACATGCTCTTCAAGTACTAGGTTCTAAGACTATAATATTTCCTGGAACTAATCTCTAATAGATGATCTTGTTTTCTAAATTCATTGGTGGTAATTATGTGGGTTTATTTCCATTGAAAGCTTTAAAGAAAGATTTGGGGCATCAAAGTCTTGGTGTTGAACTAATCTGACTTCCAAAGTCCTGAGGACACTACACCCATTCTGAGAAAAACAGCCCTGACTGCAACTATTGAAGAAAAAGTAACTTTATGTTGGCATCAAGGAGCCTGTATAAGTCTAAGCAGAAGAAGAGCAGGATTGGATGAATCTTAGAATATATGATTTTTTTAAAATTTTTGATTGGCAAAGGGAAGAGAATTTGGTTGGGGGCTGGTTCTTTTGGACAGTAATGTATTGTATATAACAAAAATACTTTAACTTGCAAGGGGATATATATTCTTTGAATTAATTAATTCCCTCCTGGGAACTCTAGTTTGAAGGGAGTTTGTATTGAGTCATATGGTTCTCATTTAATCCTTTCACAGGGTCCTGATATGCTCCATTGGATAACACGGTGGAACACAGTTCAAGATGAGAAACAGGACAGGGCAGGAATTCTCAGCCTTGTGTAAAATGTAGCCTTAGAATCCATTTATTTCACATTCTATTTTGATCCATTTCAGAGCCTCCTGAGAACAAAATGTGAGCCACCAACTTGTGGGTCTAGCAGGAGATCCAAAGGAAATGTGGCCTGTTGGAGGAGTCCACAAAACAGAACACAAGACTGTCCTGAAAAATTGCTGCTCTCCTCTCTTGTTGTGGTGGCTGCTTCCCTGATGGACAATAAGCTTAATGTGTAAGCACAAGGCAGAAAGACCTCAAAACTTAAAGGACTGGGGAGAAGGCTTAAAGATGGCAGTATGAAGACTGAGACAGAAACCTTCTCCCAAAACCACATGTAATATGAAAATACAGCAAATACAACTAATCCTGAAATAGTGATAGGAAAGAAGACTGCAACAGACTGCCTACATCTGAGGAAAAGAGAAGACCTCAAGGAAAAGGGTAAAGTAGCACAGCTGTGATCTGGCAGGACCCAAGCCTGCACCCCCTCCCCAGCTCACCAGTGGGAGGAAGAGAAATGGAGCGAGGAGTGGGTGGAAAACTAGGATTGCTGAACATCCAGCCCTGGAGATCTGCTCTGGGAACATGAACCTATATGACATGGTCCTCTGGAGATTAGTGAGGTTGGAAAGCTAAGACAGGCAAAATACTCAGAGAGGAAGATTCCCGCCTCTTGTGGAGAACAGGTACCCCCAACCTGCCTCTCCAGGACAAAAAGAGGGGTGGGCACGTTGAGAGGCTTCCCAACAGTGAGAGGGCTGCTAAAAGGACAGGATTATACAGAGCTTACTACCCAGGAGAAAGGGCAGGTGGACAAAATTGTCCCAGCAGACTGGGAACTTTCAGGAGTTTCAGGCGCCCCATCCCCCTGGTTAGCAATGCAGCCCTGAGACCCCCCACTGCAATACGCAGCCTGAAAACTCCTTCCTCCCGGCTGGCACAGGCTCACAAACCTGCTGCCCCGCCATTGTGCCAGGCAAGCCAAAGGGTGGCCCTGCCTACAGCAGCTACAGGGGTGTAATGCAGAGGCTCCTCCCTGCACGCTCGGCCCACTAGCCCTGGCAGTGGAGGCAGGCACTGCAGCCAGAAAGCAGTAAAGAGCTCTTTCCTCCTGGCTGACACCAGCACGGCTAGTCTGTGACCCCTGCCATTGCTCCAGGTGCTGAGCAGCTCCAGAGAGTAGAGCTTCTGGGCACTAGAGGGTGCTGGCTACACAAAGTCATTATTCTATATTATTCATTACAACTAGGAAACATCAAAAGAACCTGGTACAAACCAAAATCCTACAAACACCAGAAAGAGGGTCAAGTGAAACTGAAATTACCAATTTTTCTGAAAAAGTTTGAAAAATAAAAATCATAAATATGCTCATGGAACTACAGAAAAATATTCAAGACCTCAGGGAGGACTTCAAGAAAGAAACAGAAACTTTGAAAAATACAGTATGCAAAATGAAACATACAGTGAAGGGATCTAAAAACAAATTAGAGAAATGAGAAAGGAAACATCACTACAGATTCCACAAAAAAACAAAGAATTATTAGAGAATACTATGAAAAATTATATGTTAAAAAAATAGATAGAGGGCGGGAGCCAAGATGGCGGCGTGAGTAGAGCAGTGGAAATCTCCTCCCAAAAACACATAGAGCTATGAAAATATAACAAAGAAAAATCTTCCTAAAATAGAGACCACAGGACACAGGACAACATCCAGACCACATCCACACCTGCAAGAACCCAGCGCCTTGTGAAGGGGAGTGCTTTTTGGAAATCTTAAAGGGGCAGGACAGGTCACTTAGACCAGAAGCAGGGAATCTGGGGATCTCTGAGCACTCTAACCCCCTGGGCAGCAGGGAGCACAGAGGCCCCTTACGGAGATAAATACTCTCCTGGCTGCTCCCCCTCCAACGGGGCTCCACCATTTTGGAGGAACAGCCCCAGCCAGGCCAAGCCCACAGCAACAGTGGAGATAAACCCCAAAGCAACTGGGCAGGAAGCAGAAGCCCTGTCTGCGCACAGCTGCCCAGCACAAGCCACTAGAGGTCGCTATTCTCCCAGGAAAAGGCTACAAACCAACAAGAAGGGAAGCTCTTCCAGCGGTCACTTGTACCAGCTCTGCAGACTATCTCTATCACCATGAAAAGGCAAAACTACAGGCAGACAAAGATCACAGAGACAACACCTGAGAAGGAGACAGACCTAACTAGTCCTCCTGAAAAAGAATTCAAAATAAAAATCATGAACATGCTGACAGAGATGCAGAAAAAAATGCAAGAGCAATGGGATGAGATGCAGAGAAAAATGCAAGAGCAGTGGGATGAGATGCAGAGAAAAATGCAAGAGCAGTGGGATGAAGTCCGGAAGGAGATCACAGATGTCAGGAAAGAGATCACAGAAGTGAAACAATCCCTGGAAGGATTTATAAGCAGAATGGATAAGATGCAAGAGGCCATTGAAGGAATAGAAGCCAGAGAACAGGAACGTATAGAAGCTGACATAGAGAGAGATAAAAGGATCTCCAGGAATGAAACAACACTAAGAGAAATATGTGACCAATACAAAAGGAAAAACATTCGTATTATAGGGATACCAGAAGAGGAAGAAAGAGGAAAAGGGATAGAAAGTGTCTTTGAAGAAATAATTGCTGAAAACTTCCCCAAACTGGGGGAGGAAATAATCGAACAGACCATGGAATTATACAGAACCCCCAACAGAAAGGATCCAAGGAGGACAACACCAAGACACATAATAATTAAAATGGCAAGGATCAAGGACAAGGAAAGAGTTTTAAAGGCAGCTAGAGAGAAAAAGGTCACCTATAAAGGAAAACCAATCAGGCTAACATCAGACTTCTCAACAGAAACCCTACAGGCCAGAAGAGAATGGCATGATATACTTAATGCAATGAAACAGAAGGGCCTTGAACCAAGGATACTGTATCCAGCACGACTATCATTTAAATATGATGGTGGGATCAAACAATTCCCAGACAAGCAAAAGCTGAGGGAATTTGCTTCCCACAAACCACCTCTACAGGGCATCCTACAGGGACTGCTCTAGATGGGAGCACCCCTAAAAAGAGCACAGAACAAAACACACAACATATGAAGAATGGAGGAGGAGGAATAAGAAGGGAGAGAAGAAAAGACTCTCCAGACAGTGTATATAACAGCTCAATAAGCGAGCTAAGTTAGGCAGTAAGATACTAAAGAAGCTAACCTTGAACCTTTGGTAACCACGAATCTAAAGCCTGCAATGGCAATAAGTACATATCTTTCAATAGTCACCCTAAATGTAAATGGACTTAATGCACCAATCAAAAGACATAGAGTAATAGAATGGATAAAAAAGCAAGACCCATCTATATGCTGCTTACAAGAAACTCACCTTAAACCCAAAGATAAGCATAGACTAAAAGTCAAGGGATGGAAAAACATATTTCAGGCAAACAACAGTGAGAAGAAAGCAGGGGTTGCAGTACTAATATCAGACAAAATAGACTTCAAAACAAAGAAAGTAACAAGAGATAAAGAAGGCCACTACATAATGATAAAGGGCTTAGTCCAACAAGAGGATATAACCATTCTAAATATATATGCACCCAATACAGGAGCACCAGCATATGTGAAGCAAATACTAACAGAACTAAAGAGGGAAATAGACTGCAATGCATTCATTGTAGGAGACTTCAACACACCACTCACCCCAAAGGATAGATCCACCGGGCAGAAAATAAGTAAAGACACACAGGCACTGAACAACACACTAGAACAGATGGACCTAATAGACATCTATAGAACTTTACATCCAAAAGCAACAGGATATACATTCTTCTCAAGTGCACATGGAACATTCTCCAGAATAGACCACATACTAGCTCACAAAAAGAGCCTCAGTAAATTCCACAATATTGAAATTCTACCAACCAATTTTTCAGACCACAAAGGTATGAAAGTAGAAATAAATTCTACAAAGAAAACAAAAAGGCTCACAAACACATGGAGGCTTAACAACATGCTACTAAATAATCAATGGATCAATGAACAAATCAAAATAGAGATCAAGGAATATATAGAAACAAATGACAACAACAACACTAAGCCCCAACTTCTGTGGGATGCAGCGAAAGCAGTCTTAAGAGGAAAGTATATAGCAATCCAGGCACACTTGAAGAAGGAAGAACAATCCCAAATGAATAGTCTAACATCACAATTATTAAAACTGGAAAAAGAAGAACAAATGAGGCCTAAAGTCAGCAGAAGGAGGGACATAATAAAGATCAGAGAAGAAATAAACAAAATTGAGAAGAATAAAACAATAGCAAAAATCAACGAAACCAAGAGCTGGTTCTTTGAGAAAATAAACAAAATAGATAAGCCTCTAGCCCAACTTATTAAGAGAAAAAGAGAGTCAACACAAATCAACATAATCAGAAATGAGAATGGAAAAATCACGACAGACTCCACAGAAATACAAAGAATTATTAAAGACTACTATGAAAACCTATATGCCAACAAGCTGGAAAACCTAGAAGAAATGGACAACTTCCTAGAAAAATACAACCTCCCAAGACTGACCAAGGAAGAAACACAAAAGTTAAACAAACCAATTACAAGCAAAGAAATTGAAACAGTAATCAAAAAACTACCCAAGAACAAAACCCCGGGGCCGGACGGATTTACCTCGGAATTTTATCAGACACACAGAGAAGACATAATACCCATTCTCCTTAAAGTGTTCCATAAAATAGAAGAAGAGGGAATACTCCCAAACTCATTCTATGAAGCCAACATCACCCTAATACCAAAACCAGGCAAAGACCCCACCAAAAAAGAAAATTACAGACCAATATCCCTGATGAACGTAGATGCAAAAATACTCAATAAAATATTAGCAAACAGAATTCAACAGTATATCAAAAGGATCATACACCATGACCAAGTGGGGTTCATCCCAGGGATGCAAGGATGGTACAACATTCGAAAATCCATCAACATCATCCACCACATCAACAAAAAGAAAGACAAAAACCACATGATCATCTCCATAGATGCTGAAAAAGCATTTGACAAAATTCAACATCCATTCATGATAAAAACTCTCAGCAAAATGGGAATAGAGGGCAAGTACCTCAACATAATAAAGGCCATATATGATAAACCCACAGCCAGCATTATACTGAACAGCGAGAAGCTGAAAGCATTTCCACTGAGATCGGGAACCAGACAGGGATGCCCACTCTCCCCACTGTTATTTAACATAGTACTGGAGGTCCTAGCCACGGCAATCAGACAAAACAAAGAAATACAAGGAATCCAGATTGGTAAAGAAGAAGTTAAACTGTCACTATTTGCAGATGATATGATACTGTACATAAAAAACCCTAAAGACTCCACTCCAAAACTACTAGAACTGATATCGGAATACAGCAAAGTTGCAGGATACAAAATCAACACACAGAAATCTGTAGCTTTCCTATACACTAACAACGAATCAATAGAAAGAGAAATCAGGAAAACAATTCCATTCACCATTGCATCAAAAAGAATAAAATACCTAGGAATAAACCTAACCAAGGAAGTGAAAGACTTATACTCTGAAAACTACAAGTCACTCTTAAGAGAAATTAAAGGGGACACTAATAAATGGAAACTCATCCCATGCTCATGGCTAGGAAGAATTAATATCGTCAAAATGGCCATCCTGCCGAAAGCAATATACAAATTTGATGCAATCCCTCTCAAATTACCAGCAACATTCTTCAATGAATTGGAACAAATAATTCAAAAATTCATATGGAAACACCAAAGACCCCGAATAGCCAAAGCAATCCTGAAAAAGAAGAATAAAGTAGGGGGGATCTCACTCCCCAACTTCAAGCTCTACTACAAAGCCATAGTAATCAAGACAATTTGGTACTGGCACAAGAACAGAGCCACAGACCAGTGGAACAGATTAGAGACCCCAGAAATTAACCCAAACATATATGGTCAATTAATATTTGATAAAGGAGCCATGGACATACAATGGCAAAATGACAGTCTCTTCAACAGATGGTGCTGGCAAAACTGGACAGCTACATGTAGGAGAATGAAACTGGACCATTGTCTAACCCCATATACAAAGGTAAACTCAAAATGGATCAAAGACCTGAATGTAAGTCACGAAACCATTAAACTCTTGGAAAAAAACATAGGCAAAAACCTCTTAGACATAAACATGAGTGATCTCTTCTTGAACATATCTCCCCGGGCAAGGAAAACAACAGCAAAAATGAGCAAGTGGGACTACATTAAGCTGAAAAGCTTCTGTACAGCGAAAGACACCATCAATAGAACAAAAAGGAACCCTACAGTATGGGAGAATATATTTGAAAATGACAGATCCGATAAAGGCTTGACGTCCAGAATATATAAAGAGCTCACACACCTCAACAAACAAAAAACAAATAACCCAATTAAAAAATGGGCAGAGGAACTGAACAGACAGTTCTCCAAAAAAGAAATACAGATGGCCAAGAGACACATGAAAAGATGCTCCACATCGCTAATTATCAGAGAAATGCAAATTAAAACTACAATGAGGTATCACCTCACACCAGTAAGGATAGCTGCCATCCAAAAGACAAACAACAACAAATGTTGGCGAGGCTGTGGAGAAAGGGGAACCCTCCTACACTGCTGGTGGGAATGTAAATTAGTTCAACCATTGTGGAAAGCAGTATGGAGGTGCATCAAAATGCTCAAAACAGACCTACCATTTGACCCAGGAATTCCACTCCTAGGAATTTACCCTAAGAACGCAGCAATCAAGTTTGAGAAAGACAGATGCACTCCTATGTTTATCGCAGCACTATTTACAATAGCCAAGAATTGGAAGCAACCTAAATGTCCATCTGTAGATGAATGGATAAAGAAGATGTGGTACATATACACAATGGAATACTACTCAGCCATAAGAAGTGGAAAAATCCAACCATTTGTAGCAACATGGATGGAGCTGGAGAGTATTATGCTCAGTGAAATAAGCCAAGCGGAGAAAGAGAAATACCAAATGATTTCACTCATCTGAGGAGTATAGGAACAAAGGAAAAACTGAAGGAACAAAACAGCAGCAGAATTACAGAACCCAAAAATGGACTAACAGAAGATCAAGGCCTAGCTTGGATACCCAGAAAATGAACTAAGATACGATATGAGGAGGAGCTTCCGGCATCAGCACTCTCTGGAGGACTCGTGCCGGGGGATGATCATCAAAAAGCCTCCACAGGGATCCGGACGATGCTGCGGTTGTGGCTGCATCCAGCCCACCAGAAGGAGGAGGGAGATGTCTAGGCTGGCATGTGCATACAGTGAGACAACGAATTTGACTGGATCTGTACTGTTGGAACTCAACCAGGAGTTGGGAGGGGTGCAAGTTGTAGCACCCCAAAATCTCATGACTATAGACTATCTATGGTTAAAAGAACATATGGGATGTGAACAGATCCCAGAAATGGGCTGCTTTAATTTGTCTGATGGTTCAAGTACAGTTGGAAAATATCCATCATATCATAGATAAATTTTCACAAATGCCTAGGGTGCCTAAATGGTTTTCTTGGCTTCACTGGAGATGGCTGGTAATTATAGATTTGCTTTGTTTATGTCACCGTATTCCTATTATGTTAATATGTGTGTGCAAATTAGTTAGTAGTTTAAAACCTATACATACTTAAGGTACTATACAAGAAGATATGTCAAAGAAATAATCAATCCTCCCAAGTTTCCTTCATATGCTACATCTATAGCTTTTCTTCTTCCTTCCTAATTACAAACTTTAAATAGAATTCGTGCCTCATATCGAATTTACCGAGTATCATAATTCCTCCAGGTGGTAAAGATACCTCGAGACAAGTGCTGGGCATAGAAGCCACGGGGCATAAATCTGCAAAGAAGTAAAAAGCTAACCTTTGCAAACAATATGGCTTCTCTCTCACTTACCAACTTTACATTTCCCTGTATGGCCCCGGAAGATGACTGGTTAGCCAGAGACGGGTAAGATTCCTCAAGGGAGGAACAACCTAAGACAGGCACAGTCGCAGGGGGGCCATCAGGTGAGAATTTGGGGATCAACAGAGGTGAGGCTCAGAACCTCACCCCCCCTGCTTTGAGAGAAATCTTCTGCATCCGTGGATGTCTTGCTGCCCTTGTCTAGCCTGGATTAATACTTAGTCCATAGGCACACACCTGATCATCTGATCATCTACATTTGCCTTCTTACAGCACTAAACTATGTTTTCTACCTTTATCTTGCATCTACCTACCACTTCAGCATTTTATTAAAAATAAAAATAATAATAATAATAGGAGAAATGTGGGATCAACATACAAATCAAGTACAAAAATCAAATGAATATTCATATTTGACCTGATGGTTTATAGGTCATATTGCATGATCAAAACCGAAAGTTTCTGTGATGACTGCCCTTGTACTGTTCACCATGTAAGAATTTATTCACTTTGTAAGAATTCGTTCACCATGTAAGAACTTGTTCGTTATGCTTCAGAAGATTGGAGACTGACGAGAATTAGGCTTGAGATGGATTAATGATTGTACATTGAGCATTGACCCCCCTATACTGAATTTTATTGTTGTTAACAACCATTTGATCAATAAATATGAGAGATGCCCTCTCAAAAAAAAAAAAAAAAAAAAAATAGATAAACCAGAAGAAATGGACAACTTTATAAAAAAATACAACCTTCCAAGATTGACCCAGAAAAAAAACCAGAAAACCTTAACAGACCAATTACCAGCAACAAAATTGAATTGGCAATCAAAATGTACCTAAGAACAAAATTCATGGACCAGATGGCTTCACCACTGAATTTTATCAAACACTTAGTGAAGACCTAATACACACCCTCCTTTGAGTTTTCCAATAAAGTAGAAGAGGAGGAAATACTTCCAAACTCATTCTATGAGGCCACCATCACTCTAATACCAAAACCAGGCAGAGACACCAAAAAAAAAACAAATTACAGATCAATATTCTTAATGAACATAGATGCAAAAATATTCAACAAAATTTTAGCAAACTGAATTTAAAAATACATCAAAAAGATCATCCCTCATATGAAGTAGGATTTATCTTAGAGATGCAAGGATGGTATAACATTCAAAAATTCATCAACATCATCTACCACATCAACAAAAAGGACAAAAACCACATGTTCATCTCCATAGATGCTGAAAAAGCATTTGACAAAATTTAACATTCATTCATGATAAAAACTCTCAACAAAATGGGTATAGAGGACAAGTACCTCAACATAATAAAGGCCATATATGATAAACCCACAGCCAACATTATACTTAACAGTGAGAAGCTAAAAGCTTTTCCTTTAAGATTGGGAACAAGACAAGGATGCCCACTCTCCCCACTTTTATTCAACATAATACTGGAGGTCCTAGCCAAAGCAGTCAGACAACATAAGGTAATAAAAGGCATCCAAATCATTAAGGAAGAAGTTAAACTGTCACTGTTTGCAGATGACATGATATTGTACATAAAAAACCCTAAAGACTCCACTCCAAAACTACTAGAACTGATAACTGAATTGAGCAAAGTTGCAGGATACAAAATTAACACACAGAAATCTGTAGCTTTCCTATACACTAACAATGAACCAATAGAAAGAGAAATCAGGAAAACAATTCCATTCACAATTGCCTCAAAAAGAATAAAATACCTAGGAGCAAACCTAACCAAGGAGGTGAAAGACCTATACCCTGAAAACTACAAGAGAAATTAAAGAAGACAGCAATAAAATAGAAATACATCCCATGCTCATGTATAAAAAGAATTAATATTGTCAAAATGGCCATCCTGCCTAAAGTAATCTACAGATTCAGTGCAATCCCTATCAAAATACCCCCAGCATTCTTCAACAAGCTAGAACAAATAGTTCTAAAATTCATATGGTACCACAAAAGACCCTGAATAGCTAAAGTAATCCTGAAAAGGAAATATAAACCTGGGGAGTTACGCTCCCCAACTTATAGCTAATACAAAGCCATAATAATCAAGACAATTTGGTATTGACACAAGAACAGACCCATAGATCAGTGGAACAGAATAGAGAGCCCAGATATAAACCTGCACATATATGGCCAATTAATATACGATAAAGGAGCCATAGATATGCAATGGGGAAAAGGACAGCTTCTTCAACAACTGGTGTGGGCATAACTGGACAGCTACATGTAAGAGAATGAAACTGGAATATCGTCTAACTCCATACACAAAAGTAAACTCGAAATGGATCAAATACCTGAATGTAAGTCATGAAACCAGAAAACTCTTAGAAAAAAACATAGGCAAAAATCTCTTGAATATAAACATGAGCAATTTTTCCTGAACGTATCTCCTTGAGAAAGGGAAACAAAACAAAAAATGAACAAATGGGACTATATCAAACTAAAAAGCTTCTGTACAGCAAAAGACACCATCAGTAGAACAAAATGGTATCATACAGTATGGGAGAATATATTCTTAAACTACATATTTGATAAGGGATTAACATCCAAAATATATAAAAACTCATACACCTCAACAGCCAAAAACAAATACCCAATTAAATAATGGATGGAGGTTATGAACAGACACTTCTCCAAAGAAGAAATTCAGATGGCCAACAGGCACATAAAAAGATGCTCCACATCACTAATTATCAGGGAAATGCAAATTAAAACCACAATGAGATATCACCTCATACTAGTTAGTATGGCCAACATCAAAAAGTCTAGGAACAACAAATGCTGGCACAGATGAGGAGAAAGGGGAACCCTCCTACAGTGTTGGTGGGAATGTAAATTAGTTTAACCATTGTGGAAAGCAATATGGAGTTACCTCAAAAACTCAAAATAGAAATACCATTTGACCCAGGAATTCCACTCCTAAGAATTTGCCCAAAGAAAACGAGATCCCAGTTTCAAAAAGACATTTGCACCCCTATATTTATCACAGCACTATTTACAATAGACAAGAAATGGTAGCAACCTAAGTGTCCATCAGTAGGTGAATGTATGAAGAAGATGTGGTATATATACACAATGGACTATTATTCAGCCATAAGAAGAGAACAAATCCTACCATTTGCAACAACATGGATGGAGCTGGAGGGTATTATGCTCAGTGAAATAAGCCAGGCAGAGGAAGACAAGTACCAAACGATTTCACTCATTTATGGAGTATAACAACAATTCAAAATTGAAGGAACAAAACAGCAGCAGATTCACAGACTCCAAGAAGGGCCTAGTGGTTACCAAAGGGAAGGGGTTGGGGAGTGCAAGTGATACTGGAGGGAGAAGGGGATTGAGGGGCATTATGATTGGCACACATGGTATGAAGGGGATCACAGGGAAGACAGTGTAGCACAGAGAAAACAAATAGTGACTCTGTGGCATCTTACTATGCTGATGGACAGTGACTGCAATGGGGTGTCGGGGGGACTTGATAATATGGGTGAATGTAGTAACCACGGTATTGCTCGTGTGAAACCTTTCTTTGTAAGAGTGTATATCAATGATAACCATAATAAAAAAACGTTAAGAAAAAAAACCTTAAAGGAACGTTGTGGTTACTGTTCTTTCCAGCTTCAGATGTTCCCCCCATCTGAACATTTTCTGCCCCTTTCTAATCTTTAATCACTGTTCTGCCAGAAGAAATCAAATGATTTATCAGGTCACTAACTGAGGAAACTAAACTGGTCATACTGGCTTCAGCTCCAATTCTTTTCTTTCTCTTCCCTCACTCCTGGGAAGTGAAGTTCCTCCTTGCTTGAGGTCTAATCTTGGTGGTCTTGCCCCATAGGTCCAGTCTGGCATGTACAGGGTGGTTATATTTGTTTCAATCTGAGATTCACTTTTTAGGTCCCTTTGGCTGTGACACTAAGCTACATTGTCTTACTTGGATTTTCTAATTAACTGAGGTGACGATTTGGACCCCATTACTCCTGGGTAATATTTTCTCAAACATGGGTGGTTGGGAGATGGTGATAGGCATTAAGCCTGACAATTTTCCAGACAACTAACAGTAATCCCAATCTGCAGATAGGAAGAGAGAGTCCCTGTGAGACGAGCAGGCTAACCAAGTTCATATGATCAACAGTGAACAATATTCGAGACAAAGTCTGGCCGGTTCTATAGCCTGAACTTCAGCCCCCGAAACTGATTTCTAGTTATTTGTTTGTTCCTCACTTGAATACATGCTTTATACCTGAATGAAATAATTTTCTTTTTTTCAGGTAGTTAAACATTCACTTGATAGCAAACAGGAATCGATTGATTAGAAATCACAGAGACCTTTGCCTTTTTGAGATAATGTTAACCCTAAAAGAGAATGAGAAAGGGAAAGGAGGAGAAAAGGAGAGAAGAGCAACAGAAAAGGTGTGGGTGGGTCGAGCAGGGAGAACATATGGAATGAGGGTCTTCCTGTGCACACCCTAACCATGTGCTTAACTCTCCCTGGTAAGGAAATGACCATGAAAAATGACAAGAATTTGTTACCAAATAACTTCCGTAGTCAAGGTGGGGAATATAAGGTGCTTGGTTAAGTATTTTCATTATGTTAGTAATAATTTCTTATATTTATTTATAGCCATCAGTCAAGAAATCATATATATGTAATTTGTATATACATATACATATATATATATGTATATATATGGCACTGATATACTTTTAAAAAGCATTTTTTATGTAATATATTCACCTTCATGCACTGAATGAGCTGTGCAAAATGTTCAAACTCAAGGCAAGATTGACCTAAATCAAAGAAAACGAAAAATATTTTCAACCTCATGGTGCTGCCAGGGACAGATACGTCATTAGAAGTTAATTAACTAGAAACTGCCAAGGATTGAGTGAGGATTTCCCTTTACTTTCAGTACAGAATAATGATTTAAGTAGTTAGAAGAGCCAAGAACCGAACTTTCAGAATAGTTAGCAGAGTTTCTGAGTATTCTTGCTGCGTTAAGATTGACAGTAAGGGGAGAATGAAAAAATCCAGAGTTAGAGCCCCCATTGCACTGACTTACCAAGGAGGCTTATGGAAGACCGGAACAATGGAATGGGACTGCCCTGCGAAATACCTGGTTCATTGTGGTGTATGCACAGAACTGAATTCAGCCAGAATGAGTGGCAGTGTTGGAAATAACAAACATATCTTAATTGCTAAATATGTGGGTGCTAATACCAGATTTTCTGGTTTCTAATTTCAGACTCATCCTTACAGTAGCTGAAGGACCTTGGGTAAGTCATGTTAACCTGTCTTACCTCATTTTCCCATTCCAAAAAATCTTATTAACAATAGTACTTACACATATGGTTGATAAATCATAAATATGTACAAGGAGGTTCAGAGTGCCTAGAATAAAACATGTGTCCAGTCAGTGTTAAGTTTTTGCTAAGAAATAAACATTAACTTGCAAACATATACTGGGAAGAAAATAAATGTAAGACTTTGTTAATATAATCTGGACTCTGAAACTCCTCTGAACATTTGAAAGAAAGGAGAAATTTTATTTCTATGGAGATCTTCAAAAAGGTAGAAAATGATTCATTTTAGGTCAAATTCTGTATGCTTCATCTAGGCTGAGTGATGCATTAACAGTTCTACACTCTCTCTCAGGCAAGCCTGGCTCTTGCTCTGGCATCTAAATGCTCTTCTTCCAGTTGAAGGAGGCACAAATAAATGCCAGCCCTAGAGATAAAATAGATTTTGAAACAGTGTCCCATTGAGGAATACATTATCATTCATCTATTCATTACAAAACAGAGTGATATCTATTCCCTTCCTAACAAAGAAAAGGACAAAGTACAATAAAGTATTGTTCTCAGTTGTTGGTTAGTTGTTTTTTTAATGAGTGAAGAACTATTTGTTAGGCTATCCTAGCAAGAATAGGAATAAACATCCAAATTTATCGTAATATTTTGCAGGCTCAGGAAGACTGAAATATAAAATGGGAACACAAAAGGAAAGTACTTAAACATGCTTACTGGGATGTTAAGGACACAAAAAGTCTGAGTTTTTATATTTTTAATATCCCCATTGCTATTGCAGTTCCTGTTCTGTTATTGAGTGCATTAATTAACTCATTTCAGATGCCTTATGCCATCTTATCATTTGCCATTTTTTATTGTCGTGGCCCTCTTTTTACGTCAAGTCTCCTGCATTACACTGAGTTTGATGTTCATAAACAATACGTAACTATGGAGAATAGAAGAGAACCCAGGCCGAATCTCTCAGCCTCTTTTTCTTTTGGTACCAATGGCTCCAATAGTGACACAGAGTTTTATCAAAAGAGCATGAGGCTCACACAGTGTGAGTCCAGTGAGTTTTTAGGTGCTGATAGGAGAGCCAATGTTTCAGTGACTAATCAGACTCCAATGGGTACTGACTTCTAAGAAAGGGTCCACCCTGAAGAACTGTAATTCTGGAGACGGTAACATACACTGAAAAGAACAAGTTACATGCACACACTACAGGATGTGATGGGGCGCAAAAAAGCCTAGTGTATAGAACAAGATATTTTGAGTTCATGTCCAAGCCAACCACTTATTGGCTGAGGGACCATTCTAGGTGCTTGCTCTGCAAAATAAAGACGCTTATAGGTTTACTGTAATGCGTAAAGGGTATAGGAAGCTGCTAACAGAGTGTTAACACACATTAGCTGCTCAATATAGTTAAACATAGTTTCCATCCTCTTCCTCTTTTATCTCTTAGGGGAAACAAAGCGAACTTGGTGAATAAAAGATTTGCTGTCATACTCCCATCTCATTGCTGGCGGCCTCAGAAATAGCTCGCCCACTTTCCTTGACCTCAGGAGAGAGGTGACCAAGAATTCTAAGGCTGAGAAGAACTCTGAGTCAGCAAGCATTTTAAAGAAATGAAAGAAATACTGTGTCATTGTAGTTAATAAAGAAGCAATTTAAAAAGCATCTCTCTGCAAAGCGCTTTCCAACTCATGCATACCGACTGGTGCCCAGGAGGGTTACTCAGACCCGACGCTGCAGAGCTCGCACATGCTTCTGCAAGCAGATAAGAGAGATTTTTAATTAGGATATTACATATTCACAAAAGAGGGAAAAATACATCATTCACTGAACTTCTGTCGCTTCCGTGATTTTAATTTGCTTTATATATTTTTTCACGGATACAACAAAAGGTGATTTCACCGGATTCCTTTGGCATGTTAAACTATTCAAAATTCAGCATTATTGTACTTCAAGTAAGTGAGTTTTAGTATATCAAGTTTAGTAACAATGTTTTTTGCAATTGCCATGGGCATACTCAAACTTTACTTTTCTGTCGTGATTTTTCTCTTTTACTTCTTCTGTGAGGGGTTGTTTCTTGCTTTATTTTAGCTTATGCTGAAAGAGTCAGAAATAAAGCATTTGTTCCTGCAAAAATGTATAAAACAGTTAAAAGGAACACACGTGTCTCCTTTGCAGGGTCACTGCTATTTAGATATGAGCGGTCAGTGATACAGGGGTACTCTTACACTCTTCACTAGGATAAGAAATCATGTTTTCACTTAAGGTATAAAACAAAGCACAAGTTCAGTAACTCTCTATATTTTCACAGATTAAGAAACTCTAACTTGATAAAGATTTTTAAAGATGCTCATTTATAAAAGGCAAGAATTTTCCCAAGTGTGTTAGCAATTTCCTAAGCTGTAAATAAAGGTGTCGTGAGGAGTTTCCAGGGTCTAATAAATTTGGGAAATACTTGAGCTAAAAAGATGAATAAATATATTTGGCAGGATTTATAAGAATCGTTAATCTACCAATGTATACGGTGATTCTCCAAGTATCAGATACAGTCTGTGGTGTTTCCCAAACTTCTTTGACTGTAGAAGGACACTTGATTGGGGATTCTGTGACATTGGTTGCCTTCAGAATACTCTGGAAAATACCGCTCTGGGCCTCTAGTTTAAACATCGCCTAACACAGCATAAATATACATCTATCTTGGGCTTATTCTAAAGAACTGGAACACTGCTTGAGATCAACAGGGAAATCATTGATTTCAGTTACATCAGATCAGGAACATCGCTTGCATGGGCTTTTCTCTAAGGAAAAAAGTCATGTCTCATTAGATCAGAACCATTGATGCACTTAGAAATTGATCAACATGATTTTCCATGTTAAAATGTAAAGAAGAGATATACAAACATATGCATAGCTGTAGAGGAAGTATTTAATAAAATTCAACACTCACACAAAAACCCAGCAATGAGGAAAACACAAAACCATCAGTAGGCAGATACCACAGTAATAATGGTTAATTATTGTGCAGATATTATTACATTTATGTGTTTAACTTGTTGACACTATTATAAAATCTTTTCTATAATATATAAATATAAAATTCATATATTTTATGTATGTGTATTTTAATATAAATTGTATGTTTATGTTTTATAATATATTAATATACAATCTATCTTATAAAATTTGTATACAATATATTAAAAATAATGATGGAAGCTAAAAGCAGCAGCTGCAAGTTTGAAACAAGGTATTTGCAGAGTCTCAAAACCTCTCTCTCAAAATGTTATTTACAGCAAAGAGAAAAGTAATAACTTTACTGCAGAGAGCAATGGTAGGCACTATCCTAACCAGATAAGCCCCAGTAAAAGCACAGCTTTTATCCTTTATATGATGCACACAGACAGGAATAATGCCCTTTCTGTGGTAGCCTTGCCAGAAATGCATGACCTCAATTTAAAGATGAAAAAATATCAGGCAAGCCCAGATTGAGAACATTTTTCAAAGTAACTGACTGGAACTCACCAAATATGTTAAGATACTAGAAAAGAAAGAAGTCTGAGGGAAGAGCTGTCACAGACGGAAGGAGACCAAGAAGACACAGCAATAAATAGGACGTGGAATCCTGGAGTGGATCTCGAGAAAGTAAAGAGACAGCTGTGGAAAAACCAGCACAACTTGAGGGTCTGTAGTTCATTTAACAACATTGTGTCAATGTTAATTTCCTGGTTTTGATCATTATTCTGTATAAACTGTCAACAGGAGGGGAAGCTGGATGAAGGGTAGAACTCTCTTTACTATGTTTACAAGCAGTGGTTTTAAAAATAAGTGAGACTTTGAAAGCATTTCTTAGATGATTTTCCAATTTCCTCATTTGCTTTTGCCTAGGTAGACCCACCCTTAATTTGGATCGATAGATACCAATAAATGGCAGACATAGTCCAAGGCAGCAACGAGTCCACTTCTATGGATGCAGACTTATGTTCTATTACACTGTCTATGATACTTGTTGTATCTACAAGCTCCTAAAAGAATAAAAAGTCAAATCATCCAGAGTTTCCTCTTCTACATCATATTCACCTGAAAATGTTGATATATTAAAATAAGTTTCTCTTTGACTGATTTTATTTATTACCGTTTTGATTTCCATTCATTTAGATAGTGTCTAGGAGAAACCTAGTTTGTATAGTCACAGAGAAACTTGTAAGGGAAGAATATCTTTGAGCCACTTTTAACACCAAGTCCTTTTCTCCCAGGAGCAATAGAGACAGACGCACAGTGCACAACTCCAGAGGCGAACTGCTTTGTTTCTGGGAGGCACACGGCCCTAGGGCCCTACCTGTGTGACTTTCCTCTTGGTACCTGCCCTGAGTGAGCCTTAAAAATCATCTGCAAGTCACACGGTCATGGCCTAACAAGATCTGAGAACCACTTATGCAGAGAAAGTTTTAGAACTTGAAAATGGGAGGAGGAAGCTAAAGAGAGACTTGCTTGGCTCAGAGAGTCCTCATTTCCTTAATGGAATAATATGTGCTTTATCCCCTTGGGAATGATGGGAATGAGCAAATTTATGATTATAAAATGCTCTTCAGTTTGAGAGTATTTTGTCTTCAAAGTCTTCTTGGCAAATGGAGTTCTTAAGATGAATCCATTGGGATAGTTGTTTTTTCTTCTCAAGATGTGTGTGGGAGAATGAGATAAAAGGAATATAGGAAATGCACAAATGAGAAGAGAGAAATTTTAAACTAGGACTCTATTTGTTCAAGCACAAAAATGCTTACACTGCTTTTGGGGACAGAAATTAAGCTTAAAAGTCAGCAGCCAACAGTGTCACCATACAAGGGGTGCAGACAGCAAAATGGCAGGGGTTTGGATTGGGGTGGAAATGGAATTTGCATGTGAATTAACTGAGATATAAAAGCACATTTATATCCAAGGCAAACATTTTGAAGGGTATGGGGGAAGCTCATGAAGTGCAGCCAACCACTGTAGTTTAACATTTTTTAAAGAAAATAATTCATTTAGAGCTTTCAAAATTCCTTTCTGTTATGAACAGAGTTAGTTCCACCTTACAAATCCATTATAACTTAAATGCACTGAAGTTATATCTTACAATTTTTTAATCTTCATTTGCAAAGTTCATCTCATTAGAAAGTAAACATACATAATGGGAGCAAAATGACTAATGTTAGTGAGTAATAAAGTGAAATGGAAAAATATATGATCAGCTTAAGAAATAACTGGGAAGCTTCTGAAATTATTAATGAAAAATACCAGAGGAAGCCAAATACACTGCAAGTTCATCAAAGACCTAAGGAATTGAGAAATGCTTTGATGTTCTGAGGGCATTCACTTCAGTTCTATCTGTCGGGGTTTTCAATTACCTTCCTGCAAGTTGAAGCTAGTTTTCTTGCTAAAGGAAGTGAAGTTTCTTGAGAAATGCTTTTTTATACTTTTGCTTGTTAGAGACAACTGTTCTTAGATATTGCATTAGAGTTATTTATGTTATTTGTATTAGAATGTCTGACCCAACCTTTTTCTTTAAAAAAAGGGGAGAAATGTTTGCTCACACTTGAAAAAAGTCTAAAGACAGAGTAGGCTTCAAGGTTGGTTTGATTCAAAGTTTTCCAGGACTTACAAATTCATTTTGCTTGAATTTGGCTTTTCTTCTAGCAGGATGGCTACTAGCAGCAGTGGAACCCCTTAGGAGTTCCCTTGCCTAAATCAACAGGTAAAGAGAAAGTGCTTCCATTCCAGAGAAATTACTAAGTATCCAAGCATATGGAGGAAAATAAATGCAGGTTATTTTTTTTCTTCGTGTTTTTTTTTTTCAGATTGTAGGAAGATGCACCCTCCCATTATTTATAACGGTAAAGAAGTAAAGAAGGCTCCAGCATTTAACCAGTGTGAACAAGTCTGTTACTATTCACAAGAGGAGAAAAATAAAAGGAAGTTTCCACAATATTCAGGATAGTTTAGGACATATTATATTCAAGACTTAAGAACCCAACTTCTCAATAATTTTCAAAATCGTTGCAGGTGATTCAGTTTTGCTGATTCACTTAAGAATATGCTGTTATCAGAAGATCTCAGTATCTCAGTAATCGAAGGCCTTCAAGTTTTGGATAAGAAATGGACTGCTGTGAGACAGCACACCTAACTTAATTTTCTTTTAAATTCTGTACTATTTGATACTTAACATAATATATACAACATATGCGTATATTCTGAAGTAAAATAATACAGCGAACACTTGCAAATCCATCAAGTTAATAACCAGAACATCACCAATACCATCCAAACCATTGGGTCTCTCCCTGCCCGATCCAATTTCCCGACATCCTTCACAAGATACTTCATCTATAGCTTTTTTCTCTTACTCTTGTTCTCACACACACACACACACACACACACACACACACACACACACACGCATCTGCAGTACAATAAATAATCTACAAATGCACCCAAGAGTATTTTTGAATCTCATAACCAAAATGTTTAGCAAAGTGAGACAAACCAGAAATATAAGTATGCGTGCTATGCAATTCCATTTATATAAAAAAGTAATAGTAAAAAGGGTCAAAACGAGTCCATGATGTTAGAAGTCAGACCTTCGTTGGGTGGGGGCAGTGTGGAGTATGGAATGTGAGAGCGGGGCAGGGGGTTAGGGCACTGATACTGAGCCTCCTCGGATATTATCTGTGTGATGAGCATGTTCCTCTGTAAAACTTTCTCAAGTTGTAATCATGATATGTGTACTTTATTGCATATATAGTATACTTAATAAAGTGTTCCAAAAGTATATTGCATATATATTATACTTAATAAAGTGTTCCAAAAGTAAACTGGAATAAAATTTTTCAGAAATTGAAAGCAGGAGAATGACCTGAAATGTAGAACATAAAAAAACAAAAACAGGTTAAGAAGTGGCAACATGATAGAAAAAATAAGATACTAGAAGAAAGTTATGAAATATCAGTATGCCCAGCGAAACAGGAAGATGTAATCCTTACAGATTCGAAGGTTCAGGACACTCTTTTTTTTTCTTTATTGAACCTGAACTTATCTTGGAGAGCTCCACAATTTTCAAATTATTAATAATCCTTTATTTGGATAATATTAAACATATGTATTTCCCCCACGTAGTGGGAATCAGGGCCTCTTCAGTTTCTTTTATCCATCATTCCACTTTGAGTTCATCACAAATTCTGACGATTTGTTCCTATGTATTTTTTTCTCATAGTTTTTTTTTTAGTGTCATTCCTTACTCCTTAGTCTGTGTTTTTATACCACAGAGCAGTAAGACTTCTGTAAATTTCTTGCTGCCCTTTATGCTGCTATTTTGATCACAATAGAATCATGGATTTCTATAGTCACTGAAATTCCTCCTCATCTAGACAAGTTTCCTTCTAGTGTTATATAAATTACTTAATTGTTACCTAATAAGCAATTATTTATTAAATATGTACAAAATGTCCTGCCTGGGTACAATGGTAACTCATGAATAATAATTACAACCTGGAGTTTGGATATAAAAACTATGACATGGTCCCTTAGCATGTAAATACAGATGTCTAATGACTCATTTTGGCACTTATTACAGGTGTTAACTATTCAACAATAACCCTTCTCATGGTTCCATATTGGTTATGATCCAACATTTCATGGGAACAATTGTAAAAGACTGTTTCCAGGAATAGCAGAAGGAAGAGGCCGTGGACTTCTGAAATCCTCTGGTTAGACAAGCTTTGTCCAGCCATCATCTCCTGACTATCTCCTCCCTTATAAATAATATTAGTTGGGTAGAAAGAAATAGGCTTCTCTCTTTTTTGCTACAGATATTGTCTTTGCCTTTCCAAAGTATATACATCCATTCCCTCTAAAATCCCTTACAATAACTATTTGAAATGAAACAAAAGTGCTATGTATAATGTTCTGGGATAGAGTCGCACCAAGGAAATGGACAGTATCCTTTTTTAATACCTTATTTAACATGAGTAAATCTTGGCTTTTAAAAACTGGTAAAAACGAAATCTGCATTACATCCAATAGCTCAGAGTAGCCTATGTATCTTTTGATAGACCCTATAAATCATTAACTATAGGCTACTTCACCTGTTATAAAATGGATACATTGCAGTATAGCCATACAGTGAAATCCTATAAAGAGATGAGAATTATGAACTAATCTAATACACAGCAACATGAACTAATCACAGAGACATAATGCTGAGCAAAAGAATACAGCCACAAAAGTATATATACTGTATGATCTATTTATGTAAAGCTAAAAAACAAAACCAAGTAATCTTTGATGACAAAATAATGATTACTTTTCTTAATGAGGGAGGCGGGTCTAAGGGAGTTCTTGAGGGCATTGATAATGAAAGCAATGTTTTGATTTTGGTGTTTACACAGTGTGTTCACTTTGTAAAATTAATCAAACTGTAATCTGAAATCTGTGCATACTGTTTATCACTGTTATTGTTCAATAACAAGGATTTACTACAAAATGAGGCAGAAAGTGAGCTTTATACGTAGTGTCACAGATTCAGTGTGCAATGAAATTGAATTCATGGACTCAGCTCTCATTTTGACATTGACAGAAGTGACTCACGCTCACCTGACCAAAGTCGGCTCAAGAATAGATACATATCAAGGAATCACAACACTAATTATTAAAATGTTATCTGCCAGGGTGCAACTACATGGTAACTTTCTTTTTGCTCCTTTCCCATAAATGCAGCCTGAAGATGTCAAATAAAAGTCTTTTTTTAAATACATTAAGTTAATTGTAATTTAAAAAATGGAAAGAGTTAAGTGGATCAGGCACAGTCTTAGAAAGGACTAAGTGATGTTCTTAAACATGAGGGGGTGTTCATGTGTGTGAAAGAGAAGGAAAGGAAGGAAGAGGGGAGGTCATTGCTCAACAGATTTTTCTCAGTGACACATATTCATCAAAGACAAATATGTGAATATGTGCTTTTGAATTATTTGCAATACAAATATCTTTATTGAGTGCAAGATGACTACATGTTCTTAAATTAATTCAGAAAGAAATAACGGTACCTGACATCAGCAGGGCCCTTTATATTCTATTTTTTTTCCTATAAAATCAAGGAGATGCTCAATTTTACCATCACTTTGCATTCACTGGGGTTCCACATAATGAAAGGTCCCAAAACAATTTGTCACCAACAAAATGCCAGTTGGTAATTTGGGTTCACTTCTATAATAATAATATTTTTTCTGAGTCAAGACAAACATCAAATGAATTTTTCCATACTTCTCAACACCTGACTTAGAAAATAATTGGTTTTAAAGTGATGAATATAATATTCTGGGAGTTCAAGCCTTTCTAGAACTGCCAGTTTCAAAATTTCATCTTAATTAGGTAATAATAAAGTCTCACTCTCTCTTCCCTTTTTGCCTAATTAAAAGCTAAGTAATGGATTTTAAATGAGCCTAATTAGTTACAAACCCTCTACTAGTCATACAAAGTTCTTGTCTTAATTTAGCTAACAAATACACATTTAATAGTTTCCCATTTATCTGTAAGTAAAAAGTACATTTTTCATCTTTTGGAATAGTGTCCACCTTGTAGGTTTTAAAATATCATTAGTGGGTTCCATGGAAACCCAGTGAGATTCAAAAGGCAAATAGATCTTTTAAGGTGGACTGTCTCTTGTCCTTCAGAATATTCTTAACAGCTTTTGCTGCAGATATGCTGTGGGATCTCTGCTCTCTGAGCAACTCATGGAAATTCAGGAAAAAGCATGAAAGAGAGTTTATAATTTGAATGTTATGATAACATTAGTTAACATTAGTTAACATAACATTCCTTATGTTGTGCCAGATGCCTTTCTAAACATTCTAAAATATATTAACATATCTATTTCTCACTATAACCATACAAGAAAATTTATTTCATAGGTGAAAAAATGAGTTATCATTAAGTAATTTGTCCAAGATGATAGAACTAAAGTGGCAAAGCTTAGAATTTGAAACTATGACTCCAGACATCATCAGCTATAATGAAATCACAGAAATATAATATGCTGGAAAGTTCAGAAAGTAATATAAGAACATATGGAAAAATCAACATATAAACTTATTTTCATAAGTCCTAAGAGTATGGAAAGCAAGAGTACTGCCAAATACTCATTCCATTTAGCAATTTATATTTTTTAAGCGTCCACTCATACATTTGGTAAAAGGAGAGGACAGTATTTATTAGAAATAAACACCTGTAAATACAAGATATTTTACATTAGCTTCATGGTAACCACAGAGAAAACCCTATAGTAGATACACAAAAGATAAAAAGAAAAGAATGAAAGCATACGCTTAGGGAAAATCATCAAATCACAAAGGAAAGGAACAAGAGAGGAACAAAGGAACAAAGGAAATTATGAAACAAACAAAAAAACAATGAACAACATGGCACAGTGACTCCATTCCCATCAATAACCCCTTTAAACGTAAATGGACTAAATTTTCCAATCAGAAGAGGTAAAGATAGAGAAACTGAATGAAAAAAAAAAAAAAGCAAATCTGGCAGATGCAACTATATAATGCCTGTAAGGGATTCACTTGAGTTTTAAGGACACACATAGACTCAAAGTGAAGGAATGGAAAAAGATATTCCATACAAGTGAAAATCAAAAGAAAGCAAGAGCAGCTACACTTAATGAGACAAAAACAGACTTTAAGCCGAAGACTATACATATTTTAAAGCCAGCTATGTAATATCTTTCTATTAATTTTGTTTCTTCTGTTCAAAGTTTCCCCCACCCCCATTGTTGAATTTGGTTACTTCCCATATCCAGCGATTGGCGATTTCGGACTGTGCACCGACCTTCCCAGTTAGCTGAGATGCTGTGCTCTGCTTTGCACACTTCCTATGAGAGGACCTTAATGTGGCTGCAGAAACTGGACTTGCTCTCTGCTTTTAGTTAGTGCAGAGGATGGAAACACAATGCTGCTGGGTGGGGATTTACAGAGAACCATCCCTTATTCCTGGGAACTTTCTATTTCTCTCAGGTTCACCAGCTACTCAGAGTACCACCCTATTTCTCTCAGCAAAGCTTCTATAGTTGCTGATCACAATCGCTGATGGGCAGAAAATCCAACTACCACCACCTGGCCTGTAAGAGCAAAGCAGGGCAGAGGGGACAGGAATAGCACAGCCATTGACTGAGGTGGATTCTCTCGTTGTATCTTTTCATTTGGCCCTGGACCTCCCATCGCTCCTTGCTGCCCTCAGCATCTTTGCTCTCCTAAATTCACCTTTTCTGTGGCTTCCCCTTCCAAACTTGACCCTAGAGAAGTTTAATGTTCCAGAAATTTCTCACAAATCTTTCATTCTTTATTTCAAAATGTGTAGCACATACACCGTCTGCCATGTGAGACCCAAATAGCCTTTTTATATTTAACATATACTATGCGAACAGGACTCCGTAATGAATTGTTATCTTCCTCAGTTACTTCCTTTATATCTCAGAACATCTGAGTTGACACATGCTCATCTCCTTTCTACCTGCACTCTGGAGATTGACTTGTATTTCCTGCTAATTTTAACAACTTATAAAGTATATATGGTCATTGTCTCAGGACCACACCTCAAAACAGAGGCTACAGGGTTAATAAGAAAAGAAATATCTTCGCATCACAAATCTTAACTCTATTTCATTGTATTCTTATTTATTTGTATTTGTGTGAATCTTAACTTCACAAATAGATTATATGGTTTTTGAGGATAGAAACAATGTCTTATAAGTCTTTTTATCTTTTCCTAATTTTTCTATGCTTAACATGCGATGGACATAGGAATTCCTCAGTAAATTTCACCTGCTTTCCTGCTAAGCCCTCTGTTATGTGAACCAATATTATCACAAATGCCTTAAAGACAAAATCCTCCCAACATGTGCTAGTATTACATTCCAGCAGAGGAAGAAATCACATAAAATACATGTAAAATGAGTAGAGTAGGATTGTGTTTTTATGTCAATGCCAGTGGATGGATTTTACTTTAAACTGTATTTTTGATGTTTGGTATCAGAACCTAATTCTGTTCTGGGAAGGTCTGAACTCTGCCTGGCCCCCTTCTGCTTTGTGTTTAGTCTCATGCCAAAAAGCAAATAAAATGTTGTAGAAATTATTTTTCTTTTACTGTGACCAGCAAATGGAAATCAAAGACAACTGAAAAATAAATATTGGACTATAAATACATATTCCAGTGTCAAAATTTTAGAATATAAATATATTAGCTATCTCCACAATTTCAACCTTCTTATTTATTTATTTATTTATTGTCCATTTTGATCCAGTGAACCAGATGGGGTTGGGGGGTGAGAATTTGAAGACTTCTTTTCTTGAAAAATCACAGACTCGTGTAATCCAGAAAATTTGTCAACTGGAAGAGAAGGGTGTGTGGTGGAAATGGCTTAAAATGTAGAATTCCGGGAGACTGAATTTTCAGGATGATTAAGTCGGGAAGGAGTATTTGGCTTTCTCGTAGCCTTTGACTTTTGAAAAAATACATAGTGATATCTTATTGCATGTTATTTCCCATTTACTTTTTGGATACAATGTATATGAAAGAATACGCTTGAGTCCCTTGTTCTAAGGAGCAAAGGGAGCCTTACAAGCCTTATAAAGTAAGCTGCTCATTGTACTTACTGGGGCACAGAGCTGTATTTGAAAGTATAGACCAGAAAGGAACAGTTCACAGAGAAATCTGGCTCTTATCACAAAATTTGCATTTCTTGGATCAATCCTTCATCCCCAAATAAAAAGTACAGAAAATAAAAAATAAGAAGGCTTGATAGCCATTCCCAAGTTCAAGTTTCTGTTGCCTGGTGGAAGCGGAGTTGGCATTACTCTTTATTCATATTTTAAAGCAAGAAAAGATTATTATTGTTGTTATTATTTTCTGTATTTTTCAAACAGCAGCGCTGGAAGAACAGGAGACATTAGAAAATAGGATTTTTTTCAATTTTTGAAATTTAAATTTCCCAGTATTAAGAAATATAATTTGTTGCCATATTGCTATTTATTTTAAATAACTGTATTCAGACTCAGAAAACATAAGGGGTGTCATGTGTTAAATGTTTTATTAAAAGGACAAGATTGTGAAAGAAATGATTTAATTGCACCATCCAATATATGATATTACAGTACCAAATACATCCATGAATAATGAAAGGAATTAGAGCAAAAGAAGTAAGAATGAGTAAATTCAATAAAATTTTAGGTATCTTGATACATGAGGAATTCATTAATTGTTATACGTTTGTTTAACACATGCTCTCTGAAAGTTCTTCAACAATATTGGACTGTTAAGGTGCATTTGTATATGTAACAAATTACCTCCAACTTGAGAAGAGGGTAACAATTATTTATTATTTCACAGTTTCTGTTGGTCAGGCATCCAGGTTGGCCTACTTGGGTGTCCCTAGCACAGAATGTCTCATAAAGTAGCAATCAGTTTGCATTCAGAGTTGCAGTCATCGAAGCTTATTAGAGAAGGTCCCACTTCCAAACTTCACAGAGCTGCCCCACAACACCTCAGCTGGCTTCCCCAGAGAGAACGAGGGAGAGTAAATGCCGAGATGGAAGCCACAGTCCTTTTATAACCGAGTCTTAGAAATTACATCCTATCTCTTTTGGGGTATTCTGTATGTATTCTATTCATTAGAAGCAAGTTTCCATGTCCAGGGAGGGAAGGAGGTTAAGACACGGACACAGGAAGCAGACAGACAGAAACTAGACAGAGCGGAGTGAAATGTCAGAATGTCAAGTATAAATGAAAATCCAAAACTCACCATATAGAGAGAAAAAAGACTTCATACCAGAATTCACATTACAAACACTGGATGAAGGAATGTTACTAATGTAATAAAAAGGTCTACTTACAATAATCACGGATTCATATATGCATGCTACTCACACATGCACACATACAATACACACAAGTACACAAAATCTATATGAACTAATGACTTACATATGAGAAAATAGAAATATTTACACATTAAAAAATAAGCATTGATTAGTCATAGCTTAAAATATTTTATAATAGTTATTTTTACATAAACTTGGAAATAAGAAACAAAAAGTATATCCCATACTTCAGAAATGTATTGCATTTCAAAACCAGAAATTTACATTTGGAAGCAATATGTGTTACCTAATTTGAGAATCTTTACCTTTTAATGTTTTTGAGATCTCTGCACCTTAGGCTGATAATCTGAATAGTATATAATATTACAAAAATCATCTAAAATGAAATAATTGGTATGTGAAAGCTGGGAAATAGCTCAATACCTAAGGTTTATGTAATTTTCTATAGAGAGAGAAACTTGAATGTTCAATTCTTCAGAAATCTGTTATCTAATGATGGTGTTTCTAGAATGGAAAAAAAAATGTTCTGTAAGTGCTTGCTAAATCCTTCCTATGTGTTCAGCATTATTATCTCAAGACACAAAATTTTATGATTCTTTAGTTAGTGAACATTCAGAGTGAGGCTTTGCTCCGGGGTTCACACCTGTTCATCTACCCATCAGCAGTTCCCGCAGGCACCAAACTCATTCCTCAGATCAGTGTTTGTTTAGAGTGTCCTCACGGCAATGGTCAATTCTCACCGTCGTCAGTTGAAACAGGGAGAGAAATGTTGCAGGCAGGGAAGCAAAGGAGAGAACAGGAAGGAAAGAAGACGGGACATCTGAATCTGGTAAGCTTTATTGACTCTTTGCTTGAGTTTTGGCATATTCTTTTATCCAACTCCCCAATGACATTCACAGCCAACTTGTTCTCTGGTCAAATTTAAATGGAGTAAATATTTATGAAAGCAGAGGGCTTTGATTTGAAAAACTGTATGCAACTAATTGCGAACGATACCAGGTATGAACCTGTGCTGGGTTTCTAACAGCTCCCGCAGTGACACTTGTATCTGTCGGCGTCTT
Organism: Manis javanica; assembly: GCF_040802235.1. Taxonomy (NCBI): domain Eukaryota; kingdom Metazoa; phylum Chordata; class Mammalia; order Pholidota; family Manidae; genus Manis; species Manis javanica. Next base: position 174,146,610 of record NC_133159.1, on the reverse strand, counting down.
AGTCCTTGTTCTTCCAGATTGAACCTCTTTAATGACAAACCACGGAAGGAAGAGGAAAATAGCACCGGCATAGACGCACATGAAAGCATTTCCTAACTATATTCCTGCATTCAAGTTCTGTATAGTGACTGCACCTTCATCTCGACTTGTCTTCTTCCTCTGTCCTTTCCCCAAACAGACATGGGAGTGCAAGCACACGTTTGGTTGTTGGGGGTGAGCTGGTAGTATTGGATGGAGAGTAAAGCAGAATTTTTAAGATTCGAGAAAGTTCCTGCAAATTGTCATGCGGCTCTTTACAAAGAATTCCTGATGGCTTTTTATGGACACTGACTAGCAAGCATCCTTCTGAGCCCTCATCTGGAATTCAAGATGACGGTCAATAGGGTCATTGTGCATGTTTGTCCAGTTGTCCCCCTTTGGACCAATGAATTTTTTGGAGGTACACTGGATATGCTAAGAAAACAGGAGCTAAGAAAACAATATACCACCTTTTAACTATGTGGATTCATTGATGGGTTGGTTGATGGTTTCTTTCATTTTTTCGTAGGCAGTTAGGCTCCTTGGGAACTCAAAGCTAGGTAGGGAATGACCCTTCACCTGGAGAGCCTTACGGTCTCACAGTAGAGAAAACATCTCAACAAATAGTGTATGCACATTCTGAATCCCATGGAAAGACAGATATTAGAATTAATGAATACAAATAATGGCAATCTACATGCAAAAATGAGAGTTTGTATCAGCTAATGGGAGTAAAGGAAGGAAAAGTGAGGACTGGATTCCCTGATGGAGGGAGAGGGAAGCTCAGAATGACAAATCTTGTAAACAGCGCAGAGGAATGGAATTCTCAGCTTGACCTATATTGTCCCAGAAATAGCCTGTTGCTCTTCACCTTTCATGAAGTAAAAAAGTAAAGTGTACAGGTCACGTTGGCTGTAAAGCCATCTGTGAACAGAATTATATTAGTGTTCTCATGTTATACATGAGGAAAGAGACCTACCAAGGCCCTATATATGCATATATAGTAAACAGGAGAATCTGTGCAACTTTTTCCTAGACCTCAGGGCCTTCCTACCATGATCTTTCCATCCTTGAACTCTTCACAACCTTGACCCCTTTTATGGTGTTTATTTTATTCAACCATGAATTATTTGAAACTCATCCCTCCTAAACTCTACATTTTGGGTGAAGAGGCTATGTTTTCCTCATCTTTTAAAATTGATTCTGTGTTCAGCACATTCCTTTCTCTTAATAGGTATTTGACATACTAAATAAATACATAAATTTTTAAAATAGGTGTTAATGTCATCAACCCATTAGCTGAGCAACTCAGCCATTTGTCACTTACCTTAATAAAAATCTTATTGGGTAGAAAGAGATGGGTTTAGAAACCTTGAATTGGCTAAAGGCTAATAAAGCTTCCCTGCTTTGGGACCACTGACCTGTCACATACTTCAAGCACTTCAGTGGTTCAAGTACCAAGATGTTAAAGAATCAATTCTCTATTTAAATGCATTTAATTCATTATGAGTCACATAAATTTCAGAGGACAAACACTCTACTTGGGTCAAACTTATCACTGAGATAATTATTGTCAGGTGTTTCAAGGAGATAATATGAATTAGCATTAAAGCTAATTACTCAACATTAAGAAAGAGTAGTAACTTCACATTTCTTTTAGTAAAAGAAAATGCAATGATATTTATAAATTTTCTTAGATATGCATACCAATGAAAAAATACTACTCTTCAATTTGTTTTTAAAACTTTTACTTACTTTGATGATGAGGATTCACAAAAGATGCATTTATTAATTTATTACTTCAATACATAATTATTGGGTGCTTATTGTATGCTAGGTTCTGTGCCAAATGAACAGAAGCATACTTATCTCTTGCCTATGGAGCTTTCAGTTGGAGAAAGTTCACAGTCTAGTGTGTGGGAAGGGGCTTGGATAAGATGGTAAGAGAATTAAAACCTTAAATACAACAAGCACAAATCGACAGGCAACATAGCCTTAAATAGGTGCTTCCTCAGTTGGTTAGCAGGGAGGTGATTTCAAAGATTAGCCAGCTCCCTTCTATCCCAGACAGGGTTTTTGCAGCATTTTGAAAATGAAGAATGTATCATGAAAACCCAGCCATTGCAGGAGGTGGAGTGCAGCCGGTTCCAAGATACCGTGAAATGAAAGGTACCAAAGACTGGGATGAAGGATACCAACACATGAGCAGCAAAGAAGGAAAAACACACAACCAAACAAATCTTGCAAAAGGAAGGCTGGAGAAACAGAACAGTCCGACACTTCTTGTAGTAGCTTCCTAGATGCCAGAGACTGTGAAAGGAGATAGAAACGATTTTTGCCTTCAGAGTTTTAGTTTAGAGGAAGGAGAGTAGATAAAGCAGAGGAAGGGGCAAATAGGCAGCCTTGCAGAAAACCAAGGAACACTTTCAGAGTGGACACCCCCTGCCTTCTACCACCACCCGATGGAATGAATGGCTGCAAGGACTTACCACACTAAGGAAGCTGAAACACGGTCAATGTATCACCTTTTAACTATGTGGATTGATTGATCTGTCGGTTGATGGTTTCTTTCATTTTTTTTGGTAGGTAATTAGGCCATGGATCTAACATGGCCTGGGAGAATGGACCACAGCTGGAGAGAACGGAGCACGCTCTTGACTGCTTGGAAGGGCCTCAGCACCGGTGGCTTAGCCTTCATGAGAAAGACTAGAACAAGTACCCATGAGCAATAACTCAAAGCAGCCTCAGAGGGTCCCCCTCTATAACCACCCCATGTCCTCAGAAATCACCATGGAGGTAAGAAATGCACCTCCACCGTATACATGTAGTGCAGAACAGAGAAGAACAGTGTAGTGTCAGAACGCTGGGCACCCTCAATCTAAAGCATCCAATAAATGCAGCAGAAGAGACTCTTCTGGATATAAACCAGGCAGTTGTCTCTGAAGCCAACCGAGAAAGTGAGTCCCCAGATAAGAAGGGCACATGTCCTTCCATGTGTTGGAAAAAGAAAAACAGATAAAATTATCAACATGAAAACAATATTTGACTAAGTTCTTGAACATCAATGATGATGAAAGAATAATTTAGTTTCCAGGACAGAGGAAGCCATCCACAAGCGATTGGGTATGTTTAACCTTTGATTTCTCCACAGTTCTCGATGCCAGAAATCATTACATTGCTGCCTACAAAGCTCAAGGAAGGACAAGGTACGACCAAGAATATTCTAACCAGGCAAAGTTTCATCAGAAGGCAAAACAAATATTAGCCCTTCCAACTCTACATGTTATACATATTTCTTGATGTTTCTATCTGTCCATCTAAGAGATCAAGGTTAAGAAAACAGAAGCAGGGAAAAATTGGTGAAGCATGGGTAAGCACGAATTCCACTTAACGTATACTTGTGTTGGAGTTCACAATAAACAGCTGCAATGTTGTGGCTGAAGTACACAAGAGGGAAACCTTGCTGGATTAAAAATAATGACAGTGATTCAAATGGGAGAGGTCAGGGGTAGTAATAGCACAAATGATCTCATTTTCCTCTGGAGGGAAATCAATCGGTAATACTCAAAAAGAAAGAGATGGACATAAAGCCATATGTGACTATTCAGATGTTGTGGTGGGCAGAATTCTAAGATGGTCCCTAATGGGCCCACGGCCAAGTGTAATCCTCTCATCTCTTCCTGAATGTGGATAGCACTGGATTTCACTCAGGTGACTAGCCTCTGTCATGCAGAAAAGGTGAAGGGATTTTGCAGAGATAGTCCCATTTTTCCATGAAGATATTTATATCAGTTTTGTGTCTTCTTCACACCACTAAAAATACAATGACCTGTATTGTTATAGTTGTTAGTAGTGGGTACTGTGATCCTCAAATTCAGACCAAAGTCAAATGTCATTTCAAAATTCCTTACCTTCTCTGTGTCATTTCACATCTAAGCACAAAACGCACTGAGAGAAGAGCAGATGAGATGCTTTGAAGGTTGGTATGTTCTTTAGTACGAATGGACCTGGAGGCAGATGAGTGGGAGGCCCCTTGGGTCTCCTGGTGCTGATGCACTAAGATCCCACTTATGACTTACTCATGCTTTTAGTTTAGGGGATTCTGAAGGGATGGTCCTGAATCAGAGAACTGCCGGTGGGAAAAAGATATGGAGGTATTAATGAGGAACTCACAAGGAGGGAGGGATTCCAAGCTGGTTCTCCAAGATTAAACAAAAGTTTAAGCATCGGTGGCTTGACTCAGCATGGCATATTGAAGGTATTGGTTTCGGCACAGTTTACAGCTAGTGCTGGAAGCACCTCTGAATGCCTCTGTTCTGAGTGGAAGAAAGCTAAGAGAAGGATGAGCATTAAAGTGTGAATCAAAAGATATGTCACATCGGCCCACTGCGTAAGCATGATTACCATTCTTGCAAGGCTACAGATTGACAAGGGCTATCCTGGATGGTAATAGCTGGAGCAAAGGCACTACGAATAGATTCGATTTTGCAGATCTCTCTCTTTTGGCCTTGATTCGGAATTTGGAATTGGAATGATTCCCTTTAAAGAAAGCCTCAGGCTTCTTAGACAATTTGAGGTAACAAAACACTGCAAGAAAAGAGACAGAGACAAAGAGAGAGGAAGGAGAGTCTGACATATATACATAGATATGTACATACACACTATCATTTCATCCTATAATAGGGAGTTCCAAGGGGACAAGTCTAAATGTCTGCCAAATAGGGAATTCGAATGAGCATTAAAATGTATGATAATGTCTACACCTTAAGTGCATGAATTAGTTCCTCCTGGTTATATAAAAAATTCCAGATTGACTGTCACTCTGTTTAACTCGAATCTACACCATCTCCACTCTAAAATTCAGAAGCTGCAGCTTTGTCTCTTCTTCCCTACACATCTACATCTTCTTCTTACCTGAAATTGCCCTTTAAGGAATTGTATTTGCTAGCTTTGCAAGTAAGGCACTCCTAACATCTCCAGTCTCCTTGCCAGTCTTTCCTGACATCTTAAGGTTTAGTGACACAGGGTTTCTTACATTTTTTTGAAAGTATTTGATTTATCTAGGTGCAGTATCTTGTGCTGTCTTTTCTGCCAGGAGCTCCCGGGGCAATCTTCCCTTGCCATAAGGCTGGACAGCTCCCAGCACATTCTATGATGCACTCAACATAGACCCCCCACCCGTTAAGGGTTTTCTGAACTTACACTCCCTTCCACCAAGGCTAGATTTGATGCCTTTCTTTTTCTAGTTACTCCCAAGTGCCTATCTCCACGAGTGCAAGGATCGATCATGTTTTATTCCTCTTCACATCTTCCCTGCTGAGAACAATGTTTTACATCTAGAGAATTCTTACTTAACATTTGCTGAATGCACAAATGAATGGCTCATGGCCTTAGTTTTTCTGCCTAAATTAATTAACTGCCTTTATGCCTGTCATAGCTTTACTTACTGTGCAAGTTGGCCGAAATCTACAATTCCAAATATTGCTTATGTTACCTTTTTGTAATATGTGTCCTGTGTAACTATATTTACCTTGAGTTGAAGAAACTTAGAGACAAATTCATTTATGTTTGAATAACTCTCCATGCTTTTCGACTCTTAAAATATGTAGAATGAAGCCATACAGCTAACTTATTTATTGTTTGTTAAAAACAGCCACTTTTTAATTTCCATTCATTTTGTTTTTTACATTAGGCAATTCTAGTTGACTAGGATTCTCAGTATGTCATTTTTCAAATCCAAAAATTACAGAGGCAGTCACTACTTTGAAAAATCCATTGTCACATAATTGAGGTCATCTACACTTTGGTGAGAATGGCAGTTATTAACTTCTCTAAACATGCCAGAATTACTATAAGGAAGCAAATGTGCATAATGTTTAGAAAATTGTATTTTCTCAGTTTTGCATGCTAAGAATATGAAGAAACAAACTATCACCTACAAGATCAATATGTAAGAAATATATACATGAGTCCACGATCTGGGCAGCATAATCTTTAGAATTGCTTCTCTCATTATTTCAAAATATTAGATGAATTAGCATCACGATCTGGCCAGTGTAACCATAGGAACTATTTTTTGTTTTTGTTTTCCCAGACAGTCTTACATTCAAATATTCCTGTGAACATGGCAAGGTGAATTTTTGTTAAGATTAAAAAAAAAGAGTTATTTGAGGAACTAAAGTCTAGACAAACTGAAATCAGGCTTAGGATATCTTTAATTCTGAAAGGAAAGGAGATCCTAATCCTCTGTCGAGCCTTCAGCCACCGAGATGATCTTTGTGGGGGTGGCTGATGAACACTCTGCTACCCTGTAGGAGTAGTAAAGCTCACTATGAGATGAGTAAGAGCTAGGGAAGGCTGTGGGGAAGCAGGAAGTCATAAAAAGGAGGAAGAAATATCTTTTTATGCTCAAAAATTTTTAAGAATTGTGATTTTGTTACTTTTAGGCTATATGCTAATTCAAGCTCTAGACAGCAGTCTCAGGAAGTCCTTGTGGAATTTATTTCAAATGATGCAGGTACTTTATATCATCATAAATATCATCGTTTTGTTGAAGTTTTAAAAATATTATTTCTCAAACTGTGGGCCACAGAATGGCTGGTTTAAAATTGTCCAGCGTGATAGGTGATAAGGCAGAGTTAGAAAACCTGCCCCAGATCTACTGAATCAGAACCCTGGAAACTACTGGGAATAAGTTTGTTCTGTACACTGGAGTTGAGGAAATTCTGCTAGAATGACTGAAAAGAGAGCTTATTGTCTTAATTATATTATTGATACCTACAAGCTCACACAACCAACACATATGTGTACATATCTATGAGATCTTGTCTATGTGTTATAATGCCATTCAAAGAATTAACTTTTTAAATAAATCAGAATATCTGAATCCCAATTGTGGCTTTATCCTTAAATAGCATAATTTCAGGTAACATAACTTGATATGGTGCAAAAAGAACTTTGTTAATGTCAAATAGGTAGCATTCAATTACCCACATACTGTGTGTAGTTTTAAGAAATTATTTCAGAACAGAAATCTAGAGTCAACAAGATTAGATACAACTCTTTGATATGCTTCAGGATGCTACACAATTGGCATGACCCCTAGTTACACTCATTCCCTATTATTTTAACCTTGTCAAACTATATTCTAGTCTATGAACTTGCCATGAAATTTCAAGCTCTCCCTTCTCTTGAAATGCCTTTAGATGTTTTGAATTCCCATTCATGCTGTATGATTGATTGCATTTATTGATCCCCCTCTCCTAAAACTTCCCATAATACTCCTGTTAAGTATTAGCTGCACACTATTCTTTTAAGATTTTGCTTTTATTTCTATGCTATGGCATATGTTGTATTATAACTGGGGGCATATATATTTCTAATCTCCAATAGACTATGTATTCCTAGCAGTCAGGGAATATTTACATTATATATATATATATATATATATATATACTTATGTATACATACATTCTCACCAGTGAGCTGCCCATTAGATTCTCATTCATTATTTATGAAGTTGAACTGGAAATCATGTTTAATAAACCAGAAATTGCAATCACTATTTTACAACAAAATTTTGTAAACAGAGGGCTGAATCCACTTGTGAAATCTAAGACAAATAAATTACCTTCTATACCATAAATGTAAGAACCCACTGAAATGGCACTAAAAGAAAACTTAGGTTTGTTTTGTGAAGCCAGATTTTTGAAGGTCTGAGCTACCAAAATTTGTTTTTCTTCTTTGTGGAGTAAAACTCCTAGGAACTTGCCTAAGCAGAAATGGTATCATATCAGACTTAAAATAGATGCCAGACACAGTGGTCTAAATATCTTCCTTCCTATTCACTGCCATATACTCTTGTCTGCCAGTTTCTTTTTTAGTGTGCCTGCTGAAAATAAAGTGTGTTGTGTAAGGGGAAAAAGGAGAGACACAGGGGATATCTATTCTTAAGGAGTTCTATCTTTGTCTACTGTCATGCTATGAAACATACTGTTTTGTTTATATTGATATTATAATGTTTGTCTTAGATATCTTAATAGCAATACATTATTCTGATAGAGAGTACATATTCAGTACATGTTAAATTACATGAAAAATTTGGAATGAAAAATCCTTTGGAAGTTGACATTGTTCTTGCATTTTTTGGGGGGACAGATTCAAGTCTGTACAGTTGGAAAAGAGGCAAGATATAAATATTACACAGGATATTGTAATTTCTACAATAAACTTCAAATGCAGCAGGGTCCGTTCCTTTGTTCACAGGTCAAGGAAAGTTGTCATGGGGAGTACAGATTGGATAAAAACAATAAAAAGTCAGAAGTGTCTATACATGTAAAAGGTTCACCAGTAGAAAACTTTAAATGGGGGGAAAAACAGGAATGTTTCCCTCCAAGTAATTGGGGATGGGGGTCCTTAGGAGTAATGTGTCTTTGGTATTTTTCAAAGCATGATAAAAATGGCAATGAGCATTCTCTTCTTAGACGTGCAGGAGAGCAGTTTGACTTTTAACCCCAGTCCAGCCATTTGTTCATGTCTTCCAAAATGACATGAAATCTTTGGACAAATTTGTTGTCAGGGCCAAGGTCCACTAATAAAATTTCAGAAAACAGTGTTTTTCCCAATCATGTCATTTAGCAGGACTTAAATATCCCATCATAGGAAATTAATTTTTTAAAAATCAACATGTTCTGTTTTCCTTTTCTTTTTGTAAATTAAACCTTAAGTTAATTGTGTTAATCATTTGCCAAGCAGGGTGAAACTTGGTATTAGTCTGAGTCATGGGATAGGCATACAGTGTCTCAAAAATTTATTAAGATTTATGTAAAAACTTATTAAAACCAAAATGATGTCAGAGTAGATGAATGAATCAGAAGATACATACCCATTTTAAGTGGGAAAATTAATATTTGCTTAATAAAATGAATAGACCCTATCCTTCATATAAAAATGATCTTGGTAATGGTACATACTGAAATGCTATTAATTTGATGGTGGTTTAATCAAGTGTCTCTATTTTTCCATGGACTAAATACCTTCCTTATCTTTAAAATATCAGTTACTTAGAATTATATTAATTGAAAGGCCATTCCCAGAAACTGATAAAAATGAGCATTCATTTAATTGGGTACACAGAGAGGTCCAAGAAAAGAGGTTCCATTGAAAAGAATACTCTGCTATATATTTCTTATCTTTTCACATACTGAAATCTGCACTATATTTTCAGCTACTCCCCTTTGTGAGAGTGCCTTTTTGAACACAGCGTGGAAATGGCTGAAATGAAATGCTAGTAGAAGAAAGTAATCCATTCTATGATATTCAACCTATCAACAGGGCTTAAGGACAGTTCCTGAGCAGCATTAGAGTATCTTTGATTTATGGTGTTTACTGCAGAGCCTGAGTTGCTGCCTTGGAAAATATTTCCTTCATATAAAGCCTAACTAATAATATATATACATATCTTTTGTACTATTTGCTGTTGTGCACTATTTAAGCAGACAATACTTCAGTCTGGGGTAACGAAAGGTCTCTGAAAAAGTCTGTGTGGGACTTGACCAGCCAAATACATGGGCTTTGTTAGTTTCCCAACTTGTTGACGTGGCTTCTTATTAAAATACAGACTACAGTGATGGGCTTAGTGGTGATTAATCAGATAGGAATCACATATGCTTTTTCTCTCCTTCTTTCCATATGAATTCAAGTCCAAGCCCTTTAAACATGTTTTCTACTCTAATGGACTAGATACGTTACCTACAGTAAGGGGCACATGGTTTTTAAATTCTTCGAGTCATTAACTTGGGAGCATACCCTAGAGAAAAGTTGCAATTGAGTGAAAAATTATTGTCATCACACACACACACATACACACACACGTAATGATTCCAAAACAACAGGAAACTTAGTCATATTTAAAGATAGCTTATTAGTCTTTGCCACCAAATTTTTTCTCATACCTAGAACCCATCTCCAAATGATCATAGATTACATGAAGACATGTCAAAGGACATTTATTAGATTGTATATTCTTGTATCTTAACTTTTTAAATGGAGAAAATCAGAGTCAGAAAACTTACGTGACCTGCTTTTAGATATTCAACACAAAGGGGTCTTAAATCAAGATTTCCTGAATTTTCTCACTTGTCCAATGGGTCTATCATTTGATTTTGAGAATTCCTTTTTTGAATTAGTCTTCAGAGCCATTTTAGGTGACAAACAAGAGTCCTAGTTTTGTAGAGATCATGATCCTATAGGCTGTTTTGTTATTTTGCCACAATGACTACTCCAACTTACCCCTACTTACTCATCAAATTGACTGTGTTGTGACCTCCCAGGGAGCAAGTATCATATATTCCCACAGCATTTAGGATAACATCTTTTCCACTGTTTAATCGATTATATATTTATTGATAAAATATATGCATAACATATGTACATTTGGTGCATAATGATAATGAAAAGCATAGACTAGATATTCTTGACTAAACTATTCTGAATTTTTCTTTTGCCAAAACCTTGAAACTCAGTCTACGTATGCTCATCTTTAGGATAGCATTACTATTATTATTATTGTCATTTACAGATTAATTTTGAGACTCTACAAAGAGCCTATGCTAACAGGATACTGATCCAACTAACTGGACCATTGAAAGTGTTAATGATTGGATTAGAATAATTTTTTCTCTTGTTGTTATTTCATGCCTGAAATATTCAGTGCTTGGTTTATGTTTCTATAATGGTACCAAAAAAGAGTCTTTATAGCAGATCCTAAAATGACTGTGTGGACTTCAAAGAATGTTTTCCAATGGAAAGAAAGCATAAATCTTTTATATAGTTGAGTGTGAAAACAGCTTATTGATCAATGTCAACAGGTGGAGCCAAGACAAATGGCCCTAATCTGTGCCTTTGTAAATATGTTGACCATGAGGAGACAATTTTTCCAGTGAATCAAGAAACTTAATATGAGATTTTTATTCAATCATTCAGAGTCCCAGCCCTGTAAGCCAGAAAATCTAAGGAGATCTTCTACGGCATATTTGAAAAGTCTAGGTTATATATTTTGCCTGGAACTACTTATAGAAAACTATGATTGCCATTTTTAGAAAATAACTGTGGTTACTTGGGCCAGTGTCAAGGTAACACTTTCCAAAATACAACGACCAGGAAGATTTGCACGTCTCACAAAGATATTTGAAGTTGATGGAGTCTGTGGTTACTTAAACATCAGCTGCTTTTATTGGATTAAACAGAGAGTTGGGTTATGATCTGGACACACTGAGTATAAATGTTCTGAATGCACTCATTTATCTCACATAATCTAACACGCCATGATTTCTAATCTTTCTCCATGTCAGTCATAAGACTATCACCTATTATTGCATATTATTCTCTGGACATTGATTGACAGCATGGGATATGGTGACATTATTACTGTCTATTATTAAATGGCTAATGCATATAATAAATATAGAGTATGTCAAGCTCTCTCACTAAATGGTCAATAAATGTTAGTTAGTATCACCATCATTATTTACTTCCCCCTGCTTTTGCTTAGTTGTTGAATCATTCTTTTAAACATAATGCTCATTACCAAATAAAACCCCTACACCTCTACAAATGAGTTTTTAGCTTTATTTTTGTTTGTTTGTTGTGTTTGATTGTTTTATTTTGCTTTTTTGGTGGTAGAAAAGGAGTACTTGTCTTGAATTATTCTCAATTCAGTCTTCTTCTGATCTTTATTTCTGTAACTGATTCTTCGGACACAAAATGCAGAATTTTCCATTTGTCATTCTTAACTTTGAAACATAGACCAAGCAATCCAAGATTTTAAAATTATTTACTATCTTGATTTTAAGAAGTACCACATAAGCTTTATAGTAGAGATTTATGGTATCTTCCAAATAAACTGGTATTTCTGTGTGTGTGTTCTTATGGATTCCTGCATAATACTTAGCATAAGTCTGAGTTAGTTATTTAAGTGATTTTATAAGCTTCTAAGTATTGGGTGGACTATAAAGGGTCAGTGGAAAAAATGCACCAAGAGAGTGAAAAGAATTCCCTGCAATGAAGTCCTTCAAATAAGTAACAGATTCTTAGAATCCTGGATAAAAATTTCCTGAGAAGAGATTTACTGTATAAGAAGCTGAGATGGCCACATTTTGAAAACAGATTTTTTTCAAGGCATTGGTGAAGAAGTTTTAGTTCTATTAAAGTAAAAGTGTTTAAGACATTCTCCTTTTTGATTTCCCTGCATGCCTCCAAAAATTGGCTTCTTCTTGGCTTGTTTCATGATTTTTGTTATTAAATCCTTTCTGTGGGGTGGGTAAACTGGAGTATTAAGAGATGTTTTCTCCCTCTAACAGAGAGACTGGCATGGAGTCAGAGCAAATATAAATGCTGATCCTTACAAACAGAAAAATAAACTAAATGTGTGTCACAGAGATCGTGACAGCAGGTGTTAATGCCATCTATCAGAAACAGGAAACTGCTGATAGAAACAGGAAACTGAAAAACAGTGGCTTAAATAAATTAGGGGTCCAAAAGTAGGCTCCCCAGGACTGGTATGGCAAGGCCTGAAAGTCATTAGAAATTCGGCCTCCTGCTAACTTCTGCTGCACCATTTCTTGTCCTTTCAAATTGACTTCCAATCCCCACAAAAGGGGGAGCAAAGAGAAAAAGCAAAGAGAACTTGTCATCTGAGTCAGCTTCCTTACAAAGCTTCCTGGAAGCCCTCATTCAAGGGCTAAAAGACTAATCACATGATCACCTCCATTTGCAAGGGAGCCTGGGAAATGTAGTTTTTATGGCAGACCTTTATCACCGCCAACAAAATGAAAGAAAGTTAATGTGTCCAGGGAAAACGGAAAATGTCTTTTACACATTACTTTCCTCAATATTTATATTAATCCCTCACCTTTATTTTCCCAAGAAGCTGCTGCAGAAACCGCCCTTTGAGCATGGGATCTATTAGGAAATTGGTTAACCAACCTACTTAATTCTACGTAGCCCTAAAGGTGGACTTGGTGCTCAGTACCCATCTTCATGGAAGCTCAAACATTATTCTTGCAAATTAAAGCCTAAATTACTACTCATTTCACAACAAACATTTAAATCACGACATAAAAACCATTTACAAGCACTGTAAGATTATTCCACAATATATTGCTCACCTTTCCCAATCTCTTTCCTTCTTTCTGCCCCTGGTTATTCATTAAGTTGTTGACTCTATATGACCAATTTTTTTTACGATTAATAAGTATATAGAAGTAAGTTTACAAATACATTTTCTTAATGACACATAGCAAAAAGGAAACTCCGCTTGCCTTTCAGTAAGCTGTTTTGACCACATACTACAGATGTCCACATTTATATAATTTTAAGCTACAATTTCTTCAACACTTCGGAATTGCCATCTAGTCAATATCCCACATCAAAAGTGCACATCTTATTTAGAGAATTTCAGGTTCCTTTTCTAATATTCCCATATTTGATTTGCTTGTTAGTTGAAGGGGCAGAAAATTCCAGTTTGGGATGTTTCATAAAATTAGGGATTCTTCCTTTATCATAAATAATTGCTACTCTACAACTCTGAACCCCTGGCCTTGCTTCTATTCTTATACTGGGCATTTGATTGAACCAAATCACGTATCTCCACTATATAAGATCACAAAAAAAATATTACTTTCTCTGAGTGAGGGCTATAGCCTAAAACGTCTCTACTGTTTATATGTAAGTAAGAGTTGTTTATCTTGTAGAGTTTTAAACCCGTCCTCTGCTAACCTTGAAGAAAACTAGAAATGCTTGTTTATGTGCTAACGTCTGTTGAAGCAACTTGAGGAAATAACTTCATTATTTGTAATATCTCAGGCCCAGAAATGTAGTGAAAAATAATAACTAAAAACTACGTGAGTATTTTCACTTAATAAAACATCCTTACTTCTAGTCTCTCAGTATTTCAGGCCTACGTACTTCGTGACACTGCTCTGACCACTTATTAGGATGCTACTATACGGTGGAAACAATGTCTCAAAAAAACAGAAGAACCAAAGTATCTATTTTTCCTCATCCACCATACCTTCTCCGTATCAACAACTTAACTCATGCCTTAAATCTGGAAACAAGTTTTCCTATGTATAACCTATGTATTTAGGGAAATATCTTATTTTTTCCACTGATGTTCAGTATTACTAAGTAAAAAAATAGTCCCTCCAGAGTCTCTGGATGATGGTTTTCTGTGACACAGTGTCCTAACACTTTCCCTGATGGAACCTCCCCTCTTTGCAAAAAACTGCAGTCACTTAAGTTATCTCCTTAAAGGCTAAATACTAGAACAGATGGTCCAGGCGAGTCTAAAGTTCAGCTGCCCATTCCATAACAACTGTACTGCTTTAAATGATTAAGGGAATCGCGGCAGCCAGGAAATGTTGATTGTTTTGGAAAGAGGGTGGGTCAGGATGGGATTTCACTTTCACTTTCCTAGAGGAAAATATTCACCCAACAAATTTTATGTGACATATCAGAACCGCAGTCTCCATTTGCCAACTGTCAAGCCGTCTAATGGTTAAGGTAACTGGAAGAGGTAGCAAGAAAATAAACTGACTCCCAGCCAAGCACATGCCAATTAGAGTTTGTTTTAAGTGTGCTAGAAAGGATGGCGGCAAGCCAACAGCATGGTGGATGGACAGGGGTTGCTTAAAGGGCACATAGCAAAGGCTGTGGTCTGTGAAATTCCAAAGAGAGATGATCGGCATGGTGACACAGATGGAGGGGGGTGTCCAGCCTCTCTCAAAGATGACTTAAAATCTGTGCCAACCTAACTGTTCTTTCATTTAGAGTTCAAAGCCTCTCTGTCTGACGGACATGGTGGGATAAAGGGAATGACTTATTGAAACTTTTAACATGATTTTAATCAGGAATGTCGCTATCCTGTACTGGTGACTGGCTTGGCTTTGTCAAGGGGCAATCCGAACCACATTTGAAAAAGACAAGGGAAAAAAAGGAGTGTTCTCTAGTGGGACCAATTTTCTGATCAGAGTAAAATGAAATTAACTGCTTACTTCAAATAGTACTCCGCATCTGGTTACCTCCAAGTAGACTCAAGTAATTGTGTTACGTTAAGTAGTAAAGACCCAAAGGTTATTATCTGGATATTCAGACTTTTGTGTATGAGTCTGAATGTAAGGAAGGCTATTTGTTTCTATAGGGGAGAAAAAATAATTTTCCCTTTACTTTTCCAGGTTCTTGGCTGAGACCCCACTTTCATAACTGACAGATTAGCAAGAGAATAACAGATGTTTAATAACACGTATACATCCTGTCAACAAGGGAGATTCACAGAAAACAGTACTAGCAGAAATGGCCCAAGCCTCCACCTTAAAAACTATCTCCAGCTAAACACAAAATAAGATGTTGGGCTGGGAAAACCAGGAATTCTGGCAAAGTACATTAAACAAGGGTTTGATTGTCAAGCAGATTTGAGTCATTGCCTTCTCTAGTGATAAGATTCCTACAGCTTTAGTTATCCTCCTCTTCAGGGTACATAGAAGAAGACACCCTGGCTAACTGATATTTCCCTTATAAATGTAAATGTCTCTTACAAAAGGTTAACAACCTTATTTTCAGAGTTTCTCTGGTGTCTGTTGTTTTTAAGAAACAAGCAGCTTAAAAAATACCCTTCTCCCAAAGAGGCATATTTTGGGCATATTTAGTCTGCTGCAATTAGGTGATTTAAATTGACTCATGTATGCACTTAGATGTCCATCAGATGACTGTATTTCATAGAAAAATAAAATCCACTTAATTGGGGGAAGTCACTTGTAGTGTGGGCATGACAGAGCACGTTGCATTTAGAAGTATGAACTAGAAAAATTCTTTATGCTGCTTTTTCAGATGAACATTATATGGCACGTTGTAGGGAAAATGGAAGTTCCACAGCCAGGATCCTCACCTGATCCTAATCTACTTGTCCACTGTGTATGTGCAATGATGTAATACTTAGCCTGCTGAGGAGGTGCCTGCTTGCATACCCATTATTGCCCGTGTTGCTATAAAGAGAACTCTGACCAGTGCTAAGAGAGGAGGAGAGCAGAGGCTGGAGGCGAGAGCAGAGCCTGGAGCAGAGGCAGTGCCTGAGACAGACTTGCTACTTGCACACTGCCCTGGAGGCTGATGGGATTCTAGCACTTGACCTGCTAAGTCAATGAATAAAGCTTGGTATAAACCCCTTTTTAACCCCAATGTTCCCTTGTCATTTTTTGGTGTCACTGAATCCAGAGTGAAGTTCCCCAGAACTGAAACTCCCTTTGGCCTGGAGCTATACCAATGTTAGCAAATTTTTTAAATGAAAGGTTAGCTTTAAAGTAGAAATCCAATGTCATGTAACAGAAATGCACTTTATCGAGTACATTTTATCAAGTAAACTCTATTGGAATATCCTACTAAGTTCTCCTCCCAAAAAATGAATTTCACTTTTTGAAATGCATGCATTCCTGAAATCTAAAGATATCATATATTTTCACTGATTCACCCACTGCACATTAGTGCATTGGGAAAGCTCATCGCTTAAAGACACACTATAATGATTTCAGGAAAGCTGAAATCACATGCATTGAGTCTGCTTAAAACAAAGCTGCCCTTTGATTGTGGCAAACCCTCCAGACACTATTTCTTTGCCTCAATATATGTCAATTCATGGATAAAGTTGGGATTTGAGAATATTACCTAGATGACATTACATTGTTATAAAGATACCTGAGGCATATTAAAAATCTTAAGAGTTTATTCAAGCAAAAATAGATTCTAAATGGGCAGCAGGGGTCTTTCAGGCAGATTCTCTAACTAGGGCTGATCAGATGATTCCTGATTGACTGGTCTGAGATTCCATTTCTGGGAGAGTTGAAACTGTAATTCAGTCTGGTTTTGGTGATGTGGAGATCAGCATAAGTGACTCCATTTGGTCTTGTTGGTAACAAGATAATTATTATTTTATTAGGTAAATGCAATATAAATTATTTCCTTTTGCCAGTCAAAACACAGATTAGTTTCCTGAAGATATGTAATTTTTTTGCCAAGGACAAAAGACTAAGGGAAACAACTGCGATGATGTACCCAAAAGAGGTCTACTTACTCAAGGGACCTTTGTGCAATGGAATTTAAAATTTTTATTTTTAATTTTTAAGTAAAAAAATCCTTCCTTGGTCCTCTCCAATAATGTCAGAATGATGTGAATGTACAACAGAAGGTCAGAGATGCAGGTGGTGGGGATCGCAACTGTGTTAAACATGGCGTAGAATAGACCAGAAGTTCTTATCCTTGGCCAGTCATTGCTACCTTTAGGGGAGATTTACATCTAGTCCCATGCCCAGAGATTCTGACTTCACTGGACTTAGGTGTGTCGTGGGAATGGTGATGTTGAAAATTCTCTTTGAAAGGTGATTTTAATGTACAATCACAGTTCTAGATTGATCTAGTGATTCTCAAAATTCTCTGATCATAAGGGTCCCTAAGATGCTTGCTAAAAAGTGTGGCTAATCAGCTACTAAGGTGATTTTTATTCAGGTGGGCTTTGGGCCACTTTCTGGGAAAAAAAAAATTCCCAAAAACTCTTGTCTTGACTTAGCTTATTTGTTTAAGCCCTGGCTTGTCACCTGGTGACACCAACTTCAGCTATGTGAGAGTTCACTCAGAGTACATAATTCTTAATTTTGGCAGGTCACAACATTCATGGAAACAAAAACTTTCACAGAAGCTTCTATACAATTGTGTTGCCACATGCGATGCCAAGGGCAATTCCTAATTCCCACAAGTCAGACAAATCTCTAGCCAAGAAATAAAATGTCTAAATAATGCAGGAGACTACACTCAAAAACAGACAAGAGTTCAGGGAATTGAAGAAGGATCCTTTCTGTTTGGGATTCTTTTTGCTTTAATGTACAAAGTTTTATTTTAAGTATTTATTATGTCAGTGACCCAACAATTCCATTCTCAGGTATTTATCCTAGAGAAATGAAAACATGTCTCCAAAAAGACTTGTACAAGAACGGTTGTAGCAGTTTATTTGAATAGCCAAGTGATAGAAATAACCTAAATGTCTGTCAACAGGTCAGCTGACAAATAAACTTGTGTTATATGCACACAATGAGAGATGGCTCAGGCCAAAAATAAATTAAATAAAAAATGTACAAGCAATTGGTAGACAAAATACCATGGATAAATGTCAAAAGGATTATGTAGATTTGGGAAGTATGAGACAAAAGAGAACATAGATGAATCCTAGAATTAATCTGTGGTGACAGAGATCAGAGCAATGGTGCCTCAGGGTAGAAGGATTTACCAAAATGTGGCAAAAGGAAATGTTCTGGGAAGATGGGAACATTCTGTATCACGACTGGGTGGTGGTAACACGCATATTTAGGGTTGTCATAGAAAAGTGCTCAAAACGCTGAAGAAGCAATGTGTCGCCTTTAAGAACATAGGTTAACTTTCTAAAGACATGTCCACTTTATTTTAGCTAAAAGAAATTATCTAAGAGCAGGTTGAAAGTCAAATGCTTACTCTGTTAATCCCTTTTTCTAAGCAATATAGCCAAATTATTACATTAAAAGTATCTTCAAAATCGGTTTTTCAGCTCAGGTAGGATCATAGGCTAGGCTATGAATCAGTTAGTCCAATCCTTTGATTCCAGAGATGAGGAAACTCAAGTCTGCAATGACTTTTCTCTAAAAAAAAAAATGCTTGATTTCTCATAAGACCTCATAGTGACAAAAAAGAGAAGAGAGAATAGTTTCATTTTTTAATACCTATATAAGGAACGTAAATAAAGTACCTATCTAAATACATATCTATATATCTATATATAGAATATAGATGCACATATTTGCACATATTGCATGTGGGAAGATGAAGATTATATTAGCATTTTCCTGTGTATACTTTCTGTAATAAATCTTTATTTCCTTACACAAATAGACAACCCAAGTGAACTATGATAAAAAAAAACCTTCTAAATAACACAAAAGAAAAAAATCACGTTAATAATTTCAAAAATCTCATTCATGATACAAGTTGATTCAATTAGTGCGACGACAAACACGAATCCAATGCCTGTTATATTCTAGGCACAAACCTGGACACCGCAGATGAGCAAGCCTCTTGTCCCCGGGGTTTGGGGTCTTGTGGAAATACGTACAAGTTGATCCACGTGACTAAGGAACTGCTCAGTGGAAGGAAATACATGGTGTTTTGAGAGCTACTGGGAGCCGACTCTAACCTGTCTGGGGAGAGGTCACCTGGGAGAGGAGGACAACTGAATGAAAAATAAGGAAACTATGGATTTCCTCAGGAATCAAAGTTAGTTGATTGTACATGGATACAGAGAGGTTGGGAGAGGAAAGAAGGGGAGGCGTGATGAGCAGAGAAAATAGGGCCGAGAGACGTCAGGGGAGTCAGGAATGAGCTGGTGGGTTAGCTAAGGTGAGATTTATAGGGATGTCATCCTGTCAAATATTGGGAAGCCTTCAGCATAGAAGACTTCTAAGCATGAGATTTTTAGGATCGAATTTGTGTTTTAGAATGAGCATTCTAGATGCCATCTTTAAAAATATCTCAGTCAAGAAGCCTAACTAGCGTCAAAGAAGACTCCTCAGGAAGCCTGTCACCACCACCTTTCCCCCATTTAGGGCAAAGAGCAGATTTGCAAGATTGTATCATACAGCATGTACAGTCGTAGGTCTGACTTCTTTGACTCAGCGTTATGTTTTGAGACTCAGCCATATTGTTGCATGTATTTTTAAATCACCTGTTCCATTTACGTATATTATTCTAGTGAGTGTGTTGACCACAATTTATCCATCTGTCCCGTTGTTAATGAATATGTGAGAAGTTTTCTTTTCATAGTCAATTTGCCCAACTGTTCGTTTTAGTCTTTGAAAATAAAAATCAACCTTGGATTTCATAATGTATAGAAATCCGAAAACTTCCTGTAATTGATCATATTTAGATTTGGAACCAGTCGAGTATATACTTCTATTTAATCTGAGTGAGATAGCAACACATTTCTGGTTATAGTTCAGCCATAAAACTTAAATAAAATTAATGAATTAACTTGAATATTCTTTGCTGTTCATGTCTAATAAACGTGATACTGAAATACATCCCAGGTTCTTAGTAAAACAACTATTGTTAATATTACCCACCTATCACCTAACACATTCTTCAATATGATTAACATGGACAGAACAAATTTTAAGTAAGTCATATACAATTGTACACAAAGTTATCTACAGATAAATGTGTGTGTATGAGAGAAAGAGAGAAAGAGGGAGAGAGACTATTTATAATTACTCAAATAAAACATGAAATATAATTTTTTAATTTTCAGTATTTGATATAGGCTATTATACTGACAAGGGATGGGGGTTTTTCAATCAAATTTTAAATACTTTTTTAAAACCAAATTTTAAAATAATGATTCTGGTACATGAACCTGGTGAGGCTTTTATGTTTTGATTTCCTGGGCATATTTATTTTCTGTGATGGGAACAAGAGTTTCATTCAAAATCATTTACTGTGAACCTGTTACATGCCAGGATCTGTGTTAGGCAAATATAAGACAGTAGATTATAAGTTTGTTTTTAACTAATAACCTCTGGATCTGCCAGATCCTTCCTTCTTCCTCCTTTCCTCTTTCCCTCCCTCCTTTCTTCCTTCTTTCCATTCTTTGTTGCTTTATTTCCTTTTCTTTTTTACTGTCTCAGCGAGTGCACCTTGGGCTGCTGAGGGCTGAAGTTGCTTCAGAGGCCATCATTAGCATTTCTAAACCTAGAAATTCTTTCATGTCTGAAAGTCAAACAGAGTGGGCCGTTAACTTTAGGTCTTAACTTACATCAAATGTAACTATCCCCAAAAGGCTGCAATCAAAGGTTTTCCTCATGGTTAGGAAATCACGTGCATATCCCTTCCTATAAGCATCAGTTGAACTGAGGAAGCGGAAGGGCCTCCTAACAACATGCAAAATGACACTTGCCACTAGGACTTTTTCCTTGCAATTTGGTTTTAGAGTTGCCTGTGTCCATCTGAAAATTGACGGAGCTTTCAAGTCACATTTCACAGTCATTTTAGAAAGTGAGGGCAAGTTTGCCTTCACGGTATTTCATAGGAGTTCACCTGCATGTGACTATTAACATGAGTGCAGTTCCCAGGTTGGCATCATGTAAGTTTCTTAGTAAAGGGTGTTGAAGTCCCTTTAATTTTGCTCTGACTCTGAATGTGGTCCAGTCCAACAAAATACACAAAACAATCGGCAACATTGTGTGGGTTGTCGGGAAGTTTCTTTCCAGAAAAATCCAGGCACAAATTATAAAACTTTCTCAGATTCCTCATTCTTCCATTCATTCATAAGTGCTTGATAAACATATATTGTTTGTATTGTATGGAAATGTATAGCACAATATATATATATAAAATACCCTCCAAAAATATATTTTTTTGAAATACGATGGGTGGTTTTCTTGAACAGATGCTTTATGTTTCAAGGTTGGATGCAAGAATTGTAATCATTTATATATATATATATATATATATATGGAATTCTAATTCTAAGTAATCTAGCTCCTTAAAATCTGTTACTGAAGGAACATTTCCTCTTGATTCAAGTGCCATTTTATTCCTCGACTCCCATTCTCTGTTTTTCAGGTGCTGGTCACAAATATGCACTTGACATAACTGGATGACAGTTGGCAGTAAGAATGACCAGACCCTTTTTCTGTTTCCCAGACATACCAAAGAGTGGGGAAGAGATGAGCTGGTTAAATCCTGGCCAGGCATCACTCACAGTGTTATTGAGCTACCACCCTTTTAAAGTCACGGTGTGTTTCCTTCAGAAATCCCTCTTCAAGTCAAGTCACAACAAGCCTTTCTACCAAAATACCGAGAAGCTGCACGACTTCAGAGCCATCTCAAGTGAGGTCAGAATTTTAGGAATCTCTGAAGTCTTCTCATGCTGGAAGCATAGTGGAAAAGTTCCCAGAGTGTGGCAGAGAAACAGTAGGAGAAAGCAAACTTCCCAGCCATCTGAAAACCCGTGGAAATGTTTTCCTTTCTTGAGCAAGGGCTTAATGCTTTTAGCAAAGGGTTAAGGCATCACGAAGCTGGCTCTGTCCAGCGACGCTTGTAGTGACAGCTACTCCTGCAGTGAGCATTCTGGGATTTCCTCATTCCATGTTCTTACGGAAAATTAAAAAATGGAACTGCAACCACCAGAGGGCGGAAGATACTGCATTTCAAAGTGCTTAGTGGGATATTGCAGCCACCAACTCAGCCTCCCTAGGCAAACGCTCGCGGTGGAATCGCAGGGCTGAGCAGTGTCTCTGTGTCCTTCCAGGCTAATCACAGGCCCTTCCCACCAGCAGTATTGTTTCTGCTGCCTACCGAATACACGTCCTTGCCAAATAGATGCACCACTTCTTACCTTCTCCTTTCACCGAATTACACCTTGTCTCTTGGTTTGAATCACCTGGAGTTCAGGGAAACAGAGCTTTGTTTTGGAGACAGGCTGCATCCCAATGCCTTCAGGCCATTCCTCTACCTAAAAGGCAGGCTCAAACATTTAAAAGACACTGGCTCCTGTTACTAGCTAACTGACTTCCTCCAAGCCTTCTCCCTTTCCTGGTTCCTTTAGGAACATCCTGACCTCAGTTCCTGTGACTTCACTTTTTTTTTTTTAAATTTTTTGCTTCATATTGTCTCACCATTGATCCATTAACCAGGTGGACTTAGTGGCCTCGATCCGACTGAGCAGCCCATATTGTGACCTTATCTATGTCACTATGCTGCTCACAAGTGACTTTCAGTTTTTAGTGCCACATCCTCCTCTAAAAATTTGAACACCTGTTTCTAGGAGACCCATGCCTTACCTAATTTATAACGCCACCCCGATGAGGTGCTGGCCTCTTACAACTTGAACGTGGCATGCATGGTATTATTGGTGGCCCATCTAACTTGAAACCCTTTGGTGAATGGGCAATGACAACTGTGTTTAGGCAAATGGCAAGCTGGAGTGACCCGAAGGCTTCTTCCTGTCTTATTTTGAAAGTGCTCCCCTCTAAAGTACTTTCCTGATCTATGGTCACCAGTTCATGACACTATCCAGGTGAGGGTGGGCACACATCGTCCCTTATCTCTCCTGTCATCATTATTAAGACTCACTGCTCTCATATTCTCTTTCAGTACATTTTACCTCCTAGCACATCAGTGCCTGGGAGGAGGATGGTAAGTTAAGGATCTCTGGGCTAATGCTGTGTGACATTTTACGAATGGTTGTTCCCAAATTTGGGGTGCATTAGCATCACTTCGAGTGCTTTTAAGATGTAGACACCTGAGCCTAATTCAGAAGTCCTGGGGAAATATTCGGGATTCAGCATTTCCAATAGACATCCAAAAGCTGTCTGATTTGGGGTGATAGACACTTTCTACTGCTGTTATGTCATCCAGAGCTGGTTCTTCCCTGTTAGCAGGTGCTCAGTTACTTGGTCAAGAGCAGAGAGACATCTGGGACTCAAAGGAAGCAGTCTCTGATGCTCTCCGCTTAGAGTATAAGTCATGATTGGATTATACCAGTGTATCAGTTAGGACAGGGCTTCTAGCTGTAGCAGATAGACGCAAACCTCCATGAATTAACAAAACGAGGATTCATTTCTTGTTCACAGAGGAGCCAAAGTGGGTGTCTGTCAGGTGATGTTCTCTGTAGTAATTCACAGGTGTCTTGCATCTCTCCCATCTCTGCTGGTCTTAGAGCACTTAGCTTCCATCCAGGAAGGACACACAAACACACCCACACAGTGAGTGACATACAGAGATGAAGACAGGGAGAGAGCAGAGAAGGAAGGGACACCCACTCCTTCCCACTGCATCATGGAAGAGACTAGATCACTACCACACACATCTTATTTTCAGGATCGAGTCACATGGCTCCATGCAGATCGAAGAAAGGCTTGGAAACAGCTTTATCTGCAAAACTCCTTCTCAGCCACCATGCTAGTCTATAGCAGGGAAGCAGACATTTCTGCTGGCCATCTGGTCATCCTGATCGTGAGTGGTCCCCCTAATCTTATTCCCCTTTGCCAAGGACTAACTGACAGCAGCCACATGACTGAATTCTGCCTAGTGATATAGAAGGACAGGTTCTGGAAACGCTTTTGTTTTCCTCATAATGGGGACAGATTTGGTCAACCTGACTTTTTTCTTTTTTTTTTTTGAGAGGGCATCTCTCATATTTATTGATCAAATGGTTGTTAACAACAATAAAATTCTGTATAGGGGACACAATGCACAATCATTAATCCACCCCAAGCCTAATTCTTGTCAGTCTCCAATTTTCTGAAGCATAACGAACAAGTTCTTACACGGTGAACAGTGCAAGGGCAGTCATATCACAGGAACTTTCGGTTTTGATCGTGCATTATGAACTATAAACAATCAGGTCAAATATGAATATTCGTTTGATTTTTATACTTGATTTATATGTGAATCCCACATTTCTCCCTTATTATTATTATTTTTTTTAAATAAAATGCTGAAGTGGTAAGTAGATGCAAGATAAAGGTAGAAAACATAGTTTAGTGCTGTAAGAGAGCAATCGTAGATGATCAGGTGTGTGCCTGTAGACTATGTGCTAATCCAAGCTAGACAAGGGCAACAAAACATCCACGGATGCAGAAGATTTCTCTCAAAACAGGGGGGGTGAGGTTCTAAGCCTCACCTCTGTTGATCCCCAATTTCTCACCTGATGGCTCCCCTGCGACTGTGCCTGTCTTCGGTTGGTCAACCTGACTTTTAACCACGTCTTACTTCCTTTTCTCCTTTCTGGAAGAAAGATGCAATGCCAGAGACACAGCAGTCATCTGGTAACCATGAGGGAATACAGACAAGAGCCAACAAGCAAAGGATGTTCGTAGGGAAAAGGAAGAGCCCAGTGCTTTTTTCTTTTACTCAACCACTTATTCAGTCTTAAATGCTTAGTTCTAAACACATTGCTACTTAGAGCATAAACCCCAATTTCTTCACACTGCTTTAGTGTTCTAGTCCTGGTGGATGGAGGTCTGCAGATCACAATTTGAGAAACACGGATCCAAAGTATGCCAACTCACCCTGAGCCTTACCTGGGAACAGCATGCGGGAAATGCTGCCTGCCTGGTTTCCTAACAAACGCACAGCACCTGTCCGTGGGCATAGCTCAAGTGACCTCTGCAACCATCAGAGTGACAACAGCTACAGACATCCGCTCCTGTTATG
This sequence comes from Manis javanica, assembly GCF_040802235.1. Classification (NCBI taxonomy): domain Eukaryota; kingdom Metazoa; phylum Chordata; class Mammalia; order Pholidota; family Manidae; genus Manis; species Manis javanica. The sequence continues at coordinate 174,121,308 of NC_133159.1, read as the reverse complement.
TGCTCTGACATTCTTCACTAACCTGTCCTGTGTGCTATCCTCTGTTTCAGCAATCTCCTCCGACCACCTTGACGGGGGAGCTGAATTCAGTGTCAAGTAGCTGCAAGGCTCATGGAAATATCATAAGTACTTGGTTTGCCGGGAGGGATTCAGGCACAAGATGTTAGCAGCCATGGGGAAAATATTTTCATCAGAGAAAATACCGGCTAGTGCTTCCACGGAGACATCTCCGCCTGGGAGGAGAGTTCTGAGGGGAGAGGTGATGTCCATCCAGTGTGAACATGTGTTCCAGTTTTCCCAAGGATGGGCCAGATGATATATATTTCCCAGCTCTCTTAATGACACCCCTTTTTATTCCCAAATTCCACAGACACCCTGTTTATATCCCTAGGATGTGCCCTAGATATGCAGGGATATCTCCATCTGTATTTACAGAAATTATATTCAAAGACTCCACAATCATATATGCTTCAGCTCAGAGGATTCTTCCAGTCCCCTACTCAACTCACTAGTTCTTTGCAGTTCCAGGTTCTCTAGTCCTGGGCTTGTCATGAGGTCAGAGGGTCCCAAGCAAATGATCCTACATGCATGGTACTCTGTACGGGGCAGCGGGAAACAGGACCACTTTGCAGACCCCTGGGCCTCTCAAGCTCCATCCCAAGAGCTAAGTGGTGAGCATCTCAGCACCGTGGAAACCCAGTACAGACAACCTGTGTACCACACATGCTGAAGGGGGAGCCCGGCCACAGGTTTCCCTTCCCTGCTCCCCCTTCATGCTTTCAGCCAGTAGCCTTGCTCCTGAAAACCTGACTCATAGTTAGAAACACTCTAGGATGCCATTATGAGGGTCACGTGGTATTCAGACAACCCAGAGTACCATCTCGTCTGTAACCCACTGGGCCTCCAGCTCTGAGGAAGAATTTCAAAAGAAAGCTGCACTCTGAGATAGTCATTTCAGCTGTCTTAGGAAGGCTGGACCTGTCTAATGCTGTTCACATAAAACTAAATAAGAGTTGTCTTCATTCCCATCTAGAGAGAGAGTTTTACAAACCTTCCCAGAAGGCCAGATCCCATTGCTTGGCTCCGCTGGGCCAAACTCTCCTGTTTCTTGTCTATTTCAACAATTTCCAGTCTCAGTTTCATCATCTAGTTGAGAATGGATTTAGATAGATTTGGATGGACTAAAGGTTCCTGAAGTTTGGGAAAGGAGGCTGAGTGGATCTGGGTTTGTGTTTAGTCCTCCAGATGCTGTGTACCCATTGAAAGCAAGTGAACCTTTTTAAGCTTCAATTTCCTCTCCTGTAAAATTGGGATTATCCAAGTATTTATCCCATGAGTGTGTAAGGATTATGTATTACATTGATTAGCCTATTTATCTGTAAGAACAGTGTTATACTTTAATTGTCATAAAGCTCCATCCAGTGAGAAAAAAAAAACACAAGCAAATGAACATTTAAATACCTGTCTGTCCCCAAAGAAATACATACATACTAAACCAGATCTAGTCAGTTATTTGTGGTTACTAAGCAAAACTGTAACTAACCATTCCAAACTTGTGTAACCCAGAGTAACGCCATTTTTAGCTGTTTTACATTTAAACTCCTAGGGAAAAATAAAGTTATTTCCATAAATGTTCTTGCAGCTAGAAACATTTAGAATTTAGATGATTATGTAGCATCATCATATAACACATCATCTAAGCCACTTTTGAGAGATGCAGTAGAAAAATTACAGCAAGATAGCACTGTAATCCAGGACTCTCCCAGGTAAATGGAGAAGGTGGACCTCCTAGGTGTAAACGGACTTATCAGAATAATATTCAGCTGTGAAGACTAGAAACCAACCCAAGAGTGGCTTAAAAAATAGAAAAAAAAATTTGTTTGTCTTCTTTTTAATACCCCCTCCCTTAAATGTTGCTGTCCATGGCAGATCATGTGGATACATGATAGTAGATTGCTAGGCTCCTTCTTGGTCCAAAACAGTTGCTTGTGCTCCAGCCATTGGGTTTATTTTGGAAAGAATAAAGAAGACCTTGCCTTCTCCCTTTAAAGATGCATCACAGAAATTGCACATAGCACTTCTGCTTACAGCCCATTAGCCAGAACTAGTTATAACACCACATCTAGCTTTGAGGAAGTGATTCTCTGGCTATAAAAGAAGGAAAGACTGTACTGATAGAAATGAGCATTTTCTGCCATTGCAACATTCAGCATTAGGTAGGTGAATGGGTCAGATAGACCAATGCATAATGTGATTCTTTCATCACTAGCTTTTCAATGTTTGCTCCAACATGTTTTGCTATTTTCATGCAGTGAACACTCTGTAGATGGTAACTACTATTGAAATATGGTCCTTTCTGTTCAAGAAGCTAGAAATACTTGTAGAGAAGCTAAAACAAAAAGTGCAGTGAGAAAGCACACACATACACACACACAGAGATATTCAGCTCATACAGACTATATGATGTACCCTAAATGCTCCATGGGTGAGACAGTATAATGCACCCAGAGGAAGAGGGTTATTGGAAGACCCTGGACTTTATGTGGAACTTAAAATGGTATGCTTTGCTTACAAGAAGATAAAGAAGACAGGCGACCCGAATGGGGGCAAGGACAGGAGAGAGGTATACAAACCAAAGTGAGGCCCTAGGGAGGAAAGTAGCCGACTGAAAGCACAGGGGACTCGTTAAGGAGTGGAGGTGGAGGCGCAAGCAGTGTGTGGAGGCAGCAGACACTGATTCTCCCACATGTACCTGTTGGCAGAGCTTTTGCATATATCTACATAAATCAGACAACCATTTGTGCTTATTCTGGGCACCAAGATGGAGAAAAATATCTTATCAAACTTCTCAAAGCACGGGAAGCTTCTTCGTGTTTTTAATCAGTAGGACTCTGTACCCATTATTATACAAATGACGTGGGGTGCAGTAATCTCACACAGATTCCTTAAGCACTCCTTCCTCCTCTTCCGGGAGACCTAAATGTCTTCGAAGAAGTGTTCTGAGGCGAAGAAAAAGGTTGACAGTGTTTCTGAGTTCACGCTCAGATTCTTCGATGCCTTTGCCCAAAGCTTCTTATGCCGTGTTTGCTCAGATCAAACACGTTTGGTAAAGAACCTCTCAAGATGTGGTGGGAGCTACTGGTTTTATAGAGGAAGTAAACAGGAATAACTCCCACACTGAATGATAAGAATAGTTACTTCAATCCTCTCCGTCTTATTCTGGCTCCTCTTGTGAAAATCAGAAAACTCCACGGAATAAAGGCATCGACACAACACAAACAGAGGTCTCTTCCCCCGGCCCCACTTCTCTACACTTGAAGTGCAATTCCATCTTTTTCTTTTCCGAGTCCCTGAAATGCTATACCCGTACCTGGAGAAATCTAGCTTGATATTTTTGGTCATGAAGATCAGAAGGAGGACTGAACCCAAATGCTGACAAACTTGGAAGTCATATTTGTGTCCTCTTTGAGTATTTGTCTAGGTTGGCTTTTGATTTCTTCAGTCCACAAAAGGTCATCAAGATCTCTCCTCAGTGGATCATATAAATTCCCAGCAATGACATCCCAGCTACTTACCACCAAGGAAGGCAAGAGTGAAACAGCAACCTCAAGGCATCTCCAATAAGAGATTCCGATTTTCTGTTGCTGATCAAATGAAAGTAGGTCATTTGACACATTGCATTTACCTTGTCATTTAAATCAGCATGAATCATGCCCCATATCCTCCTCTTTCCCTGGTTTACTGAGAATTTTATTAAGAAATACTGCGTTATTTTAATGTTTATGTACTTACTTGCTATTCAAGAGGCAATCAAAGCAGTTTGCTTCTAAATGCAAAATAAGTAAAGGACAGAATAACTAAGCATGTTATTGCACAGTTTCAAAATAAAGACATTATTTTGACTTCTTTTTTCAAAGACAATTATTTCGCAATAAAGTTCCTAATGAGGAAGGATTTAGTAACAAAAATACTATGTGCCTAAAGGCAGTAAACCCTCAGCATTTTCTTTTATGTATTAGATCAAGATATTTCACTTCCTCCTATTGAATTGTCACCCAAAATAGTAGTGCAGTTTTTGTTTTAGAAACAAAAAATACACGTGTTTTTAAAAAAATGTAGTTGAATTTTGTTTTACATAAGGACTTCTGATGCCTTTACTTCAAAGAAGCAAATGAAATTAAAATAACTGAGTATCAGCCTCCTTTCCAACACAATCTAATAAAATCCTGGGATGTAATGACTTCCCTAAAACAGGTAGCTAAATTTTCAGATTGCCAAGGCACACAGTAGAGTTTTCTGATATGGTAATGCACATCAGCTTGGCATGTTATTTTGAATTTCCTCACAGAGCAGCTTCCACATTATCCTCTGGGGTAATTGAATCGTGCACTAAACATCTGACATTTTCAATGGATTTTAAGGCAATTTGGTTTGAGAGACAGACCTAGACAGTAGAGCTTGCAAAAGAGAAATAAAAGCATGGAAAGGGAACAGGAGTGACAACCTATGTCTTTGGTGGCAAAAGGAACACCTTTTATTCTCACTGAGACGTTGGATTTGGAAAAGAATTCTGCCAACAGAGGGTGGGGGGCAACAAGAATCAGAAGGATATTAACTAAATATATCTATGTCAGACACCATTCTGGTGGGGCCCTAAACGTTCCAGCTCATTCCAAGTGCCAGAGTTCAGACTTTCCTTTGGCTCTGTCTTCATCATGTCTTTCTGACTCTATTTAATAGTTGAGAAAATAAGATGTTTTACCTGAAGCTGACTGTTCAGGAAATGAAGGCTCTGATAAACACAGAAGTAGTAGAGGTTCCTTGGTTTGATGTCAGCAAATGGCATTAGCAGCCAAGTCCTCAAAAGAGGAAAATCTGGGCTGGGAGTGACTTATTAACTTAACGTTTTTTCTTGAGTATAATTCCCAGAACACCTTGACCATGGCAATTTGCCAGTGCGAGAGCTATGTTTGCCATCCACCTTCTTTTGAGTTCACCCTAATGTGTTTTGTCAGAGCCAACGCCTAAGCTCTTTTTTCCCCAGTCCCTTTTCATTTCACAGGAAACTACCATCAAATACAAATATACTTGCAGGGTATTAAACATCAGCTTTACTAAACCCAAGCTTTCAGAGTGTGAAGGAAACATGGGAAAGGTTGTTTGACTCACTCAATCCGCTATAGTCAAAGAACCTTGTGATAAATGTGACAGACGTCACACCATTGAAGATTCTGTTTTTATTTTTTCTCAAGCTGAGAATGTATCAATCTGCTGAGGCATTCTGAGGATTTGAATTGCTTTGCCAATATTTATTTGAGATGTGACTAGAAGCTACAAGTTGATTATTGAAGCCAGGAGGAGGAGAACAGGAACATTTACTGCACTAAATACATTGGCAGCCACTCAATCCGCAAGAGGCAGATAAAAATAGGTGAAAATAAACAATGACTAATGTGCGCCATTTAGTTCACAAATACAATCGAATATGCTATACCTGACTATACACACATATCAGCTCATAAAGGCAATGTAAATTTTCTAGGGCTAAAGAGTGTGCACACTAAAAAATAATTGTACAGTGGGAAAACCATGATCTTTCAAGCATTTTTGGGTAGACAGGGACCATGAGATTTCTTCTGGGCATGAGATCCTGCTCTTCCAAAAATGACAAGACCGATATTTCTTTAGACATCTTAAAAAAGAAAAACATAAAAGCTCTTCTTTCAGTTGATAATGTGTTCTCAAGTTTTATCTTACTAGAATATAATTATAGTTTAACAGAAGACTCAAAAGCACCATGGAAATCTAATTTTGCTGAAAGAAATGGAAGGTGCTCTGAGGAAGGAGACAGAGGTCAAGAGTGACTGAGATGGACCTCATACCTTCTGGGAAAATAGAAAGATCATGATTATTCTCCATTCAGAACGGGAAGTTTCTGGAAAAAATGGTTCTATAAGCTATAGCTTCTACCTGAGACTGGCATGAGGATGTAGTTACCCTGATTATCACCCAGAGATGAGAGCTTCATTTAGTTATTCAAGAAGGTAAAAGAAACAGAGAACTTAAAGCACCCAGGCAGGTTTAATAGCTTTATTCATAACTGCCAAAACTTGGAAGAAGCCAATATGTCCTTCAGTAGGTGAATGAATAAGTAAACCGTGGTTTCACCCAGACAACGGAATATTATTCAGTGCTAAAAAGATATGACATGAGAATCCATAAAAAGACATGGAGGAGCATTCAATGTATATTACAAGTGAACAAAGCTAATCTGCAAAGGCTACATACTGTATGACTCCAACTATACAACATTCTGGAAAAGGCAGATCTAAGGAGACAGTAAATAGGTCTGTGGTTGCCAAGGAGGTTGGTGGGGAGATGAACGGGCAGAGCACAGAGGCTTTGCAGCAGAGTGAAAATACTCTAAGATATTATAATGATGCACATACGGCATGACACTTTGGTCCAAACCCATCATATGTCCAACATCAAAAGTAAACCCTAAGTTAAACTGTGGACATGCGATGGTTATGATGTGTCAGTGTAGGTTTAGCCTTAGTAAAAAAATAAAAAAATAAAAAATAAAAGTACCATTTTTGGTGAGTGATATAATGAGGAAGGCTGTACATGTGTGGGGGCAGGGGATATAGTAGAAATCTCTACACCTCCATCTCAGTTTTGTTATAAACCTAAAACTGCTCACAAAAAATAAAGTCTAAAAAAAAAATCAAGGAGCGCAAACATTTTCATTAGTAATCCTTATCTTAGATCTACAAAAATGGTGACTCTCTGGGGTCTTCAGCAGAGCATATATAAATATATAAATTAGCAGCCTCACTTCCTGACAATGTAAAAATCTGGTTGAAGAAAAGTTAACAAATTAGGTTATAAGCATTCCAAACTGTAGACTACAAGTATTATTCCGGGGAGGGTGATGCCTTTTCAAAACACAGTGATAAAGATAACTTCTATTTTGAGACGGGTTCCAAGGGGATAGTTCTGAGATGACGCCTGAGATGGTTTATGTGAAAATTCACTGTTTTAAACAATTTTTTTTACTGAGGAGGCAGGCAATAAATACAGTCCCAGAGACTTCCCTTTTTTTTAATCTCTTTTACTTCATGTGTCATATTTTTATTGAGTATTTAAAACCCCCAAGATGTATGAACCAACAACTGTAATTTTTTCTTTAACTACTTTAAAGAGATGGAATAAAGTTAGAATACATATTTTAACCAAAGATTAGAATAACACTTTCTCTTTGTTCAAGCTGATATTGCACTATGAATCAATAGATTTCCATAGAAATATAGCTCTCTGCCACATTTGAGTTTTCATCAAGTAAAAACTTTCCTGAATTCATCATCTTTTCCCTAATGAATTCATGAGATCTGATATCTTACCTATTAGGTAAATTCAAAAAGCAATGGAAATGTATGGCGGGTAGAGATATGCCAGAGGACAAAGGACAGAATTCAAGCCACAGAGGATTATTCACAGATCTTGAGCCCTAAAGGATAGGATATACCCACAGGTCTGTCAGAATCCTTCATCAGCTAAAATAGCCTAGCTCTCTAAATGTGTCTGTTTTATTCTGTTTTACCAGCCATCCTTGTCACATATAGCTGTGTCCTATAATAACATTCTTTTCCATAGGATTTAATTCCATATGTAGCAGCAGGATACAAAAATATTAAGAAAAATAACTCCTATTTTATGCCCAGTAAGTCAGTATATTACATATATTATCTTATGTAAGCCTCACCAACAAAAGAAAGAAAGAAAGAAAGAAAGAAAGAAAGAAAGAAAGAAAGAAAGAAAGAAAGAAAGAAAGAAAGAAAGAAAGAAAGAAAGAAAGAAAGAAAAGGAAAGAAAGTGTGGTGGCATGGTAGGTTTCATTGTCATGTTTTATTTTTGAGGAAATTGAAGCTCAGAGATTTTTAACACATTATGTGATTTTCCCAAGAATATGCAACTAAAGAGTGAAGAAACCAGAATTTAATCTGTATTTGCCTTGCTCTAAAGCCTATTCTTTTTTCGATCCCATTAACTGTCTTTCACATTTTAAAGTAAGGTTTCCCTTGGACAGTTGTTCAGATAATCAAATATGGTGTTTATAAAACCTGACACTCACTGAAAGATGGTAGCCATTGAACAAATGGTGCGCAGGTTTTGGTACCTGGGAGTAGCATCCTGCTGTATGTGACAAATACCTAAAACTGCAGGACTGGGTTTCGAACTGGGTGAGGGTGAAGAGATGGAAGGACAAGGAAGAGCAGGGTAGGAGAGAATTTGCATCATCTTAGAAAATTCCAAGATCATCATAAACAGACTATTGGTAAAAAATGGGCATGAAAGGTCTGGCAGGTGAAAACACAGAAGGAAATTAAGAGCACACTAGAGAAAACCCATATCATCTTAGACAATAATTATATTATCATAAGTAGAATTTGAGTAGAAATGTAAGTCACTGCTGTTGTGGGTTCAGAAGGAATTGGGGACAGTGTTACTGGAAAATGGAGGAGAGAAGATCCTTGTCACTTAGGGGCAGAAACCTTAGCTGGATTTTGTCTTCAGGTTCAGAAGAAAGCAAAACTTGCAAATGATGAAAATGGAAATTTCTCTGAGGAAATTTCCAAGCAAAGTGATGAAGGTGCTGCCCGGTTTCTTCCTGTTGCTTAAAGTAAAATATGAGATAAGTTAAAGAAAGAACTACAAAGCACAAAGGAACTGGGACTTGATTTGGGAAATTCACAGCCTATCCAGATTTTAGAATATATCAAAACTAGGAGATTCATGGCCAGAAAAGTTGCTCTGGAGAGAAAGCCAAAGACATGGCTGGACAACATTCTGCCAGCACCTCCCAAGGACCAAGGAATCAGAATGTTCAGTCACATGGTGGGATTCCTGGAGAGATTAGGTGGATGAATGATGAATCTCACCAGCCGTCTCAATAGAGGTCAGGGATAGAGATGTGTTTCTCCAGAATAGATGTGTGAAGGAATTTTTGTCTAATGAAGTGAATCTCTCAGACCCTAATGGGAGACCCACAAAGTGTTTTACAATGTTCCATCAGTGAAAATACTACCATATGGGACTGAAGGGGACAGAGAAGATAAAATGAAAGAAGGCTTCCTGAGCCTAAAAATTCTATAGTCAGGCAGTTGGCTGATGCAACTACCCAGACTCAAACATGTGCTATCCTTCAAAAAAAAAAAAAAAAAAAAAGAAGGATGTCTCTGAGGACAGAGCCACCAGTCCAGGGGACAGTATTCAAGCCACAGAGGATTCTTTATAGGTCTTGAATCCTAAAAGAGCTTGCCTAGTTGGATATTTGAAATTGCTTGGGACTGGTGACAATTTTTTTCCTTGCATTTTTTCCGTTTGGATTAGGGTGTCTATAATAATGAACTATTATCCTATGTCTGTCCCATAGTTGTATTTTGAGAGCAGGTAACTTGTTCTCTACTTTCACATGCCCACAGCTGCAGAAGAATTTTGTCTCATGATGTATTATACCCAGAGCATCATTTATACATAATGTAGATGATTAAGTTGATGAGATTTGGGACTTTGGAGCTGATGAGACTTAGATGAGGTTTTGGATTTGAGTTGATGCTCTAATGGGTTGAGACTTCAGGGGATCCTGGAGGAATGAATATATTTTGCATGTGAGATGGACATGAATCTTTGGGGCCCAGAGGGCAAACTGTGCAGTAGCCTGAATAATGACTCCCCAAAGATGCCATATCTAGTCCCTGGAACTGGGGAATATGTAGATTTTGCAGATGTGAATAAATTGCGATCATGAATTAGGGATATTATCCTAGATTACCCAGGTGGCCCTAATGTAAGAGGCAGGCTGATAGAGTCAGGGTGAGAGGAGGGGACATGGTGACAGAAGCAGAGGTTGGAGTGATTTGCTTTGAATATGGATACAAATCGAGAATGCAGGTGAACACAAGAAACTAAGTGTTAGAGAAACACATTCTCTCCTAGAGCCTGTGTAAGGAAGGAACGCTGCTCTGCAGATACTGATTTCAGTCCATAAAACCCATTTAGGATTTCTGAGCTCCAGAAATATAATAACTTTGTATTGATTTAAGCCACTGAATTTGTGGTAATTTGCTACAGCACAAGTAAGAAACCAATAGAGTATATTAATAATAACTGTTACTACTTTGCATTTTAATGTAGACACATAGCGATGTGATGGGAACCTTTATTTGGATTCTTTTCTTAAACAGAAAAATTGAACAGTTGAGAGGAAGGAGAACATTTCTTCATGAAGAATGGTCCTCATTTTGTTTATTGCCTGATGTATTATGTTATAATCAAGTGGAATATATATTGCATGGCCCCCAATGGACTATTTTAAAGATTTAATGTTTGTTATTTATACCAGTTTTCAAAGAATATTTTGATCTGTATCCGTTCAAACTTCTAGATAATATCATTCTGCCTCCAGTAGAATTTTTTTTCCCTATTTCCAACTCTGATCTACAAGGATTTGAGTTACTACAGTAGAATCATGGTTCATAATTTTTCTAAAATATGATGTGGAAATTGAATTTTACAAGGAGGTTTTTACTTGGCTTAACAAAATTGATAAAATATACTAAAAATGAATTTTTGAAAGACATTTTGTATATGACTTTTTTGGTTGGTCTGAATTAGGGGGCGATAAGTCTTAATAGTTCAAGCATTCTTTTCCAAACTTTTTAGAGCACACATTCCTATCATGACTTATTTTAAGCACAACCCACAGTATATACAAATTTTTGTATTTATACTTTACATACACTTACTATATTATGCACATGTATATCATATACAAAATAATTTTTTAGAAAAGAGACAGAAAAATGAAAATAAACCTCTTTCTTATTTTCTTCTCACACCTCAATAGGTCATTTTATATACTTGCAAAGATGTGCATAGCCAATCTGGAGACTGCTGGTTGTAAAGCTTGGAAGGTCGAGGCAAGCAGACTATGTTCCAGGGTCAGTTCCTTCTCTACTAACCATTAGGATCTCTAACAAATCAGATTGGTTTGTTGAGTGAATTAATTCACTTACGCACATCAAATACTTAGCATTGTTCCCAGAAATTAGAAAGAACTTAACCAACTTTTAGGTAGGAGTTGTGGTTATTATTAAAGTATTTATCTAAAAATACATATTAGATTTCTTGTTTGTGTTTCTTCTGGATTTCAGCCTTGCTTGGAAAAAAAAAGTAGCTTTTTGGTAGGCAAGAGTAATTATTTTTGGGAAATGAATTTATTTTTAATTGTTGCAGTTCCTGTATGCTTACAATGCCTAGCTTAGTGAACTTGACGTTCTGATAAATCTGCCTTCCACCAGCATTTGTAATTTTACTGTTAATTTGCACTTGTAGATTTGGTGATACATGTTTTGTGTTTGCACATGTGTTTTCCATGAGAGATTTTTCTGGAAGAACAGAAAAACACGTTCTACTGTATATAACTGCAGTCCCATACCTTGCATAAGCCAAAAAAAAAATTTCAAAATTTTTATTATAAAGAGCATTCCCTAAGATGATAGGATACTGTCAGGTCATTGAGTAATACAGCTTGTCATTTGCTAGAAACATAATTTAAGGACAGAAAAGGCACTCACATTTCCTTCCCCATCTCCCATACCGTTTAGGTTCTTCTAAGCAAGCATGGTCAATGCACCTTCTATTTATTTATCGTTACCTTCCCTTATTTTTATTTAACTAACACTTCGGTAATAGTTTGCAGTGAAGTGTTTTTCCATCTGTAGGGAGAGGCATAAGTCCATTTAACGGCAGCAGAACAATTTAATGGGAGGAGAGATTATTGGCTTCTCATACTTGAGTCTAAGAGATGTTGTTATTCCTTGTGTTTTGAAACTACCACTTCCTCCTTTAACCCCCCTCCCTCCCCCGCTCACGCACATACCACCACTTAGGGCAGCCAGGTGTAAAATTAGAAGGGAAAGAACTAATACAAGCATGGAATATATGAGATAACATTTCTAAAAATAATTCTGGAAACAGAAGCAGTCCACTTGGAAACCAGTAAGAGGGCGTTAAGTTCTCTCCAGACGGAATTTCTCAATTGTTCTTCATCAGTGCTTCGCTTAGTAGCCAATTAGGACTCCACATTTCTCAATAACTTTTCTGTGTCCCTTACCTATGATTTTATAAGATTGCTCAACATGTGACACAAAGCTCCTTTTTATCTCCCACCTAAGAGCGTGTTCCCAGTACACTTCCGTCATTGTCTGATTCCTCCTCTTATGGTCACTATTTACTTCTGTCCACTGTGCGGGGACAGGCTTTGGTTAAGTTGCAGTTTCTAACAGGTTCTTTGGGCTTCTGCAACTTCCGGCACCTCTGTACACAAGCTGGTGGGATGTTTCCTAGAATTATTAAGCCCATTCTCTGTTTCTCCTAGAAAACTGAAACCAGGAGAGGCTGGAGAGACTTTACAGGAAAAGAGAATGTTGATTAGAATAAGGAAAACTTGTTTAATAACTAAAGTTGTCCAAGAGGAAGACTGATTTTGGGGAGAACAAAAAATAGTTGTCCCTGCCTAAGACGGTGGGTGCAAATTGTTTATGCAGCACCTGTGAGTTCGAACTCAAGCAGTTAAAATATATAAATATATGTATAAAATCCTAGAATAAAATAGTACATTTCTAGAATAAATATATTTCTAGAATAAAATAATTTAAATGGACATTCATATGTACGTAGATACAGGACTTGTATCTTATTACAACTGTAGTCCATTCTCATTGTAATAAGCAAAATAAATAATCTTCACCATTCTTCTTGCTTATGTTTATAGCTGTGTTAGTTTCCAGGCCACAACTGTCAATGGATACATGAAATGGAACGTCCAATAGTCTAATTAGAACAACTAATATCAGAGGTGTTTCTAGGACAGGCAGAATTGTGGGTGGGGGATGATTAGCAAATATAGAATTCACAGGTTTTTAAAATTAAGCAGCAACATTTAAGATTCCTTTTTCATAGGGTGTGGGGGGGACCCCATAATATGGGTGAATGTAGTAACCACATTATTTTTCATGTGAAACCTTCCTGAGAGTATATATCAATAATAAAAAAGACTCCTTTTTCAATAAAAACAAAAAAGCTAACACTCTAATTTCCTAAAATCAACTACGTTTTTTTTTTCAATGCAACTCTCAAATAAACCTGTCAAATTTTCCTTGTGTGTTAGTCTGAAGTGAATATGCATTTGTTTCGCTGTCACGGAATTCTCCAAACATTCTCTCAATATTTATTTCACTGATAGAATACGTGCTGACGTTGAAACTCTTTCCTTGCTTCCAACCTGATTCACTCCATGATGATATCAAATAGTTTCCTGATTGAAAGAAAGAATCATAAATATTTTATAGTGGTTGAATCATTATGTCAAGTGCTTTCCGATCTTCTCTTTGAACTATTTATTTTTTGTTTTTTTAATGGGACATGATTTGGTCCGAGTGTGTGGAACGCGTGACATTTTGGGATGTTGACATTAGCCATGCTATTTGGAATATTTTACACGTGAGTTTAATCATACTTTGTCCTTTTTTTTTCTCCCTGAAGGTTGCAGCAGAGTCCATGACTTTAATACATGGCAAATATTGACTTGTATTAATAGCTGTGAATTTCATTTTCATCCTGTATCTCCCCTAAAGTCTCTTGTGCTGACAATTATTTATTTCAAAAGTACCAAGTACAATGGCCTGTACCAGGCAAAGAAGACTTCCACCAGTGGCTCATCATTCAGACAGGGCATCTCATTCCAAGAAATTTCAAGTTCAGTGTTTAGAGACTTGTCTTCCAATATTTTAGAATCTTCATAATGAACTAACTGTGCAGTGGAATGAATATACGGCCTTCAGTTTTTTAAAGGTCAATTTGCCGTGCTTTGTGATGATTCAGCAAATATGAAATCTTAGTCAGTATTTGTCCCAAATCACTATTTCATTAGATCCCAACATCAAAGCCCAAGCAGCCAAAGTGGATTAAAAAATTTTTTGTAAAATATTTATAACATAGTTTATAGCAAAACTTCCAAATTTATTTTGAAATGTCACTTTTCTCTTGAAATAATACAGTAAGCAAAACTGAGGGGTTGGTGAATGGTGCTACTATCCCACAATCATAGTAGTGACTTCCACAGTCACCTTGATTCAAACAATATACACATGTCCAAGAAGCAAATTGGATTTCTATATTTTATCTTCTTTTAACTGTGTTGATTAAAACTTTTGAATTTGATAACTTAATTGAATTAATACATGATCAGAAACTGCCTGTTAGGAACTCTATTTAAATTAGTGACGTCCTATTGGACAGACATCAAAACTGGTCTTTCCATGTTCAAAAGCAAAATGTGAGTACTTAGGGGTTGGCCCTCAGGGATATCAGTCCTATGCTACAGTGGTAAGTCAAAGATCTGAACTCTGATTCACAAAGCTCCAGGGCCCACAAAGCGATTTTAGAGGTTCTTTAAATAACAAGTGTTAAACGCTGCTTTAATACTAGCAAGCATTGGTGTTCATGAGAAATAAGCTGGGTGGCTGGTGTGCTTGTCCACCAGTGTAACTCTCTGCCGCTTCAGATCCATTCTCTGCCTTGCATTCTACTCAAGGAGCTTAACCACAGGAACTGCAAGGCCTGGGGTCTTTCCCACTGGCTTCAGCCTGTGACTCCGTGAGATTTTCCAGCAGAAGAAGAATGTCGCTTTTGTAGGGTGACCCCTCAATATCTACAACTCTCCCTGGGTTCTGGTAACACAGCTTTCTCTCTCCTCTCCAGGCTTCGAGGGCTTATGGCTGGCTCTCCCCTGGGCATTTGGTCATCCCTTTATGATTCTGTCACTTCTGCACTTCCATCCACAAATATCCCCTCCAGTGAACTCCCTTATGTTAACCCTTTGTGTCGAGTGTGTTACCTGTCCTCTGCCAGAACCTTGCGTGATACCCTTGGTTTGATCTCCCCACTGCCACGGCCCTATCTATACATTGGTCCCTTTACTCAGCACCATGTTTTCTTATCTTCTTATTGTTAGTATAGCCACAACCACCACAACAGAAAGTAGTGGTTTACTACATGCCAGAGTGAATGCTTAAACCATGCTAGGGAACCTGCCAGTATTTTATCTGTATTATCTCAATGATAAACTCGCAACAATCCTATGAAGTAGCTACAATTCTTATTTCCATTTTACAGCTGAAGCAAGTAACTTGGCTGAAGTCTCTCAGCCAGTAAATTGTGAAGCACAGCTTCAATCTAGGAATCTTAACTACAGAAACCTTCCCTTTAACAACATGACCTTGTTTTTTTCTGTAGGTAACTGCCTAAATAATTGATTTGAGTGACAGAACAAGGAACTTTTTATCTTAAGCTATCTAAATATTCCCTTTACCTTATCTGAGTCTGAGATTCCGATCTTGAAAGTTTACACCTCGATGACCATAGTATTACATCCGAAATCCTAAAAGAACCAGCTCTAGCTTCATGAGATACGGTACCCATTGACAGTAACTTGGAATTTGAGTGACAGGTGTAAAGTCTGATAATATGTACTATTGGACAGAGAGAGAGAGAGGAGGCCATGGACAGTGAGTATCTCTCACATAAACACTGGTGGCAGAGAGAAGACTCAGACTTGGGACATGTGGCTAAAGACCCCATAGGTGTTGTAGGGGAGCAGTGGGAAATGGAGCCCAGGCCAGGAGAGGAACCAGCCACAGTAGCCCTTCAGGGTTCAGAAGATACACATCATCTGTTTCACAGGCTTGACTATGCCTAGTTTTCTAATATAAGTTTCCATTTTATTTTCCCAAGTATTATTCACAACAGTATTTGCAAGTTGAATGAAATGCCAAAACACTATATTCCTTAGAGTGATGGCCCTGTGAGGTTCGAGCTGTGATCATCGCCAGTCACTTTCAGCCTGAGTTTTAGAAGCTACAACCCAAATAATCCCTTCTTGGGTTCTATCAGTGTCATCTTTTTAAAGGGTGCCTTACACGTCTCTATTTTTAATGCCAACTTTTCTTACTCACTTGATTCTTTCAATTTTCACTTACTTTTCTATTTTTTTCTTCCCCTAATTCACGTAATCTCTCCTCATTAAAAGTTCCCAACCCTGAGCCTCATCTGAGACTCGTGTCAGGAATCAGGTCTAGGCACCGGCGGAGCCCTTCCCCTGCGACAGGAACGGTCTGCAGAGAACACCTGGAAGTCATGTCCTCACCCGTGAGCGAAGCTATTCCGCATTGTACTGACAGCCTTTTATGCTCTCCTCTCTTACCAGAAAACAATGTTTCTCATTCAATTTTAAAAGTCAACAGATTAGAATGGAGTCAGTCAAAAGCAAAGCCCTGCAATTGTCCTTTCTAAGTAAGCGTTTGTGATGAAGCCTTAGGATCCCTTGGACAACAATGTATTTAGTTTAAAAACCAAACAAAACCAAACAAAACTGCCTGTACTAATGTGTTTCCATCTGATGTAAAGAGGCATGGTTACCCCCAAACAGTGCTTCCCTTCAAAATAAATATTAGCCTGATATATTTAAGGGTTCTTTTTTTCCCTACTTTTGTGATTAGAACAAAAAAACAAAACAGCTGCCTAGGTAGTCAGAAAACAGGGGGGCATCTCTTCTTACCGGCAAAGGCATCTCTGCAATAACTTGAAATGAAAAATACTCATGACAATTTTGAAGACATGCTGTCAAAAGTGTTCAAATGAATTCAAAACCTAGAGGACCCGGTTTGGGGGCAAGCAGAGTGAGAGTGTGGACCAGAATAGGGCATCGCATCATACCTTCAGCCTCAGGTTTTATCCTCGCATTTCCACAAGTGTGTCACCCAAGCTAATTTTGGTGGTTTGGAGATGTGCTCCTTTGACTTCAACAGATGTTTAACGGGTTTTAGAAAATATTTAAATAGTGCATTACATGTGAATGGACTAACGATTCCATTATATTAAGTTTGCTATAGATAACTAGGTGACAAAGAAATGCATTTCTATTACATGAAGAGGCTCACTTTAGAGAAAAGGACATTACAGATGGCACTGACACAGAGCAAAAGCAAACACAGGATTGTATATACCTAAGTGAACTTTTGAAGTTGTGATTCTGTGCCAAGCATTAGATACACGTTGCCACATCATTTTAAGTCAAAGCCTACCTACTGTACTAGGAGATCATATATTAAGATTCTCTCTGTGTAAGCATATATATATAGAGACATGCACATGTATGTATATTTGCATACCATATATATATATGTATCTCCTAAAAATGAAGACCCTGCCATCTGAGCCAACATGGATGAACCTGAGGACATTATACTAAGTGAAATAAGCCAGACACAGTAAGACAGATAGTGCCTGATAACACTCATATGTAGAATCAAAAAAAAAAAGTTGAATAGATAGAAGCAGAGAGTAAAACTGTGATTGCCAGGGCCAGGTAAGTGGGGGAAATGCGGGAAATGTGGATGTGTTAGTCTAAAAGTACAAAGTTGTAATTACGTAGAATGCGGAAGTCTAGAGATCTAACACACAGCGTGATGACTGTAGCTAATAACACTGAACTGAATACAGGAAATTGGCTACAGTGGATTTCAGATGCTCTCATCACACACACACACACACACACACACACACACACACACACTTAAAACCTATTAAAAGATCCTTGATGGAATGCTAAAATTCTGGTCTTATCATCATATGGAAATCACCCTTGCTTTTGTAGAAACGGTTTGTTCATAGTACAAAGATCTGACCTGGTTTATTTCAAAAGATCAAGCCTGATTTTGAACACCTAGGTCTGTTCTTTTTCCTGTCAAAGCATTAGACTTCATTTTTGCTTCAATAAAATGAAAATGAATGCAGAGGAAATGCTGACAGAGATAACCTGTAACTGGTTCTCGCCTCATTCTTTGAAATAAAGACATCTTTTACCACAGTGGAGGGACAAGAGGCTGGTGAAATTCCAGGATCCCAGTCACAGACATACTGGAGATTTGAGAGGTTGATAGAATCCTGAGGGAAAGAAATAGTTGCAGCTAATGAAGAGGAAACGAAAAGGGGTCGTGTAATTATTCATTGTCCCAAATACTTCTAGTGGCTGCACCTCCCTCCCTCACCCTCATGTAGAAAAATAGGGGGAAATGCAAAGAGTGGCCACTCATCTAAGCTTTGAGCTGAAAAATCTATGGCAGAAATTTCATTTAACAGTGTTATTTTATGATATTGCCTGACTTTTTATTTATTGAAAAGGCCAAACATTTGCTAAACAGTCTTTCCCTGGAATCCTGGAGTTTAGATTGTTGTTCTGGAAGCAGGAAAGACTAAGTCAAGGAAGAATCTAAACCGACAGTAACCAAACTTGGACTTTTATGTCTTACCCAGATAGTTCCATTTTAGTCCATTCCATTCAAACCTTGAAGAATTCTAAAAGATTTTATGTTATTTGTGAGCCTTGAGGCAGTCCAGTTTTCAGTGTTCATATTAGATGACATTAGAACTAGTCCCCCAAAATAAAGTGTTGATTTTTAAAAGGTACTTATACTTCCAGAATGACTTCCAAAAGCCGATGAGTTTCCCTCATTTTATATTTTAAGAGACAGAGTGATATTTTTTACATTTTTAGTTTTTGATCTGCTATTATCAGAGCCTTTTAGAGAGAAACACCAGGCATGCCCTAGTTTTGTTAATATGACTCTTCATCTCAACAATCTTTGATTTTTCTAACTTTAAAATTTCCCAACACATCCATAAAGCAAACTCTCTCTGGCATGAGTCATGTTATTATAGTGATTCAGGAAGTTTATTACAAGACTAGTTAAGACACCCAACTTATAAAATGAAATGATATGCTAGTTTAAACAATTGGAGTTAAGGAAAAGTGGGCACAATAAATTTGTTGGCCGTATGTAAACAGCAATATCAAAACATAGATGGTCAATATTTGAAGTGAGTAATCATTCTGAGAACTATGAAGATAGAGAAGAGAACACATTCCCTTTCCACCATCCTTTGGGCAATCATTTTCTAACTCCTGCAGAAAATTAGACATTACTGCAAGGAGATTGAGGGCTTACTAGGAACCCATAACTTCAGATCAGGGAGTGAGCTTAGACATTTTTCACATTGCCTATTTAGCCATCCCATGCTTTAAAAAGAAGGATGTGTGAATCTCAGCTTGTTAAAAACAATCCCTGCTGCCAGGATTTTCCCTGTATCTCCTGTTTATCTATCTACCTAATTTTTCCATGCCTTTGTCTCCCTGATTCTAACAGTGAAGAGAGCAAGCGAGCTCTGGGGACTATTTGGTGAGGGCACTAATGCCAGTCATGAGGGCGCCCCTACCCCATGACCTAACCTGCAGAGGCCCCCTCTCCTAAATCCATCACAGTGGGGATTGGGATTCCAACACATGAATTTTTGGGGGGATGCAAACATTCAGTCCATAATAGGCATAATGCAAAGGTTCCTAAGTGCCAGTCTCTGTGTTTCTGCTGTCCTGAAGGATTGGTGTTATTTTAAAAGGAAGAAGTAAGAATATAGGCACATACACAGGAAAGTCATGTGAAGTCACATGGAGAAGAGGGTGGCATCTACCAGCTGAGGAGAGGGGACTTAGAAGTGACAACCCTGATAACAACCCTGATAATGCCCTAATCCTGGACTTCCGGCCTTTAGAACTATGAAGAAATAAATTTCTGTTGTTTAAGCTACCCTCGTCTGTGGCACTTCTACTTCTAAACCTCAGGACACTGGCTTTGCAGTGTTACATCAGCTTTCAAAACTGGACATTTCATTATTCTTTAAAGGGACAGCCACATGCTGTTTATGTTTTCAGAATCCTGATATCTTTTCAATAAAATTGCAACATAAAAAGAAGGATTCCCATGTTTATTTTCCATGGCACTCAAATATATATTTTATTCTCCTCAGCATACTATTAAAAACCAATATACAGCCAATATTTACACTGGAATTGCATTGAATCTATAGACCAGCCCAGACAGAACAAACATCACTAGAATGTTCATACTTTCTGTCCATGAAGATTTCTCCTCTTATTTTGGTTCATTTTAAAGCTACTGATAAGTTATACAAATTTTTTCTATAATTGTCTTTCATAACGTTTGTGCCTATATATCTGTTGCTTTGCTGAATTATACCTTTTGTCAAGTTTTCTATCTGTTTATCTTTGGTGTATGGAAGTACAACTGATTTCTCTATTTGATTGTATCTCCAATAAAATTGCTGAGGTCTCTTAGAATTTTTTCTACACTTCTCTTTATCAGCAATGTCAACATCTATTAATGTGGCAGACTTACTTTAATTCCTTTCATTTTATACTATCTACATTGTTTTAATTTTCTTAAGTGCGTAAGTTCGAAACTCAGCTAGAATGTTTAAGAAAAATGGTACTGCTATACTTTCTTGTTTTGTTACATATTAAAATAGAAATATTTTTAATGTTTTATTAGGAAGCTTTTTACTTCTTCTACATCTGTTGTGGTCTTTAGCATGTTCAAGAGATCAACTTCAAAAACACAGTTTCTAAAGAAAATCAGCCATTTGTTTTTTGGATAAATCCCCATTGGTCTTGATTTATTAAATTTCTCATGTAATGTTAGATGATGCATATTAATTTTTAAAATTTTTGAATTCATGTTTATGTGTATGACTGAACTGTCTGCCATATATATATTCTTCTTCATTTGTGTATGTACTATTTAATGCAAAATAGTTTCTATTATTAAAAATCTATTGATATATTACTTTATGAGATCCATTTTTGATGTAATGCTTAAAAAAAGCTTCAAATCCAGGATGGTGCAATCTATCATGCTTTTTTTCCCCCAAATATTTCAGTGGTTTCATATTTCTCTTCAAAATTTATATCTATATTATGTCTGTAATGTAATCTTTTGTAAGCTGTGATTATTGGATAGCCTCTCTATTTCCATTGAAGTGCAACCCATATGATTATCCATATATATATATATATATATATATATATATATATGGATACATTCATGTATCTATCTGCATATATACATACATACAGATATATATATGTATGTATGCATGTATCTATCATATATCTCTCTGTACCTATTACTTCGTAATAAATTACCTCACAATATAGTGGCTTAAAACAACAATAAATCTTTTTTATCTCAGAGTTTTCTTGTTCAGGAATTTGGGTGCAGCTTAACTGGGTGCTTGGAAGTCTCCAAGGACATCACAGTCAAGAGGTCATGAGAGCTGCAGTCATTTGAAGGCTTGACCGAGGCTGGGGGATTTGCTCCCAAGAGGAAGGGCTCAAATTGCTTGCAAGTTGCTGTGATTCTCGCCAGGAAGCCTTGGTTTGCTGCCACACGGACTCCCCTGGCACCCCTGGGGTGTCCACAGGGCTTAGCAGTTTGCTCCCCCCACAGCAAGTGAAACAGAGGAGTGTACGACTCAAACTGCAATGTCTTTTGTGGCCTAATGTCCAAAGCCACACATGTTCATTCCCACCATGTCCTATTTTTCACGTAGGTCAGCACTATTCAATGTTGGAGCAGAAGACATAAGAACATAAATGACTATCAGGAGAAAAGGGGGTACCTGGGGGTCATCTTGGAGGCTGGCTACCCTGTTGGGTTTGTTAATGAATCATCCATTCTTTTTCCATTAAACTAAATATTCCTTTGGGTTCCAAATGTACGTTACTTTATTATTTAATAGGATAATGCATCTCAAATGACTTGGCTGTTCTGTTTTTCCAACATTAACTTTTTAGATGACTTTCAGAATCATTTTGTCCATGTGAAAACATGTGGGGAGATTATTAAGGCATAATTTACCTACACTAAGACTCACATATTTTAAGCAGGTGAGGTTATATAGTGTTATTGCTCTGATGTATATGAAAGTGGAGAACAGACAGCTTGATAATAACATGACTTGCAGTATATGACTAGAGTATGTCATTCTCTTCATTTAAGTTTTCTATCTTGTTTCTGAGTAGATTTTCATGGGTTAACTGAACATTTGTTAAATTTATTCCTATGTATTTTATGCCTTGCTTCTACTTCAAATGAGACTTTTTCCCCAGTATTTTTCTAATTTTTTATGATTATTCTGTAGAAAGACTATGGCTTTTAAAATTGTTTTGGTGTTTGTAATAACACCTTTTACAACTCTCAGGTTTTCAAAATAGACAACTATCATCTGCAAATTATGATAATCTTATCACCACCATTTCATTTTGTTAACCTTTGATTAAATGTTAAGTTTCAATAAATTCATTCATACTTTAGGAGCAGTTTTAAATATAAATGTTTACCATCAGCATCTTTCTCAAGTTTTGTAATTAAGAGGGAGTGGTTGTAATAATAGCAAACACTCATGGAACACTTATTTTTGCTCATCAGGCAGTTCCTTAAGTACTTTGCATATTTTAGCACATTATTCCTAACCTACCTGTATGAGGTGAACGAACATTCCCAATTTTACAATGAGAAACTGGAGACTCAGTCAAGTGGAGTAACTTACTAAGATCACAGAGCTATAAGCATTAGAGACAAGAATTCAAACTTCAGTCATCTGATTCCTTCTTTGATTTCCTTAAATACTAGTTGCTTACCTCTCAAGGACCTGTGTTTGTGGCATCTGAAATCTTAAGAAAGGCACACAGTTCTAGAATTAGAACTGAGTAGATGTGGTATAAAAAAAAATCAAGAACTTAACCCCTGCTTCATTACAGTTTATTTCTGTCCCCAAGACAATGTCTTAGATCAGAAACTAAATCCTGGAGGAGTCTCTGGAAACCAGGTAGTTGCACCACATTGGTTACATATGAAGAAAATGAGGAATCACAGGAAAAATGCCTCTTGCAAGGTTAGACATGTACCTGGGCTATTGAAGGGTGATTGAGTAAAATGAGGTGCAGTTAGAATGCCTTTCTACTAGTGTTTCCTTTAATGTTCTTCCCTTGTTTATAGCAATAAATGACCAAGAGGAATAGACTGCAGAAGTGGAAAGATTTAAATCCACGTCCCTAGAAAGACTCAAATCTAAATGGTGATTTCTTAGGCTGGGCAGCACAAACGCTCCTACATTCTAAAATTACAGCATACTTCATGTATATTACAAGTATTGGCTGTTTTCAAAGTTTATCAATGTTCATTTTATTGTGAGCAAGATATGCAAAGCAGACACAAAACAAAAAACCTAAACATAACATTATAAATGCATCTGAAAAAAGGCCTGAGTATATTTAGGTTTTTCAGACACAACTAAGTCTGATAGTCTAGTTTTCAGGGGGCTGCTCCTTATTGGTTGTTTTCCTTTACATCACTTTTTATTTTTATTTATTTATTTATTTGCGAGGAGGGGGGAGTTTTAACAGTGCCACTGGCAAGGACGTGTTGTTCTTTAACAAACACATGGAAATTCTTATTTTCACTAACTTACTTTTTCTTTCCATGGAAGTGTCTTTGGAAACGTAGCATCTCATTTGGAATGGCTGTGAGTGGTGAAAATCCGTTTTTAGCATTTTGCCCATCATTCTGTGAAGCCAATATTCTACTTGGAAAGATGGCATTAGCCATGCGCCTAAAATCGGTCCGTACTTCTTAAAACCATTGAGATTACAAATCTCAGGTTACTATTTATTCTTACAAGATGGAAGGAGTCAATAATTTGACTCTGTTTTCCTTGAGAATCTTTCCAATTCAATTTCCAGGTGTCCAAAATTGGCCCTTTACAGACAAAATACTGGGGTAGTTACTGGCCTTCCCTAATCCATTCTCTCTCTTTAATTTGGATTATAAATTCATGAAGAAACCTATTGCTAATCTCACTAGAAACAAATGGAAAACAGTTAAATGATGCAGGTTTGAGCTCTTTGGTGCATAAATTAGATCAAGTGTGTCAATTGGTTGGAATTGTCTGACCTTTTCCCCTTTAAAAAGTGTATTAGGAAAAAAACAGGTCTGGATAACATTCTGTATTTAAAATATTCTGCATTAACAATTTAGACAACTTCTTTGGTCAGAAGAATGGAAAGTTGGCATGGAACACCACCACATATACTGCAAGCCCTGGTAAAATATCCAAAGTCTATTTTACATTTTGCCTACATATGGACATGCAGTATGTTGTAGAGACAGTTTTATGAAATTCCCAACTTTAGAGGAAATGTGTGTTTTTTTAAGTGACAAGTAATAAGTCATTCTCTGCATATATTATGAAAAAGAACATTAGAAACTGGATATTATTGCTTTTGTGTGTATGTGAAAGTCTGTTTGAGCTGTATAGAACTGCAGTAAATACTCAGCGTATTTTTTAGTTAAAATGTCACTTCCAAATGAACAAAGTAAGCCACAGAATTAAAAAGTTAACTGGAAAATTTGAAGTGTGTAGGCAACACATCCTGCCTTTTGAATGCAAAATCTTTTCTTTTGGTTTGTGTTGTTTAGACTTTGTAAACATAATGTGCGTAGTGTGCATGCATGTGTGTGGTTTGATATTTTCAGAAGAAATAGAGACATATTTGGTTTTGGAAAATAATTTTTTAAAGAACAAAATTAAACATATTCTCTTAAATCAATGAGTTAGATACACACCTATCTGGTTGTGTGTGTGTGATCAGTCTGTTTGAGACCAGTTTGTTGGTGTGTCAAATCCTTCGTAATATTCAGTTTTAAATTGAAGTCTACCTGTTATGAGTCAGACATTTTCAGAATGAGAAAGCTTGTTTTTTTTAATTCAATGTTCAGTTGAAGATGTGATGAAGAATCTCTTTGTGTAAACCAGTTGCAGGCTCTTGGTACAATGACTCTTTTTTCTGGATAGTGTGACAGAGCAAAATAAATAGCTCCAGTATCTTATTCATACACACGTATGTACATGTGTGTGTGTCTTTCTCTCTCTCTCTCTAGATATACATTTTCACTTTTCCAGTGAAACAATATTGTTTTCATTATCTACTCATTAATATGCACAGGCATGTAGCCATTATTCTTAGTCTGAAATAAGTAGTGTGTTACATACCCTTGATGAAGTATGACGTACAAAAGAAACACAGCGGGATGTGGTCAGAGTCACAACGGAACACTTCCCCTTTTCTATGCTTTGGAAGATGGAAGATAATAAAAAAGAACACTGCATGGGTTCCTACTTCTGTAAACATCACTGACAGGGTACAAATGTTAACCTCAGATGTGACATCAGGTTTCTGCAGAACTGGAATGGAGGCGTAGATGGATTTCCTTTTCTAGTTTGTATTGTCCACAAAAAAATCTTTTAACTTCTGAACATTCATCAATAAATTAGAAAAATCAAGTAGTGAATTTTATCTTCTACCTAAGCAGTTTTGTATTTATTTCCCAAGGTACTTCCACATATATCAGTTATTTGTATCAGCTTTCTTAGATACAAGTATCTTTCTTGGATAAATAATATAGGTATTATCATCATCTCAGATAAGTGGATAAAAGCATACAGTAAAGCAGGATAACTGTGGGCGCTGATTCTTCTAACAACCTTGTGACACAGACAGGGCAGGTTTTATCTCTTGTCTTCAGGAAAGTAAACTGAGGTTGTGGGCAGTCTCAGGTTGATGGCCATATGTGGCTGAGCTTGGATTTAGTCTTGAGAGCCAGCCTCATTTCCGTTCTCCCAGGGCTTCCTCATATTTCCATTCCATATTTCTCTAAAAGCATAGAACCTATGTTAACCAAAGATTAACTCTTTTTTCTCCAGGATTTTTCAGATTCTCTGTGTGCGTAAGAATCTCCAAGAGAAGTACTTATCATGAAATGTTCTTAAGGGTTTTGGAGCCTGAAATCTTTCTTATTTCCTTTTTATTTTTGTTGTCTTCCTGTTAAAATCTGGAAATGCTGGTTAGCCAGAGAGAGTTTGGGAAACATAGCACTCTTCCTTTATAAGTACCAAGAGTAAGAAAAGTTTTTTTCTTCAAAATATTCTGTGGAAGTTTCGGAAACATAGTACCTGATGAGCTGAAAGCGAAGAAGGAAACCTGAAGGACGCTGTTTCCACTTGTTCCTGGTAGTTTTCTGAGAAATCATGAGGCTCCACCTCCAGCCCATCAGACCTAACATCCACCATGGCAGCCCCACCCTCATTTTATTACTTATATCTCAGTCCATCATTGAATCAGTGTTAGGGACTACATGCTTGAGTCCCCCAGTCTTTTACATATTGAAACCATAATCCCCAGTAGGATATTAGGAGTTGGAACCTTTGAAAGGTAATTAGGTTTAGATGAGATCATGAAGGCGGAGCTGTCATGATGGGACTAGTGTCCTTATAAGAAAGACACTGGAGCTTACTTCCTGGTGAAGACACCTGAGAGCTCTCTGCCAACCAGGCGACAGCTCTCACTAGGAGCAGAATCGGTCAAGCACCCTGATGCTGTGATGCTGGACGTTCAGCCTGCAAACTGTGAGAAATAAATGTCTGTTGTCTAAGCCACTCGTTCTGTTATGGCAGCTGAAGCAGACTTAGACTATCAGTAAATGAGTTAATACACGCAAAGCGGTAAGCAGAGTACCTGGCACACAGCAAACACTTGATGGCCATTGTCATTATGAAAACATCCCCACACGACATCCAATTATTAAATAAACCCTTCAGCTCTTCCCCTGCTTCTGTCAAACCCTGGCCCTTGAAAACAGAGTTAACAACTTGAGGTGTATCTTTCTAGGATTTTTTAAATGCATGTACACGTAGATAAATGCACTTTTTGTTTTTGTGTAGTTGGGTTATTTAAAACCTACATATTATTTTTGACCTTGAACGGATCACTCAAATGTGATAACAACTTTGCCTTGACCATTCATGTAAATCTGCAATATTCTCTTAATTTTACCGAAGTGCCATTATCTTTATTTTTCTCTACTACTATTTTATTAGTATTGCATAGAATCAGTATGTATTTATGGTTAGAATAGTAAAGCTGAGGACTTGTATATAATGAAGGAAGTCTCCTTTCTCTCTCATTTCCTTCCCAGCCATTGTTTAGTCACTCTTCTCTACAGAAGTAACCACAGTTTAAGATTCTTTTTTATTCTTTTTAAAATCACTTGATGATTATCCTATGACTTTAAGTGATATACCTTTTTCATGCTCTTGTGTGATTTAAATGAGCCAGGATTGGCCTAATTTAATACTCTCTTCGGAATGGTAAGATAAAGAACACCCAACTTTCCTGAAAAAAGATGCCACTTCCAAACAAAAAAGCTGTACATCACCATTTCACATGAGAAGAAATCCTCCTTAAAAGATACTTTTCTAATGTAGAGAGAAATAAATCAACCTTACTTTTAACCACCCACACAGTTAAAAGTAAGGATAAGCTTTGGGTTATACATTAAATGTTGTTTATAAACTTTTTAGATGGGTTTATGTGTGGAGTTTTTGTGGATGAGAGGAAACAGAATCGAACTTTTTAAAAGACATGATATAAATGCCATTTTCAGATTCTGTTTGGCTTCCAGAACCTGGATAACAATTACACTGTGGCAGAATATAAGTGCTATCAATCTCAACTCTATTTCAAGTTTAAACTTTCAGCCAAACATAGCAAAGTAGAGATGTAATTGCTTTTCAAGCCTGCAGCCTTATCTGGTAGAAATGAAAAAGTAGGGGAAAATTTTTAATTTTGTTTTATATACTCCAGGAGGAAAATAGAAATCTTTCATCTGAAATCACTCTGACATTTTGACAGTGTATAAAGTGAGGGTCTTCAAATGCATGACTGGAGTATTATTTCCAGTAAATCACAAGTTTACACATGTTTAAATGTGTAAGAGATTTAGAAATTCTCTTGGTCACTCAGATTTCCGTTGTATTGTGATAACAGGAAAAAACCTTCCCACTACGCTCAGGGAATTTAGGCAGCTGAGTTACTCAAAATTTCCAGATCTTCTTTCTGTTTTCACTTTAACCTCTGTAGAAGCTTTTCACAGCCATTCCAGCCTCTTTATTTGGACCTGCCTGATGAAGCAGCTTCACCTGTTGAGAATGTCCCGTCTGGATGGAGCTAGATGAGAAATAAAGATAAGTCAGAGCAGGATGCTACTGAATACTTGGGTGAAGGAGGAGAGCCTTAGACTTAAAGATAACAATTCAATATTGCAGAAGACAATGGTTTAAAGCCAGTATTTAAATAAAGTTCTTTCATTATATTTATTCTCTTCCCAGAAAACAAAATATTTGCTGTTGTATAGCTATGTTCTTTGTCTTAGTTTAGTTTCTTCCTATGATTCAATCTAATTGTAAAGAATTTAAGGAAAAATGATCAGATCTTAGAAATAGATGGGCAACAGAGGCTATTGGATGCCTATTCAGTGGAAGTCTAGGCATCGTCTGGAAGCCCCCCAGACACTGACTTGATTCTAACAGGCACATGCATCTTTGACTGACTTGCCATTGATTAGGCGCTATGACAGTGTTGAAGGGGTAGAAGTCATATTGTGAAAAACTAGCAGTGATGCAAATGTTTCCTGGTCATTACAATGCAAGTTATTTTTGTCTGTGAGAGATACACATTTCTGTAAGTCAAATTCTCATTTGAATCCCTTTTAACATCTTACTGGTTTCCTCATTGAGTTGAAGCAAATCTTTAATATTTGTTCACTGTATATAAGTCATATTTTGGAGTTTTTGAAAACATTTATGCTTTAACAGTTGTTACTCATGGAGGCTCCATATCTCTTGAAGTTTATGTTATTTTATCTGCAGTCAATTCCAAGACATGTAAATCATACGAAGTTGAACTTCTCACTTATAGTTTAGGTTCAGCATCTCTTGTTTTCCAAGGAAATTAGTCTAACAGAAATTATATTTGCAACCATTGCAAATTCTGATTACAAGTCTCTAGGGAAAATGCAAAAGGGGAGGAGGGTGCCTTCTTAATGCACAGTGAAACTTTTAAATATCATTTCTTTCTTGCCTCTCTACCAGAAGGGTAGCATCTCTGCTCAATATGAGGGTCTGGGGACCCCTGCTGTGACACTCAATACCTACTATGAAGTGTGGAAGTCATAGGAAATAGCCATTGCCCCTCACTGTGAATCAGTATGTTATGTTGCTGGAAACAGCATCCCATCACGCCTGGAAAGGCATTGTCCACTAAAATCTGTAAAGGGACCTCCCACCAGGATGGGGAATTACTGTGCACCCCCAAAGGTGAAGGGGATTTACTCCATCTCCACTGGGTCCCACTGTCCTGCTGTAAGCTCAAACTGTTGAAACCCGTTACACCTGGAATGGAACATGCACTGTGGAAAGAAGGGAGGAGGTGGGGGGCCCTGGCCTGGCATATCCCACCCCTGGTCCTTATCCTCAAGCATGACATGCTGCCTCCCCCTTCCGACATGTAGAATATGCACTAACAGGTCAAGTTCTTAAAGAACTGAACTCCCTTGTCCTCAAGGCCAAGTGGGCATGTTCTATTTCCCAGTGGTATGATCATTTGGCTGCTGTATTTGTTCCTTCCACTGGCCTGGAGGAAAGCATAGCACACATAGCGGTCCTTCCTAAATTCACCAACAAGCCTTAAATCATGCTGACAAAGCCTGTTCTTACCAGACACTGACATGTCTCCAATGAGAAAAGCTGTCCTCACTATAGGATGGCCTTGGACATTATTACTGCCTCACAACGGGGCACCTGTGCCATTATCCACACAGCGTTGTGTGTTCATACCTGATGGTCTGCTAATGGATCCCCTTTGTTAAGTCAAATGAGGACACAAGTGAACCCCTTGAGGGATCTGACTCGCAGCCTAGGGGACTTAATAACAGTGGTTCGGATCATGGGGCTCTTAGCGGGGGAAAAAACTGTTACTTATTTTGGGAGTCATTATCTTAATCTATGTTTTCTCTTGCCTGTGCCCATACTTTGCCCTCACATCAGCCTCCAATGTACTCCCATAGTCACCAAAAAAGCCACTTCCGTGCTAGTGAAGTCCCACAGCTGCCCAAAGCACCTCCTTGCTGACTGCTCAGGGCACATAGCAGAAGAGGGGTGCATATAGGACTGTAAGATCCCATCATGAGGGGTAATGTTGCAGGAGGTCATGAAGAGGACATGACTGTGAGCTGCCCCCAGGCAGTGGGATGGAGGCTTCTCACCCCTCTCTGTCCTTGGGATATACCCCTGCCCATGGCTCCCGCAGCCGGAGATGTCTCCGGGACGCAGGCTGGGGAGACCAATATGGCTCTCTGAGATTGAGACCATCGGGAAAGTATAGGCGACGGAACCCGGCTAAGGCCTCTCCATAAACTTTTAAGATTCTGGCCAGACGGTGCGGAGATTTCCTTGTTAGTCTGGTGGTGCCCGGCGCAGACCCACAGGGGAGCACCCAGCCTGGTGGGAGAGCACCCGTGCTGCTCCACCTTGTCCCCTGCCAGGCTGCAGTGGCTGGTCTCTTCCTCAGTCTCTCCTTGCCCTCCGAGTACTGGGGCCAGCTGGGGAGCCTGCACCGTCTTCTCACTGGGCCCCTCCTGTCTTTTCAGGGTTCAAAGCTGAGGAACTGTATCAGAACAGCCTAGAACTCAAGAACCAGCGGCCACCCCCCATTCTAGGCCTGGCTTTCAAACTTAGTCGCCGTGAGTCTTTAAGAGAGCTGCTTAACTGCTCTCTGCCTCAGTTTCCTCATTCATAAAATAATAATGTCAAGCTGTCAGGAGGATTTCATCAGCTGATCAACCTAAGTACACTTCAAACACCGATGTGCGGAACTCTACAACAACAGGACGGTTCCTAAGGGCCCAATAAAAGCAGACAGGGATGCATTTTCTGCAAAGTTATCTTCTAATACTGAATCTCTGAATAACAGGCATCTTCCACATTCATCATTATTACTGCCTCCAAAATAAAATTTAGAAGGATTTTCTCATAATCTTTGGCTCCCCATGAGTTTAAGATATGGGCTGGGTTCTTTAATTTACATTTAAAATAAGCATAGTTTCAGTCACATGTCCTTCTCATTTTAAATGTTCAATATTAACTCCTCAAGACCTTTGTTATTTCTCCTCTTCTTTCCCTTGCTCTCGGAAACCTTTGCACTTCGAGGATCTAGCACATATCAAATTGATCACAATGTCTTTGTTGCGATCTCACTAAGTTTTGTTCTTTGTCCCCTGGGGTGTGAGCTTTGTTTTCTCATCTTTTGATCTCTTTCAGGCCTTGATAAAATAGCAAGTAGTATGCTGAGGACATGTTTATCTATTGAATACAAAAAGGGAAAAGCAGATAAATGAATTCTAGAACCAGTAGGATATCTATTCTTCATTGTGCATGAAAACTCCACCCTCTGATGTCTTGTGGTTTTCCCTAGTGAATGATCTTTTCAGGGATGTTCTTCCCTAAAAATGGCTCCAGGATTAGAATCCAGCGAGTTCTCCTCCTTCTTCCGCCTACTCCCTGCTCCTCCCCCTTCTCTGAGACTATTAATATTGTTATTATCATCCTTACTCTTTATTTGTGTTGAATTGTTAGTGAATCCTGAGGGCAAGAACAATGTGATACGATCTGGTTCCACCTCCAGTTCCTCACACAGTATGAGATTCGTGTCAGGCACTTGACTAAATTCAAGGTTAGTGGAAGTCATTGCCATTCATCCCATCCAGTCCTCAGGAGCCCCTCCAAAACTGAGAAGGCAAGAATCTGAAGAACCTCCAAGGAGTTTGTGGTTAAATGAAGCTGTTCAGGCTTCAGAGCAGACAAATAACTTGCTGATGGGCTCTATTGTCATTCTGAGTTTCCAAGTTGTAAGTAACAATTATTATAAACAACTAAATTCTTAGAAACGGAAGAGGAAGAGGGACAGGAGCACAATGTAGAAATAGGGGGAAGTAGGACTTCCAGGCACTGAGAGCAGAGGAAAGCAGACAGAAGACTTGGAGAACATTTGAACTCTGCTTAACCAGTGGCTGGGTAGAAACAGATGTGCACAGAGCTTGACAGAATGAAAAAATGAAAAAAAGTTATGTTTTGGCAGTAAGAACGCTTGTTCTGCAGGAGAGCTGCAGTTTTGAATGCCTTTGATGATTATTAATAAATATACTTCTGTGGCATAAAAACAAAATGAGACCCAGGAATAAAGGGGCAGAAGTTTCACACATAGGTTCCTGGACCTCTGTTTTTTGCATTGAGTTTTTTGATTGCTTTTCTTTCAACTGAGGAATGGAAAAGAATAGCAGGCAAATCCCCAATTTCTGGATGATTGTAGGGTCCCCCCATTACTGTTAATTGCAATATACTTTCTATACTTCTTGTTTTAAGAGAAGGGTTGGATTAGGAAATGTACAGGCTCAACAGCCAACGACAGAATGCTGGCTGCCATTTGGACCTCACAGGATATTTTTAGAAAAAAATCCTGGAATGGTGAATGGAAAAAAGACAATCTAAGAGCAAGACCTGCCATTGAAAATCAATCCACAGGCATGTTTGATTCTGAAATCCCATCTTAGGTCTATAAACTTGGAAAAAGCACTTTCGTTTTTTCTTGTACTCTGTCAATCATTTGAAAGACATCAGAAATGAATTACCCTTTTTATCTTCAAGTTTCTCTGAAATTATGAAAAGTGAACAGAATAAAATAACAATAGTCTTTCTATCTGGCAGAGGATAAAACATGACTTCAAGAAACATAAGATCCTTAAAAAAATGCCAACATTAAAACAATGCCTAGACGGGGACTGAGACAATCTCTCATAGATAAACAGTTTCATAGATTCGACTGCCCTACCATTTATCATTTTCTTGGGCTCTGCTTATAAAGCAATGATTAATATAAGACTACGTTAGCTTTGCAACAAAATCTAATTTTGTAGAAATAAGTTAAAGATGAAGTAGTTCCGTGTTTTGGTACAAATGATACCATGCAAGTCTTTTTAAGTTTTACCTCTGATTTCACAAGTTTCAGTGTATTCATCACTGAAAGCCCATCAGTACTACTGTTACTTATCTGAAGGAGTTTTGGTCACGTGTTGTGCAAGATTTCCTATGTATCAGTGATAATTTCAAAGGCTTTAGTTGGATTTGGATAAAAGTGTACCATTTCAACTTCAGCACCACTGTGATGACAATTCCTTTCTTTAAGAAGTTGAGACTACACCAATATAAAAAGGACATCCACGAAATAACTGAGGAAGCTCAAGTCATCCCTTTGGGTCTTTTTTTGAGATGCTACCTCTAAAGGTGTAATATTGGGTTGTTACTAACTTGTTTACTTTTTTACGCTTCAACAGACAGGGAGGCTCAGACCACTGACCTTTTCATTCACTCTTAAAACAGCTTCTTTATGTTATTTTGAAAGTGAGAAGCAATAGATACAATGTAATGGGAAAAAGATGTGCTCTGGGGTCAGACAGATCTGGAAGCAAAGCCCACTCTATCTTTAAACAACTGTGTCACCTCTCTGAACTTTAGCTTGTTCATCCATGAAACAGATATTCAGACTGACTCTGCCTATGATGTTAAAGGGTTTAAAATAATGTAGGTGGGCCTTTAGTAAATATTAGCTAGTATTAAACAACATCACATTTCTTTTGGCATAAAAATTGACCGATTAGCTAGAAAATCATGACCCTTTCGTGAAGATGCCTTAGCTAGAGCCACTCAGACAAAATAATAGCTGGGGTCATGGAGCATTCTTCTCTTACAGATGACATTCGCCAGGGCATGTATGGATATGACGCTACTGGGTACCTTCACCTACTGGTAGCAGAAAGGTCAGTCTCATTTTATTAAAATAATACAAATACTGCAATCCAGAAACAGTTTCTGTTTTCCCTATTCCTTCATTCCCCAGAAAAGATGAAACTTGTTACCAAAATGGTAATATTATTAACAAATCATAATGGGTAGATGGCGGGGGAGGGGGGGAGGGGCAGAACTTTCCAGAAGGCATTTTCCAAACTGGAATTATAAACTGAAATAGAAGATCTGCATTATTCCAGAGACATTTTTTTAGACAGAAATATTTAAAAGCCATTATGTGTCAGATGGATAGTCCTGGCCTTTGCATAAGCCTAATGAAAAATTAGGTTGTGTGCTTGAATTTTTGAGTAGAAAATGAGGCATAGTAACCATTCATATCTCAGCCTGCCTGGGACATGAACAAACTTTTGCTAAGAAGAACTATATATATTAAAGTAATATAATTTCCTGTATTTTATAGCATGTATTGCATGATTCTTAAAACAGGAAAATACTGAAATTTTCCCAGCAACTTTGAATATCTCTAGGATTATCACAAAGAAATATCAACTAGTGTTTGCCCAATCTGATAATAAGAAGTTAGTCATTATCAGATGTTACCCTCATCAAACATAACTGATATGTCTTTTAATACTCTGGATAAGAATGAACTGCTGCACACATTTGCCTCCCTAATTTACGTTGCTCTGAAATTTTCATAACCACATATGTTGCCATTTTAAAGCAACTCATTCCTATCTAAGGTAACTGTTCTTGAGAGTTCTCAGAATTGATACAGCCTATCAAAACCTCCCCAAACTAAAATATTATAGCTGGAAAAAAGTAGAAGAAACCTAATTACAGGGAGATGTCTGTGAATAGCATAAGTGAAATGTGTTCCCTCATAAACATAAAAAGAGGTGAATGATGTTATTGGGTAAATGAAAAATTTCTCTGAAGCCCCCATTGCCAAAAAAATATACATTGGTTTACCTAGTCATTTTGCTTAGCATACATTTTTTAAATGATGAGTAATTTAAAAGCTTGAAGCAGGTTGTATTTAACTCTTTCAAATGTGAAGGGACTGTGCCTCATGGCGCCATTCTCTCAATACACAGATTTGCCTGTTTTCTCTCAATAGGCCACATCACATTGTGTTGTATTATGACTAAGGCTCTTCTGGTGTGTACACAATACACAAGTCCAAAACTCTTACTTTGAACCTAATTTTTCTCTGTTGTCTAGGATTTAGCATTAAGATTCTTGGGCTTAACTTTCCTACTTAGAAATGGAAATCACTGTGTACCTGTAAGACCCAGGGACTATTCAAAGGGAAAATAATGCTCTTCAGTTCCATAGACCAGGACCATCACTGAGATGGCAGCCCCCTGTTACTGCTTCAAAAGCTTATTTCTTTCATCTAATCTATTTTTCCTTCCTAACATTAGGATATGATTCTCATTTTGCTCTATCTATGAACATTACTGTTTTATGATAAAAGATTTTTTTCCCCTTCTCATATCTTTACCATTTCTCTCTTTCTGTGGGATACAAAGTACAATCATTCTCCTGGACAACTGGGGATATTTTCTTGGGGTCATTTATAGATACAAACACTTCCCCCAGATTCTTCATACAGACTGCACTCCACGATTATGCATTTTGAGCAACTGAGTGGAAGGACTCCTAGATGTAATGTGGAAGGCAAAGGGAAATTCACCATGGGTGGAAAAACAATGAACCTCCAGAGACAAGATAAATGTTTACAATAAACACAATATTGCACCCCTGGGGGATGACAGAGGCACTGCATCTAATGGTTACAAAGTATCGTAAAGCCATAAAAATAACATAAAATAGTGTACTATTTCCATCAGCTTCCCTCCCAAATGTTGCTATAAACTTCACACCCTCACCAGGACAGATGAACAGACAACATTTCCATGATGCACAGACCACCCATGAGGATCAGAGAGATATGACAGAATTGTAGTTTTCTGGTTTATCTTTTAAAAGCAGTTCACATAGGAATGTGATTGTGAATGAAGTATTTCCAAAAGATTTCAATGTCCAAAAGAAACCTAAACTACACATGATTTATAAAGTCACATAAGGGGGTCTACCTACCACTATGAGACCCAAGTTGGCTGTTCCTAAGGAATTATGAAAAATTAGTAAGAATGATTAAAAATATTATTAAGGAATTGTCAAGGACTAATAATAAAATTCATGGGTCTTAGAGATAATTATCTCTTCTTTTAAAGTTGCAGTTTCCAAACATAATGCGTATCATTAAGTGTTAAACTTAACATTGTGAAATGTAATGAATAGATAAATAGTGCAGAAAACATAAAACACTGTCATATTCAGCTGAGTGAATGGTAATAAAAGGAATGCCTTGCATCATTTACACCCGAGTCAATAACCAGAAGGGTCCTGCACCCCAGAAGCTCCAATGTGTCTCGTCCCTATCATCAAGTGCTCCCTCTCCCCAAGAGGCAACTACCTGCCCAATTTTTTTAAATAGCTCTATTGAGTTATAATTGGGCATGTATAATTCAAAGCCTGCAGTTCGATAAATTTCTGCCATATTCAGATGCTTGTAAAACAATTTTCATAATTAAGACCATGAGCATATACATGAGCCCCAAAGGTTTTCTTGCACCTCTTTATCATTCATCTCCCTACCTCTTCTCTCCCAACCTCATCTCTAGGTATCCAATCATCTCCTTCCTGTCTCTGTATTTTAATTTGGATTTCCTAGGATTTTCCATAAATGGAATCATACAGCTGTCCTCTTTTTTCTTCTTTCTGCTTTCACTCTGCACAATTGTTTTGAGATTCAACCATGTTGTGGCATTTATTTAATAGCTCATGGTTTTACATTGCTGAGTAGTAGTCTATTATATATATTAATATGTATATATTTATGTTATATATAACAATTTTTTTAATCCTTTTATTTGCTGATGGAAAAATGCATTTTTGCCAGTTTGGGGTCATTACATGTAAGCATGTGTAAACTTTCTGTGACCATTTCTGGACATGTTTTTATATGGATATGTGGTTTCCGTTGGGTAATTACCAAGGAGTAGAATGGTTGGGTTATGCTGTAGATTTATTTTTATATGATAAGATAACTGCAAAATGATTTTTCCAAAGTGGTTGTATCTGTTTTCATTTCTACCAGCAGTGCAGAGTTTTGGTCCTTCCACATCTTTGTGAAAACTTCATATGGTCAGGGTTGGAATTCTGGCAGTTCTGTTGGGTTGTGGAGTCACATCCCATTGCATTTTTGAATTAAATTTTTGGAATGACTATCACTGTTGAGCAAATTTTCATGTGCTTATTTGCTATCTGTTTATACTCTTTGGTAAATCATCTGTTAAGTACTTCCCCATTTTTCAAAATCTATTGTTTGCTTCCTTATTTCTGAGTTTCAAATATTTTTTGTATAATGTGGATAGAAGTTCTTTATCAGATATATGATTTGCAAATATCCTCTGTGAGTCCATGGGCGTTTCATTCCCTTAATAATGCCTTATGAAGAACAGAGATTTTTAATTTTGATGAAGTACAGTTTACCAATTGGTTTTGTTTTGTATCATGCTTT
The DNA here is from genome assembly GCF_040802235.1 of Manis javanica. Classification (NCBI taxonomy): domain Eukaryota; kingdom Metazoa; phylum Chordata; class Mammalia; order Pholidota; family Manidae; genus Manis; species Manis javanica. Next base: position 174,083,924 of record NC_133159.1, on the reverse strand, counting down.
TGGTGTTGAGTCCAAGAGAATTTCACACAGCCAAAGGTAACAAAGATTTTCTTCTAGGTATCGCTTAACAAATGTGTGTTACTTTTTACATTTAAGTCTGTGATCTGTTTTCTGTTAAGTTTTTTGTGTACGGTGCAAGCATGGATCTAAGTTCCTTTCTGTGGGCATCTAATTGTTCTAACACCATTTTAGAGAATTTTAAATATCTCTCACTCAATAATTTCTAAAACATAGAGATATCAGTAAACATAGAGAGGACATGTGGATAATCTATTCTGAATTAAAACATTGTTAAGGTGATAAATAATTGTGGGTTTTAACATTTTAGAAGTGAGAAAAAGAATAGACTAGGAAATTTTATTCTTTGTTTCCTTTCCAACAACTCTGAGCCCAATGGAAATCTGTTTTCCTCCCTAGTGTAATGCCTAGGAGATAATTCTGTCTCAATATCCTGAGTGTTCAACTGCCTATTATCAGCAAGACAATGGTTGTGGATTTTTGGACAGTCCAATGTAATATTTCACTATGGGAACTAACTTTTGGTGGGAGTTTTCCATGGATGCTGACAGTATTTCTATTGGTGCATTCAAAACATTTGAAAATATAAAATTTTTCTCCCAGTCAATACAAATACAATTTCTATATATATTCAGAAATAATAGAATAGATTATTATGCCTAGTAATTTGCCTGGGGCAAATGTTGTTTTAGGTAGATTTCAGATTCCTGGGCTATTTGTGATGGCTATTTGTGATGATGTGTTGAAATTGAAGACAGTGTGCAAGGAAGAAGAGATGCCAAAAAATGAGACTATTATCTGGACCTGAAATTCTCTAACTACACTAAGGTAAATAGTTATGATTTTCCCCAGTTTGAAAATCACACGTTGTTATGTAACAGAAAACTGTAGATTTATGCCCACTAATTTAGCTTTGCTGAGAGATCAGACTGAAGCCAGAATTATCTAATACACAGGCTCATGCGCACACACACACACACACACACACACACACACAAACTTAAGAGAATAGGTTATAACATAAGTACCTTGAAGAGGTAAATCTCTGAGCTCTATGTATAACACTAGGAAATGTTTGTAAGATATTCACCTTGAAAACACTAAGAATATAAAGTATAATTCATGGTGGATGTCCTTCCTATCCAATTAATACTTGTTCTGTGTCTTGTTTCCATGAAAGCTTCATAGCTAGTTCATAAGATGTACCCTTGGGATATCTTGATTTTAAGAGATTATTGTTAGTTCCTGTGAAATACAACCCACTATTTATGACCCCACTGATGCTACTCTATAACTTTACTAAAATATAAATGGCTTGAATTTACCTAATCAAGAAACATCAAAGGGTTTATCTTACTTTTATCACTCATGATTGACTGTAATAAAAATCATACTAGAACAGATTCATTTCTTAAAAATGCAATGAGTGAAAGCTTTTCACTAACACAGTAACCGCTTATATACTGTATTTGTTGTTTGTATCCACTGGCTTAAACGCTTTCTGATAAGGAATGATACTCCATATGGAATTATTGTTAGAAATAATTAAGTATACGTTGTTCCTTTCCAAACAGAATGTAAATGACTAAGAGTCAGTTATAGTCTATTCTGCTTCCAAGAGATGGAAATAGAATATTAACAATTAAAAGAAAGAGAGCTAGGATAAGAGGCTCATTGCTTAATGAGATTGTTCTTACAGTACTCTGGCCAGGGTTCCCAGAATCCTTACTTCAGGACCCAGGCTGTCAATCCTGGCATTTATTCTAGGTGCTAGGAATATTGCCTGCTGACACAGCTGAGTCCCTCCCCAGGACTGCCTTTGGCTGAAGAGAGTTTATACCTCTTCCCTGGAAATAGCCCATGTCAGGGGACTTGTCTATGCCCCCTTGTCTCGACTTGGGGCATCTTTGAAGGGCCATTCCAGCTGCAGCGCTTCCCAGGGAGTGGCTGAAGCCCTTGATGCACCTGTGTCTCCCTCTAGTCCTGCTGTCCTTGCTTCTTGCAGATGGTGTTCTCAGGAACTCTCCCCACTAAATCCTGTGCATACAGATCTCCATCTAGGAGTCTGTGTCTTGGGGACACTGAGCTACAATACATGGGTTATCGGGAACAGGGAGCACTTTCTCATGAACAAACTAGGTTCACTTTCTTTCCAAGATTACCAAAAGCATTTTTGTCACACCACGTTAGTTTTCATCAGCACACAAAAATCTACTTACAATTGTTTTCCATATCAGGTTTTCATTTGACTCTAAGAATCATGAGGGATTTTATGAGCATAAATAAAACCAGGAGAATCATCAGATGGCCTTGGCTACAGCCGAATGAGAAGGTGGGGAAATTGGAACCAATTGTTGCCTTTTAGGTAGTTTTGGTGTTGTATCATCATAGAATTATTGTTTTGTAATTTCCCAAATTCAAACCCCTTGGTTTGACTTGTCACCTGTTTTCTAATCTTGTGTAGACCTGAATTTTTATATGGTTATGAACTCCAAATAATTAGGAAATGCTGTCAGTTTCCAGAGAGAAAACTTCTCTATCTCATATAATTTTTCTACATATTAGCAAAAAATATATATTGCTTTTTTTGAGCTAAAGAAACTATTGAGAAGAAATGAAACAAATATCAACTTGCATAGTTCAAGTTTAGTTGGTTTCCATTAGCACTACCAGTGACATGTAACATTAAACCATCAAAGATCCTGGTATTATTTTGTATGAAATCAATACTATTTTAAACTTTCAAACCACCAAAAAATTAAAAAGTGCCTTATCCACTGGCACAAGTTCTATAGAAACTTATCCCCATACTCATGTTTAAGTTAAAGCATCTGAGAATCATAGCATCTATAATATACAGGTTAAATATATAATGGTCAAACACAGTGGTGTACTGGAGGCTGATTTATACCAGCTCATGAGAATCAGTTGTGAGCATCTCTTCCCAACTTCACATTTAGTGAGAGTACATTGATAGCTTGAAATTGGCCACGGTGGCAGTACTTACAACTAGAAAAATCTTATAAATACCACCAATCAGGGCTTTACTTACATTTTTCCAGTTATTCAACTCTTACCAGAACATCATACTCTACAGATCAGAGTTTCAAAATCAAAATATCCAAATATAAATAAATATAAGAATGGAAAACACTTCAAATAATTTATAAGTTTAATTAAAGTAAAAAATGGGAAATCAGGAATTTTCTAATAAATTCTTTTTTGATATTGACTTTTGTTTCTAAGAAAAAGAAAACTATGTATGTGTCTAATTATGGCATTCTATATTTTTATAATATATGCTACAAATCATTTAGTATCATAATTTAAAGACATTTTGACTAATTCAATACTTCAAAGGGTATTTTTTTTCTGGGTGTAGACATGTGTTTTCTCTAACGATAAAAAACAATAGAAGTGTGAGGTTTTGTGGGGATTTAAACAGAAAAAATTGAGTGTTTTATTTCTGCTTCTATTTGTAATTAGTCAATCTTCCAGAAATTTATGCTTTATTGGAGGTAAATCTGAACAAGTAGTATAAGAGGAGATCATAGCAATGCTCATAATATTTGATACATCACAAGGTTAGTAATTTTGGTTTAAAAATACCTCTTTTAGGAATATTTTGCAAAACCCATGTTCTTTATTCTAACATTTCCTTCAGCTCTTGACTATCAGAAATTAAAAATTATAATTTGGTTTTATGTTTGTTTGACACTTAAAAATCATGTGGTTTTGGAAAGATTTTTGACTTAGATCTTTGTTATGGCATAACAATAAAATGACTTAAGTTTTGAGTTAGTACTGATTTCCAAATTAAAAGAAATACTAAGGGGAAAACATTTTGTTCCTGCCCTTACAAATAAGTTAATATTCAGCATGCAAATGATCAAAAAATAATTGAGCATCAAAAGGACACCTCAAAAACATATTCATGTAAGGATATAGTATTTTTTGTAAGAATATGAATTTTAGTTCTCTCTCTTTTTTTTTTCTGGGTACCTTAAATATGTTTGGTACTTTTCTTTAGAGTGGAAATTCTTACTCAGAATTCTGGTGATCCTCAACTGGCTGGTCCTATTTAAAAAGTAAAGTCTAGAGAAACCCTTTGGAACTCTGTAACATACATGTAATGTACAAGATGCAGGCTAGTTAATAGGTTTGCATGTGGAGTGATTGGTCTGTGGCTGGCCTTTTAGTTAGAGGACCCTCCAAGCAAGTAAATCACATTTTCCAGTTTCTACAGAGAAGAATCCTTTAACCTTCTGCATGTTGAGAGGAAGTTCTATGTCTGTTGCTAATATTTTAGCAGAAAGATATGGGAAGAAAAATTCTGAGAGACTATATTAGGTTTTGATGCTACATAACAAACTACCACAGACTCAGGACTTAAAACAACACACGTTTGGTATCTCTCAGTTTCTATAAGCCAGAGGTGCTTGGCATAGCTTATATGGGTCTTCTCAAGGTTCTCTGCTCAGACAGGCTGAAATCTAAGGCTGTGGTCTTATTAGAGGCTCAACTGGGGACAGATTAGCTTTCAAAATTCCTCAGATTGTTAGAAGAATTCACTTTCTCGTAATTTTAGAACTGAGACCCCTGTTTCTTTCTAGATGCTGCCTTCTGCTCATGGAGGGGCCACCTATTGTTCTCTGCCACATGGGCTTCTCTAACGTGGGTCGCTACTTCATGACAGTTTCCTGTTTCAAGGCCAGAGAGCGGAGTCTCCGGAGCTCCAGTCTACTAAGACGGAGTCCTGTATAATGTAGCACAATCACGGGAGGAACATCCCCCCTCATTGTCATATTTTATTGGCGGAAGCAAGTCAGAGAGGTTCTACCCACACTACAAGCATATTAATACTAGAAGACAAGAATCGCGGGAGCCGGGCATGTCCCTTAGGGTCTACCACAGAGACAATGGCTCACTACGCATTAGCTCTCTGTTTTTTGAATTTGAGCTCTACCTCTCATGCTAGGACCTCTCAGATCTTCAAATTTCTTCTATTCCCTTGGTCAGGGGTGGGTGGAGGAGGAGGATAAGAGGCAGCCATCTGCTTCTACAGGCTCTGCAAGTCTAAACTCTTCATATTAAGTTGAAACACTTGCTATGTATTCAGCACTGCACCTTACTCAACCCCTGGGGAGTACCTATTGTCTCTGCCTATCTCTTACGAGCTTGTTATGGTTGGTTGGCATGCTTCATCACATTCCCACCAGACTCTTCGGTTGCAAACTGTCACTGTCTGCTGAGTCAGTTCCTCTTCTGCATCAGCAGTTTTCTCAAAGTCTGTTTAAATTTCTGGATTGCAGTTGAGTCCTCTCCAATTCTAATTGTTTCTGTGGGTTTTTTCCATTTCTTATACTCTTTTATTGTTATTTTAATGAGGCATGGGGAGGGTGAAGAAATCAAGGTGTCTGGGCCATCTGTGATATATTATTGGTCATTTTTTCCCTTAAAATGTTGGATTTTGCCTTTTATGAGGCTGTTCCTGTTTTCCTCCATACCCAAAGTATCGCATGGGTGTACAAGACTAGGACTGTTTCTCTATTTTTGTGCACCATGGGAAGCATCTTTTAAGCTCTCTTGCTTTTTGAACATAGAAGGAAAATAAAAGACAAAGACTGACTATATTTGGTGCAGCAGCTCATAGGGCCAGGAACAATCACAGTCAGAGCAGGTATTGTCCACAAGATGGGTCGGATGGGGAGTGAGCCTCAAAGCTTGTGATGCTCATGTCCCTCCCCAAAGACTAGAGTTACAGCCTTGCCCTCTGGCTTCCTGAGAGGCCAGTCATTAAATAGGACACGTGAGGAAGTAGTTTAGCATATTTAACAAGTGAAGTTATATAGTTTTTAATAACTTAATACATGGGATAGCAACAGTGTGGACTATGGCAGTCTGAACCCCATTCTTTTCTAAGTCTGTCACCCACTAGGAGAGGATCAGCAGGATTGTATCTCTTTTCCTTGTGTCTCAGCATCTCAGCTTCTTATGAGTAATGACCAAGTGCACTGGCTCACACTCACACTTTTCTTTAAAAAGGCACTGTAATTCCACAAAGGGAATGCAACATCAGATAAGAGCAAAGAAGGTTGTGTAGGCTTCTCTCTGATAAGTACAACCAACTTAAAGTATTGAAAAGTCTGAACAGGAATTCTGACCACCCTCCCAATCCCAAATCAAATGGCAGGTACTAGGTTTGAACTTCCATAGCTAAAATCCTGTGGAGGCGATTGTTCCACAATAAAAAAGTAAGTTACCCCCAAATGAATTCACATTTCCATTCCTTAGGGTGGAGAGACAACTTACAGCGGTATTTTCTACTTCCTAGCCTTAAGTATTTTCTAGAATATTGGGGCCATTCTCATTGTTTGTCTTGAGTTATTCTAATCGAGGCAACATATGGAAGTGTGCATGGAAGGGTGTGTGTGTTCAAACAAAGTTTTAAAAAATTATTTTAAAATTGCTTAATATTAGTTACTGAGTGTATGCCTCATAACAGTTATCCACATGTTTCAGGTAAGGACATGGGAAGAACTCAAGAACCTGATTTGATTGAGCTGATGCCATTCTGAATAGGTCCTCTCACTCTAAGACTAACTTTCCTGGCTATCTCAAATAGTTTGTGTTCATTAAGAGAGAGAGAGCTAAAAAGAACACAGTTCTTTTGCAATCAACACAGAACCATAGGGACCATACATAATTCTCCTAACACCCTATAAATAAATGGCATCTGACTTTCCCAGTTAACCCTCTTTAAGACCTAATGCAAAGCTCAAATGAAAACAAGCATTTCTGACCCCACATTCTCTTTTCTGTTAACTTGGCAATGTTCTGCTTTCTATTTGCAATAAGCTACATCTTGAGACTTTAGAATGCATTAGAAAAAAGCTTTCCGTAGGAACCTCTAAAATTACTATTTTTTCCTAAAGAAGGGTATCAGCTTCACACCATGAATACTAACCTTAGTTTTAGAAAAAGAAGGCAAACCTTAGCATTTTTTAATTTGTTGTGTCTTTTAAGGGTAAGCTGTTGAAACTTAGAGAGGGAAAGAAAAAAGAAAATGAGGAAAAGAACTGGATCCAGCAATTATTTGGAAAAAAATAAATAAAAGAATGACCTCAAAAATTTGAACTTAAATGCATGAAAGGAAATACATCATTTTTTTTTTCCTATGGGCGATGACAGGACTTAAAATGCAAAATGCTGCGCTTGCCTGGAAAAGCTACCTATTTAAAAAAAATCAGACTTTAAACGATCTCTTGGGTACTACTATGTTACTCAGGACTGTCGACACAGAGAAATGAGGCATTCCAGTCACTGAAATGTTGAGAAATGGCCCAAACAGTGCCAAGTGTATGTCCCCTACTGTGAGCCATTTCTCCTTTCTTGTCTGCTGTCCCAATTAGGGAGCGATAGTCATTCCTGTGCCAAATATGGGAAGGTGGGATGCCAGGCCAAAAATGTCCCTTGATGTTTTCCCCTGTACTCATTCACGAGAACGAACACGTAACTGTTAACTGCGATAAGATAACACTTCACTCACTCTGGTAAAAGCCTCTAAAAAAGTTTCCAGATTTTCCAGCAACATTTGGATACTGATACGTAGTATATGGTCTGTGCCAAACTCAAAGTTACACAGCCGTAGTCTTGGCAATGACTACAAACAATTTCCATTTTACTACGAAAAGTTAAAGAACACACCAAGTTTCAGTCTCCTTCTCCCGGGTGTTTCCACTGGATAAATACAACGTGTTACCCTTGAGTCAATACATTATTCTAGTGAATTGTTTTTACATCAGAATCATAAGTAATATAAAAGGACAATTAAAGAGATTATTTTAGAACATGAAACCGCCACAAAAGAGAACATTAAGATTTATTTACTTTGACTGATGATAAAGATTCATTTAGTGTGGGAAATTTAGAAAGCCAAGGAAAGTAAAAATATGATAAAATGGCACCTATAGCTCCTATATCCAGAATTGGAAGGAGCATCCTCACTTCTGTTCATTTAGCTCCAGATAGGGACATATACACGTGCATTCTTTGTGACTGTGCTTTTGTGTGTTTATTTTGTCATACCTCTGTGGTCACACTGTGTAAATTAATACAGATTTTTCAATTATAAGGAATATTTTAAGGTATCCAAAGTTATAGGTGTAGCTACATTTTACAAAATACCTGGGTCAGAAAATACTCATTTATGATCATAAACAATGGTCAACCACAAGGGATATTGTCATAGAACGATATATCTGGAGTGATTTTTTTAAAGTCTTTAGATTTTAACACAATTTTATCCAATTTAATTTCATCTATAGAACTTCCAACCTTCATTTACCTGTTGTAAGAGAAATTCTGTAGGCTCTGGGGTTCACATATTTGTCCTTATCATGTAGATGCTTTAATCGGGTCTCCATTTAATGACTTGCCTTCCCTTCTGAAAGAAGTGGGAACCTAGTTTTAGCAAGCATCCTTTGATTTAATTTATATGTTTATATATTTTTGCATAATTTGTGTTTCCTGTTGAGAATTTGTGTTACCTGAGTGAAGTATTTTGAGTAAAAAGCACTCTACAATGTGCTTTTGCTTCCAATTTCCTGTTGGTTTTATTTTTTAAGTTGATTTTAAATTCGTTCATTCGTCAGGGGGCATTTTAGGAGGAGACTCTCTTTTCCAAAGCCTGACGACCACCCTTGCTCTACTAGAAATGTGACCCTCTCTGGCTCGGACAGCCCCCATTTGTTCCTCCAGTTTCACTCTGTCCCTCCTCCTTCCTCATGTTCTACACCATGGGAAGCTGGGCTTTTGGGGTTCAGGCCTTGGGAACCTTCTGCAGAGCTTAGGAGGTAGGAGGAAAGGGAGGCCAGGCTCCCCATCCCTAGACTCTCTCCCTGAGAGGGCCCCTCATTCTGTCTCTTTCCACCTCTTAAGGTGTCTCGCCTGCTTTACTCACATCACTGCCTCCTGACCTTCCAGGAACCTGGCTCCGTGCTTCTGTCCCTTTTGGAGAGTAGATTTGGGGTTGCAAGGTTTAGGAAAAAAAAGGAAAAGAGCATACTTACACTAGAATATGTATAACATTTATTTGTTATTTATCTGATATGCAAATTTAACTGGACACCTTACATGCTCTCTGGGGACCCTAGGAGTGATGCAATATACTTCACTCCTTTCTTGTGTGGTTTCTTTTTGTGGATTTCCTACCATACCCACATGTAATAGGTGGGTTCTTTGTAAACAAACCCTCCTCAAGTAGTCTGTATTTGATTAGAACATCTATTTCCTATGGGGACCCTCACTGACATCCTGTCTCACTTCTTTTCATCACCAGACTAAGTTAAAAATAACTCAACTTTAGGTGTCTTTACTTGGCATGCCTTGATTTGTACCTGTGTTAAAAAGAAAGTGTCTGTGTACTACCTCAATGTAAAATCGAGCAATAATCAGCTCTTTGAGGTGCAGAATGCAACATGCTATGTCAAGAATCCCAAAACAGCACCTATAATGACCATATGCCAAAACCCCCAGCTGTGCCAGTTCAGTTCTGTAGCATGTGAGATCCAGCTAAATTATTCATAGCATTCTCTTCCCATATTGGATGATATATTATAGGATCATCCTATGCATCATAATGAAAAACTAAGAAAAGTATTCATTTTATTCTTAGTATATTCATTGTATAGCTGTGTGTCCTTCAGCAAGGTAGCTAGTTTCCAAAACCCATAGTTTACTATGAACAATATAATAATACTAGAGGGAACTCCTTGTATTTTTTTTTTTTTTGGCAAAGTTTAGTATACATTTAGTACCAGGATCTTTGAGGATGGGTTTCCTCATCTTTAAAACTAAGATAATAATAGTACCCATGAGACTGAAATGACAGAATGGATAGAGTACACAGAGGACACACTAGTTGTTAGTAACTATAACCCACAAAATGAAGTGTTGTTCCACTGCAAAATTTGACTATGAGGTGCTGTCATTTATCATGAAAGCAGGCAATTTAAAAAATGTTTTGTTATCATACAGTTTACCGAAATGCTTTTATTTTAAGTATAAGTCCAATGAGTTTTGACAAATACATACATTCATGCATTCACCACCCCAATAAAGATATAGAGGATCTCCATCGTTACAAATAGCTCCCTTATGTTCTTTGCAGTCAGTTTCTACTCACAATTAGCCCAAGGCATTAATGGGCTGCTTTCTGTCACCATAGACCAGTTTTGCAAAGGAACTGTGAAATACAGTTTATTTTATAAATAGTCCCAGATGGACCCCTAGTCAAGAAACAATTTCAGTTATACCAAGAAGTCACTATGGGAATCAAATTGTAAATGTTCAGAGGAACATCAATTCCTTTTTGTTTTTCTCCATATCAGATATTAGCTATTATAGAAAAATACCATTTATGAATAATAGGCAAGAATATAAGTGTATTTTCACTTTTGTTTTTATCTTATTTGTAGTCTCTTTAATATTTAATGATGACAAAATGCATTATCATAATACTCTTTAGAGAACATAAAATATTGGTTTCTTCTCAATAAGCTGGATTTGGAAATTCAATTTAGGAATTTCAGTGATTACATTAGGCAAAGGTGGGAAGAAATGCTTTGCCTTCCATTTGTCTAAGCCCAGAGAATGTATTTTAACTCCAGCCCATTCAGTTCTCAGCCTCAGAAGTCACATACAAACACACACACACACACACACACCAAAAAAACACCCTAAAATAGAAAGTGAATCCTTTATTATATCAGAGAAAGAAAATCTTGCTTTCTCATAGAGAAAGGATTCTTAAACCTTGGCCCTATTTACAGTTCGATCAGGTAATTATTTGTTGGCGGGTAAGGGTTGGCCGTTCTAAGTGACCCAGGGTATTTATTAGCATGCCTGACCTCTACCCACTAGATGTCAGTAGCAAACCCCCTCTAGCTATGCTAATCAAAAAACTCCGAAATTGCCAAATGTCCCGAGGGACAAAATCACCCCTTTGGAGAAAGGATTCTGTATAGGGTAGTGGGATGTGAGGTATTTGTTATTCTCCTATTAGTATAGCAGTAAGCTAGCAATTGACCTATAGGATTCTCCTGAAGCTTAAACTAGTTTGGCATTAACATTATACATCGACATTCTTTGCATATGAACATTCTGCTCATAAATACGATGTCAATATGTACTGTGGGGCCATAGGTGAGGCAGCAGTCTTGAGATCTATTATTTATTCATTTACTTCTAATTAGGGCAGGATGCAATGGATAGATTTGTTACCTGTCTTCAAATTAATTAGGGAAAGCTTCCAAAGGGCAGACGATTTTTTTTTTGTCTTCTGAAGCAATAACATGCAATAACACTATCATAGGTTATATTAAATATTGATTTGTAGATGAACCAGCTAGTTTGCCTAAAACATTTAAATCATTAAACTGCTGTGGCTCTGTTTCCTCCGAACAGCAGAAAGAGCATATTTCTCCCCAAATCAGCCCAGTATGTGCAAAGGTAACAGATCCAAGCATGACCAGGCAAAGCATTTGTAGATATAAATGAATGAGCAAGCTGTCAAAACTTGTGGAGTGGAGGAAGCCCTCTTTTAGATCACAAAATTGTGTATCAGCAGCTTATATTTAGCAAATTGTTCAGAACACTGCTCGTGGTCTCGTATCAGTACAAATTAGAGATAACCTTTCCCTAGAATAAAGACACGATTAGACTGTCACGCTCCCTGAAGTGCACACGTGACTAAGATACCTTTCCCGATTAAATTCCTTTAATTCATCTCCGTATCTCCTCTGACCCTCTGAATCCAGGTTATTTTACCCCAAGTGGAAGGACGTCAGGACAATTTTCACTCTGGGTTTGAAAACTAAGGTATTCTGAGCTGCCACCGTGGAAAGCTGACTGTGGTTCACCAGCTGCATGAGCAGGGGGCTGTGCAAAGTAATTTACTTTTTACTCAAATGTCCACACATATTTGCTCTCAGCCCTTTGCAAATAAGATTGTGTTCATTCTACAGTGTATGCCGTTCCCATCATTGCCATCTCAGTGTACCTGGGGAGCAGAGGTGTCCGCATCACCGGCTTCACAAAGAAGCTTTTTAAGAAGTTCTTTTCAGTTTGTGTCTTCGCCATCCCCTTGTCTTGCCATTTGGGAAAGACCTACATTTTCTGGCTTCATTTTTCTCCAAATTCCTGATAATATTCTATGTATAAAAATAATTTTAAGAGCATTTCGAACCTCTACCTTCAGACAGACAGACAGACACACACACACACACACACACACACACACACACACACACACACACACAATTCCCCTGACTCCTGTGTTCAATAGCTTTTTTTCCCTGCTCAAGGCTTTTGTTTATTCCTACTACTTTCAGTACTAAATTCACAGATTAAAGCATAAACTATATACATTAATATATCTGCTAATTATTTGCTCCGTGAGGAATTAAGAGCATTGGTTTTGCTTTTTCAAGTATATGCAGCATTACCGACATTGTATGTATATCAAATATCATGAGTCAAACTTCCCGAAGTTTGCACGCTCATTTTTGCATGATCTCAATTTGTGAACTGTCATGGTTAAGAAATAGCTTTTTCTTAAAATATAGAATTTTTATAGGGACTATCTTTCTTGGTACTACTGTTTCCATTTATAGATTGACCCTAGGGACCCCCAGCTTGCAGTTGGGAGCAGAACGTTTCTCTGAATAAACATCTACAGTTTTACTAAATTCATATGGAGGGGAAAAAATCTGTATTTCAGGCGATCATTTCTTGTTCGCAACTTCCTTGAACAGACCTACAAAGTGGGTTCTGCTGCAGAATAAAGAAAGACTCTTTATTTAAGGGGAGTGTGTGTTTGTCTTATTAAGGGGAGTGTGGGGCTGGGGTCAGTCTTAGATTGGGGAACTAAAGGAAACCTCTATCAGGTTTATGAGCATCGGAATGGAATACATTTTCGATATATATTTTTAAGTTGTCCCCATAGAAGAAAGGATATTCTCTGACATTTAATACATTTTAGCATCTCAATATTAGGAGCCACGGTGATGCAAACGATAGCAAAAGAATGCTTCTAAAATCAAGAGTATGATTCAAGATCCTAGTGGCTGAACAAACTCTCTATTGGAGAGAGATGAACTTTTCAATACTATCTAGTTCCAAAAATGAAGATTCCCCTCTTCTTTTTGTCATGCTCTATGTTTTACCTTAATCATCCTTTTTTTTAAAATTCAAGGAATGATGATGGTTTATGTACAAAAGAAGGAAGGAGCAGATTAAGAGAGGGAAAGAGATAAGAGAAATCCTACAGATTTAATTGGTATTCTGTAGGATTAGGAGAATTTTAAGACCTAGTCGAAGGTGGGCTAGATTGACGAGACAAATGTAAGTGTTTTTAAAAGCTTAATTGGGTGACATCAGGGGATGGAAGATATTGTTATTGCAGTAGTAGTACCTTGAGGAAGCATTTTATTTTTTACCAAACAACGTAAACCAGAGCTGAATTTGAAATTATAATAGATTAAAAATACCTAGGAATCATTCATTAATACATTTTTATCTCACTTAGTACCTATAAATGCAAAGCACGGACTCAGCTGTGCTAAATCCAGTATGGGAAAATGTCACTGTTAGCTTGACTCTTTGAAGAAAGTTTCATGGGGTCCTTGTATGGACCTTGAAGGGTCATAGGGATTGCAAATAGTAGGAAAAAGGTGACAGGAAGCTCTTGGAAAGTGGTAGGCAGTAAGGGAAGAAGAGAATAAAACAGCAAAGAAATTCCAAGTAATTCAAAGAAAACTGCTCTATTTAAGAAGATATTAAACTAGAATTTAGTACCTGGCTTATGTTATAACCTGTTCACGATAAGAGGAAATCTTTTTAAAATTAAATCTTCTAAGCATAGGTCTTGCAGATGTGGAAAAAATGTAACAGGAAGATATTTTCAATTCCCTCTTGGTCAAACTTAAATGCTGGTAGCCAGTGTTTTTTTTTTTAAAGAGAAAAAAAAAGGAAAGAAATCTTGTTTGTTGTTATGACTTAGGGTAAAAGATTTATCCTAGTGTTCTCTCTTCTAACAAATGGTGACCCAGAAGTATAAAAAGTTATCTCTTGGTATAACTTTCTGCAGGACCTTGATGCAAACATAAAATGAAAAAGGAAGTCTGTGGCTTAGTGATTAATGTTTCTACCAATTTGTATTTTATACCATGTGAATTACTGTAAAAATGACAATAGGACACTACCCTTGTAAAGATCTTCTACCCCAAGCCTCTGGAATAGAAATTTGTCTCAATTAAATATACTTACTCTGTTATCTACTAAGACATAGCATATTGGCATTAGATGTTATTATTAATAACTAGGAAATTAAATTCAAAATAACATCATTTTTAAAGCAGAGAACATTTTTTAAACCAGGGTCTATATTAGTTTCCACTATGTATTATCATTCACTAAGAGTGGAAAATAGGTTATGAACTTGAATTTAAATTAACTCTTTTTATATGTAAGTAACTAGTCAAGAGAGACCAAAACCAGATAGGCCAGGAGTTAAAACAGGGGAAATTACTCTTCTGGAAAGTTTAACACCTGGGAAATAGATCCTTTTAAGTAAAAGACATTTTAGAGGAGAAATAAAAGCCTATTCCACAATCTGGTGATTCCAATTGAAGAGAAGGAAAACATGTTGTCTTTCTCAATATTCTGGGAGCAGGAAATTTCATGGAATATATTGGCTGAGAGGAAAAGGATTCAGAACTCACACCAATTAGACATAAACCAGATTGATATTAAAATAATATTTCTCCAAAGCAATTAGTGGTTTGACCTACCAATTGAATTGTAGCTGTTCCAAGATATCCTACCCACATACATTATGTAAACATTTTACTCTAAAATAGGTTAATATGATTCAAGCACTATTTAATAATCACTAACTTTATGCAAGGTTTTGATAAAAATAAGATATTTTTTAGAACTTCCATTGCTTATAATTGCCATCACATCATTATACTTCATTTCTATTTATAAAATCTGATTCAGTTAGGTCAACAGTTACTATATTTCATAGTTGCCTAAGTTAGGCAGAAATTTTAGGGTATAAGTACCCAGATCAACTTCAAATTATTTAAGTGTAAAAGGGGGAATCTGTTAAGGATACAGCAGTATCTCAGGAATCAGGGCTAGAATGTAGGCAATTAGTACCAAGATACAGAAACCCAAAGGAGCCCATGTTGAGATTTCGTAAACCTCTCTGGATGTATCCTTCATTCTTACGTTTACACAGATTGGCATTCTTGGTTGATAGTGAGCTGGGACAAGATGCCACATAAGTTTGGAAACCATCCATCTCTCTTCCCCTGGAGCAGCCCAAGCGGATGAGAACCTCTTAGCTACAATTTTAAGCTTCTGGGGGGAGAGCCTCGGATTGGCTGCACTTCTGTCAAGTGCTTACTCTCGTTCAGTCAACTATGTTCAAATTTAACTGCTGGGGACACATTCCAGTGCATGTCATGGGCAGGAAAAGAAGTCCTTTTGGGCTAAGCAAACATCACCTCTCAGCATCACAGGTTTAAAAAAAAAGAAAGAAAGAAAGAAAAGAAAAGACAAAGAAAGACTCAAGAATTTACAGGATTGATCCACACTCTGGTTTGTGGTGGAACTAATGAATTAATTTTAACCTAATGCTCTTTCTAGTGTACCTGCAGTTTCAAGATCCCTCTTTATCAATGAATGAAGTAGTCAAGATTGTTCTGGACCTATGATCAATTATTGCTCCTGTTTCCTTTTGTCCAGTGTTGGGTATTTTAGTATCATACAATTTGACTTGTATCAGAAAATTTTAGCTCTTTTCCCGCCCCTTTCTCACACTTTTGTGTGTGTATGTGCTCTGTGCTTGGAGGGAAGGGATATAGCTGTACTGACAAAGATTTATCAGTGAAGTAATATTTCTCATGGCATTTAGCAGGTGATCAGGTAGGGGTGTTCTTATTACCACTATATAATTCAGTTTCTGATGGATTTCAATGGAAATCTGGACTTTCTATTTAAAAAATGAGAAGGAAAACTCTTTGACAGCACAGTTTAAATTTCCAGATCCTGAAGCAGTGATCCTGAAGCTCTCCACTGAAGACAAGATTTTCAGAAGGATTTCAGAGTATTTAGTAAATCCTCTTTGCTTTCTAAAATGAAGCATGATTGCACAGTTCTTGCAGCAATTCTGCTTCTATGCATACTCAGGTTTTAAGAATGAAAACATAAAACAGGAGAGTGAGTGTAGTTTTTCAATCTCCAGATTGTGAAACATAATTGTGAAAGATTATTCTGTCAGTTAGCAAGAACCTCTGAAATGGCACAGCTGACAGGAGATAATTCATTTGAAAAGTTATCCACTCACCCCTCCCCTCAGGTCACAAGGTGTTTAAATAGTTTTATGGAGGAAGTAGGAAACAGCTGTGGTAAAATTGTGGATTTTATGTCTTTCGCTCTTGGGTGTGTAGCTGCCAAAATGAAACCATTAATAAGATTGAGACTCTGTGAGGTTAAAATGTGCAAACTTGAGTTCTCTTTGGGTGAGGCCTGTAACATGCTGCTTTTCTTTGTTATTATCCCCACAGAATAGGGAAGGTAAATAAATTAAGGATTTGATTTTTTAGCTTAACTTTTGGCTGCAGTCATAATTGAGCTGAACAAATAGAAGAATCCAGGGCAGCATCTGGCCTGTAGCTTATTTTCCCCATGTCTGCTTTGCTTATTAGATGTAAAATGACACATTGAAGATACTTTCAATGTCTTTAAGTAGATAGGGTACAATGATTTAGTACACTGAGAGGAGAAATTGCTCTAAATAAAGTAATAGATCTTGAAATGTTCTAGGTGTTAAGAACAGGATCATAGATTATATATGTATCCTCTGATCCTGTTCTTAAACATCCAGATATAAATAGAGATGTATAGACAGATCTCTGTCTGTGTCTAGTAATTAGTTGTGGTTAAATGAGTTAATTCAAAGAAACAGAGGATGTTTTAATATTCATGCAGGTAACTGACCAAAATAAAAATTGAAAATAAAAAAAGAATTTCTACTAGAATAAGTTGGTTTGGAATTTATCCCACAAAAACTAACATGCATTTTACCCTTCCCATTCCTTCTTCCTTGTAATACCTAAAAACACTACAAAAAAATACATATATATACAATGGTTATCTAAAGTAAGACGCTGGGAATACAGCCTAAGAAAACTACCAAAAGTACATTTGCAAACATAAATCAACATAAAGCTTGTAAAAACACAAGAATAGGGCTGCATTTTTGGGCGTCAAACCAGAGGGGTGTTGGTTGCTTTAGAAACCACTTCTCCATTGTGTCTCTTGAATTACCAATAACCCCAGCTATGCACTTCTGAAATACCAATACCTAAATACATATTTTAATACAATTCTTAAACACCAAAAATGACATCAGGCTATTGTATATAGAGCATGCTTATGGAAAGCCAAGAGGTGAAGGAGTATAATAAAGAAAAACTAGTATCCATTAAGGGCATATTATAGCCCAGGCATTTAGTCTTTACAAAACCCAGCTATGACGTCTATTTTACAGAGGAGGCTCAAAGAATTTGAGTGTTTTTTCCAGAGGTCATATAACAGGAGGCTGTAAAGCCAAGATTCAAATCTAGGTTCATTCAAGTCCAAAGTGCCATGTAATTTTTTTACACTCTGTTGTGTCACAATACATTCTCTGGATCACTGACATCTCTCTGTCTCTGTCTCTGCCCTTCCTTGCATGCTTGGAATGGGGAGGGAATATTTTGAAAAGGCTGTATTTTGTACATTCTAGATACATTTACAGTTGATAAGATTTCCTTCCCAACATGATGGGATTAGGAAGCCTACTAATCCTCACTGTGATAAAATGCAACCACAAACCCGGGCCAAACTGTTGGACACAATTATTTCAGATTGCTAAAAACCTAGAAATCAACATTGTACATCTGAGTAGTGTTCATTCATGAATATATCACTGAACGTTGGGGAAGAACAGCATGAGTCTGTGGTGCCCTTGTCCAAGACTCCTCCCATGGCCCCCAGGGGCTCTGTGCATGCTGGTTCACCTGACAGGGGGAGGCTGGGAGCACCTGTAGCTTCACTGTCACTGCTTCTAAGGACACACGTTATTATTAAAATGGCACTATGCCTAATTTTATGTCACCTTGACTGAGTCACAGGATTCCTGGATATTTGGTTAAACATTTCTGGGTGTGTCTGTGAGAGTGTTCAGGAAGATATTAGCATGTGAATCCATGGACTGAGCAAAGTCAATTCCCTCCCCAGTGTCGATGGGCATCTTCCAATACGTTGAGGACCTAAATAGAACAAATAGGCAGAGGAAGGGAGAATCCTCTCTCCACCTGCCTGCTTGGACTAGACATCAGCCTTCTCCTGCCCTCACACTAGGGCTTAAACTATTGGCTGTCATGGTTTTCAGGCCTTTGGACTCAGATGGGAATTGACTACTGGATTTTCTGGGTCTCAGATGGTTTACAGATGACAGACTATATGAGGTTTCTCAGACTTCCTGATCATGTGAACCAATTAATAAATCGGTCTCTCTCTCTCCATACATGTGTATATATGGGGTGTGTGTGCATGCTGTTGGTCCTGTTTCTCTGGGGAGCCCTAATACAAGTGGCAGTCTTGATGGCAAGAGAAGAGAGAGGCCCAGCAGCATTGTTAGCTTAAATTTGAATAGCTAGGATTAAACAAGGAATTCCAGTAAGTGAGGCACACAGAGGGGTCTCGATAAGCTTTCAACATACATTGTGGTAGCCACAGGCTGTGTGCATATACAGAAGAGATCAGAGCAGATACAGCCACTCACCCATCCCTGGCCTATGGTTCCAGTGCACAGGCTCAAAGGAGACATGAGAAAGTTCCATGGAAAGTAACAGATCGGGAAACAGTCTGTTTCAATGTGCTCCCCAGCTCACACACATATCTATCAGTAGAGAGTGGAAGCCTTACCAGCCTGGGGTGTTTTCAGCATAACTTCTTACTAATTCTTGGCTGAACAGTAAACTCTGCAGACACAGGGAATCCCCCGAGGAAAGCAGGCTTGAAAATAAACTCAACTAAACAAAACAGTAACAAAAAACTCAGCAGAAGCATCAACAGAAACATATTTTGTGGGAGATAGATGTCATAGATTTAATGAAGAAAAACAAAAGCAAAACAGTCCTCAGGAGGGAAAAAGTCAAAACTGTCTAATATATGCACTATAAAAAAATTATGTAAAGACATGAAAATGTGATGCATAATCATAGAGAAAAAAAGACAGTCAATGGAAACTTTTTAGCCCCCAGGTTTTGGACTCAGCAATCAATGACTTCAAAGGAATCCAAATAGCCACAGAATAGCACATTTGAAGAATTAAAGGAAAGTATGATGACAATGATTCAATGAATGGAGGCTCTTTTAAAGAGATGGGAATTGTGGAAAAATAAATGGACATTTTGAATTTGACAAGGAAAATACTTAAAATAAAAAATCATTAGATAGTCTGAACAGTAGATGCAGGTACATAGGAAAAAAAGAATCAGAGAACTTGAAGATAGGTCAATGGAAAAGCGTACATAACCTCTGAGACCTATGAGACACTATCAAGCATACATATGAATATTGCAGTCCCACAAGGAGAAGAGGGAGGGAAAGGGGGAAAATGTGTGAAGAAATAATGGCCAAAAGCTTCCCACATTTAATGAAAGTCAATAATTTATAGATTCAAGAAGTTCAGTAAACACCAACTCCTCTTTCTTCTTCCGTCCTTTCTTCCCTTTTTTCCATCCTTCCTACTTCCCTCCTTGCCATTCTTCTTTCCTTTAGATTTAAATTCCAAATCTTTAGAAGTATAATAATATTAGTAATTCAAGTAAACATACGGCTTAAAATTGCTTTTCAGAATATATATGCAGATATATGGGACTGAGACACTCAAAGTAAAAGAAATAACTGTTGGAGAAGTAGGACCATGGTGTACGTGCTTGACCGTTTTCCCTGGGTACCACCACCAGTGCCTTCTAAGGTTTCCTCTTCAGGGAAGAGGGAAAACTGGGAGCTACATTTCCAAGAATTTGCCTGCACATAAGGTTCTAGGTTAAGGTATATGAGAGGCATGCAATAGAGTCCAATCGGGAAGTCTGGGAAGACGTAGGGGCAGGAGGCGCATGGCCAGACAGAGTGTTGGAGACAGAATGTGTGTTCCAGCTGAACGTCTGATGATTATCCGCAGCGGAATCCCAGGTTGATAAAAGTCATTAAGAGATTTCCAGGAGTTCTTGAGACAGGCAGACATTTTCAGACAAGCTTCTGATTATCACCTGCTTTGGTGCCGAGACTAAAGACTTTGGGTTCCGATTTCCCGGACCTTCACTTCCCTAGCCCTTCACTAGCTGGGTAAGCTTCTAATATATTAAAACCATTCAGGATGTGAAAAAGTATGATGACGCTTCAGTATTGAAATGATAGTAAATTTTATTTTTTTTGTTTGTGTGATTCAAAGGCCCCTCACATTTTTAAAATATCTTTGTCACCATTATGAGAATAATCATCCTTCTAGTGCCCACAAGCAAGATTGCAAACTCTTATTTCAGCAGTGGTGGTCTGCAAATCTCCTAACAGAGGCCATTCCTAAAATGAGATAATGTAAGTCATCAAGGTTTTTCTTCGAAAGAAAATTAATTTTTCTAAAATAATTTTTAGAAAATTATTTATTTTTTGCAGATTAATTTTTTGCAAATTAATTATTATTTGCAGCAAATGCAAAATGTTTGAGTTCTACAAAAGGCACAGGTTTTCAATCGGTACCTATATGTGAGTATTACAACTCCCTCTCTGGAATATTTTAAAATACATTGGAATCTCTAATGTTCTCTATCTACAAACTCCTTTTCATTGCCAACTCTTTATTAGAATAGGCAGAAGTTGACCATATTTGTGCCACAGAAATGGCCAGAATAAAGACCCCCAAATGCACATAGCTCATGGCCTGGTTCTCTTAAGAAAAATGCTACTATTGTATTTTTGTTGCTTAACACATTTAAATTATTAATAATTTGTAATGATTTTTGAATTGTTAAGACTGGTTATTTATTTCTTCAACAGAATATGGCACAAATTAAGGAAATAAAAGGGATTTTTGAATGACTCAAGGACCATACAGAAAGATAAATATGTTTAAAGCACTTGGACTGAAAGAATCTGGTCATTTTTCTTTTAAGACCTATATTGACAGAAAAGCCAGTAACATTCTTCCATGGTGCTATCTTACTTGAGAAAATAGTGAAAGTGGTTTTTTTCCCCTCCTTGTAAACAGACTTTACTTTTTAGAGAAGTTTTAGGTTCACAGCAAAATTCGGTAAAAAGTACAGAGAGTTCCTATATAAACCCCGCAGCCTCCCACCCTATCCCAAATAGTGCAGTTCTTACAATGGATGAATCTACATTCACATGTCATTGTCCCTCAAAGTCCGTACTTTACAGTAGGGTTCATACTGCTTTGGTACATTTATGTGTTTTAACAAATGTATACGCCATGTACCCATATTACAGTATCACGTAGAATAGTTTCACTGCCCCCAAAACCCTCTGTGCTTAATCTATTCATCTGTCCTTCCCACCTACAATGGCAACCGCTGATCATTTTATTGTCTCACAGTTTTGCCTTTTCCAGAACGTCACATAGTTGGAATCATATGGAATGTAGCCTTTTTCAGATTGGATTCTCACCCTTTCAATATGTACTTGAGTTTCTTCCACGTTGATTTTATGGCTTCATAGCTCACTTCTGTTTAGCACTGAATAATATACCATTACCTATGTGTACCACAGGTTATTTATCCACTCACCTGCCAGAGGACATCTTAGTTTTCTCCAAATTTGGGCCATTAAGAGTAAAGCTGCTCTAAAAATCCACGTGCAGGTTTTTGTGTAGACAAAAGTTTTCAACTCCTTTGGGTAAATACCAAAAGCACAATTGTTGAATTACATGCTATGAGTGTGATTAGTTTTGTAAGAACCCAAACACCATCTTCCAAAGCGGTAGAATTTTCATTCTCACCAGCAATGAATGAGAAGTCTTGTCGTTCCACATCCTTTCTAGTACTTGGTGTTTTCAGTGTTCTGGATTTTGGCTGTTCTAATAGGTATAGAGTGGTATTTCATTGTTTTATTGATTTGCATTTTCTCTAATAACATATAATGTAGGGCATTTTTCATATAATTTTTTGCATCTATGTATCTTCTTTAAGGAGTATCTATTCAGATTTCTCCCCATTTTTTAAGTGGGTTGTTCATTTTGCTGCTATTGCTGAGTTTTAAGAATTCTTTGAACATGTTGGAATGAAAGTTTTAGATAATTCTGAAGGACTTGGTCTACGCCTAAAGAAATGCAGGGTGTCTTTGATGATGATTTTGGGGAGGGAACTCCCCTCAATGACATGAACCACTAAATCTGTCCAGGGAAGAAAGCATCACAATCTTTCTGAGCATCTCTGCTCTGCTAATGAAACTGGCTTTTCCAAATGAACTGTTCCTGGAACAAGAGAAGTTGGTAAATGGTCACGGCTTCGGTTTGATCAAACATGAAGCGTCAAAAATTAATCCTAAAAGCTTCCAAATTCTGCCACTTTTTCTTTTAACCAGAGAGCATGTTCAACTGTAGAATTACTATGTTGTCAATCATAGTTATATAAAATTAATAGATGGTCATAGATAAGTACTAGAGATGAAGACATAGAAAGATGATAGATCATACTTAAGATGATCGTGTAAGTAGATAGTAGATGATCCTATAAAAGTTCTACAAGGAATGTGCTCCTTCCTGCTTCCAAGGAATCCAGAAATCCAGGTTATGATGTTTTGGCTATTTTGAATTTAAAACCACTTTGCCTTGTATTCTTGGTGATAGTTGGCTAAAAACCTTCTAATTCTAAAATATTTTATATGACAGAAACAGCAGTTTCTTCTAGAAACTACTTCCATAGCTGATCCAAGAAAAATAATAATGATAAGCATAATAATAGCTGTTCCTACTCAGCTCATAATTCACTAAAAGTCTCAGGATTTTATTTTCCTCATAAATAACTCATCCTCCAAACTACAAAAGCAATATAAAGTCAGTACCAGGTCAAAACAGGAAAGAGGAATGATACAAGAATCTATCTTTTCTTAAAAAAAAATACTATATGCTTGAAAATTATACTACAAAGCATGAGCAAAATTTAAATCTGGGCTATTTTGGCCACTTCCTCCAGAAATAGCATGGCCAGGCATTTAGGAGGTCCTTTCTAAATATCAAAGGGAAGGACAAGAACTCTGTTATGAGAACTGCATCAGGTATGGATGATAGGATGACAACCTTTAGCATCTACATCATGTCAGTCAACCCCTGGCCGGTATAAATTTAATGAAATTAGTGTATGTATTTCAAGAACAGTATAAATGAGTCAAGTCCTTTTACAAAGCCACTTAGAAATACATTTGTATTTGTAGTATGAGAAACACATATTTTGAGGGCAGTAACTTCATTCTTGTTCTTTCCCAAAAGTTTCTGATTTGCACCCTCTAGACAGTAAGTTGAGATCTGCTTTTCCCCTATTCACTGATCACAATTGCTGTGCTATTTGATGTTTCTTTCATTAAAGTGTTTGGCTTGGTAAGGAAGCACATTTCCCTCTAATTGTTTTACCTGTAAGCAAGGCTGTTGTGATAATTTACCTTTAGAATGACAGTGTTACTTTGAATTTAGTCATAAAGATTGAGGCTTTCTATAGGCATAGTTGAGAACTAGAAACAAGCACATGGTGCCCAGGGACATGAGAAGTCTCTATTTATTAAGACTTATAAGAAAAAAAGAATCTCACAGCACAGGATTTTGACACATATAGTATAATATCCTAAAATTTTCAAGGCTGAACTGAAAACCTTTGCTTCCTCAATGTATTTCTTTTTTTTTTTCTTTCTCTTTTCTTCTTAGATGGTGGGCTTGGAGAGGTGGAGGGAGTATGAGGCAAGTCATTTAACCTAAACTTCAGTTTCTTCTGTTGTGAAATGGAGGTGATAGAACTGCACGAACCTGGTGAGGTCCCATAAGCTGATTATCATGAGCTCAATGTGTATAATGTCTAATCCAAAGCAAAATGCCATCTCGTCACTGCACAGCAACGCATTATGCAATAACAGAACCAACCTTTGCACCTTGCAGACCACACTCTTCCGGAACAACACCAACACCTTAACCAGCTTTACATCTGAGGGGTCCGTGGTGTTCCTGCAGGTGTAGGAGGCTCTCTACTTGGTATTTATCAGGTGCTTTCCTAATGTTTGCCCACCGCTAACACAAACTGAAGGGGCGGCCTTGCCCTTTGCTGGCTCTCTTCAAATCTCTCTCTGCCTGCTGACAGTGAGTTTTATGGGTCTGGCTGCTTTCTGCTCATTTCAGAAATTCATTTGTAGTTTTAGGACTCAGAATGCATTCCTCACATTTGAAAGTCATATTAGAACTGTCTTCCCTCATCCAGAAAGTCCATTATGCTGCATTTCCCAATGTGCAACTTGTTTGTTGATTCCTCAATCGGAAGAGAATGCTTTTCCTTTCCTTCAACTTTCATCCTTAATTTGCTCTGAACACCAATTGTAAGAACCTCTGCGAAACATTTTCTTTTTCAAAATTCCCTTTTAAAAGTAAATGTTGCTGAGTAACCATTAAAGGTTAACAGGAAAAGACTTTCAAACCCACTGAAGTTGATTATATATAACTTTTACAAAGTATATATAGTTGTTGAGTCTTTTACAAAGTATGTAGTCATTTAATTTAAATGTCCATAGATGGTATGTATAAATAATCTGATTTTGCCCCTATCTAGATAGCACCCATCTTATGCAATTGCCAGCAGTTTTCATTTCATTCATTCATTCATTCGTTCATTCATTCATTTTATTAAGGTATCATCGATATACAATCTTATGCTCAGGTTTCACATGAACAACACTGTGGCTACTACTTTCCCCCCATTATCAAGTCCCCCCCACATACCCCATTACAGTTACTGTCCATCAGCATAGTAAGATGCTATAGAGTCACTACTTGCCTTCTCACCAACAGATTTCATTTTGTAAGTGGGAGAAAGTTCTAATAATTCAGTAATCACTTGGGTTAAAAATTTATTTTTATGCTGCACAAGGCCATTTATATGAATATTGGATTCTTTAAATATTTTTTAAATATGCAGATTGTACTTATTTTGATATATGACTGATATTTTTACTTAATACGTAAATCCTCCTACTCAAGGGAAATGCTGGAGACACTAGCCCATGACAGGAGGGGACCAGAATGGACAATGACCACGTATCACCGATTACACACCCAGGACTACAGAGCCTTTCCCAGTGTCCTGGATGCTGTAAGACAATCTTTTCCCAGTTTTGTTCTCATGAAGGGAGGTAGCCCCAATAGTGGTTGTGATATCACCCGCACAAGGCGAGATTTCGTTTTATTCAGATTCTTTTTTATTCCAAGTGTGGCAGTGGCCAATCCAACTTAGTGAATATAGGAACTGAGCCATTGCAAAGCATCCTTAGGTATCAGCATCTAATTCCAATCTTCAGCCTATGAGGGATTCCATTGGGAAATTACATGCAGAAATAGGCTTGTCTCTCGTAAGTCACTCCTTATGTGAGGAATACCACTGATGCTGACGACTAATATTGAAAAAATGATGCATAATGTTTTGAAATCTCCAGACAGATTCATAGTGGTCAGCATATAGATCAGGAAAGAACTGAAGTAAGAGTAGAATTGCTAGAGTTTGCTAAAGATACGAGTTTCAATGATATTCCTAGCAACTGTTATGTTTTCTGTACACTACTGTGCATTCAAAACACTTCAGTGTAAACAGTGATACGTGTATGCATACAAGTTAACTGCAGTCTACACTTCAGGGATCTTAGCATTTGAAGAATACTAATCATAATATGCATTGGGTGACTGAAATGATTTTCAAGGGAAATATTTATAATATTTGATTTCATTTTACATAATTTTAGATTGTTTTCTCCAATATACATATAAAAAGCAAATGCACTATACTTTCATATGTGATAACTATATAGCACATTTTATGCACATATCATAATATATATTGCATAATCTAAATAATATACACCCAGTATTTTGTTACCTCAAACTTCTGAATATTTACATATTTATTTAACTAGAGGTTATATTCTTGAACAGTTTATACCATACAAATTTCTCAGAAATAACCATACAAGTATGTAATATGTTTATCTCTCAGCTACTCCAGAACTAACAGTTATGCAAATAAAGTCTTAAAATGTGCTGAAACAACACAGTAAGTGTTCAACAAAGATTGAGCAAATGATTGGTCATTATATACTTAACTCTAAATATCTTTGGTAGGAAGCTAACCAACTTTTGAATCTTCTGGACTCCAAACTCTTCAGTCTATTTCATAAACGAAGGGTTTGTTATCAGCACAAGAAAACCCAGGATCAAAAAGGTTTGCCGGGCCTGAAGGAGGATAATGAAACTGTGTGACCTGAAAGTGTGCACGCTAGAGATCACCCACAGAGGCAGAGTGCCTCACAGATAAGCTTCCAGAACTTGATTGCATTGCTTACTCTTCCGAAAGTGAACATTCTGGCAGTTTCCAAGTAAGCAAATCAGAGCTTTAGCTGTTTTCCTGTGCTTATTCACAGTGAGGAAAATTGATCTGTACATTCAGTGCCCTTAGAATATTTCTTAAAGTTAAAGGCATGGGGCAATATTCCAAATACAATTATTTCAAGTCTTGAGTTCATCCACCAGGATACAGAAAAAAAAAAATCGTAAGTGGCATGGAGAACTGGTATCCAGACAAAAATTGTTTGAAATAATTCCCTGCTCCCCCGGTGTTCTTCAATCCTTTGTAAAGTGGTAAAAGATCTCAATCCTTTGCTCAAGAACCTTTCTCATCCTTAATGTCCCTTTGACAGTGATATTGAGATTCAGCTGTGAGGGGGTGTTATTAGACTGTCTTCATTGCCTAGCACTGCTGTTCTCATTTATGCGAAGTCCTGGAGTAGCCTTGGGGAGAGCTCACAGGATATCTTGTTCTTTCTAAAAAGGCTTCTATTAAATGTTGGGGATATAAAAACAATTACCCAGTTCCCTTCTGCACAGGAGCTCTCATGGCTCCAAGGGTGGGCCAACTGTTCCCTGGTATAAAATGCTATAATTGCAAAACTGCAATTTTCAGGGGTCTAAGGATCAGCTTAATTCAAGACTGCCTCCATGCACTTTAAAACAAACATCCATCTCAAATTTTCTAATATTTCCAAGGAGCTGCTACACATAGTCTTAATAGAGGAAGAAGTTCAATGTAGGTCCTGAGGCACACACCTATCTAATAAACTGGGAGGAAGATAGAAAGGGCTTGGGAATCAAATACAGCTGATTTTGATAGGGACTCTAGGAGGCTGACCAGTGTCCTGGTTTATCAGGGACTGAGTGTCCTGGGGCAGACCTGAGCACACCAGGGTGAGCTGGTCACTCTACCTGCACCCCTTGGACAAATCATTTGAGTAGCAACTATTCTCTCATTTCTTACATGAAAGTAGGGTGATTTTGAGTATTTTGTGAGACCGAACATTCTTTGCCATGTACTAGATCTTGTGCTCAGCATTTTATCTACTTGATTTTTATTTAATCCTTCGAGTTGCATGAAGTGTCTAAGAACAGCACCCTTCTCTCTGCCTGAGTCTGACTTCTGGCTCTGCCACTCACTAGTTGTGTGGCCTGGGCATATCCTTTAACCTCCAAAACATTTTTGTCAACTGCAAAATGGTGATAGCTTCAGCCTCACAGAGGTGCTGCTGGACCATGTGTAGAACAGACTAGGTATGTATTTGTGTATGTCAATCCCCACATGTACACACAACCATCTGTATTTCTGTATGTACATATGTATATATGTACATATGTGTAGTACATATATATGTAGTAACCCAATGTGCATAATGTTTGATTTCACACTGGTCACTGGTTCTGGCCCAAGGCTGCAGGATCTGTTTTTACCTTCTCTTTTCATTATTGGTTAACTTCTTTCTCCAACCAGGAGAAATCTGGCCCCCCCTGAATTAAAAATAAGTTTCTGTTTGCTTGATATGATATAGGCATAAAGTTGATACAGAATAACTAACCCACACCTCTGTGAGAGAGTGACTTACCTATGGGATTTAGGACTTGTGCACAGTCCTTTTAATCTCTAGACCTAAGAGAACCAGTCAGCAACTTGTTTTCCTAAATTACTTAGTGTTCATTGTTTCCTTCCTCACCCCTTCCCTGTGGTTTTGTAATTTATTTGTAATGCAGTTAGCTTCCATTAGGTACAATTGATTACATTGTTGGATTCTCTGGCTCCATTCTGGTTGATCATAATAACCGGTTAATTTGGGGAGGTGGTTAATTACAGTGCTTCTAAGAGGCAGAGCTTTATAAAAGGAGATTATACGCAGAGTCAGGCTATTTCCTGCTCATCTTTACTACCTCATTCCCCTTTGTCCCTTCTTTCTGCTCCTTTCAACCATACCCCTGTAAGTTACCCAGCATTTTTAGTTTCTTTCATCTTTCCTTTATTTCTATTGTGCAAATGAGGATGTACATGTGTAATTTCATCTATCCGCTGCTTAGTTACTCGAAGGGTAGCATATTCTAAGTAGTCTCTTGTATGTATATTTTTCTTATCAGTATATCCTAGATGCCCCTCCCTATCATTTCAGAGATCTAACGCATTTGTAACAGCTCCATAGCACTCCAATAGGTCTACATACCATCATTTAATCACTTTCTTAAATATGGGCATTTTGGGTTTTATAATATTGCACAGTTACAAACAGTGCTGGAAAGAATCACCTTGGACATATGTATTTTCATATTCCTGTACATGTGAGATCAGGGTAGATTCCTAGAAGTGGGATCCTTGTGTCAAAAGACAAGTGTATATGTAGTTTTGTTAAACACCACTAAATTTTCTTTCACAATATGCAAAATGGCATTTCTACCACCAAGGAATGGCAATGCCAACCTCCCTAAGCCTCTCTAATAGAATATGCAGTGATTCATTTTAAAGTTAGCCAATCTAATAAGCAAAAAATGGTATCTCAGTGGTTTCAATACTTTTCAAATGTTAGATGCCCTTTTTTGCCTTGTTTTAAGAACTATCTGCTCTGTGTCTCCATCAAGTAATTTTCCCAAAAACTATCTGTTCCTTAATATTTAAGAATCTTTCATACAAAAAGATAGTAGTCATTTGTCTTTGATGTATGTTGCAAACATTTATCCTGGTTTTCAATTGTCTGACTTTGCTTATGGTGGTTTTTGACATGCAAATTTTTTATTTTTATGTAGTCAGATTAATTTGTTTTTTTCTCTTATTGCCTCTGAATTTTGAATCATAGAAGGCCTTCTTCTATATCAAGGTCAAAAAAGGAATTCATCCATGTTTTCTTCTATTATTTCCTTTCCTTTCTTTTTCTTTTTCTTTCTCCCCTCCCCCTCCCTCCCTCCCTCCCTCCCTCCCTCCCTTCCTTACTTCCTTCTTTCCCATGTATATTCCTGGTCCAGTTGGGTTTTATTCTTGGGTATGGTGTGAGATACGAATGTAGTTTTATTGATTTTACCCAAATGGTTACCAGCTGCCCTGACACCATTTAGTAAAGACACCATCTGTCCCACATAGATTTCAGATGCTTCCTTTATCATGCACTACATGCCTATATGTATTTGAACCCATTTCTGAACTTTCTATTCTGTTCCATGGGTCTCCTTCTCTGTTCATGGAGCGGTAGCATAACTTTTAATTATGGAATCTTTACTGTATATTTGATTATAGCTAATTCTGCTGTCATTTTATTTCTGCTTTGTGTGTATTTTCCTGGATAGTTGGGCATGTTTATTCATCTAAATAAGCTTTATTATCAGCTTGTCTAACTCCATAAATGGCTCATTTTAATATTTTCATTGAGTTTGCTTAGAATTCATAAATTAACTTAGGGAGTTCTGACAGCCTTATAGTGTTTAATGTTCCTATCTTTCTTGTTTTTTTTAATGTTCCTATCTAAGTACAGGAATGAATCCTTTTCCATTTATTTAAGGTTACTTTTATGTCTTTCAGTAATGTTTAAAATTTTTCCCCATATAGGTCTTGCATTCTTGATACATTTATTTAAGCATTTAATCTTCATTGATTCAATTTTATTTTCTGATGTTTTAAATGTAAAATAATTTGTCATATTGTTAAAGGTATACATGATAATCATTTAAATAGTTTTGCAATATTCACTGGAATTGCATGGTTTTAATGTGGGAAATGTCACTTCCTTTGACTATTTCCATACTATATCATGCTACATTAAGCCACTTGATATATTTCTTTTACTTCAGGATGATTGCTTTAGGATGATTTCCCAGAAAATAAATTTATTTCTTTAAATGCAGTTCAAAATGTATTTCTTAAATGGCTACATCCATTTATAGTGTCAACAGCATTAAATAACTTTGCCAGCCTTAGTGCATTCCTTTTTTAGTATTGATCAGGGGTAAATTTTATATGTGGTTAATCTGAGAGGGGCAAAACGTCACTTCCTTTACATTTTGAATAGTTTTTGAGATCTCAGATTGTTTACCATATTTATGAATGTTACCCGTTCTGGTTTAAATTATTTGTTTACGAACTCTGTCTGGCTTCCATAAATGTTTTATTGCACTCAGTATAATTTTGAAAGACTAGCAAATGTATTCAATGTACCTAATAGGTTTATGCAAAAACTCTGACATTTCTGAGATATAAACAAAATACCTTCATTTAAAATAGGTGCTTCTAGATATATGATTTATATCTATATTTTAAGTATATGACTCTAGTTTCAAACTAAAATGTAGCCTCTGTTCTTAACTCTTATTGACTGCAAAGGTCCAGCCTTGTCTTTGGGCCACCTTTATCCACCTCCTACTGGATATTCTCATGCATATAAATAACCCAGAACTACACTGATGGGCAGTGACTGCCATGGGGTATGGGGGCGTGGGGGGACTCGATAATAAGGATGAATGTAATAACCACATTGTTTTATAAATAAATACATAAATACATAAATAAATACATAACCCAGAGAAGTTGTTAACATGAATCATTTCAGTCTACTCTGAATTTGGGTTCCCTCTTCAGCCAAATGTCAATGTATTGGAGAGAAACAGTTTTCAATCTCATGGAAATTTATCAACCTATACTTATAGGACCATAATTTATCATCCTATATAAAATCTACAAACCATAACTACAGTGTAAACACCATGAAAATACACTCCTGATTACTTATCTGACTATTTAATCAAGACAGATTTTGAATGTCGTATTTCTTCCTTACTGCTGAGTGTCTTACTGTTCGCCACTCTGTGTGTTCCTAAGGCCAGTGGTCCTACAACCTATCAAAATAAACTGCATATCTTTAAAATAAAGTTAATGCAGTTCTTTCTATAGTTCTGAACTAGACTTTGCTTAAGGTCATCCCTAATGCCGATACATCAGAAGTGATCTGTTTTTGAAGATGATTGTAATTCTAAACTTAATATGTACTTTTCATCCCAAAATGTCATTTCTAAACTGACATTTTTCAACCACACTGTTAAATCAGGATTTTTCTCTTGTTCACTGCAATGGAGACACTGTGTTCTACACACCAGGATGGAGGGGAGATTGACAGTTGTGTGGAACGTGTGTGGGGGGTGGGTGTGTGTGCATGCGTGAGAGAGAGAGAGAGCCAGGCAGCACTCACAGGAAAGCTCTCTAATTTAGACAGAAGGAACAGTAGTTGGAAATGCTCATGTACACAATAACTTGTGTAGTCACCAACCAATGTGCTTAAAGAATATTTTCCCATGCATTTTACCAATGAAGTCTAAGAATTTTAAGC
Source organism: Manis javanica (assembly GCF_040802235.1). Classification (NCBI taxonomy): domain Eukaryota; kingdom Metazoa; phylum Chordata; class Mammalia; order Pholidota; family Manidae; genus Manis; species Manis javanica. Next base: position 174,051,854 of record NC_133159.1, on the reverse strand, counting down.
TATATACAAAATAAGTGAGCACAACTATCAAAGCATCTGTCCAATAATTTATTAGGCAGTATCACTAATGTGTCAGCAGATGACCTATACTGTTAATGTTACACCATCCATTTGTGTAGGTCTTTACTGTTTAGTGATGGGTTTCACATATTTACTTCACTTCATCCTAATAAAACTACTTACTCCATAAGCTTGATTATCTATTTCAGGGACAATTATTTATTCATTCACTCATTTATATCCATGGGATTGTTTGTCTCTTTAATCATGTCATTCATTTAATCATTCTTTTATTATTTCATCCATTTATTTACATGATGTCTTCTCTACAACTTAAGATGGTTGGAAATATGGATTATTTAGGCTAGTGCCTCTTAAACTTTAATGTACATTCAAATAACCTGAGGAAAATTTTCTAAATACAGATACATTTAGATAGTTCTGGATGGTACTTGAGATTTGGCATTTCTAAGCTCCCAGATGCTGCCAGATCTTCTGGTCCACCAACCACTCTGAGTAGTCAGATCCACAGAGCTTTTGCTCTTTGGCAAGGGGATGTAACACATACTGAACATTAAGCAGTTAAACACAGCTTCCTAGATATTTATTTGTGTCCAAGGGAGTATGTCTTGAGAAGTATTTAATACTCTTACACAATCCATCTGTGTAATAAGGATTGGATAATTAATTCTATTTTCAAGAAGAAAGTGGCCTTTCCTGACTAAAGAGGCTGCATCCCACTAGCTCATCTTCAAGATATAGATGAGCAGTGGTCCAACAGAGAGACCGCAGCCCTGCAATGCTCATTTGCTGCACTTGTTTCAGAGATAAGTAGGCAACGATGAAGAATTATCTGTGATTGATGGGAATAATCCTGAGGCCAGAAACTGTGCTCCCCCAAGCACCTGGGGAAGAAATGTCCCAGAACCATTCCATTTGTCACCTAGCTTAAATGTTGACTGCAGCTTGCTTAAAGAAGGGAACTGATTTTGAAGTCAACTCTGTGTGCCTGACATTTGTTTGCAATCAGTGTTGCATTGGTGAATTTCAAACACTCTTTTCTTTTTCTTTTTCATTTTATTTTTGTTTCTTCATAAAACTCCAGTTTAAAGAAAGCTTCTGGATATCAGGATATTTACATACATTTGGAGGGTCATTCTTGATCTAAATATGAGTCAAATTCAAGCTCAGCAGTTGGGAAACTACAGACTGCAGTCTGAATATGACCTGCCACCTGGTTTTTAAATAAAGTTTTATTGTCACACAGACACACCCACTCACTTACTTCTTATCTGTGGCTGCTTCCCACTACAATGGCAGAGCTGAGCAGTCCCAAAAGATTTCATATGATTGAAAAACTGAAAATATTTGCTGTTTTGCCTTTGTAGGAAAATGCTGCCCTTAGTCAAGGTGATGGTAAAAATCTAGGTTAAACATCCTTCTTTATAAAATCCCAAGTGCTCAGGATGATTATTGCATGGTTTTGTGATTTTTATTAACAGTATGTGTGCATACACACACACACACACACACACACACACTCACACACACCCCAAGGGGAGAGAGAGAAAGAGAGAGATGCATACCTAGTAAATAAGAATCTATGGATCTTTCCCTCATTGCATAAATGACAGATATACTTTCAAGGAATCATCCAGTGCATAAAAGACAGAACACTGAGGGTGTATAAAAGCAAGTCCTGTGACACTAAAAACAGCAAATGAGTTATCATGATAAACATAGTGGTGCCTGTGTACTGCAAGACTATACATACAGGTTCATCAATTAAATACACAAATAAAGGTACACATGTCACAGATGTAAAGCACGAGTCTTGGGATAAAATTTAAGTTCAATCCATTTAACACAGGAAATAAGGCAAAACTCTCTGTGCCTCTTACCCCCTCTCCTTCCCTTTTCCCACCTTCCCGACACCTAACAAGTGATCTTGACTCATGTTTTTAAGGTGTCTGGGAACAAATACAGGAAGAGAAATAACAACAAACAACAGGAGCACAAGAAACATAATTGAGGTGCACTTAACCTAATGGGAACATGAATGAGGATTGTGTCCTTTCTGTTATGTGATTGTTCGTGTCCTTCAGAGTATCCTGAAAACACAACCAGGGAAAATCCATGCCAGAGAAGGCAGAGAATCCCACGGGGTCAGAGAAAAATAACGTTGCTTTGCAGCAGTGGAGGGAATAAAAGGTGACTGAGAAATGAGGAACAGAGTATGATCGAGACATAAGAATTACACACATTTCTGGTTAGGGTCAGGTCCTGGTTGGTGGGGCGCACTGTGTCTTATCAGTCAGCTGCTGGGGTGCACTTAGTCATGCGGCTGTTCCCTTTCTCAGACTGGGGTTGATGTGTGCTGGCATAGTAATTTGAAATGCATTTGTTGACTAAATTGATAGTTTCTCTGTCCACAGTAGTTGTCTAAGCTTTCCTTTTCCCTTCCCTTCCTAATATCAAAAAATTTAATTTTATTGCTGCTGTCACATTTGTTGGTGCTGTTAAATCTGATAACAACTCAACATGTGAGGTTTTAAAACATGTTTTAGGGCATCTTTTGACTGCGATCTTTTCACACACTTCAATCCAGAAGTATTCAAGTATGAAGACTAGTACACCTTTGTTGTTTATTCTTCCACTATTACTGAAACTTCTAAAACTTTCATAAAGCTCACGGATCTACTTTGGAGGAATATAGTCGATAATAGGTAGAGAATATGTTTAAAAGGCTGTTAATTATACAAGGAAGAAATATGAGTTTTTTTTTGGGGGGGTGTACCAGTGAATAAACCAAGAAGAAATATGAGAAGGGGACAGAGAGAATGAGGCAGAGAGATCCTTAGATCACTGCTAAACTATGTACTTAAAATTCTGTAATCATTCATGTCTTTTTGATTATACATATTTGAATATTACCATTAAAAATAAAAAGGAGTGTGCACTAATAGAATGATTATGTAGTGAACTCACACTGGGGAAAGGATAGTCTCAAGTGGTGCTGGGAAAACTGGACACCCACGTGCAAAAGAATGAAACTGGACCTCTATGTTACAACATACACAAAAATCAACTCAAAATGGATTAAAGACTTGAACATAGGACCTGAAACTGTAAAACTCCTGGAAGAAAACAGAGAGAGAAAGCTTTTTGACGTTGGTCTTGACAATAATTTTTCTCTTTAATTTTACACCAAAAGCTAAAGTAAACAAGTGGGGCTAATCAAACTAAAATAAAGTGTGCACAGCAAAGGAAAGCAAACCATCAACAAAATGAAATGGCAATCTGCGGAGTGGGAGAAAATACTTGCAAGCCTGTATTTTCAGTATCCAAAATACATGAGAAACTCCTACAAACTCGATAGAACGAAAAACCGCAACCCGATTACAAAGTGGGTGGAGGACTTAAATACACATTTTTCCAAAAAAGACATATGAATGGCTAACAGGTATGTGAAAATGTGCTCAACGTCACTAATTCCATCAGGGAAATGTAAAGCAAAACCACAGTGAGATACCACTTTTACTTGTTAGGACATCTATTATCAAAAAGATAAAAGTGTTGGCAAGGATGTGGAGATAAGAGAACACTTGAGCACTGCTGGTAGGAATGGAAGCTGGTACAGCCACTGTGGAGTTCACTCTGAAGGTTCTTCAAGAAATTAAAAACAGCACTACCTTATGATCCAGCAATCCCACTTCTCGATATATATGCAAAGGAAACAAAATCATTACCTCAAAGAGATATCTGCCATCTCATTTAATAGCAGCATTAGTCACTTGGCCAAGGTATAAAACAACTTAAGTGTCCATTGATGGGTGAATAAATGGACAAAGGAAAGGTGGTCTGTGTACGAACACACAGACACACACACACATCACACAATGTAATATTATTTGGCTTTAAAACAGAAGGAAATCCTGTCATTTGCAACAACATGGATGAGCCTGGATGGCATTCGTAAACCAGAAATAAACCAGACAGAGAAAGATAAATATTACACAGTATCACTTATATGTGGAATCTCATTAAACAGTCAAACTTATAGAAACAGAAGAAAAGTGGTTGCTAAGGGCTGGGGGCAGGGATGGGGGAATAGGGGGAGATGGGCCAAAGAGCACAAATCTTCAGTTAGAAGTTGAATAGGGTCTGAGGATCTGATATATATAATGTCGACTCTAGTTGACATCATGGTGTGGAACTTGGAAATTGAAATCTGCTGAGAGAGTAGAACCTAAGTGTTTTACCTAAAATAAAGTAAATATTGAGGTGAAAAGAAAAATTAAAGAGGTAATGGGCTATGGTGGAATGATTTGAGACCAAGCACTTGGGCTTTCATTTCTGCCTATTTTTCACCCCTCGTTCTTCTGAGGAGTGATCAGTTTGTGTTTTATTTTTCATGTATTGAAAATGATTTTGGATGTGGAGGGTGGAGATCTGAATTCAAGTCCAGTGTTGTACGATTATCGGTGTTATTTCTGATGGTTAGATTAGGCCTCTGTGAAAAGGAGAACAGACCTGGTCTCCCTGAGCTTTTTGACTCCATTTCTAGGGTTCTATGGTCGTATCCATGTCATTTGTGAAGCAGTAAGAGTACTGTTGTCAGAGATTTTGGGTTTTTTTTGTTTTTGGAAAACTTCCCTTGATTTGTCTTCTCTATGCCAAGGAAGACGAGACTTAAGTTGAAAAAGCAAGCAGCGCCTGACTTCCAGTTGAGAAGCACACAGAGGAAGAGTTAATGTGTGCTCACACTTCTCTCTAAATGTCCCTCCATTTTCTCCTATATCTTCTCTGCCCCATCAACTGAAACTTTAGGACCATCAAGACCCATTGCCTCTCCCTCCTTTGAGAGAAACAGCCAATGCTGAAGCTCCGTTGCATCGTTGGAAATTCTGAGTTAACTGGTGCAGTGTGCCGCCTAGACATCACGATTGTTAAGGTCCTTTGTGTGACTCTAGTTTGCATCCAGGGATGAAAGCCCTGCCTTAAGAAATGGTCCCTAAACCTGGATGGACAATCAGCAACGTTACCTAGAAAGACACAAGTACCCAGAGAAAAATTCCTACAGGTTCTTGTGATATTGGCTGTCAAAATTTCGGACGGTCATGGCAGGCATTTTTAAATGCTCTGTACGGAAACTTGATGACGTACCATGTTTAAAAACCACTGTCTTCAAAGAAATGGCATATGTACCTCTAATTACTCTTCTTTGACCTTTCCACACATCTTCTGCATTCAAGAAGAATTTGCTTCAAGCATTGATGGATAAAACAAAGAGAAGTTGAAGAAGTTGGCTTAAGACTTTAAAAATCTTAAATTCTCTTATCTGGGTTATGAGGGAATATCAGGTCCTTATGTGGGAAGAGTTATTTTCCGGAAGCAAAGAAGGTGGCCAAGCCATCCTTACTGTAGCATTCAGGAGGATGATAAAACATATCTGAGGACTGCAGACGGGCAGAGAAGAGGTAAAAGGGCTCCGTGGAATATACGGTCCAATCTTCCAGGAGGAGACTAAGGCAAAAATTACCCTTCTGCGAAAATTATCTTAAAACATACTGGTCTTTCACTGTGTTAATAATCACAAACTTTGTGCTCTGGGTATTGACATGCATTTTAACAGTGTCAGGGCTTTATACCATTTGCAGAGGATGCTGTAGAATAAAGGGAAGACAAACGACTCTCCATTAACTTCTTTTCTCAGGACTGACTTCCCTTCAACTCACACAAATTGTTTTTCTCCCCAGCAGATAGCAAAATCACTGAGAGATAAGTGGTGCTTTTTTTTTTTTTTTTGCATTTCTAAAGACCAGGGACCAGGTCTTACTCATTTCTGAATACTGAGCACCAAGACCAGTGCCTAGAAAGATAGTAGACGTTATAAAAGATTACTTGATGAATTCCAAGTAGAAGACAGATGCATTTTTAGAATGCCAAACTTCTGAAGAGTTTTAGGGACTAAGTCATAGCACTCCTTTGTCCAAAAGTGTGGGTTTCCAAACAAATTCCAGACATATGTCCTTGAAGGAACATTAAGCCTAAAGTCAGACTGTGTACATAACAGCAATATAATCCTTCTTGCTGGCATTCCCTGGGGATGCCATGCAAATAATCTTCATTTCTTCCTCCCCATATCTGCAGAGATAAAAATAGCCACTCAAATTTAGTATGAAGAATTTTGCAGGGCACTTGTTGAATAATAAGAGTTTTAAATTAGTATCATTACGTTTTCTAAATTGGGTAGTTAACGCTATCTCACCTTCAGACTGGAATAGTGGCTCATGCCTATTTGAGTCTTGGATCCTAATGAAGAAACTGGCCCATTTTCAGAATTTCAGTGCTTTAGTTATTTATGGTTGCCCTTAAGCCCATTCTTCCTCCACCTCCCTGGATAGCAATCATGAGGCTCAGATGCCAAGCTGCGAAATGTAACGTATTTTTCCAGGAGCAGCTGGCTTCTTGGCGAGGACTTCTGGCAGTGGTGTGGTCCCCTTTGAAGTTGCCTGCTGTCCCGACTTGTGTTTTTAAGACGCATGATGAACTGGTTGGGCTTCTGGACCATTGTACATGCTATTTTCCTTTTGACTCACCTTTTTTAAAAAAGGAGGGATTTATATCCATTTAACTCACATGGAAAAAAGCTACTGCGTACAACTTCGAGAAAAAAAAAAAAAAAGCCCATATATGGAATTTCCACAAAGTTAAATCTTAATGCTGGAAACGACATGAGAGGCCACCTAGTCCAACTTCCTATCCAATGCAGGCATTTCCTTCATAACGATCTTAAACAGGAGTAAGTCAACATCTGCTTAAAAGCTTTTGGTGACAGGGCAATTACTACTTCTTAAATTGGTCTGTTTTATCCCTGGATTGCTCTAATTGTTTAGAAGTCCTTCCTAGGACTGAGATGAAATCTGGCTTCCCACAGTTTTTACTATCCGTCCCAGCCTTTCCTTGTGAGCAGCAGTGAATAAAGCTGATCCCTCTTCACTACTTTAAACTGTTAAAAGTTTCTCACCCTTTAGTCTTCCATTTTCCACTGTTAACTTCTCCAGCTGTTTCAACCATGCCCATCCTCTGGTCAGAAAAGCCTGTCGGTGTACATTTTAGAAGTTGCCATCTTCCTTTGGACTAGTTCACTGGACTTTATTGGAACATCATAATTTTATCAATGGAGTCTCTTCTCACTTAAACTTTTTTTAACAGCTTCACCATATTGTTGGTTCACAGTTTTTCAGGAACTTCAATAACCCCTGTATATCCTTGTCTCTCTCTCTGGTAGTTTTCCAATGCCCTCAAGACAGGTTCTACTATAATTCTCAATTATATTTGAGAAAATTGAAGTTCTGAGAGATTAATAAGTCTGCTCAATGCCACACAGCTGGTTGTTTCTGACTGTGAAGCCCTTAGTTAATAAACTACATTGTCTCACTTGATATAAAGGCCAACTCAAACTCTATGAGTTATTTTAAGAATAAACCTGGTGATATACCAGGATTTCTTCTCTTCCTTTTTGCAATACCATATTATTAACTATAGCTACTGTGCAGTGCAGTACATCTCCATGTCATTTATTTTACAACTGAAAGCTTTTACCTTTTGATAACCCACCCACCCACTACACCCCACCTCTGGCCACCACCAACCTATTCTTTGTATATGTGAGTTTGTTTTTTTGGTTTGTTTTTAGATTCCACATATATGTGAGATCATATAGTATCTGTCTTTCTCTGACTTATTTCACTTGGCATATGGCCCTAAAGAGGTCCATCTATGCTGTCACAAACGACAAGATTTCATTCATTTTATGGCTGAATAGTATTCAATTGCATATATATATATATATATATATATACACATACCACATTTTCTGTATTTATCCACTGCTAGGCACTTAGGTTGTTTCCCATATCTTGGCTGTTGTAAATAATGCTGCAGTGAACATAGAGGTGCAGATATCTTTAGTGTTTTCAAATACCAGAAGTTGATTCACTGGATCATATGGTATTTCTATTTTTAACTTTTTGAGGATACTCCATACTGTCTTCCATAATGGCCGTACCAATTTATATTCCCACCAACAGTGCACAAGTGTTTCCCTTTCTACATATACTGTCTAGCACTTGCTTCTTGTCTTTTTGATAATAGTCATTCTAACAGGTGTGAGGCGATACCTCATTGTTGTTTTGATTTGCATTTCCCTGGTGATTAGTGATGTGAAGCATCTCTCATGTGTCTGTTGACCATCTGTATGTCTTCTTTGGAAAAATGTCTATTCAGGTTCCTTATTCATTTTTTAATCAATTTTTTTGCTATTGAATTGTATGAATTTTTTCTATATTTTGAATATTAACCCCTTAGCAGATACATGATTTGCAAATATTTTGCCCTATTTGGTAGGTTGCCTTTCATACTGATGGTTTCCTTTGCCACACACACAGAAGCTTTTTAGTTTGATGGGTATCTTCTCTTTATTGTTTGTTTTCATTTTTCACATAATGATGATCATACAACATGTAATTTTATCATGATAATCCACTTCCAAATGCAATGAATAAACTCAGTTATTATAGCATCTCTTTGGGATTATTTTTTGTTTAACCATATATCATGGGTTGAAAACTGAAGCTCAGAGTTTTCAAAAGTCATTATCACTAGTAACTGGATCATCTCTGAGTCTGTTTCTATTGGTTATTTTATCTTTTGATCACCAATCACTGCTGTTTCTTTGCCTATATATAGTACATTTTATTGCTTGCTAGATGTAGGTAATACATTATAGATAGTCTGGAATATGTTATCTTCCTATAAATATTATTGGGTTTTGTTCTGGCAAGAAGTTCAATTGCTGATGGATCCCTTTGACCTGCTGTGTGTTGGTTTTAGACTTTAATAAGGATGATAAATTTTGATTTTAAATTTATACCTAGAAAGTTATTCTTTCTCCTAAGCATCTGGCTTTTCTGGGACATCAACTAAATCCCCTGAGGCTTCACTGGTGTGCCTCTACTGTAGCTGTGTTTGAACTCCATTTCTCCTTAGACTACGTAACTGTAGAATCTCTGCTTAGACCTCCATCCTCCAACAGTTATTCTCCACTAGGCCTTGCTGACTGTTGCCTAAGCATGCACATGTTTGGAAATGATCAACTACATCAGGTGACTTTTTGTAGCATTTAGGGTGTCCTCTCTGTAGCTTCCTCCTGTCTTGTACATTTCTTCCCAAGCCCTAACTTTTGCCTCCAACATCTTTTTCCTTTGTTCAGAAATAATCATTTCTCCTTGTAATTTAGGAAAATGCCTTCAAAGAGAAAGCAAACATGAATATGGGGACCTGCTTTCTGTCTTTGCCTTCTTTCAAGGATCAAGCACCATTTTTCATTAGCAGGGACCAAACATTTCCTAGTATTAGTCTCTCCTTCTCAGACTCTCTCCTGTCCTTCAGGATAAATTCCAAATAAGCTATCTATGTGCAAGCCTTGGTCATAGTCTCTGTTTTTGAGGGAATCAAAGCTAAGGTATTACCTAATTCTTCTATTTTCAGTCATTATACATTTATCCCAAACTATTTCAATGTAAGATTTATAATGTTCTACTGAAAGTAAGATGTAGTACCTGTGGGATTTTCTCTGATCTAGCAACCTGAAAAGCATCCAATAATAACCAAAAAATAAATGAGAAAATTATAAAAGTTATAATTCATGCATTCATTTTATTTAATAATACTTATTGAGCTAATTGAAGTGTAAGATAGTAAAGAAATGAGAAAGATACAGCCTCTATGTTCAAGAATCTCATTGTATATGTGGTGGAGAAAGAAATACTTCATGCAAAGAAACACAATGAATGTCGTAGGCGATACAATGGAATTTTGTGCAGAAATAATAGAAACAGAATGAGGAAAACTTAGTAAAAGAAGGGATGCTTAAGTGAAAATTTAAAAGACAAGTAGGCTTATGCCATGTAGTCAATGGGTAAACAATATCCCAAACAAAAGAAACAGTTTTATCAAAGGCACTAAAATACCCAAAGCATATTTTTTCAGGGAGTCAAGAGGTTGAGATGGGCACATAGAAGTGAAGGAGACAGGAGCTAGGCTATGAATGTCTTTGTTCATCCCTCAAAGATGCCTGAAATTATTCTCTAAAATAGTGAATTTAAACCTCGTTATTATTATTCCAATTCTCATGAGGAATATAGTTAATATTGTGGGAATATATTTATCACACACACACACACACACACACACACACACACACACATACTCTCACAAAATAAGCCTTACAAAATAATGCTTATTTATTACAAAATGCATTCTTATGTTTTAAGTTCAATTTCATTCTATTCTCATCTACAACATTAAAAGTAAATTCTTTTTGAGATCTACTAAAGTGATTTCATTACCAGGTCTTGTAAAAGCACTTCTACACATAATGACAGCTATACTGAAATACTATCTGTCACTCATCCAATTGGCAAACATCAAATGTTTGACATCATACTCAGTTGGTGAGGGTGAAAAACAGACATTTGCAAATAGAAGTGTTAAGGATGCAAAATATGCAATTGTTACAGAGGAGACTTCTGTAAAACTATAAAATTACATATACATTTGTCATTTGAGATAGAAAATCCAAATTCTAGGATTCATCCCAAATATACACCAGCAACAATATGAACTAATATATACAGTGTAGCTATAAAAAGAAATAGATACTTACTGCTCTGATACAATCTCCAGGCTATAAATGTAAATAACAAAAATAAGGTAGAATAAAGCATGTGTTGTATGATACTAATTATCTAAGAAAGGGAAGACAGTGGGCATATCTGCATATTTCTTATTAAAAATCATAGTAGAAAGGAAAATTAATTATATATATTTTTAAATTATCTTAAAGGGAAGGGAGTAAACATGGTGGGAAATAGGGATAGAAGTTTGATTTCCCTAAATTATTTCATCTTTACATTTGATTTTTGAAATCATATTTCATTTTATTTATTTTACATAAATATAAAACAAAATTACTGCTATAATCAGTTCATAAAAATTAAAAGAAAAATGTAACAACTGATCTTTTCTTTGTTTTGAGATGGAGACATATCTATTCAGTGAGGAATTATTTCAAATGAACACAAATTACTTAAAACTCAATATTCTGAACAGATAGCCTTAGTGAATTAAAACATTCTGAAAATAAGAATTATTTTCAGTAATTTCACTTTTAAAAATAGCATTGATATTTTGAACAGTACTATTAATACATACTCTTAATAAGTGTTATGCTTAACATGCTTTTATAAATTAGTAGAATAAGTAATTTTATTAATTTTACTAGGAAGCAAAAAATTGGTGTATGGTAAAATATATAAAAATCCAAAATCATAGACTATAAGTAAAAAGCCTATGCCTCAATTTTGGCAATTTATTTTTTGTCAAACCATTCTTTAAGTTTTCTATTTGTTACCATAGAGCAGCATATATTATCATTTCTGTGATTACATATTGTGAAAATATATTACAATCTAACCACTTCTTGCTGCCCCATGACTGTACCAAACACATTCCTATCTGAGGAGTGAGAAGTTTGTATAATAACCAGAAAATCTTCAAGTGGAACAACAAAGTTATTTTGTTTTGTTTTCTTGTTTTGCTTGTTTTAATGTGAAAGGAAGACAGCAATGCATACAGAATAAATCTAGGTGGCTCAGCTTCTGAATAAACAGACAATCCCGAAAAAGAGGACAGGAATAGGAATGAATGGGAGTTGAAAGACAGGAATTTTCAAGCAGAAAGGTCCCTTTGCATATACACATCAGTCTTTCAGAACGTAAAGAATGAAGAGAAGGCCCTCCGACCTTCCACAGAGAGAAGAGAGGACAATGTCACCTACAGAGAAAGTGAAATCAGATTTCTTGCTAGAAAACAAAACTGCTGCTAAGCATGTCCATGGTAATTTAGTTCTTCACTGCCCATTTTAATTCCCAGCTAAATAGCCAAGCAATAGTTAGGCCAGAATAAAATCATTCTCAGACATCTAAAAACATAGAAAGCATACTTTTATTCATGCAGGAAGCAGGAAGTCCAACCTTGGAGAGTGATTATGGAAGGTTGAGAAGTTCAACAAGTAGAACATGCCATCTATCTATATTAAAGCGAATCAGCTATTATTATTATCCACTCCCCTCAGATGTCTCAAATCTCTTCCTGTCCTTGCATTTTTACTTTTATTTTATTTTAGTAGGATTATTGAGTGCTCTTGGGTGGGAGAGGAAAGAACTCATGAGAGAGGTATGTGAGATATGCCTTCACGGCATCGGAAAAACTTGAGATAAAATCAATGCCAAGGGAACATCAGACGATTCAACAAGTAAGAGCACTGGAAATAAAATACATAAGAGAATTCAATATGAAGGTACAACAAAAATATATTTATGGTGAAATTCAGCCAATCAAGTCATTATTACCGTGAAGGAACTCAGGGATGATAAAGAGAAGTTAGTGAGTATTCTAGTCGTTTAAATGCCAACTGGGCACACACACAACAGGGAAATTTATTATTATGGAATATAAATATATAAAACTTGAAAGTATAAAAAGACCCAGTCTCTTTAAGTTTCCCACGTTTTCGTAACCTTGAAGAGGTCTTAGAAAAACGAGTAACTCTTATACAGAAGAAATATTTATCTGAAATTCTCAACCCCCTCAGTTTTACTTCCATTTTTGTTCCTTCTATTAAACTCCAGGGAACTGAAATTAATGCTCGTTTTAGAAACAGCAAGGGCAGTCAGTCAGGAGGCCTGTTCTTCCTTCTCTCTCTTTGTAGAGTCCTGATTGTTCACCTCCTTCTGTTTCCAGAATTGGTAGCCTTGTGCCGGCTCACCTCTGACACATGCGAACTCTGTCATCTTGGGAAAGCTGGGGTTAAATTCTCTGCCCTTTGGTTTCCTGACATCTGAGCTGGAACAATACTAGGTAAAACCAAGCTCATGGAGTTGCAAAGAGGATTAAAAATGTAAAACACTTAAAATAATGCCTGACAGATACCAAGCCCAGTGTGTTTGCTGTTATTACTATGAGCATTATTATTGGTGGTGTAGGAAATGACTTGAATTAAACCTGATCAGCTATTATTACTATGACCTCCTCCTAAATGCTTCAAATTCCTCTCTCGGCCTTTCATTATATCTATTTTTTTCCTTTGCTAAAGTGCCAAAAATAAAATCCAGGTTCTGCTGCTCTGCCTTCCTTCTGGTGCCCGTGACACTGACAGCAATTTCTTCAAACTGCGGTCTCTCCCTATTTTGAAGCTTTTCGGACTTTTCTCCAACTAGGGTCCACCTCCACCTTTTCAGCATTACCTTTTCTTGTGTATAGAGTCAGTCTGTGATTGGCATGTCTTCTGAAAAGTTTTTCAGCGTTTATTAAGCACTGTGATGACTAATCCCTCTGTCTTTAATTCTTTCTCATTGGAATTATTTGCAATTTCAAAGTCAGAATTGTATCTTTTATTTTTTTAAGAATCTCTCTGACATGGAATCTGACATGGGATTATTTTTTTCTCTATGAATATTTTGAAGTCTCCTTTCCCAAAGCCAAGGTCATGTCCAAATCTGCCCAGTGAATATAATTATAATGATTATAGGAAAAGCAGATGTCTGAGGAAATAGAAACAGTTTCAGGGACCTACTAGCTTGTCTACTAAGTGGGTAAAGGCGTGACATCTTTTTCAGTTTAATACTGTTGGCAGGTAGAAGTTAGAAGATAAATGAGTATTGACTTATTGACCTCTTTGGCTTTAAAAAAGAATCTTGAATAGGTGAGACACTCCAGTGATTCTTTGTTTTACAAACTCTTTAAGCGACCAAAGTTTGGAGGTCTGTTGCAATAAGAATATTGACCATTTGCTGAGTCTTTACATGTCAGACACTGTACTAACTGCTTTATATCAATAACTAATTCAAACCATTTTACAGGTGACACTGAGAGAATGAAAAGTGGGTTTGAGGGCATATGGCTAATAAATTTCGGTCTGTGGGATTTGAACTCATGACTGTTTAGTCCAATGTCTGTGCTTTTTGCATGCATCAGTTGTCATGTAAAATGCTCATCCTTGGCATGCTTTTAAAAGAAAATATTTTCTGGGGTTGATGGAAGGAAGGGCCAAAGATTTTACACATCCTATATTGTCCAATTTTCAGTTTATGTTTCTGGCACCAAGTTTGAAGTTTTCAGCACTGCTTGGTCCAATTGTATTGCAACTTTGTATGCAATGCTTTCTGCTTGCTAAATTCACACACACAAAATGAGCCGTCTCCAGCCCACTATCAGAAGTTAAAAAGGAAAATATTTCCATTCATGAAACTTGGTTTCCTGACTTTGGAATCCTGTTTTTTTTTTCTGAATATCTTGGAGTAAATTGATATTTTTTCTGACCACATCATTTATAAGGGTGATCATCAAACTACCATAAAGTAGCCGTCTGCCTGTTTCCATTTCCTCAGAGCTATACAGCAAGTGTAAAGAACAAGTTAGAATATCAAGGTAATATTATGTAAACAAATCACATACTTTTGAAAAATGATAAAATTCTATGAAATATTCATGCTTTTGAATATGGTGATGTGTGAGCATATCCTCATGTACATGTATATACAATCATTTTAAATTAATGTAAGGAAAAAAAACACCTAGCATTAATAAGCTTTAAAAATGACTGAACACTTCTGTTTATCTCCTGCTTTGGACATCCATGGGCAGGAAAGTGAATCTCACTAGAACTCCTGTTATGTGTTCAGAGTTTTAGTGGCAGCGATAAAGTGAAATTTAGAAAGGTGTTATCACTAGGATCGTGGGAACAGGTATGGCATTCTTATATTAAGAATGAAGCTCTGTTTTCCCTGTATCTAGGCTTATTACATTTACCAGAGTGCAATTCTACAAGCCAGATTATTGCTGTGTAGCACACTATATTCTAGCTGGAATATATACATTCTGTGGATCCAAGAGAGAGAAAGAAATAGAAGGGCAGAGAAAAGAAAATCACGTAGTTAACTTTGACATCGTGATACTGTTCTTTGGGCAGAAAAAAAGCCCATCTTTATAATTCCACATGTCCTGAAATCTGCTTTTAACTGAATGGTATATTCTCTGTGCTAGACAATGAATTGATTTGTGTATTTCTAATCTAGCTTCCTCTGAGTACTGTAGTAACCACCAATTACTGATAAATTGTGTCCCCCTTGGGATGATGGCAGAATTTATCTTCTAAAGTGGGAATGCTTATGAGTCCAAACAAGGGGGCGCTCTTGTCAATGAGATCAGGACCGCACGCTTAAAGTGAGTCCCAGAAAAACGAGTGCTCTGGCCCACCCTGTTCACACTAAACCTTGGTCTGGCTTTATTGGCATCAGAAACATAAAAGAACTATTTTATATTTTCTTCATCTTTGCTCATATGTATGTGCTGTGATGTGTTGGGGGGGTGGGCAGTATCTTTTGAAATGTTTATAATGAACTGATGTTATATATCCACTGCATATAAAAATAGATTAACAGTGTCATAAAAATACAATGCATAGGTAATTTTTTCCTAAGCCCTAATTTAGCTAGTAGGCTGGAAAATGTCAGCGTGCAAGGGGTTAAAGGACAGCTGATGCCTCATGGAAACTTTGTAAAACATTCTATTTATAAACAATTCTATTTGGATATCGCGTTTTCTATAATGCTATTGGCTCGTTTTATTTTTATACCTTAGAAAGTTTCCATGAAAGGGGATGGGCTCAGGGATATTTTTCTTTTAAGGTTTATACCTATTCCTGCTTGTTTGCGTCAGAGCTCAGGCTTATATCTAAATTGCTCTAAAGGCTTAAATGTGCATTCTACAAGACAGTAATACACTCACAATGAGGAATACCTATGATAATGCTGAATTCATGTACCTGTGTCAGCATTTGACTGCGGTGTATCCTATCAGGGACATTTGAAATCTTTTAAATATGGTACTAGTTAGGCCTAAATGATGGCTTCTGATTTAGCTTCAAACAAAAAGTACACTTGTCTGTCTTTGTGAAAGGGCTCCATGAGAGCAGAGCCATATGAAATGTAACGTGCTGGTCATAGGAAGAACAACATGGTCTCAGAAAACTTCTAGAGCCTAGGTGTGTGTTTGGTTGTTTTTAACCTGGACAGACACTGTGATCTCTTAGAAATGTGTATTATCAGCATTCCTTTTTAAAAGGGCCTTTAGAAATTTGGCAACTTGTGTCTTAAAGGCAACTTCTCTGTGACTATAACAGTCTAATTCCTGAACAGATCCTTGATTGTGGCTTTGTATAAGGAAGCTGCATTTTGTTGTTTTGAGGATCTGGGGGTAGAATGACGCAGCTTTTGGCCAATGAGGCCCCTCTTCACCTAGTGACTACCAGCAGAGTCGATTTTAGGTTTGTATCTGTGTTCTTACTTTCCACTACACCTTGCATCAAAGGTATATATTAAGTTTTCTTTATAACCTTGGCCCAAATCTTTCTCATCTATTTCACTTTTTTTTTCATAAAAAGTTTACTCTTTTTTTTTAAATTAGGGTATCATTGATATATAATCTTATGAAGGTTTCACATAAGCAATATTGTGGTTTCAGCATTCACCCATATTATCTAGTCCCCCCCATACACCCCATGGCAGTCACTGTCTATCAGCGTAGTAAGATGCTATAGAGTCGTTACTTGTCTTCTCCATATTTCACTTCTTTTTATACACCTAACACTACAGGTCCAACTGGACTTAACCTGAATTCAAAAACAGATGCTCTTTCATCGCTGTGTCTTTGCTCGACCATTCTTTCTTCCTGGACATCTTTATCTTTATCCTTTATCTTTATGTTGAGATGCCTGTAATTAGTTAAGTGTCCCTCCCTCATGAAGCCATTTGTGACCATAGCTGTTGTACTTTCTCTGGGTTAACCTTCACCGTAAATGAGTTGTTCAGGGACCAGGAGGAAATTAAAGGGAGCTGAGAGGGTTGAAAGTGAAATAGACAATGCTATTGAAAACAATAAGGATCAGAATCACCTTTCTAAAAATGTGAGGTCACGTGGGAGATAGGTCCAACCTATTCCACTTTAAATGAGAGAAAACAACTATTAGAAAAGCATGGTAAACACAGAATTGACAAGGTAGACCCAACATGCAAATAACTCTTTTCCTACATCAAAGGGTGAAAAGAAGTGGAACAGAATCAAGCTTAGGATATAAAAGAAATGTTCTCTAAATATAAAAAAATTTAAAAACAAGATGTAAGACAAGGGACCTTCCTTGTGAAGAAAGAACAACAGCCTCCCTCTTTCTGCATCACAGGCACATGGAGCGCAGAGAGGGTGGGAGGGAAGGAGGGGGAGGCAGAAAGAGAAAGGATGTTTTGGGGAATACATACACAAATGTTTTTAAAAAACACACTGTTTATATACTGGTGCTGCAGCTTTTATCTTTTTGCATATCGGTATTTGGTAAATTTTTTAAGCCTCCTGTATTAACTTTATTAATAGATGAAATTCCAAGGCTGGTTCAGATCTTCTTGGCAGTCCGTCAGTCAGCGTGTATTGTAAAGATACTTCATCTCAAGTCTGATTTTCCACTCAGAGCTGCTCTTTGCCAAAGCCTCTAAAATCCAAATAAATGGCACGAGACTCTGCTTTTTATTTCATTAGTGTGTAGTCACGTGTTTGGAAGAAGTCCTCTGGTCCAAATTCACACCCCGTTCTTGGAGGGGTGGGTTTTAGATGCTACCACTTCTTCTATCGGTCCTCTGACACAGGCCAATATTTGTTTTCTAACAAGAAGTAATTCTTTGGTTGTAAATTCTGCTTTTCTTGCTGCTGATGTGATTTTGCATGACTACGGTTTTCTCCCTGAGAGAGCCTTATTGTTTGATGCATTGTTCTCTTTGTTTTAGGTAGATTTCCCTTTGTGGAGATCCCAAGGGCTTAGTGTTTATAGGAATTGAATGAAAATTATTTGCCAAATATGTAAAAGCAAATACACAGAAAATATTTGTGTTATTTCCTGTCATAAAAATGGTTGGTGCCTTCGTTACACTCTCAAGAGTTTACCTTTATTCATCAAAGGCTCTTTACTGTAAACACCTGTGAATCTTTGCCTGAGGTTTAACTTCTGGCCTGGGAATCATGATCTGACTCTGCCTAAGGCAAGCTGAAGTTCCCAGAAGCAGCCCTTCATCCGTGAGGCACAGGGAATTGGTTTGCTATAATATCCCAGGTTTTCTGCCTTAGTTGGGATAACTTTAAAGTGTGTTTTGCATGACTTACAAATGCTCCCCAGTGCAAGAATGAAGTCCATTTGCCCACAGTGGTAACAGGCTTGATAACACACTGCTTATTGTCTTTTTCTCCTTCATATATCCATTTCTCAGTCTTCTACTGTGGTTCCTTGGATTATCTATCAAAAGTCCTTGTACTATAATCTCTGTCTCAGGTTAGATTCTTGGAAAACCTAAACAGTTGGTATTAAAAGTGGCCCTAGGCACTACCCCCCCTAGGATGGGATCCTGGAACTGGATCAGTTACTAGGGGTGTAGCTAGGTGAATGGTCCAGAAGTACACTGCTTGCTTTCTCTGGGAAGCTTTTATGACAGGATCACTGGGGGAAATACCCCGGTGAGCTGGTAAACAGGAGTTCTGAACAAAAGTCCTCATTTGTAATGTTTGACTGTGCTCATGGCGTAAATATTCCTGCCGTGGCCCATGTCAAGATATTATTCTGATGTCACTGAAAACAGAGTTGGGAAGTTGTATACAGTCCTTTCTCATGACCAGGTGCCAGCCTGACTTCAACACACCATTGGTAAAAATCTCTGATTTCTGGGACAAGGCCATGACATATGAGGCAGAGAACAATCCACTAAGAAACAGTCCAATAGCTTATATTGGACCCTTTTAGAAAAGTGAGCCCCTAATTATGAAACAAACATCAAATGACTATAGTCTGGGAACTGCCCATCTTGAGCTGAGCAGCAAACCATGAAGCTGTTAGACACACAGGAATAAACTGTAGGACGGGAGGCACATTCAGAAGTGGTACTAGGCTCATCCAGAAGGCACATGTAACATCCAAAAATGTTGCACGGCTATCGTATTATCTGCTCATAGCTATGGCCTTACTGATAAGGAAAAACTCAGGTCTGACTTGATACATTGAGACAAGCCAAAAACGCAACTGCAGCACTGTACCTGACTCATGGTGGGTACTCATATGTATTTGCTAAATTGAACAACAGAGTTGAAGATCAATGGATCAAGCTTCACACAAGGTCATAGGCTTGGGTCCAGATACAGACAGTGCAATGGAAACCTCATGGGAAACTGTCGAAATACAGCTCTCACACTTGAACACAAGAATGCTTTGGCAAAACGACTTTGTCCATGATTTCATGGCTTGTTTGTAGAAAGGGAAAAACCAGGTGTCCTGACTACTGTCCTACTGTCTCCAAGAGAAATACATCAAACACGTTTTTCAGACAATGACTTAGACAATGACTGCCAAAATTAACTTGTGGGATAGCAACATGGTTCATGATACCAAGCATCAAGGTGGGGTGCACAGACAAGTCCAAATGACAGATTTATACTCTTCTCCCTAATAATCAATCAAAAAGGCTAACAAGCAGAAAAACCACAAAGCAGTGATTTTATATGTCATGTATGTCAGAAAGACTAATAACTGTACAACTTTCTCTACCTAATAGCAATAGCATATTAAGTAGCTACATCTTGTAATAGTTGCATTGTATCGTAGGTAGCATAATTCATTTAACCAACCCTTTATATTGATGAACATTTAGGTTGTTTTCAAATTTTTAATATAAACACCCTTAATATATAATAGCTTTTAAAAAGGAAAAGTAAAACACAGCACTAATGCTGAAGAAATATTGTTATAAAACTGCACATATATTTGAGTATTTGTTCTATTATGTCTTCAGACCATATCTTAAAGGTGTAAATGTGGGTCAAAGAATATTCACAGTTTAACTACTCTCTAGAAAAATTCTACTGTCTTGGTTCCTCAATCCCCCATCATTACTTTTAATTATTTTTCCTTTTATTTTCATCAATCTGATAGACTCAATATACTCTGATTGATTTAACTTGCTTTTATTTGATAACTACCAAGAGTGACCATCTGTTCGTTAGGTTCTTGCTCATGTCTGAGCTCAAATATCACCTCCACAGAGATGGCTTCCCTGAGTCCTCATCTAAAGGACCTCTCTGGTATCATTTTTCTTTATTTTTTTTTAAATTTCAGATCATATTTATTTCCCTCCAGCATTTGTCACGATTGCTAACTATTTTAATAGGATTGAATCATCATGCCATGTTACCTTCAATAATGATGGGCTCACACTGTTGAGAACTTCCTCAACTATGCACTTTTCAGCATATCATTTCATTGAATTCATGTAACAGATCTTTGGGATGAGTACTATTACTATCTCCATTTTACGGATGAGGACACTGAGACTCCAATATCTTAGGTGACTCGCCAAAGAATATAGAGCTACAATACAGTGCATATGCGATTTTAACCTTCAGCTTTCAAAAGATAAGTTGCCTAAAGGGACACACAAATAGTAAATCAAAAAACTGCATTTCAAATTCAGGTCTGGTTTCTTTAGCTTCAATTTTGCCCTAATAAAATTTGCCCACAGATCTCTTTTCTAGATGTCTCCAGTAGGTTTCAGAACCATGTTCTTTGAACTGCTGCCAAAATTTCCTTTTCACTTTGAACCACAAGTCTTTATAATATTATTATTAAGAATTAGTAGTAGATAAAGCAAAGGAGTAAATAAGAATGTTTTACTTAGCTCATTATTTTCAGAGATAAAGAATGGAAAAGGTGAGTTAGTTCATTCTACAAAGCATAATCTATTGTAAATGATTTAAATGTTACATTCAACGTTATAAGGGAATTTTCAAATGGAAATACACAACAGGTCCTACATATGGCTGTCTCTTTATTTTTCTGTTTGCTCTTTCACCAACTGCTTCAATTCAAAATAAGTCTGGGAAAGGTTTTGTGTTGTTGTTTTTTTAAAATAAAAGAACTCGTATTAATCACAGCATTAACCTTAGGGGTTAAAATAGAGTATTTTGAAATAATTTTTTCCTAACCAGGGGGATGGCCACAAGAGCCAGTAAGGCTTGGGTTTCCAAACACAAAGAGTATAAATAAAATATTATCTTGGCACCAAATGATGTCCATAAATCTTTTTTCAAATCATGCTGCTACATTTCCTTTACTCATCCAATTTGCTTCCTCTAAAGACAGTGCCTAGAGCTTGTCTCAGTTACTTGAATTTTTTTTATACAAAAAAACTTCTGTGTATACAGCTTCTCCAAATTTATGAGTTATATTCTCATCTATAAGAACTCTTTACATTTAAATTTCACCATCTTCCCTTAATTGAGGACTTTTGCATTACCTCAAGCTCACATGAAAAATCAGTTGGAAAAAGAAACCAGTCCACATTGTCATTGGTCATGTCACTTTTCAAAGTCTTAGACGCCACTGTAAACGACTGAACTAACGTGACACTCTTAAAAGTTTGGAACTCTCCCTTAGGCTATTTTTACTGACAGTGTTAAAAATCCTTTTCTGTGGAAAGCCGAGGGGTAGATGACTTAGGAATGAGGAATTCTGTTTTCCCTCGCATTTTCACCCCACCAGCCCACCAAGAAAGAACAATATCCTCTAACCCATCCCTTCTTTACCACCTTATTGCTCATTGAAATCTCTCCTATCAATATTGGGAATAGCTAAATTCTCCCCTCAAAATACTTTGTAATTGTATAATTTGTAACATGGACATAGGAAATCCCACAGACTGAGTTAGGCAGACCAACAAAACCACCCAAAGCAAAAACAGATGACAATTCTCTCTAGTCCCTCCAGTAGAATGGCTCTAGTCCTAATGGAGCACAAAGGGCTCCAATCCTAAAAGATAATCTACAGTAAACATAAAATACTAATCCATGAGGAATTTCCACGAGTGGGTTCTCTGTCTGGATCGCAGGATGAACAGTGTGTCCACCAAGCCTTTGAATAGCATGTTTTGCTACATAGATTCTAAATGTTACAAAAACAGCCACTCAGGAGTTCGATTCAATTAATGTCCTTAAAAGGACAGTGTCCAAATTGTGTGATAATTATAGAAATATATCTCAAATGATCATCTTAGAACCTTTATATCCATTTTGGCTCAATTCTAGTGGAAACTGTGAGATACAGCTCTGATGGATGCTCAGCAGATTAGATGGTATCTATTTGCCCATCTTTCTGTAATTTAGGAAAATACTGAAAACAGATCATCTTTATGAATGTGACAATTGTACTGCTTTTAGCTCCCTACCTTTCCTATGTAACTCCAAAAAATACCACCTCATTGTCCCAAACTCTTCACCACCTTTCACTGCATTCATCACTTCCACAAGCTCCCTTGTAAATATCTTTACTGAGTTTCCAAAGTATTATGTGTTTAATTTGTTTCTGAATACGTAATTTCCTGCAGCACAACTTAACTTCTTCAAAGCACCTGCCTTTTGTCCTTTGAGTTGCAGTTTTCTATGCAGACTTCAATCCAACATCACCTGTCCCCAAACCAAATCCCCCAAATGCCTTATCGACAGTTGAAATTCTCCTTTGCACTTCTCTGGTTTTATATCGCCTGCATGTTTTGTTTTGTTTGCCTTTTGGAAAGATAATTCTGCAACCCTCCTAGCATGTTAGGTAATAATCGAGTGCAGAGAAGCAACTGAATTTGAGAAACTTCCACTAAAATAGCAGGCACCACGGCATGATGGCCGAGGGAAGGAGCTTGACATTCATGGTGCCTCTGTTCGGGTGCAGCTAGGCCTGTTAGCTGTGCAATCTTGAGCGTGTTATTTATTATTTCTAGAATTTAGCTTCCTCATGCCTAACACAAGGGTAGTTGTAACACCTATCCTATAAATTAATGGAGAAGATCCATGTGAACAATTTAGCAGTTTCTGGCACAATATATTCCCTTATTGTTTTTTGTTAATAATGGTAGTACTAAAAAGTCCTGGGAATGTTGGGAAATGGTAAATTAATCTTCACCACCATCCTCAACTTATAATTTGTTAAGTATCTTTATGAACCAATTCCTTGCAATGTGTAAAGAAAATATGTAGATTTGGCTGTGTTTGCCATCGTAGAAGTTTGCTTGCAACAGAAGATAAATGGATAATTAATTCAAGATTTCTTTTTTTGTGTCACATGCACCGTACGCTACTAAAAGAGCAGGAAACACATAGAATGTGTTTGAATATTAAGTTGATCCATTACCAAGAAATTCATAATCTGACCTTCTTAGGGATGGTGGAATTTCAGCAAATGCAACTGGGAAAAGAACAAGATGACATTTAAAAAGTGTTCATGCTTGCTCATTTTCAGCAATATTTTTGAATCACATTGTACCTCACATGTGTCCTGCCTTCAGCAACCAAATCCAACCTAGATAGATTTTTAGATTATTTATATGATAGGCCAAAAACCACTGCCAAGTCAATGCTTAAGAGTCAGGAAGCATATATTATTTGATCTACTTTAGGTAGTACAGAAAAGAGAATATCCTGTAATGAGGCTCACGGTGCTTTATTAGGGAGATAAATATTAACACAGAATAAATATTACTGATATTGGGGTGGCTGTTTTAATGTATGATCACATAATCCTAATAGCAGTGCTGATCCTGGCTTCCCTATGCTGAAATAGTTTCTATTCTTGTTAACCCCCACCCCACTACCAATTCAAAACATACTCTTCCAAACAATAACTAGATAAACTATGGCCTAAAAGAAAATTTAAAAGGGAAGTAAAGATAAAATTTATTCTAGTTAAATCAGTTATTAAAATAGTATTTTAGATTGTGGAGACTTGAAGTTGACTCTCTAAAAGAGCGCTAATCTACACTACACAATGGAAGGTCTTTTTGTTCTCTTGAATCATCTTGGAATCCTTATCTGTTTTCTGTTTTTCATGGAGACAGACATGAATATTATCCAAAAACTATGGAGATGGTATCCATTTATAGGTGGTCTCTATTTTCCTCATCCTTCGAACATGTGCATACTTTTGTGATGTATTATCTTTGTCCACATCCATGTCAACGTAATGGGATATTTTCTCTGCCATTTTTTATCACATTTTTCTTCAAATTTCCTCCAGAGATTTCATCTCCAAATTAGGGTTCCCAACTATTAGCTGTCCATTTTTCAAGACTATTGGAATGGGATTGTTAAAATTTCTAGAAAATGTCTCTACTGGTCAAATTAATCATTGAAAACAGTATAATGATTGCTAATTCTAGGATATTAAAAAAAAATAGGTCGTTTGCCTTTGTCTCACAGAGAACTTATGATAACCCCAACATCCATTCCAAATAACACCAAGGCATGATGCTAATTGAGGAGACCTCCGAGTGACTGTCATGAGGTCATAGTCTTGCTGCTCCCTGTTTGTCAATACACAGAATGAACTCTAATTAGCCTCAAGAGGAAATGTTGCCCAGGGACTGTACTTGGAGGTGCTTCGACCATTCAAGGCAGTGCAGAAAGATACTGGAATTGCTGTGCAAAGTCATCTGTCTATTTTTATTTCCTTCCAAAGCTTTACCAAAGAAATGAAACCCTAGTAAAGAATACAGACAGCAGGGTGATTTCGGTTACGTGTCTCAGGTATAAATGAGATGGATTGCTCTAGTGTGGCACACCTGCTCCATTGTGTATAATAAACAAAAACCAAGTGCTATTAAAGTGCATGCACATTCATTGTAATTGAGTGAACGTGATCAGTTGTGGTATTTGCCTTTGTGTAAAATTATCCCTTTGTAATGATACTTAATCATGTTGGCATATAGGAGTTCAGGGGACATTAAGTTACCACCCTGGGAGGCTGACAATGATCTCTGAGCAAAGTCCAGAAAATTTTCTTCAAGCTACTTTTTTCCATTCTGCTAATTAAAGAGAATTATAATAACCTTCTGTTATAATGCATAAACCCTCTTAAAGTTGAGTGAGTTAAGCTTCTCCTGTAATTATATGAGCTTCAAAGACCAGTACCTCCCTTGTAATAAGTAGTTTTGTGATTCTAGGATACATGCTTCAGAAAATGTACAGAAAAGGAACGAACAGATTTTCATCCCATGTGATACTAACTCTTGTATTTTAAAAAAAACAGACTGTTATTTCAAATGGGCATCAAATGTCATTGTACAGATGCAACTGGAAATCCTCTAACAATCCTTACTTGCCTACCACATATATAGCATGATAGTTATCACATTTATGCCATATGATATACAGCAGCACAGATAATCACTTAAATATTTTTAAATGTCTACTTAGAACTCATTATTAAAACCCAACATTTTTTTACTTCTTCAGAAACCTAGGGAGTACTGAATTTTAGAAGTAATGTGTCTGATGTACTTTGATCTTTCCAAAGCATTAATAGAAAAATTACAAATTAATTCTCATTTACTTGGATCTTGCTAATTCAGAAACTATGAAAATTCAGAAAGGCTAGGTTAAAATTTCCCTTTGTGCTGAATGTGGAGAGTACATGTTTCAGTGGAAGGCAGGAAAAAGATGGAGGGAGAAGTTTGATCTGTATCACAAAGATTCCTTAGCTTTTCAAGTTTGTGTTAATAACATTCTGTCAATGCTAAACCAACACTGAATTAGTCTTAAAATTATTCTTAGAAAAGCAGGTCTAGTAGATAACACTTTGAGTAATTAGTCTATATTTAATATCATAGAGTTGGAAATTACTGCATATTTTGAAAATGACAGGAATATAAAAACACACAGTTTAAAACATACATGTCAGCAATTCAAGCAGGATTTTTATCCCAAATAGTACTTTAAATTAATTAGCAGAAGCACACTTTAATTTTGTGGTTCAGTATATTCTATCTTTATCCAGGAGACTGTAAGGATTGGGAGCATGATTCCTACTCTGGACAAAGTCAGATGGCCAAGTTCAAATCCTAGCACTGATACTAGTCAGCAATTCAACACTAAGAATGTTACGCCCCTTCCTAACCTTCCTAATCTATAAAAAGAATTATAATACCTACTTCATAATATTATCATAAGGACCGCATGAATTAATATACTGACAGCTTTAGAACTGTACCTGAAACAAGTGCTTGGTAATGTCATCAACTGTTAGTATTCAGGGGACTGTATAGTTATTAACTACTAGTTAGTATTAAGGGAAAATAAAAAAATGAGAGAGTAAGAAGGAGGGATGATGGGGACCGGGAAGAGAAGGAAGGAGAAAACAGCATTACTTTGGATCCGTGATATTAGTAAAACCCCAGAGGAAGGCTCACAGGTACTCATGCCAGGATCAATGCATTTTGTTGGAATCGGTCTCAACTTTCCATTTTATTTTGCTTTTAAAGAATATTTCCAGGTTTCCATAAGGTGTTTAAATGTCCAAGGACAGCAAATTAAAAGTGTCTGCTGGATTCTCTTTTCTAATGGAGTGTGTTTATTAAATTAGTGCAGTGGCACATGACACATACTAATGGTGCTGTCATATATAAATAGATTATAACTCTGATCACCCATCAGAAAATATATCTAATAAGGGGAGTACTTCTGTGTGTGTGTGTGTGTGTGTGTGTGTCTGTGTATACTGCTGCACTATCTATACTTTCTCTCTGATCCTTCTTTAAGAAACAAAGGCTGCATCTCAAGCACATCCAATGGCGATGAACATGAGCCGATGCAAAGATACAGCAAAAATTTTGGCATATACGTAGATGGAACCTGCAACCTTACACTCAGTATATATTCTCCTATTACACTAAGCTAGATGGCTGCAGGCAATGAAATAATAATCTGACTTGCAACAATTTATATCTTCTGTCAGTAAATCACATCAGAAAAAACTATTTAACAATAGCTAATCTCAAAATATGAAGCCAAGTCTGTAATAAAATACTTACTATTCACCTTCCCGCCAAAAGTTAGATCACACAGTATTATTATTAAAATAACATAAGCTATTGCTTACCATGGAGTGCTTTATATTTTTACACTTCCTGAGTGGTAAGAGAGAGACAGACAGCCAGAGAAATGGAATGGAATAGCTCTGAACACAAGTGTGATTTGCCATTTTGTTTATTTTGCATAGAAAGTATGTCTTGTGGTAGAAGTTTAAATTCTACAGTCTCCAGATAAAAATGTGTATAGGGGTTCCTTTAGTCTTAATAGTTGTAAAATACTCCAGGAGAGTGGAATATTCTTTAGGCTTCTTTGTTAACAATTTCAACCAGAAACTACTTATTAAAAAATCAAGAAAAAAGAAAAATTAGTCCATAGCAATTGCCTCTCTCTCTGATTGGTTTATTTGAATGTTTCCTCTACCCCCTCATATATTTTTTAAAATTCTCTACCTCCTGTGCAGATAAATGACCCACAATAAATTTTATAGCTTATAACTTTATGTAACCACCTTTTGGATATATAAAATATTATGAATATTAGATTATTGTACATCTGATGCATTTTTTCTTCTTATTGTCTTTCACCCAAGTATGGGGAACACACAGGTTATGATGCTGAATCTTTCTGGGAAAGTTCTGAGGCATTCAGCTGTGTGAGAAGAAAAACAGACTCCTAGCAATATAACTGGCAGAATGTTTAGCCTGACATTTAATTTTCATTATGCGAAAACAAATAAGTGAACAAAATAGCTCAGCTTTACACCTTCTTTTTTTTTTCCTCTCCTCTGCCAGGATAATCTCATCAAGGATTTAATATTTGGAGTATATAGGAAGGAAAGTTGCCTATTTAAGAATAGGCTTATGTATGCCCATAAAGTATGCCTTTAATCTAGGTTTATTTACATTTCTCATGGTGTAAACACTCCTGCAAAGGTATGGGCAAAGACGACATACATTCTGATGGCTTAGAGCATTTTAGCAAGTATCCTTTATCTAGTCATGGCAAACCTCCATAGCTAAGAGAATTTAAAGGACAAAAAGTTACAGTCACATGGTCAAGAAGTCAGATTACTGTTTCATTAACACTAAATAATAGCAATGGCATAATATTTGTTGCCTGGATAATCCTAGGCTAGATATTAGATGCATTATGATCTGAATATCCTGTAAACTTCACATAATCATAAGAGAGCTGTCTACGCATAATTTAGGTCTCAATTATATTTTTCAGCAAGTACTTTCCCTCTCCCAACTTTATTCATGGAAAAACAAGAGAATACAGAAACTGATTTTTTAAAAACTTGGTTTGAAAGTTTTTGGGATAGATGGAAGGAAAGAGAGTAATTCTTAACAACGTGATTCCTGGGGGGGTACCCTTCGGGGAAAACACACAATTTGGTTGACAGTGAAAGTTAATAAAACACCTACTCCAAAGGATAGAGGCCACAGCAAGAAGATTTCTTTTACTATGCACTGCTGTTAGACAGTATTGGTTGCTTGCTGTTTCAAATCACCTCTGTGTTGTTATTAGCAAGCCCTCTAAAGAATGAATAATAGCTCTTTACCTATTGCTGTCCTACTGAGGTAACGAGGAGTTTAGTTTCAACCCGTGGATCATGCTGGATAATGGTTTTCTTGGATATCGGGGTATGTTTGCATAATTGGGTAACGAGTTACTTCTCAAGACATTCAATCAACTCATTCTTTATTGACTTGAAGGCTGAGTCACCACCTGCCCTACTGGCTCATCCCCCATCAAAGGTTCTGCCTTAAGAAATGGCTAGTGGCCAAAAGAACGTATTTCCTGGAAAAGGATGGTGTACATGTGGTTTGCCAAGATCAGGGAAGATCACATGACTCTAAGTTTAAATAATATTGACTTTAGAACAAAATGCAGATATTTTTTTTCCTGATGCAGATTTTTAGAGGACAGGGTCTAATTTTAGGTCTTAACCTTTGGGTCCTGGGTAAACAAGAGCTTCTTCAAGAAATCACTGCTCATAGATTAGTCAATGATGTCACAACTGGGCACATTTGACGTGAGTACCTAGATGGACGTGCAAACCATTGAGCTAAAAAAAAAAAAAAAGCTAATGAGGATGGATTTCTGGATTTCTGATGAGCATTTTAGTTTCTGTTTTTGAGGACTGCTTTCTGGGAAATTATGTTAAATGCAGTTGGAACCAGTAAAGCATTTTTTTTCCCCTTTCAAATGAGGTAGGGTTAATGAAATGTTACGCAACCTTGTCTACACATTGGCAGTGCCTAGAGAATTTACATGTAACACTAGTAACCCGAATCCCACCTCCAGGTTCTGATACAATTTGAATAGGGTGCATTGTGGGCTATAAGAGATTTAAAATCTCCTCCAAATGATTCTAATAGGCAGCCCAGGATGAGAACTTTTGAACAAAGTGAGGTGGGAGTGGACAAAATGTGGCAATTGGAAAATAGATCATGGAACTCTCAGATTTAGGAAAGCACATTTTTTTGTTTGGGGTTTGTTTTTATTTTTGTTTTTGTTACCATCACTCCTATCAAGATATCAAAGACATTTTTCATAACAACCAATCAAGCCGGAAACAAGCTTCATATCCTCTGATACAAAGTAGATCAAATGTTATAGTCACACAGCAATGCCAAGGATGAATCCACATCAGTGAATCTCATAAACATGTTGACTAGAAAAATATAAACTACAGGTGAAAACATTAAATATGATAGTTACATACATTCAAAAAGTACAAGACATTTAGCTTATGGGCACATGCATTTATTTTCAGGTGATGAAGAAAAACGAGGGACTGATGAGTAAAACATGTAGGGTAGTAGTTACCTTTCAGAGAAGGATACTTGGGAACATCACATTTCTTGGTTATTATTCTATTTCTTCAGCTGGGTGGTAGAGATCCTTTTTAACAAGGAAATTCATCTATAAAACTTACTATAAATATGTTGGGATCACTTTCATTTCTTTCACTTTGAGACTTGTGAATCACTAAAAGTGCAGGTTAACAGGATGAAGGGGTGTTAATATAGGGTGAAGGTGTGGCTATAAACGGGGGTGAAAAACATTGGGATGTTATAAAAGGTGAGGGAGTATAAGGAATTCTTAGAGTCCTTTCATCTTAAATTGTTGTGGAGGGGTCACAGATAGAAGGCAGAGAAAGAGAGGGAGGGAAGAAGGGAGAGAGAGAGTAGTTTTGCCTTATTCAGTTTGAAAATGAAGAAATGTGTTTCAACTCTTGAGTGGCTGAAGCTAGTCTTTGGGCTTTGCAGGTAAGTGTCAGGAAGCCTGGGTGTTAAGGTGCCAGCCTAACCTCTCTGTGCCTTAGGTTTTCTTGTGTGTGAAATCACAATAATAATGGTAGGAAAGGCGAAGCACTTCGAGTGAATGACACAGATAAATGCTCGATAAATGTCTTTCTTTCTGCTTTTGTCACCCGACTGTCATTTGGCTTCCTGCTCTTGTCATTGGTTTCTCCCGGTTTGCAAAACTGAGCACCTCTTAGTTTTGCTGTGAACCTTTCACTGAATGTATTTTATGAGCGATGGAGGAGGATTTCCCACTGCGTACCTCAGAGCAACAGCGTAAAGACTGCCAGTGACCTGGGGTGTCCCAGGAAGCCTCTTCAATAATTCCCCTAGGACAGCTTATCCAAATTACTCAGACTTCCAGCTTTTCTAGTATGCAGAATAGGTCTTTTATTACACAGGATAATCTACCCCAAAATGCCCGGAGGAAGTTTAACCAAAGCTTCCTGCAAAGCTGTTCTTCGGGTTGGGTCTTGGGCTAGCAGCATCGGCACGGCCTTTTAGACATGAAGACGTCTAGGTCTACCACAATCACACTGAACCAGCAAGTGCGTTGCAACAAACACCCGGGAGCTCCGTGCACTGTAAGGTCTGAGGAGGTTGGCTTCGCACCACAGACGTGGGGGCCAGGCCGACTGAGCAGAGACCACTCCGCTCCCTGCGATATTTCTGAGCATTTTTTTTTTAACTTTGGCATACCACTGCATCTCAGTACCCAAAATGCATTTTCTAAATAAATACAATATTCTTCCCAAGAGGAATTCTGAAAGACAGGTTTCTGACTCTATTATCACTCAGTGTCTGCTGTAGACCCTTATGTACTGAATAGAGGCAGAAATTATCGGCCGTTAATTCTTATTCTTTCTCTGTCTTGCTCATGGAGCCAGTGGCATGATCCTAGCAAAGCAAGGGAGACAATCTTTCCATTTAGAAGCAGGCCAGAGGAGTAGGTTCCCTGCGTTTCCCTGATGAAAGCAAAGGGGAAGCTCAGCTCAATGACACTAAGTGAAGGAACTTGAGAGTTTGAGGCATTTAAAGCATGAACGTATTATTGGTAGAGAAAACATGAAAGTTATATTTCTAATATCTCCAAGGTAGACAGTCCTGTTTAGAATGATTGTAAAACGGCTCTTATTTTTCAAGAAGAAATACTGATTTTGAAGATTCTGAGTAAGTCAACATATGTCACCATATCATGTCCAGTGGAGTCTTACCTCCGATTAGCCTTCCCCTTGTGCTGTGATCTGCCGTATCTCACCAATTCTCCCCATGTTTTAGCAATAATAAAGATTATTGGTGCCTTGGCAAAATCATTGGTGCCTTGGTACTTATCATTGTGCTGTCTCAGATACTACGTGAAAAAGAAATTTTAAAGTTGAAGATAACCATAAAAATGGTTCACGTCTGTAAAAGAGATATCTACACTCCTTCTATTTTATCGAAGTTAATGAGGTATCCTTGCCTTCTACTTATTCTGAAAATTTTAACATTTCTAGGTAGGCCCAGACTCTGTAATTACATCTTATTCTTTGGACGTCTAGTTTACTTTTGTGATGATTAACCCCTACCGCACCAAGCTTGGATTTTGTTTCTATACACTGAATTTTGAAACCAGCTCGTCCTTAGGGGGCACCCTTTCTTGAAGAGATCATCCCGTGAGCTTTTCACATTAAGGACAATTTTACCCTGAGGCCCCGGAAATACTGCGTTCATGTTTGCAACAGGACTTGGTCGTCTTCTCCAATAGTACAAAATAAGGGGTTTGTTAGTTTTCTGTGGCTGTTTTCATTTATTCCAAAACACAGAAGCTTATTGACTGTCTCCTGTGAACACGGCCCTAGATATGTTGACTACATAAGTAAATTTCGCCCTTTTCCCTTCCATTTTGACTCATCTCTGGCTGGTACTTCTTATCGAGGAGAAGAGGGCATGTGTGGCTTTAAGGTCTTCACCTTGCTCTAGAGCTATTTTAATCTCTGGATATTCCTTTTTCCACTGAGCAACATGGTGAAAGCCCGATGGGAGGTGTGTAAGAAAGGGGCTTAGGAGGGGTATGTTGGCAGCTTGCAAAGACCTCAGCATCCTGGGACTTAACATCTCCTAAATAAAGTGGGCTTTCAGCTCAAGCCTTATTTAAAAAGGAAACAAAAATTCTTCTGCAGATGAAACAGATGCCAGATGGAAACTACTCTAGTGACTTTCTCCAAACAAGCCTGCAGCTGTTACTTCTTCCGTAACTTTTTCCAGTGAAATTTTTAGGCTTCACCTGTTGATGGACACGACAGGATTCTTCCCTTCCCCACCCTAGCCTCAGCCCTTCCCCAGCTTCCCCTTACAAGGAGAGCTCTTAGACATGTAGCTCAGGGTGACAGCTCTGAACACACCCTTGTCAGATCTATTGTGCAGGGGAAGGGGGACTCTGCCCCCAGGGCGGGAAGATTGCGGTACTTCCAGTTCTTGGTCCATTGGTCCTGTTTTTCAGGGACACGAGGCAAGCATCCGAGAGGCTGACCTTCTGCTGCCTGGGTCTCTGTTTTGCTCTTTAAAAACCTTAGCTGAGGCGTGCACAGAAGCTGGGTAATAACCACCATGTAAGCACAACAGAAACAGACATGGACACTCAGGTTAGAGCAAACCAAGGAAACGTAAGTTATGAATGAGATCCCAGCTGTAAAAGGCAGATGCTCTTCAGCTAAAATTGACTTTGGGAGAGAAAGGGGAGGGGAAGACTTTCAGCAGGAGAAACGAATACGTTCTTGCTGACTTAACCAGACGGCTGCCCCCACTGGATCGCCTCACTGGGTAGCCTTGCTTTCGTTTTTCCTGAGATAATCAGCTCTATCGACACACAGAATTTGATATTCAAAAATAATCCCCTAATAGATCTCCCAGCATCTGCCGTCGAAGAAACATAAGATGGCATTGAAAGATGAAGAACTGATAGATAACACTTTGAAAACTAGCAATATAATAAAGTCCATTAAGATGCAATCAAATAATTGGCTACAAGTTACATAACATTTCATGTGTTCTGTATGCAGGTTGCAATTTGGTTTTTCATGATAAAGTCCACTTAGGTTCCTCTGATTAAGTCACTTTATGAGTTCAAGTGGATTTTTCTGGAACTTTGTGATACCTCCCAAATCTGCCAGCATTGCCTTCTATTCCACTACCCTGGGTGGACAATCTCACCTCCTGCTGCACAGACAATACAGATGCGGTAAGATGGAGAGGCTTTTATCTCCCCTCCGTCCGCTCTATGAAGTCACGTGCATGTGGATCTGCGCCATGCCATCCCCATTCCCTTCCTCCCTTCTGCCAGGTGGAAGAGCTGAATTCACTTACGAGTGATCGTGTTCACGTCTCACCTTCCCAGGATCCTTACATCATCAGCTTTCTCTTTTCTCCATTGTATGATCAATCTCTCTGTGTCAGTGGACTTCCTCCCATTTGCTTTTAAACACTATCATTTTTTTGTTAGTACAGCAAAATCCTTCAACCTCGCATCGCTTTCCAGTTCCCCACCTTGTCTCATTTTGGCATTTGAGATTGCGCTTCTTAATGAATTTGTGTCTCTTTCCCTTTTTTTTTTTCAAACAAGAGAAATTTATATTAACTCTCTCAGCTACTCTCTACGTCATACTAAGAGCACCCCAAAGAAGAAAGGATGAGTTTAGAGGGAGGAATCCAGCATGCTAGCTGTTCAACTCATCACTAAATAGAAGAACGTAAACCACCTGCGCAGAGAAAAGACATAGTAGGAAGAAATGTTTTTGAGGCCCAGAATATTCAAACGGTGGGGCAGCCAGTATCTGTAATGACCATGCCAGAACTATGGTCCTCAGCAGGCTGTAGGGATGAAAGCTGCAGGTGCATCCCCATCTGCCTGACTTCAGGAATCCACCAGGGAGATTTTTGTCTAGCCAAATGGACTATAGCAATGAGAGAAAGCTTTGCTTCAGTTTGTTTCAAGGTATGCTTCCTGTGTTCAAGTATATACAGAAAAATGGGGTGCACCAGATATTCTGGCACAGATCTAAAAGGACCTGCTCTAAAAGGAGGAGACAAGGACTGTAACCCTGGGGACACCACGCAGTGGGGCGGCAGGGCTCCAGAAAGATGCTTAAAGAGGAAGTGGAGAAAGGGAACCTCTGTTAACACCTGGGCCCTGGGGCAGTCAGAACTGCCAACCAGCTTTGTTGACTTGAGTTAGGCGCTTACTTCTCTGCACTTGGATTTTCCTATTTGTAAATTAGGGTTGATAATATGGTCCCACTGTGATAGTTAATTTTGTGTCACCTTGGCTGGGCTAAGGGATGTTCAGGTAGCTGGAAAACATTATTTCTGGCTGTGTCAGTGAGAGTATTTCCAGAAAAGATTAGCCTTTGAATTGGTGAGCTGAATAAAGTTGATGGCTCTCCCCAATGTAGGTGGGCATCTTCTCGTCTCTGAGGCAAAAAGGCAGTGGAAGAAAGGCCCATTCTCACTCTGTCTTCTGAGCTGGAACATCCACCTATTCTGCTCACGGACTTGGGGCTCCCTGGCGCTTGGGCCTTCAGACTCTGGGACCAAGACTCATACCAGCAACCCCGACCTCGGTCCCCCAGTTCTCAGGCCTGCAGCCTGAATTATACCACTGGCTTCTGGGTTCTTCAGCTGCAAATGGCATATCATGGATCTTCTCAACCTCCATAATTTCATGAGTCAATTGTTATAATAAACCTCTTACGTGTCTCCATATGTTCTATTGGTTCTTTTTCTTTGAAGAACCCTAATACAATCACTTTCCTTACAGGGTCACCAATGAATGCATACATGGCACTGAGTGTCTGCCACTTATTAAATTTAAGCCATATTACTTTATATAACTGCTTCTCTAGGCAAGGAAATGGCATGCATAAACTAATTTTTATCACCCTTTCCCACACATATTATACATAGTGTCATAATTAACGGAAGAATGGGAGGTTTCTTCCAAGGAGGTTAAATCCCAGCTTGTGAAAATGAGACAACCGCCATAGCCTGATGTGTGTCTTGGTGCACCCTGGAGAAGCTGACACTACAATTTTTTTCTATATACCTCCAACTTCAGAGTCTCTCTGATGGTATTGGACGACAGGAGCCTGATAAAATTATACCATTTTGGTATATCATTGCATTGACTGCTTTAGGACTGCACGTTATCTTGTTTCTTCATTTCATGAGGTTGCAGGTGGTGCTGTGAAACTCATCTGTGAGCTCAGAGATCACTGAACAAAACATATCCAAAGAGCTGGAGGTACTGAACCTATTCAACATGAAGAGATCCCAAGTTTATCCTCCTAGCAAAGGAAACCTTCTGGCTAAGACCATAAGATCATTTTTAGTTTTACGTTAGTGTATTTGACATTGATCTGTGACTTACAGATTTTACGTAATATGTGGGCTCCTTATGACCTTCGAAATGAATGGACGTTCATACTGAAATTTGTAAGTCTCTGGGTAGCTGCCTTATATTGTGTATCCTGACTCTGCCTTTTCATTTTATTCCCCATAATCTTCCTTGAGCTCTTGACAATATGTCAGAGCGTAATTCGGAATGGGACACAATTATGAAACACTCCTAGAAATCAATAAGGGAAAGACAGAGAACTCAAGAGCATAGTGTTTCAGAGCCTGCAATAGGCATGTCACAAAAGAGGATGGTAAATGGTGGGAACACATATGAAGATAAACATTTCACTTCATTAGTCATGAGGGGTATAATTACATCCAAAATAAGATACCACTACATGCACACCAGGATGTGTAAAATTTTTAAAAAGAATCAGTACTATTGGCCATGATGTGGAGCAATTGGTGGGAGCCATATACTACTTTAAGCAAACAGTAAAACCATTTGAAAAAGCTCTGTGGTAGTATCTAGTAAAGACAACCATAACCACCCCGTATCGCCGAGCAATTTCACCCCTAAATATAAAACAACACACCGATGAGCACAGGTTCACCAAAAGACATGTATGAGAATTTTCACAGCAGTGCTATTTGTAATAGTTCCAAACTAGAAACAACACACACAAAAAAATGACCATTTTTTTTAAGTTATATCAAGGCTGGATCTTCAAAGGATCAACCATAATAGCTTTAACTTGAAAACTCTCCAAACTACTCCATTGGGTCTCTCTACAATTCTCAGAGAACGACCAGAAATGTGAGTCTCCCGCCCTGATGAATAGTCACACCACCAGTGAAGTAGTCTTGCCCGAAGTATCAGACCAGGACCTGATTCAGACGATAAGCCCCGCCACCGATGTCCAGGAAATAGAGTGGCTCATGCTAAACCACCCCATGGGAACACAGTCAACCAAATCCAGGCTATGGAGAGCTTCAAGCATCAGGATTTGATTTCTTCATCAACCAGATTGTAAGTTAAGGAGGCAGAGGGGAGATACATTTTTATTAATTCATTAAACTACACCATTGTTTTGTATGGTTTTCTGTTTTGGTGTTATGTTCCCCAGGAAACATGTCAAGTGTCTGTCACTGTGCTTGTCTCTGGGGGTGCAAACGCCAAGACTCTTTTTCTCAAAAGGGATGTGATAAGATAATCACTAAGTGCAACACGAAGTGTTGTAGGTTCAGTAAAGGATGTAGTTTGGGACACAGGAGAGAGGATCCAGTTTCTTAGGGGCACAGATAGCACATAGGCCATCATTATCCATTGTCACCTGTTGTCTTATTCAGCCGCAGTAGCAAAATACCACAGAGTGACTTCCACAACAGAGATTTCTTTTCTGATAGTTCTGGAACCTGCAAAGTCTGAAATCAAGGTGCCAATACAGTCAGTATCTGGTGAGAACACTCCTCCTGGCTACCTTTTTACTGTGTTCTAACATAGCAAAGAGAGAGAGAGAGATCTGGTGTCTCCTCTTCTCTTAAGGACACTAATCCCATCATGAGACCCCCACCCCATGACTGCATCTAATCCCAACTGTCTCCCAAAGGCCCACCTCCACATAGATCACAATTGTGGGTTAGGACTTCAGGATATGAGGGAGTGGTGGCGGGGGGTGGGGGTGGGGGGTAGGGGCACAATTCAGTCCATAGCCCCAGGTTATGAAGGTTTGGGGAGAACTGGGGGATGCATATGAGCATATAGTCCCAGCTCCTTGGTACATCAATGATATGTACCCCTCATTCATCTCCTTTGATCCCACAGGCAAAGACTCCACCCTCTAGATAGAACCAGTATGCCTCCCCAATTCCATCACACTCCGGAAAAATAAAACTTTCCTGTCTACCAACTCAATTACAGTATAATCATAATTTCTAACTGATCAGTATGCTTGTGTCTAGCAAGTCCCTCTGACTTCTTTTGTTCTTCTTAACTGCTTACTTTTAATTTTCTATGCTTTGGTGTAAGGACTTCGTTCCCTCTCTTTTGTTTATTCTAAACATCTTTTTTTTTTCCTCTTTTTCAGCAATTTTTGTAAAGTGACATTTAGGTCAGTACGCTCTTTTAAATGCCAGTGTTCTTCTTATCACATTCTTCTGAGTCGTTTAAGACTCTGAAGTCACCTTAAGATGTATCTTCAATTAGCATGTTAAAATTAGGAATGAATGGAATGAGAGTTTAAAAATTGGGTTCAAAAGAGATTGATTGTTTTCCTCCCTAATGTTTGACAAAGATTTTACCTACTGACTGTATTTTCTGAACAATCATAGTGAAGAGAGTTAGTCAATGAGATATATTCAAGGATTTGTCAAAGCTGGACAAGGAAATCTCTTGAAGTCCTGTTGGTGCCTATGTTCCTTCACTCAGTAAATATTCAAGAGACAAGCGTGGCCCATATTTATATCTCTGGGGCTAGTCATAATAATTAATAACAAACTTGCAAACATACCCATGCACAGAGACTCTGCTCTCAAAGAAAAAAAGCATATGAGCATTGCAGAGTAGTAAATGGACAATTATAACACAGAGAAGTGTGTGCTGTTAAAGAGATAAATCATCAGCTGTGGAAACATGTTCAACATCACACCTTTGTGCAAGATTTGTAATATGTATAAGCACCATGTGGGCTACAGAATGCAGTTATTTTCCTCTATGAGCTTCTAAGTGTGGGAGATAAGATAGTCAGGAAGCAGTAAATAATTCAGGACAGTACAGGATCAAGTGTACAATGAATGGTCAGACCCTTAAATGTAATAGGAGTTAATAGAGAGGAGAGCCCTGTCTTATTATAAAAATTAGGACTTAAGTAATGTGGGATTGAGTCAGTGCGCAACAGGTGAGGACAGTAAGGCCAATGGCTGTCTACAGAATTATGAGATCTCAGTTCCTCGTCACTGGGATAAAATGGGTTGTTTTTATTTACAGTTATTTTGATTTCATGTTATTAAAACTGTACATAGCACTATTGCCTTCACTAACTAACACGAGGTATGTTCTAGGTATCGGTTAATGGACTCAGTATTTGCAATGAAAGAATTCTCTTACAGACCATCCGAACTACAGATATGGCAATACCATGTGTACATAATAGCCTTAATGTGCTTAGGAAAATATTATTGGATTACAAACCAGACATTTTTTAATTTAATAGAGCTACATATCGAGTCATAAATGACTCACCCAATTGCCTCTTCGTGGTTCACTGTTCATTTAACACCAGTATAAAAATAGTAAAAATATCATACATGCAACTTAACCTAAGTGTTTTACAGATGAGCATTAGGACCATTTGTAAAGATGCTAGGGAGAGATATCAACTGAAAGATTGCATAAACACTTCGAAGGAAATCAACGTAGGACAAGAGAAAGGAATTACGGTTGAAACGCAAGCAATTAAACAGTGCAGTACCCTACCAGGCATATGGGATTAAATATGCTGCGGGTCCCTCTCCATCTGGACTTTAATAAGCTTTGACTTATTGCTCATAAAATACCAAGGAGGCCTCTTCCAGCATTCACAGCATCTGCCCACATGGTTCAAACAGGCTGGTGAAGGTCCGGTCAAGGAGGAGGCTGGCATTTCAAAGTGGGTGAAGGTTTCACAAGCCACGTCTAGCTTGAGCTCTTAGCTGAATCCTAGGCTCCACTAAAATTATTTGCTTGTGTATCATTTTAAATAATTTTAAAGACCTACGAATTCTTACATTTTTAAGTACTCATGTTGATATGTTTAAGTTTTCATCTGGAGAGTCAGTAGTGGAATAGAATATAGTCGTTAGTGTATCGTAAATATTGATATCTTAACTGACACCTTCACCCCACTGTTTTCATTTCATGTACAAAAATCTAAATTCCAAAGTAATTTGATAAGTGTCATTGTCTATTTAAGTAATACATGAACCAGTTTTTCAATATCCAGAAATATAGTAGGACTTTTTCTCCTTGTATTCATATTCCCATACTACTCCAGGGAAATTTCATCTAAAGCTGAATAGTTTATCTTTTTTTTAGCTATGGAAGGTATGTGTCATGGAACCACAAGGTGATTTTAATTTGAATTTCCATAATGACTAGGTTTCATTGTTTTAATTTGGTGAATTATCAATATTTTAATTATTAAAATGATTTTGACATATTTTATAAAAGCAACAGCCATAGCATTTTGACAGGACACTTTTTTATTAAGTCTATTTTGACACCCTACTCCCCCACCTAAGATTTTCACCAAATTTTTCATGAACATATGTATGGTTAACACCAACAAAAATTTCTAAATTAGACTCTCAAACTGTCTCCAAACCCTACTCCAGCCCTTATTTCTGATATCCACGAATGACCCTAGGGCGAATGTCAGAGATGGAATAAAGATATTCATTTGAAACATTATTTGTTAACAAAAGAAAGTCTAGATGATATTTTGGAGGTTTATGAAAAACATGTGAGAATTTAAAAGTCCCAACATCGAACAGTATGTTTGTCATAATGTCCTTCAAAATCTAGGCAAAGTAGACATTTTGACTGAATATAGAGCATTAAATTTATAGGCTCTTTTTAATTAAACAATGATTCAAATTCAGTAGGCCTTAGTTTTTGCTGTAGGTTTGTCACTAGTTAACTCGTCGGGGCTTCAGGTTTATTTATCTGTAAAGTGAAGCATGTAGGTGCTGACATTGCTGATAAGCAGATACCATCAGTTCTGCTCACATGATGAAGCCTAAGGTCATATGTACCAAGTTTAGCCTGCACTGAGGCTTCCTTTTTGCCTATCCTTCTAATTAATATCCAACATTCTTAGAAATTAAACCACATCTGGAATATTTTATTAATATAATATTTACTCTATCACATTTTACAAATATAGTATTTATAATAACTCCATTTATTTGAAAACAGGATTTTTTCTGGATTAATGTACAGTGTTTCCCACACCCACAATATATAAGCAAACCAAAATAGTCCTAAAGGAAACTGGTTGGGACAAGAAATTGCCACTTGGAACATAATGAGAAAAACTAGCAAATGGCTTAAAGAAAATGTGACATAGTGGAGACATGAAAGTATGTTGCAATATTTGATCGGTTAACATGCACAAAAGGAAATGAAGTGAGTGTTAAGGCAAAGGCAGATGGGAATTTCAATTTCTGTAGTGTAAATTAAAACATGCCAAGTTAAGAGTATATACAGTACAGTACATTTAGGAGGAAATCTGGAATTTCCTCAAAGTCAGTAAGTACTCTGGGTCTAATTCCCTACTGGCTTTTCCACACAACCTGCAATACAAATACTCTTGTGGTAGTGAGGCAGCTCAACTGTCAGTATAAATCTGGGTTCTCAATTAGTGAAACCCAAAGAATTTAGTATTGTTGTAGAGATGAGGCTAAATAATAACCACAAACATTTTTGGAAAAAAATATAGGTGCAATTGAAACAAAAAGAGATGTCTATTAAAAAAAGCAATTCAAAATGATGGAAATATAAAGTTCAATCATTAAAAGAATCAATAGATGGGTATACTCTGAAATAGACATTTTCAAAGAGAAAATTAGAGAATTGGAGGGTCATACAGATAAATTCACCCTTACTCCAGGACAGATATAAATAATTTTTTAAAAACATAACCATTCAAGACATGGAGAGAATCAAGAGATAGATAATAGGTTTTCATAAAAAGAGAACAGAGGAAATAGTGGAGAGATAAAACTGATAAAACTCACAGATAATTGCTAGAAAATTCCAGTGAGATTGGTAGTATAAAAGAAGGTATTGTGGGGAGTTTAGCACTATCGAAAGGCACTCAGATTTATTATTATTTTTCAACTGAGTAGGCCAAACAAAATAGAAATACTGGGCAAATCTGGATAGTAGATTGCCAGTTTTCAAAACTCAAAGGAAACTGACTTCAAAATAATTAAAATGGAAAAGAAATCATGCAAGCCCTAGAAAAACTCACCATAATTAGTCTAGTTCCAGTTTAAGTAATTCAAACTTGATTTACTCTAAATGTTGGTGTGTTGTGGGAACCATACATGCGTCTGGCTGCTGATACAGAGCCTTGTTACTTATTGGAAAATACCACCTGGTTCCTTTTGAAACACTAGGAATCTGTTTCCGCCATCAGAGAATTTGTGTTATTAGCACTGGTGTACTCTGCACATCGTCAGTGCCCAGGAGTCCAGGACAGTTGTCAGCAAGGAAACCCACATAAAGACTTTTTCTCTCGTTCCTCTTCTCTACTCCACCTCCATTACATAACAGAGGGATTTTTAAGCAGCTACTGGTCATGAACTCTGTGTAATAAAACAACTCTGAACTCTTGTTCCAACAGTCTGCATTCCTGAGTATAATTTATGCTTTGTGCCACCATTACCAAAAAAGATTTTGAGATTTATAGATTGCAATTTACATCATATTGGTTCTATTTTCCTTTAGTTTAATTTTTCTCATAAAAAAAGAGTAAAACCAGAGAAAGGGTAGTGTTTTAGTAGAAATTTGGGTCAACCTCAAATCCCTAAATGACCTTCTAAGCCAAAATATATTTTTAAACTACTTTTATGTGAGATTCCAGATTAAGTGAATTACTTGCCACAGCTAAAGAACCGATAATTTTATATATACATAAAGTTGTTGATTAGTGATATATTTTTTAATTATTTGGAAGGAATTAGCCTATGTTTCTATAGTTCCATAGAGAGGATAAAGGACTGTAGTTCTAGTTCAAGTTCAGAAACATACCAAATCTTTTCTTTGGAAGTTGGAGAGTTATACCAACCCCAGAATGTTTGTCATTATAGCCTACAGTTTAAAAGATTGAAACATAGATACCTGAGCTCATTTATCTTTAAATAATAATTTAGAAGATTTCTCTCTGAGAGGACTAGAAAGGAGTAGGATGCCATGCCAACTTTTGTAGCCTTTTCTTAAAAACAAAAACAGGAAACTCATTTGGCTTAGAGAAAACTAATTTGGACACTGTGAGACACAGATTTTTAGTTATAACTCTAAACATGTGAATTTTGAGTAAGTTCTAAATTTGGAGGATGTAATTCTAGTTACAAAAAAAAAAAGCTTTGCCATGGTAAAACCTTCCTGTCAGTGCTTAATGAATCCACTTTCCTTCTGAAATAGGATCACTTGTAGTTTCACAGGTAGAGGACGAACTTCGGGTTCTGGCGATTACCACTAAAGGTCACTGATTACATGCATTGCATCTTATATCTCGTTAAGAGCATTACTAGTTGAATCGAATTCGGAACATTCTTGAAATGGACAGTTTCTTTGCATAGTTGCCATTTTTCTAATATTGCAAGAATTACCTGATAGGATTTATATCTGGAGAGTTAAGCATATTTGTCAGGTAAAATGTGAACACCTCACTAGAGGCATCCGTTCTGAGTATGGATGGCTCTTGGCATGTGTATTTTTGTGCACATCCTTTCATCTTTAGAACATCTTCTTTTTCCTAAGACTCAAGCAAATGCACTCTTAGGTCTGAGCCTCATACTTCAAATGGCTCTGCATAGATAGCACAAAGGCATGCAATTAATTCACCAGGGAACACATGGGGCCCCACTCAGAAGGTAGCACTCAGCCGGCATGGCACTCTCTGGGGTTTTAAACATCTGTGCTCATAACTAAGAGCTTTCAGATGCACCGGAACAAACCTCTACCACTTCTGCGTCCCGTTATGTCAAAAGACCAGAGCCCAGATGTATTGATCTTTTGGTTTGGGTCATGACTCATGTAGGAGATGGAAAATACTTCCGAGGTGGGAGAGGCCTTGAACCGCAGAAATGTTTCCGAAAGGAAGAAAGAAGACTAATTAACTCATCAAATTTCTCTTCTGAGAAGGCATGAGAGCAATCAATTATTAATTAAATTATCCTTTTCTCAGTAATGCTGAGATTCTGTTTTCTTGCTTCTCATATTTCAATTCTGGAAATATCTTTATAGCAGATCCTGGAAACATTTATAAAGCTATAAGTATCTAAAATATTTATAAAGTTATTAATACTTTGGAACTTCTTAGAATTCTAAGATATCTAATATATCATAATATCTATGTCTTAGACATAATTATATTGACATTATCAAATAGATATTGACTGTTGAGTCCTAATATTTTTATTTTATAAAATAAACATACTTAAATTTTCGAAAGATGAGTTTCAGTTCATCTTTGTTTAAATACTTCTGAGTTAGACTGTGAAGTTTAATAATTATAAATTGTCTTCAGCTTTTTAATTTTAATAGACACTATGAATATTTTAAAAGAAATCACTTGAAAATGTGTAAGTTAATTTTATTAAAAATATTTTGGATTATGTTAATATATACAGTTACTACTAAAATAGTTGTCAAATAATTAAATTATTTGTATTAATGTATAATTTTGTAACTTTCACTACATTTATATTTAATTTTTAAGACTCTAAATCACACCTGTCAATAGTATACCAATTAGGTAAAAACACTGATTATATAAACATAGCAACTGATTCTACTAGAATGAAGGCAATAAAAAGAAATGTTATTAAAGTATATGATCATTTATGAATTGTGTATATTTCATTTCATGACTCATGCCAGGATTGCTGGCTCATGAACATGACATCAGCCACACACAATAAGTAAATTCACTCATCTCTGGCATTGTGCCAACTTTCCATCATATAAAAGCTAAAGCTTTGAACATATCTTTCCATTTTATAATGACGAAAATATATTTGCCAAAAACAGAGAATAGAACAGATTTTATTTAACAGTTTCTTAGCCTGATTTGTAACTTTTATATATTTGACATATGGTATGTGGGCCTCCCTTTACACTCTTGCTCCAGGCCCTGCAAATGTTAGAAATGAGCTCTACAGAGTATGTCT
This sequence comes from Manis javanica, assembly GCF_040802235.1. Classification (NCBI taxonomy): domain Eukaryota; kingdom Metazoa; phylum Chordata; class Mammalia; order Pholidota; family Manidae; genus Manis; species Manis javanica. Next base: position 174,007,167 of record NC_133159.1, on the reverse strand, counting down.
AAGAACAGAAATTAGAATGGATAAGCTGTTCTATAACCATATCATGCAGCCAAGGGATAGGAAGGCAAGACAGTTTTTCCACAAAAATCATTAAATATCAATGTTACATACTTTAGCTTATGATAATTCGGTTTTTGCCAAATTAGAAAAATTCTTACAGTATATTTCAGAATGCACAGCAGTAGCTGGTTCCCTATTTTAGGAAAAACATCAAATTCCAGTAATCTTTCTGCTTTGGGTGAGCTGTTTGTTCCCCAGATCTGTTCTCTGCCCTTTGTCCCACTTGCCGTGTTTACTAGGAGGCAGGCTGGTGTAGACTGCATTGATGGATCATGTTGCCATCTGGCTTCTGGTTGGATTCGACCACATTGGGTGTGAGACAGAGAGGGAGTGAGGTCCCCTGTTCCATGCTCAGAATGGTCCTGCAGGCTGGCTGCCTCTCTCTGCTGTAGGAGCCCCATATCATTCCTCTGGACTCGGTACCTGTTGACGCTTCCCTCCCCTTGCCCTTAATGTTCAGGTATGTTTATGGATCCCTAATAGCCTCAGAGCACCACAGCCTCTCTCCTTACTTTTTCTACCTCTACTCATACTTTTTGCAAATCTTCCCTTCCCCCATTTAAAAACTTCGAAAATCATACGATTTGCACGAGCCAACTCTGTCCTGTGAGCATTGTAATTACTATACTTTCTACTAGCGTTAAGTGTGACCTTGATGTCTGTACTTCAGTTTTCGAGCCACAATCCCTTGTTTCAAGTCTTAGAACATAAATGTTCTGCAGAAACTTAGTTTAAGAACAAAAGAATAAATTCTCCCTTAAACACTCTTCTAGTTACTTCTCTTGGGGGAGCTTCTCTAGCACCAGAAACGGTATCTGCTCATCATCGGCATGTCAGTAGTTATTGAATGAATATACAATCTATAGTAAAGGACAAGATATGACCTCAGAGCCCAGGGTAGAGCTGCTTCCTTTCCTAAACTGGTTTCCTTCACGTACCTGAGTGTCTCCGTGTCAACAGGTGTGCGGTTATGGTGTGTCTGAAAGCGAAAGAAACTAGGATAAGGGAGGTAAAATTAGTTGAAGGCAATTTGAGAAATCTTTCAAGGAACAAAGTAAAATATTTGTGAAGACCTCTGTCTTTGAGAGACTAGAACTTGAATATTGTCTGCGTTCCATACCATGGGGGTTTTTTCAATCGTGTACACGTTATATATTCCTTGGTCTTAATAAACTTTCATTATATATTAAGCTGAGGCTAGTTCCTTTAGGGGAAAATGGATTTGGGATCTGCTGTTGTTTCCTCTTTTGACATCCTCTCTGTTGCTTTTTCATTTCTCAGGGTTAGTGTCATTTCACATTTTTAATGAGACTGTTATGTAATTTACATTATGTAACTTAAATTTTCCTGGGCAATAATCCTGTGCAGCCACATTTCTCATGAAGTTATACATTATCCCTTATACTTAAAATATTTTTTTACTAGTTTGACTACCATGTTTGTTCTTAAGGTTTTAGAATTTTTGCTGCACTAGTTTAAAAAAAAGGGATTTCTTTAGCAAGTCTACTTCTTATATTACATAAGCTGTCAATTTCTGATTTTATATTTATGAATGTCTTCTTCCTATATTCCTCATCTTTCATTCTTGTTTTCTGGTGTCCTCAGATACTTACTGATTTGTTTGCATTTTGTGATTAATGATAATGGAAGTGATTTAATGCTATGAATTTAACCTTGGCTGCAGCCCAGTGTCCTAACTGCTGTTAGCCCCAAATAGGCTGTAATTGGAGCTTTAACTTTTTCAGTGATCTGAGAGTTATTTAAAAGTATTTTCTTATTTCTAAAAGCTTGAGGAGACGTTGTAACCTGTTTATTCTTTATTTCTAGGTGTATTACATTTAATCAGAGAACACTGGTTGCTTTATAGAATGCACTGGCATGCCTTCGGATCCTTCATGGGGTCAAATGATAAAATCCTGTGGACATGAAAAAGCTAATCTAATTGAGCTTTTAAAAATACATTATTCAGATTCAGTTGTCCTCTCCTTGAAACACATAATACACCTGTGTATGCATATACATATGCATATATACAGTCACACATACCTGTATGTCTGCATGTGTGTGTATCAAGTTTGTTTATATATTTCATATATTTCATCTGCTTCTCTGACTATAGGATCAAGGTCCCATTTTCCATATGGCTGTCAACTGAGGGCTATTCCCAGCTTCTAAAAATAGCTATATTCCTTGACTTATGTCTCCCTTCCTCCACTGTCAAACCATCAACACGTCTTGATGGGTTTGAGTCCTTCCATGTCATATGTTTCTGACAACAGATGGGAATGTTTCCCCCTGAAGGGCTCTTGCAAGAAAATTAGGCCCACTTGAATAATCCAGGAGAATCTCTTCACCTAAAGGTTCATAACTTTAATCAATCCCCAAAGTCTTTCTTTTTTGAGTGCATTTTGCAGGGAGCCATCTCTCTTTCTACCTCAAGTGCATTGGTATGAAGTAGACCTGGAGAGTGCAGTTAGGGTGTGCTGCAACTAATGGGCTTAAATATTATGAAAATAATTTTATTTTCAAGGCTATGATTTAACAACAACAAAAAAAATCCAGGATTTAATTATGAGAGGAACAGAACTGTAAGGAGACTAAAGTCACAGACTCAACCAGACCTCTATGCCACGGTCAGATCCCTCTAAGAGAAGAGTGGGATTCTGAAACCTGAGACGAAGATGTAAGGAGAGTCACGAGTCCCTACATTTCCCTGAACTCTCCTACACAGACAAAAAGCAGCTCTTCTTCGTTTATGGAAGAGAACAGCCCCCTCTTAGCAGAGACAATGAAAACGTCTCACCTGAAACAGTTCTTCATCATATTATGCTTGCCTTCCATGAAGTCTTTCCCCACCCTCATTCATTGCCTCCAATAATTACAGGTAGGTATTAGCATAGCAGGGAAATACAGTACTTGCTCTAGGAGGAAATAGATTACAATACAGAAGGACTGCAGGACCTGGCTGACATGTGTGTGCATGATCCAGGAGTGCATCAGAGGGAGAATATCTTGAGGAGGTTAGATTGAGACATAGACAGAATATAAGATTGGACACAAGATAGCTTATGAACACTCAGGTGTTCTGAGACTCCCAAGTTAACACTCTGGCAAATATATTTGGAGTTACTATTAACTAGCTGTTAGACTGTCTCCTGGATCCTATGATGTTGTTTGAAGGATTAAAGCTAAATGAGATGGAGAGGCCAGTGTGGCTGTAGCAAAGGAAGGCTTCAAACTGCTCAGGGAGATGGATACGCTGAAATGCATTTACTAGGTGAGATGAGAGAATCCACTATCTGACTATGGTCTCTGGGAGAGCCCAAAATGCATTCCCTTTTCTGATACACTGGGGAAAGCACTTCTGAGGGGTCCCTTGTATCTTCAAGAAGCTTGATGAGATGTTTTTTTTTCCAGAGTAGGAGACGCTAGGGACCTGGCCTGTCACTGTCAAGGATGCTTACTAATTGAGGCAAAGTAGTTGTGACCAATGCATTGAGCAACGAGGGCAGAGTGCAATCAGGTTACTTGCCCCACAGTTATCTATGGTGATGATTAATAGATCGTGGTTAGATAGAAAGCTAGATAGAAAGCCAAATATACTACTTAACCTATAACCAGAAAAGTTCAAGAACTGATAAAGAAAAGGTCACTATAATGTTTCTAGATTAAACTAATTTCACAGACATTGAATCCATTGATGGGTCCCTTGAAAAAGGAAAATTTTAGACTTCTTGAAGCATGCTGCAGGCGAGGCTGGAAATGACTTTGGTGGTAAGAAACTCAAAACTCCATCACAGGCTTCTGTTGGAGTGAAGGCTTATGGAAACCAGTAAAAATTCTGCCCTTGGTCCCCCTGACAGTGGATCAATGGGCTCAGAAGGATCAAAGGGCTCATTCTATGATTACTTCTGTCCTCAAGTGTTTATTTAGGATGGATCAGCTTAGGTGCTGATAGACTCCTTGCCCTGTGGAATAAGAGCCATTATGGTAGGAAGCGTCAAGTGAAAGTCCCTGACACATTTCCCCCCATTAACAAAATATTACATTGGAAGCAGTATTAACACTACCTCCCAAAGACTTAATCAGGTTGATGGATCTTTATTTTGTTCCATGTCCCTTCAGTAGTATAACCCTTGTGGAAATCAGATGTAGGATTATAACGGACCAATATGAATTTTACCATATGGAAGCCTCAATCATAGTTATAGGGTGGAATGAGTTATCTTCACTGGAACAGATATATATTTGGTATTCAGCTACTGGTATGGCTAATGGGTCTTTTTCCAATATACTTAGTGATTCTGTTCTCTATATTATTCTCAGTGACCTTGATCTCTTGACATTCTGCAGAACATCACACTAACCAGCTGCATTGATAACGGTATACCAATTGAACCTGGTTAACATGGTGTAGTAAGTGGCCCTGGTAAAACCCAATGATCAATAGATGAGACGTGAGGCCATGAATATTCAGGGAACTGTGTCGTCAGACAGATTGTCTGAATCATGTCAGAATTTTCCTTCTCTCCCTTTCATGTAAACAAGTTGTTGCAATGTGTACCCCCATCAGTAAAAAGGTGTGTGTGATACACACACAGAGATGTACTAAGTACAGTATAAATGGTGTTGAGGAACAGATATTAAACTTGTAAAAGTGATTATTTTTGGTCCAGTGGGATCATTACCAGTATTTGGCAAATGTCTTACATATTTGTTCTATTACAGATATGAAAACAGATTTTGGTAGGAGATGTTAGAGAGGAAAAAATTAAAACATAGGTTACTCTATTCCTCAAATAGTTTCATTCATAATATAAAATTACCTAGTTTTCCTGTTTAAAACTTAAAACTTGAATTATGAACATCCATCATGCAATTTTTCCCACCCATACTCTTACATTTAAGCACACAAACGGCTCCTTATATGTAGCTTTATCTTTTTTTATGATGATGAAGTTCTTCAGAGAATGTATAATCTTGTCTCAAACTGTCACTCCTATTTCGAGCCGCCTTTAGTTATGGTAGAAAATCTTCCACTGGAGAGAATTAAGTTTTTATTTTGTGTCCTATTAAAACAACTCAATGAGAGTCTATTGTAAACCTTTACTTGTATTTTTAAAGGTCATTTAAATGACCTAAATGACCCAAGTAGTCCTTTAATAACATTGATGCGTTTTATTTGCTAAAACTTTATCCAAACTGGGGAGAATTTTTCCAGAAGTTTTCTAGTATACAAAGACTGGTTCCAGAACTTCTGTTAATGAGGTGCAAACTTTTTCTGTATGGAGAGCATTGTTGTTCCGTTCTTTATCCTGTTTAAGTCACACTTAGAACACCCAGCCCCTAATTTCCTCCCTTCAAAAGGGATTGTTGATGTTGTTTCAATTTTTAGCTAATTTCCTTTATTTATACTGCTTTTGTCATGCGTCGATAATGTTGACCAACTTCAGATATTTACAGATTCGAAACAGCTGCAAACATATAATTAGATCTTATCAACTTTGGCCATATGTTTGTGAACAAACCTCTCTTTCCCCCGCCACCAGAGAGCTAAAAACACTTAGGAATTTGGCAAGTTTACAAACTTCCGTATCCTTACTCTTCCTACTACGATCCTAGATCCCAATGAGCTTGCTCGACCTCGTCTATGCGAAAAGTAAATCTGTGAACCGTCTTTCCAGAATTGTGTTATTCAGTTTAGGTAAAGGCTGTATTGCCCTTCTGGTGGTTTCCTCCCACATTAAACGCTCTATCTAATACTACTGTATTCATGACAGTGGGGATGACGTCAGAATAACTTATAATAAAATCATCCATAGTCACCTGTGATTCGCTTCACAGAGCGAGGGTCAACTTTCTGAAAAGTACAGGAATGTATCGAAGATGCTCCTTCTCCAGTCTGTTGGTCTTATTAGGGTTTTGAAATTTAGCTTTGATTTTCTTCAGTTAGAATAGCATCAGGCACTTTCTATGTATGTTTCCAATGCATAAAGCATATTTCAAGAGAACAGCTTCTATAAGACTAATTACTTAATAAATTCCAGTTTATTAGGGAAACTGCTGAGACTGCCATGTTCCTACCTACACCTCCTACTAGATAACAGCTCTGATTTTTATCGGCTTGTTCTGCTGGCTGAAAGTTTGTGATGACTGGTGTGAATCATTACCTAGCTGAGATTTTATTCCTTTTTTTCCTAACGAACAACCATTCCTTTAGAAAAACTGAGTCAGTGGTGAGCTGTATTTGGAAGCAGGGTAGAGATGTTTAATCCTTGGTTACTGTAGCTATAAAATCACTAGCAAATGAAACTGTAGAGGTAATTAATGGAAATCAAGGGAACGATGACATAAAGACGTACAGGGAAGCAATTTCAGAAACAAAGAGTTCAATGTAAATCCAAATTAATCACATGTTTTCTAGGTTAACAATGTGCAATAAAAGAACCCAGAATAAATGCATTGGCCTCTCTAAGCTGATATTGCTGTTTTCATTAAAATAAAACAGAAAAGCACGTGATTTTGACCTACACAATAAATCTTGCAGGAAGATGACACACATTAAAGTTAATAAAACATTGCCAGGAACTAGGAAAGAAGGAATGGAGGAAAAACAGGGGGAAGTCTCTTAGCAAAGCTTATCTGTAGAATACAGAAATAACAATGTTTGCATCAAATTCCCCGCCTGATTCAGGACGGATCACAGAGGCGTGGCTATTGAAGTGTTTCAGTAAGTGTTCATGGTTAAGTGCAATCCTCGTATTATTATTAGTTGGTAGAGAAATCAAGACAGAAAACGAATTTGTCCTAGTTCATTTTACCTCTAAGCATGAATAAATTTACATTGTCTTCCTTTCTTCCTGGGGGTGTGGGTGGAAGAGAGGATGGGGAGCAGAGGAGAGACACTAGGTGGGGGCACATTGGAACAAAGCTAAACTTAGCTTATATTTTAATTCATTTGTGTGGGTGTCCTTCCAAGAAGACAGAATCGAAGCGATCTGGGGAAATTTTAGCCTTAATGAAGGCAAAGCAAGTTCTAGAACCACCAGAACAGTTAAGCACCTGAACCGTTCATTTTCAGATCAAACACCCTAAACATAAAGAGGTTGATCGAAGAGTTCACATTTCGTGCACTTTTCTCCTTTCCTACACGATCCCTAAGTCGGCTATCTTTTTATTAGATCCTCACCCACCTTTTGAACCTACCTGATTAAGAGTTCCTTAAAAGAAATGCTCACTGTAAGTTTGATGTGCTTTTCTGTGACATTTTCTGTACAAATAACATAATGACAATGCTTGATTCTGCCTTGGCAATTTCAGTTCTTACAACAGAAAACTCTCTTGACAAATTCAGAATAGACTACAAATTAAAAGCCAAACAGCAAACTTAAAAGTCCGGAGCCCCCATGAGTCAGAAGCTACTGTTTTTGTACAGAGATTGGGCATCTTAATTTTTCTACTAGCATAAGAATGAAGAATAGAATATGTATGTGTGAGAGATTGCTCGGTGCTCAGAAATATCCAGTTCCTCCCTCTCTAGGCTCTTACATTTGGGTGAAGCTATAAAACAAGTTCTGACCAAGGGATTGTAAGAGGAAAAGAAATATGTTCCTTCTAGACCCAGGCATTAAAAACCCCCTGGGACCCTCTTTCCCGCTAACACACCAACCCTGGAAGTCATGGGTTCCAGATAATGAACCTGCAAGTTGGAAACAGCCTGTCCCGTGCCCCCTTTGGAAGTAAGCGCCCAAGAGAGCTGTTGGATGCATCCAAAATGGCTTGACACTGATGTTTTAGGGTTAGTATGACCAAAGTCCTTGCCCGATTCAATTCCTATTCTCTCATGAGTTATTCAAAAGACAAATGGAAAATATGAAATTCACAAATTCAGAAGTATAACTAGTAAACAAGTACCTGCTTAAATGGTACTTGTTTCAATGTTCAAATGTAAACAATACGACCTGTTAAAAATAGATGTGTAAATTAAAATGTGACAATTATGTTATACCTTTTTGAAAAACCCTAATACCCATGTCTAACTAGGTGCAGTAAAATAGACACTCATGCATGGCTGCCAAAAACCTAAGTGCAATATTTTTGTAAATTATTAATCAAAAGTATTTGTAGTTTTGATCTAGTATGTACACTTTGGATAACCAAGCCAAAAAACAAAGCTGCAGGAAAAAACCTTCATGCAACATACATTTCAGAGTTAATCACTGCAAAAAAAACCAACCTTAAATGTGATGTCATAAAGAAGTTAGACTGTAACAAATCGTGATTAATATTAGTCAGCCATTTAAATAATGTCTCTGAAAGCCATGTATAATGTCAATATCTTTTATAATTTGTAATTCCCCATTTCTTTCTAAGTAACAGTAACGGAAGGGTTATGTTCTGGAAAGTATGCTTATAGTAAAACTAATTAGATTGCTCTGAACGGGAAAGGGGGAAGGGAGATAGAAATCATTGCCAGGAAGAGGATGGCTGGTCATCTGGGAGTTGTCTCAGTGGGGTGGGGGGAGAAGGAAGAGACAAAATCCCGAAGGGCAGCAAAAAGATGGAGGCGACTAACTCATGTGGAGGAAAACTGGAAGCATTTGAAATGGGAAGTGCAATGTAAGTCCTTTCCTTCATCTGCCAAGTAAAATGTGTATTAAATTCTACCTTTCTCAGGGGAACCCTCCTACACTGCTCTTGGGAATGTAAACTAGTTCAACCATTGTGGAAAGCAGTATGGAGGTTCCTCAAAACACTAAAATTAGAAATACCATTTGACCTGGGAATCCCACTCCTTGGAATTTACCCAAAGAATGCAAGTTCTCAGACTCAAAAAGACACATGCACCCCTATGTTTATCACAGCACTATTTATAATAGCCAAGATACGGAAGCAACCTAAGTGTCCATCAGTAGATGAATGGATAAAGAAGATGTGGTACAGATACACAATGGACTATTATTCAGCCATAAGAAGAAAACAAATCCTGCCATTTGCAACAACATGGATGGAGCTGGAGGACATTATGCTCAGCGAAATAAGCCAGGCGGAGAAAGACAAGTGCCAAATCATTTCCCTCATTTGTGGAGTATAAGAACAAAACAAAACTGAAGGAACAAAATACCAGCAGACTCACAGACTCCAAGAAGGAACTAGTCGTTATTAAAGGGGAGGCACGGGGGAGGGCCGGTGGGGAAGGAAGGAGAAGGGGATTGAGGGGTATTATGTTTAGTACACATGGTGTGGGGGATCACGGGGAAGACAGTGTAGCACAGAGAAGGCAAGCAGTGACTCTGTGGCATCTTACTACACTGATGGACAGTGACTGCAGTGGGGTATGGGGGGGGATTCAATAATACGGGTAAATGTAGTAACCACATTGCTTTTTCATATGAAAACTTCACAAGACTGTATATCAATATCAATAATACCTTAATAAAAATTTTAATAAATAAATTCTACATTTCTCACTTTTATGTAAATGTATTATTTGGATTATTTGGAGTCCAAACAAGTGGCGATGGGAAAGGGAAGCTGAGGTGCATGTTTAGGTTGTACAGATGTGAACACAAGAGATGGTTTGCACAGAGCCTGACCAGTGTCATCAGACATAGAAATTGAAAAAGTCAGGATAAACTCCATAAAAAAAAAAAAAGAAACCATAACAAAAAATCATAACTCTTTAGAGACTAAAGACTGGAATGAAATATAATCATTTATACCCAACATATAAATATCTCCCTATCTCTTGGAGAAGCTGAATTGTTTCAGTGGGGATGCCCCATGCAGGGCTGGGATCCAGCTACTGTATGTAATTGTACCAAAAGAAGTATGTCAGATGATCTGAGAAAGAGAAGACAGACAAAAATTCTGAAGAGAAAGCTAAGGGTGAGGGATGGAAGTGCTGAATTCTGCAGCCGAATCCAAAGAGCAAATGGCATCATTAAAGGGAGAAGGATCCCAGGTTAGGGGCTGGTCTGGGGCAGCTCAGCTTGGGCAGCTCAGACTCAGGCCAGGGCCTTCTGGACGGGCTGATTTGAACGCCATCAGATGCCCCACTGACGGTAAGATATCACAGCTGTACTGCTTGTTTTGGTGGGAGGTATGTTCTTTTTTATCTTGATGTCTACTTGCTGATGTTTCTGGAATATTCTCTAGTATAACACACAGCATTTTATAGGAGTATATCATTTCAATCCTCAGGGCTGGGTGAGCAGGGATAAGAACAATAAAGAAGGCAGTGAAGAGACAGAGCACTGGATCCACAATAATGAATATATGTTCACTATCAGAGTCTGATTAGTGTAATAAAATACAAAATTCCATTTATATAGCATTTTCCACTAACCCCCATTCAAGATTTGTTCCTCAAATATTCCAGTTCTAAACCTAAGATGACCCCATTTAACCTTTGCCTTTAAAATTGTTTATAGCTCATTTATTTTCAAAAGCAATTTTATATGACAGGCAATAAAACATATCCAAAACAGGACATTTAAAAAGTTGTTGGTTAAACTCAGAAACCACTAACAAATGGATGGGTATAAAAATCTGTGTGTCTTCCCAGATCACCCTAAAACTCCTTTTTCTGTGTTAATGCCCCTTTTTCAGGAGAGGTGACCCCTCATGGATGGCTCTCTATTTTGTGACCTGTTCAAAACTGAATGAACTACATGCAACTTCCTGACCCACACTGGGTCAGTCTATTTCTTTCTACATAGAATTTGGATTATGATGGAGAGGATGTCCACTTAGCTGGAATTAAATTCTAAGTAGAGAGCAAGAAGAAAAAAAAAAAAGCAAACCTGGGGAGGTGAAGGTGGATGGGAAAGGTCAAGAGGCAGCAGAGAGAGAGAGAGAGAGAAGCTGCCTTGGGAAATGCAGTAGATTGCAGAAACAAAACCTTGAGACACTGCCAGGATATCTCCTTTGCTGAGACCCAACACTATGCCTAAATCTGACTTATTTGATAAACCCTTAATTCTTGTTCAAGCTGACTTGAGTTGTTTTAGGTTAATTGGAGCCAAAGATTTCTAAATCGTTCAGAGAGAAAACTGTATCAGAAGTTAGAAAGTTCTAATTTTATGTTGACTTAACGAGCAGCTTTTACAAAAGAGAGAAAAATAATAGACCCCACAGTACTTCTCACATTATGCAAGGTGATTTGCAAATCAAATCTCATATAATGCATATTAAGCTATAGAATAAATGTGTGGCATTTTAAATCACTGTATTTATTAATAGAGTAGAAATTTGAAATGTTAATTTTCATGAATACTGGGTTTAAATCATCACTGAAATATATACTCAACAAAACAAAATCTCCCATGATATTCAGCTGGTATTTTTTGAGCTTGTTTCTGTCTCTTACAGCATTTCTATCTACTGTCTGTTTACAATAATGAGAAGCCAAGCTGTAATTTTACTAAAGCACTAAACACTTCCAAAAATCAAGACAAGCTAATTGTGTTTATTCTACTGAAATTTAGGTGAGATTTGTAAATCATTTAAAATATCTTCACAGGAAGGAAGTAGACCTGTTTCTTCTTAATGCTTATTAAATAAAAAATACCACTTGCTTTGGCATTTTGATGTTATCCTATCTTATTCCAAGAGCTCTGACACTTTATCAGAACGCTTCCATATTTTATGGTAAATTGAGTGAAGTACGTTTTATGTGATATGACTAAAGATAGAAGAAATAAAAGATTACTTAAATTTGAATTAAATCTGGAACATTCCTATTTCCTTTTCAATTTTCCTTCTGTGCTATTAGACAGACAGATGTTTCGGGAGAAGTAGAGAGTTTTGGAGGACATTTTTAAAGGAGCATAAGAATGTGAAAATGCCACTCTTGTAAGATTTTAATCCTGGCATAATTCAAAGACCTCCTTTTGGAAAATTGTATATTTTGCAGTCAGCAATGCTTCAACTTGGAGAGACCTCTGCCCCAGAAGTGCTCGGCACCTTAGCTTACTCATTCTAAAGCATTAATACATTTTCCTGTTTATAGAGGGTATTGGTACTCTTTTCATTTGTCTTATAAATCTAGACCCTTGTTCCTTTCTAATTCTTTCAGGTCACCATTTGGTGGCCCTGGTCCTTCAATTTTCTGTCTCATTTTGAGTTATTCCCTCCTACCGTATAGCTGTCTGCAAATCACAATGTACATGGAATAAAACTTCTTGAACTCAACTCCTTGCTCCTCACCATTTTGGTAATTTTTGGACAAATTATTTAACTAGCATCTGTTTATTCAAATGGAAAATGTGGAGATCAATCAACCATTTTCCTTAAGCTGTTATGAGACCGGAATGAGACAATACAGAAACAGCCATGTCCAGGGAGAGATACGACACATATATCAAGCGGCATTTGCTCCAGTAGTATTAGCTGTTATCAGGAGTAGGCTGTGATCGGGGAGAGTGAACATCACCTATTATTACTGTGGGGTGAATCAATCAGGGACAAGGCTGAAAACAAGTGGGGGAACTGAGGCACGTTAAAAAAGGAAGTATGTACACAGATCTATGAGGTCAAGGGAAATCTGCAGGCACGGTGAAGCGCCCTGGGCCTTAACTACAGCAGAAAATTGTTATCAACTGAGGCTTAAATAAGCAAGAAAAGGGAGCGGCTGCAGAAAACTAGACACAGTGATAAGTCAAGACTCACTACCAAGAGCTACAGCTCTTGAAAGAGGAAACCAACCACTGCGTCATCACAGCTCGGCTGGGAGAGACCCCAGGAATTAACAGCTGCCCTCTCTCCTTCTACCCTCTGAACACCAGCTGATGCTCCCCTGGGTTAGGGGACTTGTTGATGAAGCCTACACAAGTCATCCTCTGGAGGCGCAGAGCAGGCTGTGTGATGGAGGAGAACAGACCTCAAGGTGCCACAAACCGTCTCCAGCCCATCTCCTTGATTTGATCCACAGTGTCCACCTTTCCTGTTTCCCGGTGAAAATCATGTGGCCCCACAGAGGGAACCCACAAAATCCACCCAGCAAACCACCAGGGGTGATTTGGACATAATTCCACCTTAAACTTCAAACTCTAGTTACCACCAGTTTTATTCACATAAAATACAACGGATAAAAGAGGAAAGAAACCCCAAACATACCTGCTCCGGTTCTTGCGTTGGCAGCTGGTCACGGGCCGACAAGGATGGCTGCCTCGAGGGTCCCCAGGCTTTGCTGTCCATGCCCACCTGTGATCTTCCCATTTCACTCTGCTGTCAAAACGTATTTGTTTTGTAAATACCAGTTTATGATCATGGGGTTTTATAATTACCATGCAATGATTAAATTCCTAGGTTCTCCATATCTACTCATATGTATTAACTCTGCATAAATAAGATGGCTACTTCCTCAATATTAACATTCTTAACACATGCATATTTCAGCATTGCATTAACCCAAAGAAATGAGTTTTTGAGCCAGTGATTTTTAGAGCTGAACAAGTAAGTCCAGGAGCTATATAAGGACAAAAATGGGTTCTGATGGTTCCCAAATTAGACAGACCTCAGGCAGCTGCCTGCACTTTCACCTTAAGAGGAGCTATTGAGAAACTCTCAAAGACACACCAGGTTCTAATTTTATATTGGAAAGGTAACATATTTAATGTTGCATTTTTTTGTAAAATATTTGTCATCACCTATCCCCATTGTGAAATGAATACTCTGCAACAGAGGTTGCAAATTTCTTAAAAGTCTGTGTTTTTTTTTCTATTGTCTTTAAAGCTGGAACCCCAATACTTATAACAGTGCCTGGAGCACAAGAAGCCCTCAGTAAATATTTGTTGAAATAGAATCAGCATATGTAACAAATGACTAGAGACAACAGGGTACATAATAGGAGGTGATGGTAGCATCCAAATTATATACTTGGCCACAAAGTGTTGAAACACAAATATTTTTATGTGGACCAAATCTGTAGTTTATAGCAATGGGACTCTACAGAAAAGCACTTTGTCCCCTGGTGTGAAGTGACCACGAGCAAACTACATGACAAGTTAAGACACAGTTCTCTCCAATGTAAAACTGAAAAAAAATAGTACTTGCGTTACAGGGTTCTTGGAAGGGTTAAATAAGATGTCCCATAATCCCCAGCACACAGTGTTCTGTAACGGCAACCTGCTGCTGCTAATAGCTAATATTTATTGGGTATTTGCTATGTCCTAGTCACTGTTCCAAGTTATTAAACATATATTAACTTACTTAAATTGAACAAACAATACGAGGTCCCAGGTTAAGAACTTAGACTCCTTACCACTATACTTAATGAGCAAAAATAATTGTCTGGACTGGAACTTCTTTCTCTAAACCATACTAGTGACGCTCAGATCTCATACGCCTCTCTCTAGCTGAGATACGGGGAAGCTGCTCCTGCAATTTTCCCAACTCCCTTGATTTAAAAAATACATTTAGTAGAGATTGTCATTTATGGCAGCAACGTGTGGAAATTCCTTGAGCTCCTCTGGCCTTCTAGCCAACCACAAACTCTTTAAAATGCAACCAAAAGGGTGAGAAGAGAGAGGACAGGGTAAGGGGAAAGAATCAGGTCTGCTTAAGTACCATCTCCCAGCATGCTAAGAGGCTTCCTCCTCGTCACCCGGGGGCTGACTGCCGAGCCAGGCAGGTTCCCTCATTCTAGAATGCCTGATGAGGCTTTAGGTCTGACAACAGGGTGCTTTTGTTTCTTTGATGAGGAAATGTAGGTATTTGGGGATTTTTGATGTTAGACAATTAGCAGCCTAGAACATCATTAACTAGGCAGAGGAGCAAAGACCTTTCCTGGCAGAAATACAGGCTGCCGAAGATGTTTATTGCCAGCCTTCTGGGTCTGTAATGAGATGCCAGGCAGCTTTGCCCTACAGTTGAGACAGAGTTCACAAAAAGCTCAGTTAGATGCAAATAACTTCAGTCTTTAAGTGGAAGTGATAAATTGGAATTCTCAGCTGTAAACAGGAAGGGAGAGTTGATTATAATGTTTCAGAAGGAATTTTTATCATGGTATTACAACTTCCAAGGCAAAACTGTCAATAAAAGTACGGTCTATTAGTTTCAGGAATTTTAAACCCATTTATGGCAAAAATAATTAATTCAAAAATCAAGCTATCTCACGTTTGAAAAGTTCCCTTAAACTATAATCCAATCCCTCATAAACACTAGCTTCCTGAAATCATTTGTAGTGCATTTGAATTTTATACATTCATTTCAAAATGAAGAACTCAAGAAACTTAACTACAGGTCCTTTACATATGTGATCCAATGATCCTAGAAACTCCCCTAGAGCTGTTGTGAGGACTCAGAGAGATAACCCAACATTTACTGAATATTTATTGGGCTCCATGTCAGTGTGCCAGGCTATATTTTAAGCATTGGGATACATCTGTGAAGAAAGGTATTCCATTCTTGATGCCTTTACACTCGGTGAGGGCCGGAAGGTAATTCCAAAGCATTAATAAATAAATAAGTAAATTATTTAGCATGTTTGAGGGTGAAAAGTTCGGGCAGGGTAAGAGGTGATGGGGACTCTTGGGGGGGGAGATTGAACGGGGAGTTCAGTTTTTAATAGGTGATGTTTGAGCAAAACGCATTTAAGAGGATCAGAGAGTTAGCAACGGAGGTATCAGGGGAAAAGACTTCCAAGTTAAGAAAATAACAGGACTAAGGATCTAAGTTGAAAACATGCTCTTTGAGGAACAGCTTAGAGGCCAAGGGAGAAAAAGAGCAGGAGGAGATGTCGTCTAAGAATGAATGGAGAGTCGGATCGTTTCAACCCCACCATTGAAAGGACTTTGATTCTACTCTGGGTGAAATAGGAAATAATCACAAGGTCTTGGTCGAGTAAAGGCATGATTTGAATTAGGCTTTAAAATGATTCCTCTCACGATGGTGTTGAGAATAGACTATCATAGCACGGGCTGGGCGGAAGCACGGAACATTCAGAAAGGCAGTGCAGCAAGTCAAGTAAGAGCTGATGGCCGTCTAGTCCAAGGTGGTGATGTAGGGACAGAATTGAAACTAACGAGCCTGGCCTGAAATAAGCATCATGTCTTAGTTACTATCTTCTTAAGGAAGTGGGTGATAAGATGACATTCCCCACTAACTGTCTTCCCCAGAAAGACTGGTATAGTTTGTGAATAATACGGAGACATTAGCCGGACCCCTAGATTCCTCTTTCCCTCTGAGATTTAGTTCAGTTCAATCTTGAATCTAATCAAAGTAAATGGTGTTTAGGGTTTTTTTTTTTCCCCTGTAACAACTTTATGATCACTAGATTTTATGACTCTCTCATAAATCTGCCCATCTGGGAGTCTGTTTTATATGGTATTTTGGCTCTAGACCATTGAAAATAATAGTTTAACTCCCATCCTTATTTTTGATATCAACTACATTTTTCTTATATCTGTTTACACTAATTTATTACTGTTTCCATCTATGTCTATACACAATTTGCTTTTTCATCATTCTTTCCTCAACTATGGATTTCAACTATTTTAATTCATTCATCACTCAGTATCTTTACTTTAGAATGATAAATAGATGGGACAGATGCTATGTATAAATTCATTTTAGCCATAACTTTAGGTCCAGAAAAGGTGCAAGTAGTTAACACCAGCTAACACATGTTAAAACAGGACTTTAAAAAGATTTTAAAAACTACAATGCATGCACCATTTTATACAGACATGTTTAACAGATGTATGAAACAAAGCTGAGTATTACAATTTCCTTTATGGAAAAGTTATTTCTACCCAAACTTTAAAAAGCAAGGACTATGTTCTGGGCAGGTATTAGCAGTTTGATAAATCTGAGTAAGTTATTTATATATCTCTGAACTTCATGTGTTTTCCAAGGGGCAGGAAACGATGTAATGCCACCCCCTAAATTCAAGCTAATTCATTAAGTCACTCACTTATTAAGTCAAAAAGTAGTACTGTTGAAAACCTCTTATGTTTCAGGTATTCTGATAGCACTCAATAAAATGTCGAACAAGCATTGATATATAATTCCTGTTTTCAGAGCTCAGTCTAATGGAGGTACCCGGATGGACAGTAACCAAATCACACTAATGAATGTGTCATGACAAGCAGAGGAATATGCTTTCTGATGGAAAAAAAAAACATGATTCTATGAGAATGAGTTTCCCAGGAAATAAAAGAAAGTAAGTCTTTCTCTTCTCATCAAATGGAACTTGCTTATCAAGGTTAAGTTACACATTTTTAAGAACGTGTATATGAGGAATACATTAAAAATCTCCTTGAAAGTTCCATGGTCATTTAGGATATCCTTTCCCAAGTAGGAGATTCCACTCAAACATACTGATAAACTTTTCCTATCAAGAAAACACCCTGACAAGAGGTATAATTCTAAGTTTATGTTGATATCTACTGTATTTGTGGGTTTCCACACCATTTTGTCCATTTCCATGACCATTTGTTAAGCTCTCAATGACAAACCTATGAGAATCCCTCAGACTTCAAGTTCATTTTTTTTCTAGGCAAAATATGCAAAGCAATTAAAATGTACTTACTGCTGTCCAAAATGAACTCGGTAAATCAAATGACCTTGTATTTGAGGACCTCTTAGGCTGTATTATAGACAATGTCTAAAGACTGAGGATATGACATACATAAGGTAGAAGAATAGGTGTCTCAGAAAAATAAAGAGACTTCCCCAGAGACTCATAGCTGAATGAAAAGCAGATCAGAAGGTTTTCTGACTCCAGAGCTCAAGTATGCTCCATATTCGGTCTGACATCTTTGTAACAAAAAGTGTCATCTTTTTCTTTCCAGACTTTAAATATCTTTAAAGAACATCTACTCTGTGATTAAAAAACAGATGCAAACAACCTAATACAACACATAAGATGTAGACGCTAAAAGGCACAATCTCATTTATTCAAGAAAACAACCTACTGACAAGTGACAGAACTTGTATCAAAATTACGTATGCTCCCATGGTACATCATGGAACACAAGAGAAAGAAGAGGTGTTTGACTCAGGAAAACTTCAAACAAAAATTAGAAAGTCACCCAACAACCTGGCCGTGTTGTTCATTTCTCATTGCTGTTCATCTGTGCATTATTTTCTTCTCTTTTAGAAACTAGCATGGCCTCCCCTTGAAGCTTCTGAATTTGCATCCTCTGTATTTTAGCAACCACCATAGACCAGCTAGCATATGTCAGGAAAATTTGGAAATTTCCCTGGAGAGAATCTGATTGGCCTGATCTTGGTCAAGGGTCCACTTCAACCCAAACAGTCATGGCTGGGAGCAGAAGACATAGTATGCCATGTCTAAAGGGGGAACCAACCTCTACAGGGGGGGAGGCCCAGAGAGGAGAAAGAGGATGAGAAATGGGCAGAGACCATAGAAGGAATATGAGAGTGCAGCATCCAGTTAAACTGAGTTCTTAATTCAAATTGTGACAGACATTCCTGGGTGAAATAAGTCAAAGAGAGAAAGAAAAAAAGTGAGAATTTGATTAAAGAAAATCAAAATAGCATTAGCAAGGTTCGTGATGGAAGAAGAAGTGTGCATCAGAAGACACAACGAATGTTCACGGGGTAGTGAGAACACGGAAGCGAAGAATGTTAGTAAAAATCAAGGGAAAAAAGGTTCATTATAGCAACAATAATTACAGACATATTTTCAGGGGAAATTAAAAGCCCAATGGGAAACTTAAAACCTGACAGGTTAAGAAATAGAATATGAGTTTCGGTCTTGAATTCTACAATGCAAATAGAACTTAATGAAGATAAAACTGAGCAAAGTGTCCCAATAATGACGCAGGTGATATTGCAACACTGGGACTTACAGTGTGCAAAATCTCCATATTGGAAACATCAGGGCCTGGAAAAAAAAGCACTGGAAACTATGTGTAATACAAGCTTGAAATGAAGGTCTAGTTGTTAGAATTATGATACATTTAAGTGACCACATCATTAAATGCTAAATTGATACCTTTGAATTTAGATAAAGATTGTGGGAAAAATAAATGAGGAGATCGCAAATAATTTTCATACTTTTTAAAGTCATGTTTTTTTTCTTAAAAAAAATCAAACAAGGCAGTACCTCTATGTAATACATCTTCCATAAGCAGAAATACTTACCAAATTTACCTCAGATTAGGTGGTCTGTAATTATGAGCTAGTTGGTACATAATTCAGAGAATTAGTTTATTCACTGTTTATTCCCAGTAAACATCTGTCTCAAGATTCTAAAAGTCTTATGTACATTTCCATTCTTGAGGTTAAGTATTTTCTGCTTATTTACTCATAAACCAAAAATCTTCCAGCAACTGCTGGAGGTTAGAGGAAGTGGAGGGCTGGTCAGTTCTCCAAGAAGAAATGTGTCTATAGGGTTAGCTATGTGTCACTCTGGGATGTATGTATGGAGTTTCTGTAATATAGTTACTGCAATTTACACTCTCTTCTAACATGTCCTCTAAGGTCCTTTGTCCAGGACGGTTTTTCAAAAAAAACAACTCTTTCCACTTTAAATGACACCTGGAAACAAAGGAAATCTCCTGCACAACTCTGTCCAGTGAAATTTTTCTTTATTTCCCCCATGATCTCCTTGGGAGAGAAAAGTTCCACCCAGACCTGATTCCTACTTGTAAATAATTGTTCCTCTATCCCAGACCAACCATCTTTCCTCTTGTGAAGTCTACAGTACCTGCTAAAATATCCTTTAACCATTTGATTATATTATTATGAAGAACAAGGTTCCAGGACATTTTCAGCTTCCTCTACCATTTCAGCAATTAGTTCCTATATTTTTTCTTTCCCAATCCCCTAAAATCATCCGCAGTAACTGAGAGTCCATGAGCATAGACCTTTAGCTCTTTAACTCAACTCAGTTTTGACATCTTTAGTTCTGCTCTGAGTGATAACATAGTACAGTAGTTAATAGCATAGATAATAGTGCCAGACTTTCTGGTTTAAAATCTATAATCAATCTATTATGAATTACACATATTTAATGTGTACAATTTTGTGGGTTTGAACATGTGCAAATACCTAATGATACCATCACTATAATCAAATAGACATATTCAACACCTTCAAGAGTTTCTTTGTATCCCTTTGCATGTGTGTGTATGCATGTATGTTTGATGAACATTTAACATAACATGTACATGTACTGTAGAACTGAATGAGTTATTAGAGCAGTTCTCAAAGTTTGGTTTGCCAGCTCCTGGGTATGCAAGACTCTTTCATGAGGTCTAAGAGACCAAAAATAGTTTCATAATAAAATAATACTGAGATATTGTTTTTCACCAATGGTGGAAAAGGCATACTGGGTAAAACTACTAATGCCTTAGCACAAATTAAAAGAGGCACTAAACTGTACTTGGAGACATTGCATTTTCACGACTATGCATGCACAGTTTTTTTTTAGTGTGAGTTTCACTTATAAACATTCTTAAGGATAAAGTAAAATTTATTTAATTTTATTAAATTCTCACCATTCAATATACATATCTTTATTTTGCGTAATGGGATAGGAAACATTCCTCAACAGTTCAGCTGCCTACCGAAAGTTCAGTGGTTGTCTTATGCTTATGCAATTGAGTGACGAACTGAAGTAGCTTCTTTTTTCAGGGAACACTATTTTTACTTGAAAGAACAATTGACAGACAACCATGGTTATTCAGACTGTGGTATTTGGCAGAAAAAAATTTTTTTTAAATGAACAAAGTAAGCCTGTCAGCTCAAGGAATTAAACCAACAGGGTTGCTACTAGTGATAAAATTTGAGCTTTCATAAGAAAACTGGAATTCTGGAAACCTTATATTGGCCACTATGAGCTTGCTGCTTAACAATAGTTAAGATGTTTATTAATTTTGATGGAAACACTAATAAATTTAATGTTTTTATGCTGTGGAATGACATGTGTCAATATTTAGCATATCTGCCTAACTGTATTTTCCAAATAACTGATGCATGATGATACAAGATTATGCAAAAGTAAAAGACATTCAAAGTGCAGAACAGACCAATGGATTTTAATATAATAGGGCACAAAACATTCACTGATAGGGTTTCAGGTTCTATGTTATAAATAACCTTTCAGAAATCATCACTTGCCAAGTGTGGTATCAGAGAATATTCACAACTATCTCAAACAGCTATTAAAATTTTTGTCCCCTTTCCAATCACATTATCAATGTGATTTTCTTCATATACTTTTACTAAATCATATCACACTAGATTAACTATATATCAAGCTGCTGTGAGAATACAGATACTTTCAACTAAGTCGGATATTAAAGGGTTTTCTTTTTTAAAAAATAAAACAATGCCTCTCTTCCCACTAATGTTTTGTTTGGAAAATATAGAGTTTTTCCATAAAATTATTGTTTATATTCATGTAAAGTGAGTTTTTATTGACAAGAACTGTGACATTTGTTGGCATATTGCTAAATCCAAGCGATGCATTGAAGAGAAAATATGTCAAGCTCAGGTCAGCCAATTACCAACTTAAGGTGCAGTGTGCAAGTCAGAAAAGCTCCATGTCAGTATTGAAAAAGACACTACTTTCTGCAGCTGAGGAGCAGGCTAAGCCGAAGGCCAAGTCAAAGACTTCATTGTAAGAGGAGAACTTCAAGGAGACCCTAGCCGGTCTAATCCAAACCAGAGCCCCGAACGGAAGAGGTAGGACGCGGAACCTTGGGTGAGGCCATCTAGGTGGATGCATCCGGGTGTACTGCACCCCCAGACTCCGAGTCCCGTAGCCTGCATGCATGCCCTGATGGCTCACTGCTGGAGAACACAGCCCTTGCTGAAGGTGAAGCAGTGAGCTCATGCCTTGAGAGCCAGTGCTTTCTCACCTCAAGATTTACCCACCCAGCCTCTCTCCTGGCAACGAAACTGACTGGGCCAAGTGTGAGCATGGCCCAACTGGGCGGTGTGGACCTTGCTAAGCAAGGAAGAGATTGTACATATTGCACTGCAGGGTCTGAATATGTGCCGCTGGTGAGGGGAAGAACGTGCCTGGAAGCTAACTTGAGGATGCTCTCTGGGGAAAATAAGACAAAATATAAAACTGGATTGGGGGAGACTTGGTTGATAGGATGCACTCCCAGGATGCAGGATTTAATGCCTTGACAAGAGCTTCTGAAGCTTCCATAGCTAGTGCTATCAAACAGCTGGAATAGCCACTGGAAGCTTAGGAGAAAAATAAATGGCTGATACTAAATGACAGACAAATGTCGCAGCAATGTGTTGAAGAAGAGACCAAAGGACTTAGAGAAAAAGGAATGCTAAAATAGGTCTAATATATGAGACACAGAACCCTCTAGCTAACTGTGTCCCTCAGGGAACAGTCCTTTCACAGATCTGAGCATGTGAACTAAGAAGTAATATTATTCTGGATCCCAGGCATGTTGACAGGAAGAAAATACTTATAAAACAATGCATATTCATTGTATAGTAAACATGGAAAATATGAAAAGAACCAAGAATATAATGGAGGTATAAAATTATATTTATGATGCAAAGAAAACAACTGCACTGTCAGTTGAATTTTTTCCCAACAAATTGTTTGTAATTAGATACATAATTACAGATTTATACTCTGTTTTAGTATTATAGCATCGTGTGTAACAGTCTTAATGACCACCATTACAATGCCAATATAATATTCCACTATGTAGGTTACATGATTTACTGAATCATTTTTTTCTTTTCTTATTTACCCACCTTGAACAGTTTTTATTAGGCCCATGGGATATATTTATATACTTTTTCTTCAATAAGACTGCCTATTTTGTTTCTGATCACACCTTCTTCAAGAATGACTATTCATTCCTTGTCTCTCCTTTTAACATTTTTACTAATTTCAGAGTAAAATTGTGATATTTTATTATTAAATAGCTTCTGCATGCCTGTCATTTTACTTCTCTTACAGTGAAGGGATCTCTCTACAGTGACTGAATCTCCCACATCCTCTATGTTATCATCTACTGAATGTTTTTATTATTAATTTCTACAAACTCTATACATGCTGTGAATATTTCTCTTTGCTTATCTCTGGCAAAAAAAAAAACATTCTTGTTTATCATTTCAGGCAATCCATTCTTTCCTGTCCATGTAGACAGTCATCCCTGTCGCAGTAATTCATACACATTTAGAATTTCAGCATTATTTAATAATGTAAGGTTAGATGTCTTTGTTCACCATTTGAACTTCACCTTGATATATAGGATATGATCTCCACTGAGTTTTGCTCCCCCAACAATAGTTTCCTACAATGCTGTGTAAAATAATCCTTTTCTTTTCAGGCATCTCCTTTATCATATACACTCTTTTACATTATGACATTGATGAAAAGTGGATACTCATTCATGCATGCTGATTTTTTCTGGCACTCTTGAAGAGTTGCATTTGTATTGGGCACAATTAAAGGCTTTGGAAGACTGAGACCAGCACTTTGCCATATTCATAGCGGTAGCTAAGACGACCCTGAAATTTCTCCGGATCTTTACCACTACACATGACATAGGTCACATGCTTCCCTTGGGCAGTATGCCCTCTCTGAGTAAAACTATTATTCACACCAATAACTCTCTTCTAAATACTCAGGATTCAAAATTCCTGTACGTTTTAGTAATTAGGTGCTTTTCCTGTGGCCTGAGTTAGCGTTATACTTCTCACAACCCACCCCCTGAGCACTCAATGGAATAGGTATTGCCTTGAGAGTATGTATATTCTGATACAGCAAAATCGTTCTTACTCAGGGGTCATAATCTGGTAGCCTGGGATTACTTGTATTCATCAAATTGTCCCACTAAAAACAACTACAAAATCTATTTAATATTTAACATGGTGGAATAGTCTAAAATAGATATAATTTGATTCCTAGACAAGCAGGTGAAAGAGAATGTGGTCAGAAGCAACATTTGAAGACATACTGGCCAATAATTTTCCAAAAATGGAATAAATATATCAACCCACAGATCAAAAAATTTAACCAACCCTGAACAGGATAAATATGAAAAAAACAACTATGCATAGACATCAAGTGAAAACTACTGAAAATAAAAGACAAAGCTTTTAAAAACCTAGAGAAATGGACAAATCCTTTCAGTGGAAATACAGTAAGTTTGATATTTGACTTTACAACAGAAAAGAAAACCCTCCCCAGAACAGTTAACGTATAAATTCTATAGTGAGCAAACTTTTTCAAAGATGAAAGTGAAATATATTTTTAGGAAAAAATACAAATACCAACAGAATTTGTAAAACCATCAACATTAAACTACATATTAGGGGTGCTCTCTGAACAGAAGTTTTTTGAAAGAGTATGATCCTAACTGGATGTGTTAAATTTAATAAAGAGCAAATAAAGAGTAATTATATGGATAAAAGTATTGACTTTAAATAATAATAATGCCATGTCGGAGTTACAATATATGCCCAATAAAGGTACAACAAAGTAGAAGGAAAAAATGGAAGGTGGCGGGCTAGTGGAGTTAGTATTTCAAAGTCCTTACATTTCCAAGGAAGGATAAAAGCTTTGATTCACAGGTGTAGATGCATGTTAACCTCTGAAAGTTGATAGAGTAGCAAAATACTATATAGTTAACAAGATAATAGGAGAGGAAATGATTTGATCATTCAAAAAAAGGAAAAGAAAAAAAGAAACATGGGAAATATGTAATTAACAGTAATATCATAAATATATAAAATAATACTCCACACTGGAAATATGGAAAAACTGGAAATACCCCAAAAGTCCATCTGTGGTACAATGGTAATTAAATTAAGTATATTCATACAACACAAAACTGTGTAACAATGGAAATGAACAACTATGATATGATAAATTACATAAACAATGTTGTGCCTGACCCAAAAGAGTCCATTTACATAAGATTTTTTAAAAACAAGCAAAATTAATATATGAGCTAGAAATAAAAATAGTGACTCTCTTTATGGGGAATTACAGAGAGGGAATTTCTGGGGCACTAGTATGTTCTATATTTGATCTGGCTCATGATTTCATGGCCTTATCTTGCAAAATTTCATCAAACTACATTCTTGTGATTTGTACAGTTTTCTAAAATTAGTCTACACAATTAAAAAATAAACTTTATTAAAGAGGCAATTGGTGATATATCTCTATTTCATATCCCATGAACTAATGCTCAGAACTCTTAGAATCAGTATGTACATATTATCTCTTATCAGTATAATCTATTCCTTTTTTTCTTTCTGCTTATTTATCTTTCCACCTATATAAGTTCTATGAAAGTTTATTCTTTGGCTGACTAGTCCCTCCTTAAATCTCTTTAATTTTCAAAAGGATCATAGTCAAGGGAAAATACATTTACATATGTTTTAAACATTGGTAATTGGTTTGTCTGATAAGCTAGGACATATGTATTATTCCCAGTGTTTAATGATACTATTTATTAATAACATTTACTGAGCACTTTATACTAGACATTATTTCAACACTTAATATATTTACTTACTATCCTTTCAGTAATCTTACATGGACATGCTTCAGAAGATACCAGGAGCTCTGCTACCTGCTAGTTTTATATTGATTTAGTGTATTTAGGGCACTTGAAAAAACATAAAAACATACTTATGACTAAATAAGAAATGTGTTTATCTGCATAAAAATATTTTACTATTATGAAACTTATTTTTTGCTCCCTCCTCATTTCTTGGTATCCATTTCTCTTATTCTGTAGTTGCTTTAGAAATGGTTTGTTCTGAATATAGAAGTTTCTTCACTGGCTTTTCTCTCAGCCTATATATTTCTTCTTTGGTGTGTGGTGTGTTATTTTTCTTTCTGTTTGGGACTATAGGAAGCATTTGTATCCTGCAAGAAGTTTTCACATTATATCTCAATCAGAGAAGGTGATGTTTTAAACTTTATTAAAATTGTTGGTAATTTTTTAGAAAAGCATGTTGCTGGGGAAAAAAATCTACTGCCTAACAAAACTACCCGCGATAATTTCAATTTTATAATAACCTTTGCTCAAGTGAAATATTTGCTCTCTGTAAGTACAAGGAATAAACAAGGGCTTTTTATCAAGACATTTAACTTAGTATAATTAGGTGTTTATGGTTCTGTGGTATTGGGGACAGATGGCCATTAGTAAGTTCAGAGCCATTACCACTAATCATTACCTGCTCATCTTTCTCTTTCCATCACGAATGGGAATTTCCCAGTGGTGACCCTTTTTAATTTTATCTGTGGTTTGTTCTTAGTATTTTCTTCATTTGTTTTTTTCCCCCAATATGTTTTTTAAGTATCCTTACCACACCTCTGTTTACTCTGAGCTGCCCCTAAATCCCTCCCCTTCCCTATTTCTTATGTCATTTACTAAGTGACTCAAAAATCATCTGATTGTATGTATGATGAACTGCTTTCTGGAAACAAGCCTTGCACCTGTTGTCAGTTCTCTCCTTACTGATTTGATGACATTTCATGAATGGAGCGTTTACTGGTTGTTAAGGAAACCAGGATTTACTACCTTACAAAGACAGACTTACTTACTAGAGCATTACTGTTTCCTCCAAATTGTTTTCATTTCACTCTGTTTGTTATAAGGTGGGGGTGAGGACAAGGCTGGACCTGGAAAACACTTCATTATTCCAGGAAAAGCATTCATATTTGGGCTGATAGAGTGACATCTGAAATGCCAAGTTGTAAAGTTTACTTCAGGCGAACAGAATAGCCAAGTAACTAAATCTATCGGCTCAGCCAGTTAGATCCATGCTGGGAAAAGACACACACACACACACACTCAGATGCCATTTATAGGAATCAGTACCACACATACACACACACACACACACACACACACACACACTCACACTCACACACTCACACTCACACACACTCACATTCACTCAGATGCCATTTATAGGAATCAGGACTGGAAAAACTAGAAATACAGAAAGATCTTAATTAGTTAACACTTTAAGCTTATGTTCCAAAGATGTGTCTGCCTTGGTAAAAAATTAAGATACAGGTTGTAAGTTCAATGCTATTATTGACAATAGTAATAGCCGATAACAGCTACTAGGTAAATAACCAAGTGCTTTCTGATTGCCAGACACCAAGCTCAATACTCTATATGCTTTATATTATTTACTCTTAATAAAAAAACTTATTAAGTACAAACTATCATTTTTTTCCATTTTCCTGATCCGGCAATAAAGCTGTAAAAAGTCTAAATATTTTGCTCCAGGAAACTCACTTCGTAAAAGTCAGAGACAGGTTTACACTCAGACAGGTTTGACTCCAGAAAACAAACCTAGAACCCAGTACTTTATTCTTCCTCTTGTGGGAGACTGAGCATCCTTCTCAACTACTACCCAGGTCCTGGTTGCCAAAATAGAGAACAGCATTACAATTATGCTGCAAACCCATTTGAAATTTTTTTAAATTATAGATTTAAGGTGGAAACGGGCAGCATGGTTCTGTATATTTGGCTTCATATTTCCAGCTGTGTAAAGGCTTCCTGGGTCCAGGCCTAGGACAGGCAGAGCTCGGTTTCATTTGCGTTAGCATTTGCGGGGAAAATATAGGAAGGTTTTGCTTGAAGATAAAGTTGGAGCAGTATGGGGTCTGGAATCTAAGCGCTGTGGGGAGAGTAAAGTGAATGGGGTGATGGAGAAATAGTGACGGGTCATGGGTCATGAATGTAGATGGTGAGGACACGGAGAATGTTGGCAGATGGAATGAAAGGGGAAGACAGGGGTTCAGAGGCTGAAGTTTTTCAATGAGAAATGGAGAGTGATTGGAAGCCTGGCAGAAACTGCCAAAACAGTGTGGCAGGGGCCAAAATCTGAGGGCTTTCTGGGGTATTTGAGGAAGGAGGGCAGAGTAAGAGCAGTGAAAAAGCTGCAGCAAAGCAAACACCCACCTGAAGTACAGCCCTACGCGCAGCATGCACAGAACAACGGCCTCTGAAGCAATGTGCGGGAAGCAGGGTCCTCAGCTTAGCCAAGTTTGCATTAGAGGACTGGTTCTCCAAGTGCGGTCCCCAAACCAGTAGCATCTGGGGACTCACTGGAAACGTGAACTCTGTATCCCTACCCCAGACCTATTGAGTCAGAGACTCTGGGGATAGGGCCCCTCAACCCATGCTTAAACAAACATTCTAGGGGATTCTGGGAATACTTGAGTTTGGGAAGTCCTTGTGTTAAAGCAGAAATATAAGAGGAATTTTCAGTGAAAAGGGTTAACATGGAGGGAATTTTATTGATGACCACATAGATTTCCAGAGGTCAGAGTGAGGGGAGGGTTGGAAGGGTTGCAGAGCCAAGAGAGATTACAGCGTATACATATCCAGGTGGTAATAGAGAGATATTTGGGGGGTTTGGACATCCGCTAGTGATTGGGATGGATGCCATTCACACTGATGAACTCTTTGGGGAGGTAAGAAATCAATCATAATTAGAGGTTTTGGAGAAACAAGAGTTCATCTTCTAAGGAAGATGTGATGCTCAGTAGGACTTTCTTGAATCAGCGTCTTCTATGATGAGGCTCAAAAGTAGAATCATCGTCAGAAACAAGAATTCATCTCATTATCTTACACAATAATTCATCTTTTGAGCCTTATCCCTTCTGAGGCTCAGAAGTAGAACAATTTAGAAGACTGAAACGAAGAAAACATCAATAAGAAAACCAGGGCTTTAAGTATTAGAAGCTGCAGAATAATGTGACTACTTTGCCCTAACCTTCATAAAATGTACTACAAAGCTGTTCGAGAATTTTCTCTAAACCTTGGCGTTAGAATGAATCAATCAATCTGGTTTCTTCTCCTTAGAAAGCAGAAGAAATGATCTTTATAAATCAGACTTAGGAATCCAAGCTTTTAATCAAAAACAGAATACATCAATATTAATAAAAATGCAATATAGACTGATACAACCCAACTGTCTTCATAACTGATCCCTTCTAAGTAAAAATGTCATTTCTCTGAAAACAACCAACGCATCAAAGCAGTACTTAATAACCCAAGAAAGGCCACGAACCTGTGTCATATCCTCCACTCCTCACTGCTGCTATAACTGATTCATAAGACAGCTAGTGTTAGTCAGCGATAGCTTGTCTTTCAGTTGTGATCGTGCTGACTCCAAGCTCTATACTTCTATCCTTGTCAAAGTTACATAGATTGGTTTCCTAAAAAGGATCTTGCTTGAAGACACACATATTCAGAGATGATTCTATTTAAATACCTTTAAAGAGCAAAAAGCCATAGTGTATAAAAGGAACAAGCTGTAGAAAAACACCAATATCTAAGACAGGACACATGCTAGATTATGGGCAACATTTTAATCAATAAAAGCTGAGGATAAAGGCCATACACTCCTGGTTTCCAACCATATGAACTGCATCCTCGGGCAGCTGATATGCTGGGAAACCATTCATCGGAACCAGTTTGTTCCTACCCAGACTTACATCAGGCCATCTCCTAGGTAGCCTGTCAAAAGGGTTTATGCCTGTAGGCTCAAATATTCAAGGTATATCATGTCTTGCTCTCTTCTTTGTTTTCTTACGTGCATGTGTCTGTGGATATGTGCATACACACACACACACACACACACACTGGATTTACCATTAACATGCAAAACTTCTTAGTGACCACATAGTGGCCACCTAAGCATACAAGGCAATATTCTCATAACAGAGATAGTTTTACAAAAGGACAGAACACACTTAAGTAGCATGAATCAGGTGACAGTAGGAAAGTGAATATGAAATTATGAGTTTCCAATGGCTCACAATGTTTAAAATTTCAATTTGTTGATTTATTCTTCTTTATTTCAGGTACCATATTAAGTGTTTCCACAGAAAACCTTAGCTCTTTCTTCCCCCCCAAAAGATTATTTTCATTTAGCCAAATTTTTTTTTGAAAAAGAAAGAGAAGCAAGACCGAAAGAGCTTCTTAACTTGGCAAAGTCACATTGCTAATTACAGGCAGTGAAAGGATACAGACCAAGCTTGCTTGACCCCAAAAGCCTTGTACGCACTCTCCTCCCACTATACTAGGCTATCCTAAAGGCACACACTGCAGGGAGAAGTCATCCTCATCATTATAGGTAAAATTTGTCAAGAACTTACTCTTTCGGTTCTAAATGCCTTCCATGCACCGATTCATTTAAACCCTACCACAACCAAAAGCAAATAGTAGAAGACCCATCTTGCAAATGATAAAAGTGAAGCACAGGGAAAATGACTTGCATGAGATTACACACCTACAATGCAGGAATACAATTTCAATAGCCGATGTGGGAAAAGGCAGCTTAGCTGCTTGCAGTGAAGAACAAAGACTCTGAATCCAAACCACTGAGGTCCCACTTTCCTCTGAGTGACCACAGGACCTAAATGGAGCTGCTCTAGTGCTCAGTTTCCTTCCTTTTCTATAAAACAGGCATAAGAGAGCACCCACTTCAATAGTGCAGTTGCGAGTTTGATATGAGATGTGTCCAGAACAGCAGTCAGCTATGAATGGCTTAGTTGCCGGGATTGATGTTACAGCTGATGTCATCAGGACTGGCTGGTGTGTTTCCTTTGCAACAATTGTGGTTCCCTAAAAGCAGAGAGCACGACCTTGTAGAGATGTTCTTATGGACCAAGACCTCTTAATTGTACTCTGAGCTATCCCAACCCATTCGTCACCTCTTCTCTCCTCAAAGATCAATATGAGTTTATTCTTCCAAAGAACCACCTTATCTGAGGCAATGCCAGATAGTGTTTTCTACCCGACCCCATTGTTTATGGGGTTGTCCTATTCCAGGTTTTCTCAGCTTTACCACTCTAGACATTTCAGACCAGATCATCCTTTGTGGTGGGGGGGCAGTCCTGCTTATTACAGCATAACTGGCCCCTGCCCACTAGATGCCGGGAGCACCAATCCTTTCCCCAGTTGTGACAACCAAAATTGTCTCTCGGCATTGCTCCATGCCCCCTCTATGCCAAAGACCAAGTCCCTTCCCTGCTTATGGTCCCTGCAATGGATCCAGTAGGTTTTGGAAGGGACACCCATGGAGACTTTTCAAGTTGAGAACATGTCCAACTCACTTATGTATTTGTCAATAGGGACTAGCCTCATAAATAGCATACTGTAAGTACTCGGTGTTAGTTGAATTCTAAGTATTTGAATTATGTTGGTTATACATCAGAATAAAAGTGTGATCATGGTGTCATTAAAATGGAAAGAGCATATTTATGTGCCACACCCAGCTTTCTGATTAAAAGTAATATAAAAACCACTCTGATTCCTGTTTGCAAGAGGGGGCAGACCTCATACGCAGCAGTGGTGGCCTATCAGGATTACCAAGCACCCATCCCAGAATTGTGGGAAGTGGTACACCCAGTTTTATTCCTAAACCATCATACCACTTCCCATGATTGGGAGGAGAAGAGCAGCTGTCCATTTGAACAGCTGTCAGTACTTCTGGACAGAATAGCTAAAGAAGAGAAGGGAGGGAGTTTGGTTTAACCAACTCCCACATATGTGCCTTTCTAGTCTGGTGACCTGAGTGGTAACTGTAGTGGCCCAACCCTAGTCCATGACGGCTTTTTTTCCCCCTAGTTACTGATTTTAGAACTAACTGATGATACAGAGATAAATTGGTGGGAGATAACTGACATATACACTGTGATATCATTGTATTTTACAATCAGAAACACTCATCCCCCCCATCCGTGGAGTGGCTGGCTGAACTACCACGAGGCCCTGAGCCAAGCCTTCTTTTTCTCATGCTTAGAAATTGTAGAACACTTTCAAATAGTCATGATCGATTTTTAAAGAGGCAGGGGGAGGACGGAGAAAGTCATCGGCTTTGCTGTCATGAGTCATGCTCCAGGTGAGCTCTGCTCCTTTGCAGCAGTTAAGAAATTGGAACAGATTTTTTGTTGAAAGAAGACAGGCTGAAGCATTTGCTGCTTTGAAAGGTAATTTAGCACTGTCAAGCGTGTGACGGGTCAGGATTCTGCACGAGCATTTTGTTTTTATAATACAAAGATCAGAGAGCAAGCCGATTTTGGCGAAATAACAGGAAGAGTCCCTGTCTCAAGAAACAGATCTGCCAAACTTTGAAGTAATTTACATAAACATTGTAATCGGCCCCTAAAAAAGTTCCACCCTTTACAGAGCTAGTTATTATAGGACTTGCTCAATGCATCTGTGTTAATTATGACTTTGGACACCTGGGTGGGTCATTCTGGGCTTCAGTTTCCTCATCAGTGAAATGGAATTAACAGGATAAGAATATCCTTCTTAAAGGTATGTTTTGAGGATTCATTGAGATAATTCATATAAGGTATTTGTAATTGCAGGCAACCATGATATACACTAAATGATAAACATAATGGCTAATGTAACTAACATAATATACACTAAACAATATACATCAAAGTGTAACATACACTAAGCACTACTTATTCTTTATAATTTGAAAACTAGGTCATTGGTGGTAAATGCCAATCTCTACGGCAGATAATTCAGAGATGTATTTGTAAAGGGGAGATTTTTATAGTACCCTCCACTCCATCTCATAACATAGTTATAATTTTTCTAAGCTCTGTGTAAGAATGATCTCAGCTGGCGTCTTCAAAAATATATAATAGTAGAACCTGGATAAACTGCATTTGTTATTTTATTGAACAACAAAATCAGGCTTCGGTGGCTATCATTCTAAGAGGAATCATCATGTAAGATTATATGGATAGAGTTTTATACTCATGATAAAGACAAATACTGAAAGATATTAGATTGATTACCTTTGCCCTGTATTTTTACCTATAATCATCATTATAGGGAGAGTGGAGCATGAAGCCAAAGTACAGATCTAATTAAAAATGATTGTCATCAACATTTATGGGCCTGAATGTTTATATTATATATGTCTCTCTCTCTCTCTCTCTCTCTCTCTCTCTCTCTCTCTCTCTATATATATATATATATATATATATATATATACACACACACACACACAATACACATTTATATATATAAATAGTATATATATACAATGAGAGGCAGAAATACCATTAACTGCTATAGACTGGTAATTTCTCATGGACTGCATTGAATTAATCAACTAATTTCTTTCCTTCCATTTGAATAAGGGATGAAAAAGTGTCTTTTGTAGCAACTTCTTTTAAAATTATGCTGCAATACCTTAGTCTATGAAGTGCAAATGGTAACAAAAAAAGCCTCCAGAAATTTTAAAGTGAGATTAAGAGTCTATAACCTTCATTCCAGAGTAAAAACTGGCATAGGACTGATTCTGGTCCTCTGGTGGAGCAAGAGTTATACTTAAATTTGGATTTTGAAGATACGTATTCTGAGCATTGTCTAACTTGTCTAGAGTCTGTGTCATAGGCGCGGTTCTCTAGAAGGTGAGAGCAAGATGGGACCTGGGGTGAATGATGTCTAGTAGGGATAAACCCGTTTCACAACAGGGGGCCAGAGACAGGATCGGGCAGAGAGTGAAGTCAGCTGGGATGCTGAGGAGTGACCACTGCTGGACACCAGCCTCGATGCAGTGCTGGCTGGCCCTGGGCAAGGCAGCTCTCCGCAGCTGAAGCCTCTGAGGAATTAATCTATCAAAATCTGGACTGTTTAGATCTAAACAAAATTTGCTGATTCAACAATAGGCTATAATGTTGTCCAAACCATTGTTGAAGAATATTTCTAAAAATGACCTCCTATAATGAAGCTCCACAGCTATCTTTTAAAAGTTAAAATGAAAAGGAAGAAAATACTCCAGCTTCTCTGCTTGGAAGAGGCATGAAACAATTATTCATTTCTATCTTCGGTAATCTTTAATTCTGAGTAAAGCCAGGTTATAGACTTAACCCTGTCCAGGCTACTCGTGTCTCTACCTAGGTAATCAAGGTCATGCCGACTGTCTTCCTTAAATAGCCTGCACTCCAGTTTTCCTCATATAAAAATCCCAAATAACATACTAACCGTTTGGTTCCAGGCCAACATAACACATGTCACTCCTCTTATCTAATTGGCCAAACCAAGTCCTTGGCCACACGTAACCTTAAGACGGTAAGAAAGTGCAATCTCACCATGTTCCTTAAAGGGAAGTGAATGTTGGCAGTGGTCACCAAGAAGATGTAACCAAAAGGTGACATGCCAGCTGGACCCTGACAATTAGAGGCTCCTCCCCCATACCCTTGTTCTTGGAATGTACACTCCACCCACCATTCCCACAGTGGGAGCTTTCTAGAGACAGCCTTGAGGAGAGCAATGTGGCTTTGAGACCATTAAGATTCTGGGGGGTCGGTGTAGAGGTCTCATCCCACACACAGCATCTAAGACAAGCCTTGTGTATAAATGCCCTTGATTCTTAAACCTGCCACCTACTGATCTGGGGCGGCTTGCCTCTTCTGTCTCTCTCTGCATTGTGAACAGGGCCAATTTGCAAACCAACAGTGAACAGAATTACTTGATAAACCACATTCCTAGTGATAATTGCAATAGAGTTTGGTAAATGAGAGCATAGCCTTGATCACTGAGTTAGCTAACTTTTAGAGAAACAGACCCAGTATGATTTTATGTATTATGTAAAAGGAGATTTGTTATAGGAACCGGTCTGCATGGTTATGGAGGCCAAGTCCCACAGTCTGCCATCTGCATCCTGGAGAACCCGGAAAGCCCTGAGTCTGAAGGCCTGAGAACCAGGGGAGTCAGGGTAACTCCTAGTCTGAGGCCAACGGCTGCTTGTGTAGGATCAGGGGTCCAAGGCCCGAGAATCAGGAGCTCTAATATGGGAGGGCAGGAGAAGATGAATGCCCCAGCTCAAACAGAAAAAGCACAAATTTGCCATCCCTTTGCTTTTTTGTTCTTTTGGGCCCTTAATGAACTGGTTGATGCCCACGCACACAGGTGAGGACGGATCTCCTTCACTTAGCCTTCTGATGCAGTTGCTGATGTCTTCCAAAAACAATCTCATGACACACTCGGAAATAATATTTTACCAGCAGCTCTGTGGGCATCTCTTAGCCCAGTCAAGCTGATACATAAGATTAACCATCATGATCAGATAAACCTAGAGTTTACAAATGACAGTTTCAAAGGACAGTTTTGCCTCTTACCTGCTCTGTGACTTAGGCCTATTTGGGTAACCTCTCCATGCCTTCATTGCCTTTCCTCTAAAATGTGTTGCAATAACTGGATAGCACAGGTATCCGTTATGCTTCCCAGTCTTTTCTATGCTTTGGAACACCGAGAGAACAGTTATATTTATACCTAACCCTGGACTGAAGAGATGCTGCTATCTGTAGCCAGAGCCACGTTGTCCGGGCACTCCAGCTTCCCTGGGGCCAGAGGCAATACTAACGGGGCACACCTATACTCGCTCTAGGCCATGGGTGCACCTGATGCACATAAAGAGTCCAGGGAGGCTTAGATTCCACTGTTACTTTTTTTTAATTGGTTGCTCAATTCCTATTATACCAGTGTATAGACATAAGCCACACAAAAACTATGAGGTTGATTATTATTACTTTCTACAGATGAAAAAAATTGAATATCAGGAGAGTTAGCCATTAGCCAAGTTCCCGATGTGAGAGACACCTTGCAAGGAGTTGGATCGAAAAACCCTGACTTCGGGCCCAGGGCCCTACAATTCTGCCATAGCTGTCACACTTCCTTAAAAAAGGATTCCTAGTAATTTTCCATAAGAAATCGACTTTCAGTTTTACCACCTGCCTTCTTCCATCAAGAAAGTACCCTGATGCCCTAAAACAAAAGTAAATCTAAATATCCTTTAACACAATTTTTAGAATATCCCTAAAGTGTTAAATGAGGGCAACATCTATATTTGGCCTAAAAATATATGAGAAAATGGCTTTTTCCCCTTCAGGTAGGTTCTAAAGAGATGTGGTTAGTTCAGGACTGCCCACCGTTTTAAAAAAGTTTAAAACCATTCAAAGGGAAACTGTGTGCTGACTTGACACAGTCCCTGTCACTATACTCGAGCTACTTAGCACCTTCTCTTACTAATGCACAGAAATCAATTCCACTCAACTCTATGTGACATTTGCATTATTGGGGACTTTTAAAAAGTTGCCCTGAAAGGAAGAAAACAACCCATCAGAAAGTTATCACCATTATCCTCATTAAGAGAGGGGCAGATTTATTAGATGGCTATTTTTAACGAAACCCCAGTGGTTTCTATAACCTATAAGCCCAGCAACCAGGAAGTGATCTCACAGTTCCTGAGAGTGAATTATGTTTGTTATCCCGAGAGGACTTGTATATTTTCCAGTGCAAAGTGACATGATTTCTTTCTCTTTTCCTCAAGGAAAAAAAAGAAAACAAAAACAGAAATAAATGAATTTAAATACCATTCTACTTGGTTAACTTGATTGGACTAAAATTTAAACCTGTCCTTAAGGTCTGTTTGAATGACCATGAGCTCTTTTCTCTTCACCTTACCACAGCTCCAAATCTCAAGGGTAACAGGAAATATGGACTAAAACAAAGTCTATCTTCAAAGCTTGTAGCACCATAACTGCACCATGGGAAAGGAAGCATTTGATAAAGGAATTAAAACAGAAATATTAATGAATTGGGTAAGAAGGAAGTTTCAGTTCTGCCTGGTTACCTTGCAAGGTCACTTTGAACTTTGTAAACTCCATTTAATCTGCAAAACTACTTTGTAAGGGTAGGAATATGACTTGCATTTCCTTATACATAAAAACTGCAGGGCATTA
Organism: Manis javanica; assembly: GCF_040802235.1. NCBI lineage: Eukaryota > Metazoa > Chordata > Mammalia > Pholidota > Manidae > Manis > Manis javanica. The sequence continues at coordinate 173,970,386 of NC_133159.1, read as the reverse complement.
CTGAAAAGAATTTGGATTGCTTGTAAAAGATATTGCTCATTAAAACTGATTTAAATATTTTTTCCTGCATTAAAAACAAATTTCCAGACCTAGAATTTTTTGGCATCTATCTTACTGACACAGTAACAACTGATTCATGAAGCACAGGGTTTAAACACCTCCACGAATGAGTCAAACACATTGAAATACATACCAATGACGTTTACAACAGAATTCAGCATAGAAAACAGGAGTAATTCACTCGCAGACAAGAAATCTTCCAATGTTACACAGGCATTCAGAAACAAAAGGAATAGGATACTGCGTATTCAAAACAATCACCCCATTTACAATCTCTAAAATGACTTCCATTTTCACAAATTATGGATTTTGGTTTTTTTTTTTTGTATTTCTGTACAAGGGATGCGCATCCTGTTTCTTATTTGAAAACTGGAGTTGGCTGGAGTATTTGGGTTCCCCAGCGGTGTTGCTCCACAGTGAGTAAAATGTGTCTCAGGTGGACACGTACACATTCATCTCACAGGGAAGTGGGCAAAGCCCTGCGACCCGTGCCTGGAAAGGACAGGAGGTGACAGAGGCCGACGGGCCACACACGAGAAGCTTTGGGACCTTAGGCAAAGAACACAGAACCCAATGGCAGATGGAAGGGGCCGCAGAGCTGTGTTCTGCCAGTGGCCAGTCCTGACCAGTGAGAAAACAAGTCTTCTGTTTCTTTATCCATAAAGTGTGTCAAAATACTTAGTTCCTGGGAGCATTAACTGGACTTCTATCAGTAGGTCACTTAGCACAGTGCCTGGCATAGGGGGCTGTGGCAGGCGGAAGGCTGTTCTCCCAAAGATGTTCGCGTCCTGATCCCTGGATCCTGTTAATGTGCCCTCACGCAGGGAAAAGGGGAATTAAAGTGGCAGATGAAATTCAGGTCACTCATTAACAGCCTTAAGAAAAGATGATTATCACGGCTAATTGTGATGGCCCTAATAGAATGGTAAGGTCTCTAAATGTAGAAAGAAGCAGTCAGTGTCAGAGGGGTCTAGCAGGAGAAACTCTCGCCTGGCCTTTGCTGACTTTAAAACCCGAAGGGGATCATGAGCCAAGGGATGCAGGCAGCTTCTCAAAGCTGGAAAAGACCGAGAAACTGTCTTCCCCCAGAGCCACAGAAGGAACACAGCTCTACCACATGGCATTTTAGCCAGGTGAGGCTGATGTCAGACTCCTGACCTCCAAGAATATTAATATGAAATACACTGACTATATGCAGCTAGTAATATGAACTATAACTACGTAATAAAGTATCACATTTGATTTGTTTGTGACATATCTAGTTTATGGCAATGTGTTTCTATAGCAATAGGAAATTAAGGCATGGCTAACCAGCAAATAGGACTCATAATTGTGAACAAAGTAAGTTCTACATAAGAATGGTAACTGGGATCTAACTGACTCCTTAGAGTGGATTTTCTTTGGATGGCTGGACAAGATATTACAGAAAATCAAATTTAAAATTGAGAGTTTCTTTAAGAAATTAAGTAGCAGGAAAGGAGTATATCATGCCAGATCACCCCAGCATTCCAAACTCAGACATTTGATGTAAATTCCACTTCATAAGACACTAAATCAATCCACTAAAAGTTCCATTTGTCAAGCACGTAAATGCTTCCAGTCTTTTACAGACCTTTTACATTTTATAACAACCTTGTGAGTTGGATATTATCTTTATTTTACAGATTGAGGTTCAGAGAAGTTAATCTGTCAAAACTGATACAGAAAATAAGTGACAAACCCAAGATTCAAACTGGCCTCTCATCCAAAAGCTCATGATACTCTGTGATATCATAAGCATGTGACTCTCAAGGGTATAACATTCATTCATGTCGATCAACAAGTGTTTATACTACAGTCACTATGTGCCAGGCATCAATGGAATGACAAGCTAGAGAGATATGTGCCCTGTATTCACAAATTAAATAAGCAATATCATTAAAAAATGTGATGAATGCATGTTGGGGGATTACAGAGCCATGGAACCATAGTAGATTAATCTTACCCACTGAAGGTATGGAGTAATAGCGGGTATCCTGGGGTCCATTCCAAAACACGGAAGATAGGAAAGAGTCAAGCAAAATGGAATAGAAAGAAGTGGACTAGACTTGGAGGTTCAAAAAAAATGAATATGGTCTGATTAGTCGTTGAGTATATATGGAATGTAGGCGTGATAAGAAATGGGGCAGATGAGGTGGTAGGTGGGAGGCAGGATGGAGGCCAGCGCTCCCCCTCTTGTCCTAAGGGCAGTATAAGTATAAACATAGAATGACATCATCAGTTTGCATTGTTGCAGGTTTTTCTGGTCCGTGTAGGTGATGGACTGGCCAGGGGTAACACACTGAGCTACCTAGGTGCCACACCAGGCACCTCGGGGTAACGGCTTTGGGGGCAGAATGAAAGTATCACATTTGAGAAGAGTTTGGGAAGCAGAATTACCAGAACTTCATTGGGGTGGGGGGGGAATCATGTTAAAAGAAAAGGAGTTGCAAAGAATTATGCTCAGGTGTCTGTTCTGGTCAATTTGCACAGAGCAGTGAGTAGGAACAGTTTTGAGGGGAATGATGATTTCTTTGGGGGCAGGTGGGGGCTAAGATACCTATACAACTTTGAGAGAAACAGAGCCACCACTGGTCAACCCAATACCCAGGACTCCCCTCAAAATAGTCATGACCTGGATATGGAGAATTGGTTTTTATTATCAGTGCATAGATTGTATCATCCACTCCATGGATTTAATTACTATTTAAGAGTTAAAGGGAGGAACATGCAGGTCCAAAGACACAGCCCTGAGGAACACCGACATTAAGATATGAGCAGAGGGAAAGGAACCTGTAAGAGAAATGGAAACAGGAAGAGAGAGGAAGGAATTATGCAAGAAAGTCCAGAAGAAGAATGTGTGTCAAGAACCAGGGAATAAGTGAAGGGTAGTAGACTTTGAACTCAGGGAGCATGTGTGAGTGTTTCCCATAATTATTTGTCAAGTGTGTTCACACCTACGGAAGCCTCCGCCGGGAACGTCCTGTCTGCATCTCTGCATCTACCTCCCCGAGCATCCCATGAAACTCCTACCCATCCTTGGAGACACACCTGAAAATGCGCTTCCTCTGAGGTTGGCCAGGACTTCCTGCATTAGGTTTGCTAGCACCTTGTTCTTCTTCAGAGACAGAGCTGTGGCAGGTGAGAAGTAACTAAATCAATACACGTCTGGTTAATGCCTTGCTTACCGCTCTGCCTCCACTGCCCACCCCCATAGTGCCCGGTATGGGGCAGAAACTCAATAAATGGGGTTTGTGTGTTTAATATGTGAATAATCATAATGGCTCAATAAATCTTCGGTGTTTTGGAGGCAGTATAAAAGTTTACTGTACATGCTCTGAGCCTTCTTGCCCAGATCTGATCTCAGCTGAACCACTTCCTAGCTATATAATTTAGAGTGATCATTTGACCATGTAATTCTGAAAACTAGACCCAAAGTCTCTTCGATTCTTCGAGTTGTTTGTCCATAAGATTTCGACTCTGTAATTTCACACTCACGTTGTTGGCTGAGTGAATGCGTCTCCCATGAACTGACTCCATAGATGGTAATCTTTTCCCTGTCTTCCACCACAGACTTAAGGCCATGACTGCGTGAGATAATGTACGTGAAAGTTCCTATTAACAACAAAACAAAGTTCACTGATTGCAGAGTGACCATCCCTACGGACACCTGAAATCCCCTCTCATCTATCTGTTTACGGTTGGTTTAGTTTTAATGACTGCTTCATAGTCTAGTCTGCTGTTTAAACAGTCATTCTCAGACTTGGAGTGAAGCAGGTGGAATCAGTAATTGCTTAACGGGCATGTGTATAATAAGGCTTGGCAGCTTCAATAATGTACACCATGATAAAAGACTGGAGGAAGATTAAGTCCCCCTGGGTAGATCTAAAAGTCCAAGACAGCATCAACAATTACAGTTTTGCTGACCTCAGTGTACCATGCTGTGTCTGAAAACCAGTGGATGCAGGTCTTGACTTTAGAAATATGTGACCTCTAATTTGGACCACAGTTCAGTTATTTGCCATGATTTAAAGCCTCCTAGGATGCTCTGCTTGTTTATTACACACAATAACATATGCTGGCATAAATACACAATGATCCTAGCTCAGTATAAATGTGCAATTTCAGTTATCTAAAAGAAGGTTGATCACTATAGGCAACTCATTATATTTTCAATCATGAACTGTGTGCAACAGCATAAATATGTAAAATATTGACTACAGGAAGGAAATTCTGTGACAGTAGACTATTTTTATCTGTGATGCCAGCTCACTTCTAAGAGGCATATAACAAATGCATCTGCCTCCTGTATATACACACAGACATGGGAATTTTACTGTCACCCCCCATGCCCCAGGGCAAGAGGATTTGTAAATAAATGTGCTATGACCTAAAACATTCTACACAGGGATCAGCAAATGTTTTCTGAGAAGTGCTGGATAATGGGTATTTTACGCTATGCAGGCCATTAGTCTCCATCATAACCACTCAAGTCTGCTACTGTATAGCTAAAGTATCTGTAGACAACAAATTACTGTAGCTTTTTTCCAATAAAACTTTATTTATGAAAACAAGTGGTGGGCCAGATTGGGCCCATGGGCTGTGGTTTGCCAGTCTCTGCTCTACAGCCTCATGTTAGTCTGGTGAGTATTGGTACTTTATATGGAACATAGTTCTTATAACTGTGGCATCCATGGGTACAGAATGTCTCAAGATATAACATTTTCAAGTACATCTATGTTTTCAAATAAACCAAGAGCATACCCAAATTTCAGCACCAAAATTGTATTGCCTAACCAACGTATTTTGCTCAGAAGCTGTCCTTCTTCATCCAAACCTGTGTCCTGATTTTAACTTCAAAATTTGTTATGGAATGGCACATTGAGTTTGATTAACTCATGTAAAAAGGTAAGCCAAAGAGATTTTTTAAAAAATGTTTCCTATTCAATTGAGTAGGTAATGTACTATAGATAATTAACCAAGTAACTAAAAACCTCTATACCTATTGACCTTCTTTTACTGTCTGCTTTCTAAATAATAAGCAACCTGACAATTAGTTTGGAAGACTGAAATCTGATATTTGAAGGCTGTAACAATTATATCAGCATCTTGCTTCTCTGAGATCATTGCCATTTTAGCCATGTGACATAGACAGAAGACTTACTTCCAGCTGTCTTTCTCCATTAGAAATTTCCTTGTAAATCTACTTATTATCCTTTATTTTATAATCAAGGGAAATGAGTTTATAATTTAGTGTCACTAACCCAAAGCACTAGAAATTATCTGCGAATACCAACCAGGAGCCATCAACTTACTACATGAGAGAATTGGAAACATAGAAAGTTATCTACATTATCCAGCACTTTTCAGAAAACATTTACTGATCCCTGTGTAGAATGTTTTAGGTCATAGCACATTTATTTACAAATCCTCTTGCCCTGGGGCATGGGGGGTGACAGTAAAATTCCCATGTCTGTGTGTATATACATGAGGCAGATGCATTTGTTATATGCCTCTTAGAAGTGAGCTGGCATCACAGATAAAAATAGTTTACTGTCACAGAACTTATTACATCAACTACTACTGATACTTCTATAGGGAGGTAGATGAAAAATATGGATGTGGGTCATTGGACTTGCATTTCTGCTCATTTTTTGTTGTTGTTTGTTCTTGAGCTCTATAGTTGCTCTATGCTTTGAGAGAATTGGAAACATAGAAAGTTATCTACAAGAAGGGCCAAGAAAAGAAAGTTATATAGGATCACTGAAAGAGATTTGATTTACCTAGTGCCAAAATTCTTAGAACATTAATAGGATCATTTTCATGTTTCCTAACTCAATTAAAACCTTAAGGTTCCATTGCAAGGGCTTTTCCTCTTTCAGTAAATTGGAGAATGATACTAACAGGGAGGTTAATTCTCCCTCCTTTATACGCAGGTCAGGCATGATTGGGGACCGAAGCAAGCTAGCCCTTTTCGTTATTATTTCAGGGAATCTCGTGCATGATCTTCTGCTCGGGCTGTAACCTGATACAGGTGAGTGCTGAGGCGGGTTCTCGGACACTACCTTGTTTCAGAGCAGCTCAAGGACTATCTGGGTCCTGACCCTGATTAAGAACTTTGGTGCCCTTTAAACTCCAAGGAGTCAAAAGCAGAAACCGTCTACACCACGCTCGAAACTCCCAGATGGTGTGTCATCAAATATGGTGGTGGTCGTTTCAGCACCATTCTAGAAGAACCATAGATTTTTGACCTGTATCAGAAGCCCAACTCAAGGCAGGACCTGATTACATTATCTATATAAACCCCTTTACAGAACTTAGGAAGGATTCATACAGAACAACTCTATTTTTTCAGGAAATCAAAAATACGGAAGCAGTCCATTAAGCTGAGTTAAGGAGAGTGGGCAGGAAAAAAAAGCGAGATATCTTAAGGTGGAAGTCTCCTCCTCCCCCCTTTTTCTTTGTAAACTCTTTCCCAGTTAATGGTGAGAACATCGACTTCCTAGAAAAGACCTAGGTTTGCTTCAGGGCTCTGACGTCCCCTTGGCATATGTCCTTTGCAATGCAGGTCCCATTTCTCAGTGGAATGTTTTTGAGCTGCTACTGTAGCTTACCTTATACTACCTGTGTGCTGTGGGTCATCAGATATCTGTATCAGACTGTTCCATTTCTTTCTTGGTGTTCACATCAAACAGTGGTAGTAAAAATTAGTGGAATCAGTTAAAATGTTAAACTGTCATCAGTTGCTGTATGACTGTGAAATAAAGGTAATGGCAGTCATAGGTGGCTGTGCCACTGGGAAATTATAGATGAAGAGGAAATTATAGATGAGAGGTTTGATCTCGGAATTTGTGATCTTTAATAAATTAAAAAGTTTTCTGTCCATCTAATTTCACTCCTGATGTTAAGCAATTTTATCAAATACATAGATTTAATTTAAATTAATGCTATTGGACCCTTAACATTTGACCTTCAAAAACTCATTACACGATAGCTATGAGATTCTAATTTTCTCCACCCGACAGCTCCCCTTTCATCTACTTGACAGAAACAAATGTTTTTTTGCTCCTGACGGGGCAATCTGGGTAACAGTAAGAAAAGTAGAAGTCTCAATGGCAAGACGAGTCATAAGTTGTGAAAGAGGCAGATTGTACCCCAAATTTTCCAGCAGAGTGGATTGTAACACATTCTAGTGTCAATCACTTGGACCAAACACGCAATGAAACAGAATTGCCAAGATGTATCTCTCATTCTTCTCCTTTAACTGGTAAGTGTCAGGAGGATGGTCATTATTAAAAACTAATCACTTGTTCAGCTCCTTTTTTTAGATTAACATAATCTATGACCCTGCTGGGGTTTTCTTTAAAAGACACTTGGGCACTGCATTTGGAATTGTTTCTGACTGCAGACAGGCACTACTCCCAGCAGATGGAAGATTTGCCTTATGTCAGATTCTTCCTTAGTGCGCCTCTTGCATGTGCTGAGGTATATTTTTCAAAACAAGATGATCGTTGATGTTAGAACATGAGTCTATCTGCTCTCCTCTGGAATAATGAGAACTACTATTGAACCACAAGTAATAAGCAAGCTGCAATGGCTCTGCAGAACTTCTAGATCACCCTTGGGTAGGTTGAACCTACGTGTCTGAAAGTTGGCTGTGCTTTCTATGTGGGAGGATACATTTTAAGTGAATTGATGTTTTCCTTGGACTCTATGCGATCCCACCCTCCAACAGATATTCAACAACTTAAGTTAGTTCTAATTTCTTTCCTGTGATTGTTAGTTATAATGTTCAGGTTTTTATCCCATTCAATTCATTTTATAATTAATACTGAAATAGCTTGTGTCCTTCATAATAAGAGGTAATGAACACCATCTATTTTAACAGTAAATAGATGTAATGTAAATAGAAGTTCATTTATTATCCCTAATGGATGAAATACTTTGATTTTGAAGAGTAAAGTATAATCAGACTTAAAGCTACTAGGGAAAAATAATAGTTTTCTATAAAAATTAGTTAAAAACAAATTGTGTTTAGACTATACTTATACATAGTTGTATCAGTAATCTTCAACATTACAATGGAAGTAAAACTTTAATACTGTTCCTTAGTACTATTTCTTCTTCCTGCCTCAGGTGGACCTTTCTTACCCGGAAATATACACATAAACACACATGGATGCACACATGCACAACGACACATACACACCAACACATACACATTGTTCCTGCTAGTCTTACATAGCTCTATATAGATTCAAACCTACTAAATATTAACATTAGCAAGGTTCTGTGCAGGGAAAATACCCTGTAGAATAATTAGATGAGGAATTAATTTGATACCCCTACCTCTGAGACTAATCATAGATAAATTTCATGGAAATAAAGCCAAGGATGTAGTATTACAAAGACTCTCTCCAGTTCTTTGCTGTAGCATATACTTCAAAGATTAAATTTGCTTATCTCATGTTTGGGGAATTATTGCAATGGATTCCCAAATGGAGGTTTTAACGGTCATTCTTTTCACCCTCAAATGTATTCATTGCACTGCTATTAAAGTGATCTTTATAAATGCAGGATTTGATCAATGAGGTCCTTGCTTATAAGTTCCTTCTGGTTTTTAATTGTTTTCAAAATAAAGCACCAAATGCTTAAACATGGAAACTGAGGCATTTTACAAACTGACTCTGCTATATTCTTCAGACTTACGTCTTGCCACAAATCTTGCTCATCCTGCAATGTTGCATCTCGTACCGCCCAGTAATGCCAAATAACTTGGAGTAACTCAAGCATGCCACTTAAGAACCCATGCAACATGTGTTGAACGCTTCTGTATGTCTCGCTCTGTGGCAGACGTGGGCTAAGTAAACAAGTAACATGAGAAGAGACACATGATTCTTTTAAAGACTGTCATGACATCCCCATGTTTATATGGGAGCATTTTGACATGGCCCAAAACACAAGCTACTGGATTCTTAAATTTTGTAACTTGCATAGATATGTGTGGAAGAGAACCACCACATTCCTGAGCATCACACCACTGCCCAAGGTTGAAGGAAGAAAGGGACAGTAGGGGTTGGCAGAGGCTCAGAAATGGAGTGCAAAGAGGGACAGGAGATTAGGCACCGTCTGGATCCGGCACATGTGTATAACGGCTCCTTTCCGAAAATAACTTTGGTTAACTTGAAAGATTGTTCCATCCTCCAAGAATCACTTGACCTGGGATCATCTGTATCTCAAGTTTTTTACGGTTTTCCTTAAAATTAGAGATGGCAGAATAAAGGATATTTGTGGTCTACAGTATGATTTATTATTGTTAGGTCTAAACACAGTATTATTACTGAGAATCCTCCCAGAGCTTGATATTGCACATACATTTAGCATCTTTAAATTCTTAAGTGATAAACTTTGGGGAAAGAATTGAAATCTTTTCAGACATTAACCTGGTTTGAACAGGACTTTTGAAAAGTGCTGTTGCTTTTCTAATAAATTAAAAGTTTAAATATATTCTAGTAACAATTCGAATAATACAGAAGGTTCAAACTCATCTAAAACTGGAGTGGATAGTGAAAAAATTAATTTTTGTATACATCACATAACCAAAGGATTTTTGTATATTAATGGAGGCATGATGATGAATCCTGGTTTAACTGGATATAGGGGGTCACCGTGTAATTGTGGTTGTGTTTTCACATCTAAATCCTCTATGGGTGGTATGGGAGTGGGGGATAATTTGCCAAAGTGCTTTCAGAATCTCTTAACTGCTCTTTGTGGGGAGTAGAGGGGAGATGGTGTACTACAGAAAAGAGTAATTGTTAAGCTGGACCTTGAAGACTATTTATAAATTTACCAACAATCTGGGAAGCAGGAAGGACATTCCATGCAAATGTATACCTGCACAAAGACCCTGACATATAAAAGAGTCACACTATAATGGAAAAAGAATGGTCTAGTATTAATTGAACAGTGAGCCCATCAAGGTCCAGGTGGGATTTCTGGCAGAAGCGATTTATTGGTGTCTAGGGTTTCAATGGAATCAAATGAAAAGGAAGAAAATACATCTTATAAAAGTCAATTATATCATCAAAAACAGTTTTACACTCTAAATTTTTACTTAGATAAGCTGAAAAATAACCTCTCAAAGATGCCCACACTTAATCCCAGGCACCTATGAATACGTTACCTAACATAGTAAAAGAGACTTGGCAGATGTGATTGAATTAAGGTTACTGAGCTCTTGAGATCATTCTGGAATATCTGGATGGAATCACAAGGCCCTGTAAAAGAAAGGCAGGGAAGTTCAAAGTAGGGAGGAAATGCGAAAATGGAAGCTGAGATCTTGAAAAGGGAGAAAGAGGCCACACGTCCAGGAGTGTAGGCGGCCACTAGAAGCTGGATAAGGAAGGAAGGAGATTCTCCCTTAGAGTGTCCAGGAGAACTGAAGATCTGTCTGGTCTGCTTTTCCCAAAAGAGCCACTGCAGACTTGTGACCTCAGGAATTGTAAGACAAAAAATTTGTGTTGTCTGAAGCCACTGTATTTGAGGTAATTTGTGACAGCAGTACTAGGAAATATATTCATTGCCCCAGATTTTTTATTTGTTTGTTTTCTTCTTTTACTATTGTTTTGCCATTGAGGTTTTCCTTGGGGTAATTAATCTAAGAGACCAGAAGTACATGAGTGCAATGGTTGATGTCTTTTTCCTTGGGTTTTCAGTTTGAGGATATAACGGACATCTATTTAAAAAAAATACCCCCTAGAGGTTGTAGCGATCAGTAATATGAGATCTTTGAGCAGAGTAAAGGGCTGCTGAGAATCGAGAGCCTTAAGGAGGCAGCCTTCACTAGTGAAAGTATGATGGACAGCCAAAGAAATCTTTGATACAGTGTGGGTAGAAATTGTCAGAAAGAGCCACTGAACCATACGGACTAGTAGCCACTTACTCATCCCCCATGCTGAAATCCCGCTGGGGGCAAGAAGGGGAACTGTCCACGGGTGGTCTTTCTTGAGATTCATGGAACCTACCCTTTAGTTCTCTGCTGGTTGTTGGTATATTTTTTAAGATGGCAGGGAGTCAATACCCTTAGAGACAATAACTGCTTCAAATGTTCTAAATGTAGTCCCTCAATGGAGGGAAAAATATTGTCTAGCTATTATCTCAACAAAATTGGATTGAAAATTACTAAATGTGTCTTTACCAAAGTACCCGAAGGTTATAGGGTCATAGCTTAACCAAATGTTCAACTTCTTTACTCAAACAATCCAGACTGTGTTGCTTTAGCCATCTCTTCAAGTATTCTTGCCAATGGTATCATTTGCTCAGCTGAAATAAGTTGGTTTGGGGAAATAATCAAAAAGCTCTAGAATGATTAGATGCCTCTTTGAGAGGAGAACTCTTCAAACTGATCAGTGTGCTTGAATCCTGCCTCTCAGATCATGGGCTCAGCCCTTAGCATTCCTTAAAAGGCCACCACTCTCTGTGCTTTATGGCTTCCTGGAACTTTTTCATTCTGCCTCCAAAATTCACTATTCTAAACCCCCCCTTTCCCCTCTGGTTGCAGTTCAATTTTGTTTTAGACAACCATGTGTTATAAATGCTATTCTGACATTGCAACCCTTCCTCCTCCCTAGAGGATTTAGACTTATTCTGCCTTTCTGTTCCCCCACACACTTAGGCCATAAATTAACCTGCCCTTTGCTCCATATTTCTTAGCCATGATCAGCTGATGAAATATAGCCCATTTCCAGCTCTAGTTCTTGGAAGAGGAGCCATGCCTTCAGCCCATAGGTGCTCACGGGATCAAACCCCAGTTACCTGACTATTTTTAGTCAAAAATTGATGGTGTCTACTGGTGATATAGGTGAGAGCTTAATGATTCTTCTGAAAACTCAATATAGCTGGATGAGAGTGATTCTGAGATTTTAGGTCCTTGGAAAGGAGGAGAAAGCTGGGCAAAGTAAGGATTTAAGGAGGCTAACCTGGCCTAAAACCTGACCCCATAAAGACAGCCAGACTCCCCAGTGTACAGTATGGCTAAAAGAGGAACATGTGAAGACCTCTGGCCTGGTACAGGTCACTCTATGAAGCTGTATCCAGTTAGTTATATCTAGTTAAGGGTATTAGAAATGGGATTCCAGTCTATAGGTTAGAGCCCAAATCAGAGAGATACAGTATCTCACATCCTAGTCACCGATTATCATTAGTAAGTTCCAAAAGAGCTCCAGTAGGTACCCAGCTAGGATAGGAAAGCAGAAATCCAGTCCGATCACCAAGTCACTCTGTTAGACGAGGATTTGGCTGTGATTCAGCAGGCCTGTAGAGGCCCACAGCCCATGCTGGGATATCCTAATATCAGCTGTATGGTTCTATGACTAAATCCCTCCAGCTGGTAAGATGAAGCTTCTGATGTACTCCTTCCGACTGGTCACAGCTTGGCGGTTACATGAGCCATGAGCCGCAGAGGGGGCATCAGGGATTTCAGCTTACCAGATTACATATCCAATACTTTCAATTACAACCTGGCAGCACACACACGTAAGAGCACCTACAAGGTGAGCTGAATGACTAAAGAACGGTCATGGAGGAGAACTAGGAGAACACTTTGGCCCCCTTTGAAAAAAATGTCTTATATTTTCTTAAACATGTTCTCTGGTTTGGGACACCGTGTAGTCAGGATGAGGGGGTCTGAGAATCAAGCATGAGAATGTCATTCAGCTCTAAGTAGGGCATATTGCCCCTTAATGGTGGCATATTGCATGGACTTTCCAACAGAAGCTAAGAGGAAGCCCTAGAATATCATTGCCCTAAAGTGGAACTGGTGGAGACCCAGGGGAAGAGAGGACCAGCTCCTCTGGGAAGGCTCTGCGCACCCAATAGCAAGTGAACTGTAATTAACAGGCTATGATATCGACGTGATAGAGTTTTGCTTGCAATAGGCAGACTTTGGATTTATCTTTCTTGGGAATAGTTTGGACATTTTATATATAGAATAGAGACATCGAAAGAAGAGGATCCAGATTTAGAAGTTTGTGTTGGTGAAGGTCAGGAGCACAGAGTTAAAAGTACAGTAGTGTTGACATACATGGCTTAGGGATCTACATGGAGGCAAAGAGCAAGGGTGTAGTTATTGGGATGGAGTGAAGTACGGGGTTTTTCAGGGCGTGGCACAGGACTGGCTAGATCACAACCCCTGAGGGATAAAGTCCTGGACATCTGCATTTTATTAAGCATGCCAAGGTGTTTCCTGTCCAATGAATGAGGTTTCAGGACTGCAGGCCTACTGAGAAAGGTGTGAAAGGGTGACTGGGGTGCCTGATAGGATTGGCAGGTAACAGCGAGCATGGGGATTGAAGAGAAGGGAAGATATTTAAAACTGGTATTGCTTCTGTATTGAAAAACATTGTTTTATAAATGGAAAATATCCAATTACATGTGTAGCTTTTTTTTAAACTTAAAAAACAGCAGCATAATCACAGAACCTAAGAATGACTAACAGTTACCAAAGAGAAAGGGACTGGAGAGGGTGGGTGGGTAGGGAGGGATAAGGGTGGGGAAAAAGAAAGGGGGTATTACGATTAGCATGTATAATGTAGGGGGGGACATGGGGAGGGCTGTGCAACACAGAGAAGACAAGTAGTGATTCTACAGCATCTTACTACACTGATGTACTGTAATGGGGTTTGTGGGGGGCACTTGGTGAAGGGGGGACACTAGTAAACATAATGTTCTTCATATAAATGTAGATTAATGACAACAAAATAAAAAAATAAAATAATGGAAAAAAAATTCAGTGGGTGATATACACTACTGCTTAGATAGAATGAGGTGTTATGAAGTGCTGTGAATTTAAAATCAGAAATGCTGGATTCAAGTCACAGTTGGCCATTTGCTGGCTGTGTGGTCTTGGTCCTGGCAAACAGTATTAAAGATGATTATAGGATCAACTTTACTCATATGGGCAAGAATTTTGTGGACCAAAAATATACCTATAAAGTGATGATTTTCCCTGTATTGTCATATTTCTTAATACTTTTTTTAGTAAAACACATATAGTCCTAAAGAAGTATAATTTACCAAAAAAGCACATATAAATTAGGAGAAATTTCACATAATAGAAAGCAGTGTATTTCCCCATCTGTATCTCTCCAGAATTAATGCAAGGGCTAGAGAAACTTCAGAGCATGACATGCTACCCATTTTTAAGTCTGACGGAGAACATTCCCCATTTCAGTAACTCAGATAGGCAACCCCCGTGACTTCTGAAGCACTGTCCAAGAGCTGATGGGCTGGGTGCCCGAGAGTCCCTCTAAATAATTGAGTGCCTGCGGTCCAGCTCCAGAAACCATGACTATGTTCTCCAGAGGGGCATCGATTTGCCAAGTCTCACTACACTCCCAAGAGTGATCCACTTCACTTAACAAGATTCCCTTTCTGGAAAGGCAGAGAACATTCTAGTGCCTTATCGGCAGATATTTGTTCAAATACCATCCCTGGCGGTCATTGCAATTCGGTATTGTGTGTGCTCGTTCAGCTCTTTAATGTCATTTAGTTCCGTATCTTATAGCCCTAGTCATGGACACTTTGAGTAAGACCTCCAACCCTCTGCTGTCCATCCTCCCTGTCACTATCTTCTGACAGATTGGTCAAGTTCCAAGTAGAAAAATGTCAGATTCTTTTTAGCCTACTTGAGGGAAAAAGATAAGGAAGAGGGAGAAACTCATTAGCCCACAGGGGAAAGAACAGAGCATTCAGAAGCTGCTCTCAGAACTAGAGCATCTTTGGATAAACCATAATGATAATAAGATACAGGTTTTGTGTGCTTATATTACAGAAACTGAGCTGAACAACCTATACACATTTCACATTCTGCAGTAATCCTGTGAGATTAAAAAATGAAATAGAAACCAGTACAGAAAGGTACAGTAACTTGCTCAGGACCCCACAACAATAAATAATAGTCAGGATTTCAACTCAGTCTGAGTCCAGAGTAAATATTTAGCCATTGCATCTACTGCTTACTGATAATTGCTTAGAATTACTTAGAATTTCTCCCAAAACTGAATATTACTTCTTTTTCTCTGCTAGTACTATTTGGTAATTAGGCAACTGGTTCTCAAGGAAATGATTAGTGTGGGGTTAATCCAATAATTAAATTGTGGCTTTTCCAGGCAAAGTAATGATCTGTGGTATGAAATAGTATTTTCTTGGAGTATGTATGAGCTGTGGCTCTCATTTTCCTGGCCCAGACGGGTAGGAGACTCACAGAACAAAGAAAGAATTTCAGACAGAGGAGTAAAACCCTGTTAATCATCAAGAAAATACTGTAAAAATTACATTGGCCAGGGAATACGTGCCAAATATAAAATGAACTGCTGGTCCTGCATAATTTTATTTGATTGGAGGGGCAAAATTAAATCATCTCATCTAGCATGGGAAGGGATAGTACCTTGGGTCTTAGGTAATGCGGAGGCATCATCTCAGTCATAAAGTTGAGAAGAACTCCACCTTTAGGTCAGTGGTGTGTGGGACCGTCATTCTTCCAAGCTTTGGAGAAGTCAGTTTTATCCAGTCTTAGCTGCTTACATTGGGGTTTTTTTCATTACAGGCATTGTGCTAAATACTTTACCTGTATTACCTTGTTTTAACCTGGGCCCAGTTCACCGATTAAGAAATGGAGCAGGTACGTTGTTCAATGGCTTATCCAATCTCATACTGCATTCCAGGCTGCCTGAGAGCTAAGTGTTTGTACTTCCTGGGTACGCCGTGATGCCTCCACTCACATTATAGGGCAGAGATGTGGACTGGGAGGCAGGGGATGTAGGCTTTGGTCTCAAAGCCACCCACCATTCAGGAAATGCCATGTGAGTTACTGGCCTCCCACAACAGCATGCAAACAACTGCCCTACTTCTCTCAGTTTACTTCCATTGCATGAAACCCTATGTGTAGGGTCTGATCAATACAGACTCTCAAGCATATTTTCAACTTAGATCAGATGAAATTTTTTTGTTTCCAAAAAACACAGACTTTAAGTGCATTTTATGAAAAAGAGCATGACTTTGATAGAGATGTGTAGGGAAGAACATTCCAGAAAAGATGAATCATGTGAGAAATACAGAATAAACTCGTAGCCCCTCTCTAAAAATGTTGGATAAGGATAGTTTGATTGCGTACATTTGACAACTGACAGGCAAAACAGTTTGGATTTATCCTGAACGCAAAGGGAAAACACTAAAGATTTTTTTCACATGGGGGGTGGTGTCCCATGCGATTGCTGACTTTCTTGGTAGTAATGCCTAAGGTAAAATGAGAGGGGAAAGTGAACCCAAGCAGACCAATAATCATGCTGCTACACTAGCTGAGGTCTTGACAGTGAAGCCGTGAAAGCAGTCAAGCTTCTAAAACATCCAAAGGACTATGGGGCAAGATGTGAGGATCCATGTGTCTCTGTATTGGGGAGATTGGAGAAGGAACAATAAAACATGAAGCAAAAAAAAATTTTTTTTAATGGGTTCTTCTTAAAAAGATTCATTGATCTGAAACTATATAATATATATACACATGAACATATGTATATACATATACCCATGTGTGTATGTGTGCATGTGGACAACCACATTGCAAAATGTGGGATTCAGAGAAAAGCATGATCAGGTATCATCAGCTAGACTCTTGGACTTTGACGGTTTTTGCTAATACCCTCCTGTTTCACTTAAATGCGAAGGGGCTACTTCTGTAAGTGGACAGATTGTTAGAAATGTCTTCTATGCCCAAGTGCATTTATTTTTCCCTATGTGTAATTCTCCTGTATGCCTGTTTTGGCACTGTTCATTATACCATTTCCCTCATCATCGTCTCATTTTGCTTCCAGAAACATATTCTCAAGTGGCTGGCTACGTAATAAATACTCTGTATGGATGCTGCCCAATTCTTAGTTATGTGCAGAAGCGCTGAGCTACACTGAGCCACTGACTATAATATTTCTAATGCCTTTTGGAATCATACCAGGATTAACCATTTATAAAATACCAACTGCTACTCAATATGTAAAAACGCGATTGCATTTCGGTGCTTGCCAAAACAACAGGCCTTTCTGAGATCATTTTTCTTTTTTTTGGTTTCCGGGAGAATACAATATTGAGAACCGTGATTGCTTGCCAAGTGCAGGCTGGTGATAGTTGTTTTTTCATAAATGATGTTATTATACTGAGGATTTGCCTCAGGACAGAATGTCCTACAAAGACTAATAAGTAAATTAATATGTAAGTAAAGTTTATATGGTGACTCCTTACCCCATTCACTCTTCCAGAGTTTATATAACTTTACTAATACTTAAAGAGGGTAAATTAAAATTTCCTTTGGATCTATTTTGCAATAGGAAGATGTCAAACGACATTTGAGTAATAGGTCAAAGTCACCTTTTATATTCAAACTAGAATCAAAGGTAGGTAATATTAAGGTGAGGGTCTACCAGTAGTCACAGAGTGATAAATGCTATTTTATAATGATTCAGGCTATTTCTACACCATGTAGAAGGTGGGATCCAGCATGCTATGGACACTTAGAGTTATAGATAAGGTCAGCTGAACAGCTGAGTTGTTCAGCAGCTTTGAGCCAAATAGTTCCACGCTATTGTTTCCTTAGATGGATCTAACATTCATTTGTGCCACAAGAAAGTGTCTCAGAACAATGTTTTCACGAGGTCAATAGAAGAAAGATTTCTCTAAGTTCAAAGTTGTCAAACAGGTTCCATAATTGAGAGAATCATTATAAACATTGAACAAACAAGAAAAACCAAATAACATCAATCATATTGGGAGAAAAAAGCAACAATTGTTCAGGATTATATTCTATAACAAAAGTACAGAGATGTAACCTTGCCGATGTGTTCATGGTAGCTATTATTAGTTGATTAATCATAAATACAAAGTATGTGTGTGTTAAATATGGCACTAGTTTTTAGGGATACAAAATAACTGACATGCTTCACATTTTATGTAGGTGAGAAGGGATAGAGTAAGCTTTCCTCGCAGAAGAATTTGAGGAGAGTTTCAACAGACAGAGGCTTTCCTGGTGAGAAATGGAAAGAAATAAAAATCTAGAAAAAGGAATTGCATAGATTACTCAGGGCGAGAAAGTTTTATGAGTGGAGTAATTACTATGTAAACACGAAGGACATTTAAATAGTTTTATGGAGGACGATATCTGTCATGCAAACAATACTTTATCTCTTTTGCTATTGCTACAGCACAGGATTTTAATAAATGCCATCAGGAAAAACATTTCTTCTAAGCCAATAAACTCAACCTTGAAGTTCAGCTTCAAGATCATGACAACTGTTACTTAAGTCAGTCCAACTATGATCAAGTTCATGGCATTTGTCTGAGTCCATGTCAGAAAGAACCTCAGATTAGTGTCCCAATAAAAAAGAAATCCTTTATAAATTTGACTATTTAAGATATAAAATTAAGAACCTGAAGATTCTCTTGAATCATTGACCCAGTGTGCCTGAGTGTGTACGCAGTCATCTATCTCACCTTGAGAACCCCGGGGTGGATCAGGTCGGGGCTACGGAGGAGCTGAGACATTACTTCTTCCTCCCCACCATCCAGAATCTTGGAAGATAAGCAAGACATTGACACAATTACAAAAACACATGTTCAGTTCAGACATGACTACAAGCGATTAAAATCCTAAATGGACTTTAACAAACCACCTGGGTAGGAATAATGACTCCTCAAAATTATTTATACCCTAACATGGCAAAAAGGGACTTCTCAAATGTGACGCAGGTGACAGATCTTGAGATAAGAAGATGATCCTGGATTACCCTGGTGGGTCCAACCTACTCAGGAGTTCTTAAAATTGGAAGAGGAAGGCGGAGCAATGAGGCTAAAGACGGCAGCGCGAGCAGGACTGATGTCCTGAGCTGGCGAGGCCATGTGCACAGCCCTGAGGAAGCCCTCCGGAAACCGGGGGCAGCCTCCAGCCAGCTGCCAAGAAGGACGATGGAACCTCAGCCCTAGGACTGCGTGGAAATGAATGCTGCCAAGCCCTGAATGAACAAGAAAAGGGCTTCCTGTAGAAAGGAGCAAAGCTGTGCTGCCATCTTGGTCTTAACCCTGTGAGACCCACGACAGACTCCTGACAAAGCCATTGGCTAACACAGTTATGTTTTAAGCCACGAAGTTCATGGTCATTTGTCACAGCAGCCTAGAATATTAATATACCACCAAAATGAGTGGAAAAATTAAATCATTCTATTGGCATTTGGGAAAGGAAAAGGGAAGGATACCGATTTTAGGAAGAGCTTTGCTGGCATGAAATTTGAGCTGGCTTTGAGGGCCGAAGGCATTTGAACTGGATTTAAGGGAAGATAACTTTCCTCCTCATGAGAAGGTCACAGAGACAAGTCCAAACAGAAAACAGAGGCCTCTGCTGACTAAAGCAGAAGACTTGGGTGAGGAAGGAGTTGGATTTAAATCTAGATGGGAAATGTGTTCTTGAGGAGTTTGCATGCAAGAGGAGAAACTGGAGCTATTGAGGAAATTCTTACTTCACCCATCTTCACAAAGCAGCTAAGTGGGCTTCTGTGGGGCTAGTACTGGCTGCCCTCCCAGCTTGCTGCCCTCCCGGCTGGCTGCCCTCCCGCAGACCCCTTCAGGAAGACCAAGGGCATCAACCACAAAGAATTAACTTGAGTGATTATCGACCACCATGCACCATACAAAGAGCTTTAGTCATGTTACACACTTTAATCTTAACAAAAAGTCCTCTTTTTAAATGAGTAGATAGAGGCTTAGAGAGATTAGCTTGCACCCAAGCACAGAGCTCACTAGGGGGATAGCCAGCACCCAGATCCGGATTGTGAATCCCTGCAGTGCAGACCCTTATCTGTCTTACCTCGGACCACCCCTGACAATCAGATGTGCCTATCCAGAGAATATTTTATTAATGCATGTTTTATTAGACATCTGTACACACACAGAGGTGATAAGACACTCACTAATGTATAACTGGCTATTTTTAAAATGACACTGGAAAAAACAGATCCAGTTAGTCAGTCAGGTAAGATGCCTAACAGGACCACAGCCTGATTCATCCAAAAACTTTCACATGTTAGAGCCAAAACCTCCAGCTGGCTACACAAAATGACTCAGCAATCAAATATAAACTTAAACTAAGTTGCATCTGAGTCTAGAAGCATGCCTGGCATTTCTGTAAGGACGTAGCCTGCCGTGCCCACAGTTTCATCTGCAGTGAGAAGCAGCTGGGACTTCTGGGGTGTAATAGGTTAACAGAACTGCTTTTGTGGTGTTCTGCTGAAAGGGCTTCCTTTGCTCCCATAATTCTCCAAATACTGTCAGGACCTGAGGGAAAACGGACGTCTGAAAAGGACCCAATTCACATTGTGCCCAAGTTAAAGAATGAACAGAATGAGTGAGTGAATGCCGACCTGAGAACAGGCAAATGGCCTCTGGATGGCAGCTATTGCTCTCAAAGAAACGGCCATCACCACATTCCTACTGCATGTAGCCTGCCAGGTAATGCTCTGCTGAAATGCAGAATCGTAAGGTTGAACTGTTCGAGCTTCGGAGTGAGATGTAATAAAGTATGGATTAGGTTATAGAATCACAAGTGTCAATGCAGCTAAATAAAACCCATCTTTTTTTAAAGGCAGAAAAATAGGACACCTGCTAGAAGAATTGAAGTGTAATTAACTGATCACTGGAATTAAATTTTTAATGACAATTAATTTGCAGGAAACAGAATGTAACTACTATGTTTTGTTGATGGTACACAGAAGTTATCGCAAGTTATTGCTTATCCACCTGAAAACTAACACTTTTCCAGGAGAATAAATCTCTGTTGTCATCGCTTACTTAGATTTGATTAAAAATTTGCTTTTCATTTGGGAATACATATAAGAGATTTCAATAAAGCAACCCTCTTACCCTCATGCATGATTTTTTTTTTCCTTTGGAGGCAATCACAGTTTCTTTTGTATCCTTCCAGGTAGCTATGTACCTATTTACCTACCCAGGGAGTTTATTACTATAAAAAGACATTGCTGGGAGATAATTTTAAATGATTTTTTTTTAATACGGCTAGGAGTGAAAATAAATGCAACTAATAGAATATTCATTGTTATTATTGAGTCTCATTAGCTGGGAAGGTCAACTGTATGGGGGTTAAAACACAGCCTCAGGAAACAGACTTCAACTGTTAGCTGTGTCTGTCATCATCTTATGCCTGTAAAATGCAGATACAGACAGTGTACATCTCAGGATTACTGAGACAATCCAGCTAAACATGTTTAGCACAGTGCTTGGCACATATTAGAGACTCAAACTCTAGATGTAGAAAAGAAAAATTAACAGGGAAGCAGGAAGAAAAACAGCAACAGCAATTATGGTTGTGTATATACACATGTGCACGCACATGCTGAAGCCCACAGCACTTCAATGAAATCTTTCTCTCTAGTTATCTTTGGCATTAGCTCTCAGAAAATGAGGGTATTTATTTATTTCTAACCTTAGGAAGTATGGCATTGGAAAGCTCATGTGCAACTTTGGAACTCGAGATTCAAAACTTGATTTAAATACATTTCTCACTTTTTTTCCAGCAGTGTATCCAAGTAACAGATGAAGGCATGATGAGTTTTCAAACCTCAGACCTCAAAGACTTAGAGTCTAAGTGACAGGAGAATGATAGTTCATTGACCTACGGTTCTAGCTTCTGCCCTAACAGATTGCTCCCAGACTATGTGCGCTTTTCCTTCAGGATTCATTATACCTCCTTGGTCCCCACACGTCTTTGACAACCGTTACCTTTGTCTGCTCGCTCACGCTTGACAATGCATAGAATACTCTTTTGAAAGACCCAGGCTTCTCCTTCTAAACCAACACCCACCAACATAAGAAGTTCTAAAAGGCCAAGGAAAAAACTCAAACCGCTACCATAAGCCCACATCTCCGCCCCCTCTGCTGTCATCACTACCACCAGTTAGGGCTTACCTCCTTTGGCATCACCAGGAGAACCACTGAAGGGAAAAGGTTGGGAAGTGCTGACAGAGAGGTGGAAGAAACTTGACCTTCTGGCAAACAGTAGATAGATGTGAAAATAGAACCAGGCAAATATATCCAGTTTCCCACCACCTCTCCTCAAAGGACCTCACTAAAAGTCACCATAACCTTGTCTCCCAGGACAATCCCCGGACAGAAAACAGGAGGCATCAAGTATGCTTCTGCTCCTCTGGGCACTGGTACAAATCACAGATGCAAAACTCAGGCAGAGTTAATCTCCTGATAGACCACTTAAGGAAAAAGCCACAGAATGCGGGTTTGCCAGCCCAGGCTGCTAGTCTTGCCTCGGAAGGGCTGTCAGCACCTTCTAAAAGAGCAGGTTGATAAAATTAAGCAGTTCCTGTCAGCATTTTCACACGCTATGAAATACACATCCTGTTGAGAATGCAAGCATGTCTTCAGAGTTATAGGATCTTTTGGGGATGCATGCCAATTAAAAGATTTCTGGCCCTGGTATGACTTCTAAAATTTGGTGGAACCTACGGGAAGGGAATCGGGGCCTTTCTTTGAAGAGAAGATTAGGCATATCTAGCAAATTTGAGCCATGAAGTCAGTCCTTCTTACAAAAGTCCGTGTTTGCCCTTATGACCTCAAACTCCAAAACATTCTCTGGCCTTGACTCAACACAGTTCCAACAATGGATTCCTTCCATTTTATAGGGATATCGTCTGCTGTGAGGAGGAAGAGAGATTGAATCAGGTGTTACGTTGGGGTCCTTCTGCTTTTACAAAATTGAATGATCCCCAGATGAAAAAAAGTTATTCTGCCTAAAGCAAAAATCCTGTTAAATTGTACACATGTGGTACATGCTGGGTCTTGCAGTAGTCAAGAGCTATGTTCTAAAATCTGATGGTCTGTTGTTGTCCTCTGTTTTAAAATGGGGATGATAAAACAGGCAATGCTCCATTGACCGAATCTGAAAGTTAAAGAAAATCATATGCACAAAGTAAAGCTCACAGCATAAGATCAGACACCTGTCATATGCTCTATATACCAATAGTTTTTCTAGTGACCTTGAGTTACAGTGAATGATACTTAGCGCATATGTTCTATGAGCTATACGGTAAACTCCCTCTTCTGCAAGGCAGGAACTCTGTGGAAGGCAAAGAGCGGATCACTCCTGCAGAAGTAGAACACTAGAGAGATTTTTTAAGGTCCAGGATCCTACTTTCCCTCTGTGCCTCTGAATGTCAGCACTTCCCCCTCCAGCAGGAAATAAGCCCGAGGGAAGAAGAACTGGGAGCGGGTTTACATTCACATGACTTGGGGCTAGGAATAAAAAAGAGCTTCTAACCCCTGGCAACTCACGATCAAGTCAAGAATCCTTCAGCCAGCAGAGTTAAATCTAACGTTTCCAGCTCGTCTCTTGCTGTTTCAGGTACTAACCCCCAGCCTCAGAATAATATTCCGACTGTCACCCAGGCCTGTCCTCTGATAGCAAAAAGTCACCTAAAGGGGGCAAAGAGCCACAAGCACCGGGAGCGAGCCTCACCGCGCAGCTTGCTGGTGTGCGGCTCTGAACCCCCTGATCCACAGCGTCCTCACTGAGCTTGGAGGTTTAGCTCACGTGTAGCTCTTCAAACCCAGGTACTTGGCTATCTACGTGGAAAATTTTTTTTGCTTTGTTTGATTGATTTGCCTGTCCTGGAAAGTTATTTTGTACTCACAAATGTCATAGCGCATAGCTAATAAATGACCGAAAAGCAACCCTGAAAATAGGTGGGCTGCAATCCCAGGCTGCTATGGATTTTTATTTTCTCAGAGGATTAGGAAGTATCAGGCTTTTTTCCCCTTTTTCACATAATGTATTCAGAAGAGCGCAGTGTGATAGGCCTTAGTCTGGTACTGGAAGCAGGAGAGCTTTGCACAAGAAAGGGACTATTAGGATGTGCAAATGGTGACTGTTGGGAGACCTTGACTCTGGGTGTGTCCCATCAGAATTTGCCTCTGACCTGCTGCTTTTTATGTGTCTTTATGGGTTCCTGAGAAGCCACATCTAAAGGGATGATTCTCAAAGGTCGTTTCCCTCAGATCAGCCATGCCTTCTCTGTTCACAATCTTTTGTTCAGCTTCCGTCTCTTGCTTTCTCTTTAAACTTAAGATGACTGAAACGGAATGAATCCGCCTACTGTGGGAGCCCATCTCCTAGTCCTCAGTAGGTACTATTTGAATTTTATTACTTTTAAAGATTCACCTATGCCTTCAGCAACATGAAAAGTAAATGAGCTCAGAGGGGTAGCTTTTAGATTTCAAAGATTTAGACTCTAAAGCAGATACCCACTTGTAATGCTCCTCCCCTTGAAAGACTGCAAAACCTTGTTAGATGTATGTCTCACAGTTTTTATTCATCTGTGAGAAATGAGGATGTTTATATCTTTGCTGAAATCATAAAAAAGATGCAGGTAGAAAATTTTCCATTACAAGTCTCTGTTCCTGTCATGTCATTTTAGGTAGAATAAATGAACAGGATTTGATCACAGTCTTGTTAATGTGAAATAACTCCTGAGTGATGTCAAACATCACAGCCGCCCCACCTTCTGTCTGCAGAATGCATCTCACGAGGTCCCCTGGAACACTTCCCACAGAACATCATGCTTTCTTTCCTGACTCGAGGGCTGCACTGCAATAAGACTGATATATGGAGGACAGGCATCTGTGACAGCCTCCACAGAGTTCCGGGCTGGGCTGGGACTGGAGAGGGTGACTGGGTGCCAAAGCACAGCTCAGCTGCCAGATGTCCGGTACCGACAGCTGCCACCTGGGGTTTGCCTAGTAAGGGCTGTAGTCTAATTTCAACAGTAGAAACATCAGGGAGAAAGAGGTAAACATTCCTCATCCTGCCTTCATAAACCCTTGTCTTGGCCTCTCTATCCTTCAGTGTTGCTGAAACTCAGATAGTTTAATTGCCGCCATTCACATCTTGCCTGATAACTCGAAATACATAAATGGCTGATTAAAAAAAAAACAAATGGCAGGTTGAATGCAAGCGAATGGACCCAAACCAATTACCCCAAGGACAAGGCCTGATATCTGTGACTGGGGGGTTGGGTCTCATCTAAAAAAATTTTCTGTGCCTGTAATGAACCTAAAGAACAAATAGGATGTTAGAATTTCAAACTGTGAAAGGACCTCCCTGACACTGTAACACTGAGAACCCAAAAACATCAAGGCCACTTTCTGCTCATTGAAACCAAGCAGAAATGCATTTGGTTTCAAGATATTTTAAAATTATTAACAGTTATTTCCACATCCCTGTACCTCAAAATTTGCATTGATTGCATTGTACAAATGAGTACTGTCTGTCTTCTAGGAGCTTCCACTAGGGCTGACTGGTAGCTTTACCTCCTGTTGAATTCTTCCAGCAAATTCCCCACAGTTCCTAACAAATATTTCCAGTTCTCTTCCATTTCCTAGAATTGACTCATCTTCTCTCACTTGCAACACACCTTTAATTTTTAACTGATAGGACCTGCACTTGCTCAGTAATCTTGCTATGAAACAACCACCCCCAGAATTTAGTGGCTTAAAGCCACCACCACTTAGTTTGCTCATTTTTGCATGGGTTGGTTGGATGGGGCTCAAGTAGGACAGCCTATTTCTTCTCCCTGTGTTGGTAGCTGGGCCTCATCAGGTGAATGCAGTCTGGGCTGGAGGATCCAAAATGGCCTCCTTCACACACCTGGTCCCTCAGCTGGGATCCTGAAGTTTCATTCATGGTCTTGCCTCTTCCAGGTCCCTCCTTCCCTTGTGGGCTTTCACCTTTCAGGACATCCAAGTCTCCATCTGGTCTCTCTACCAGGGTAGCTTAACTTATTTATATGGTAGATCGGGACTCTAAGGAAAAGGAAGACGCTACCAAGCCTCTTAAGTCCTAGTCCCAGAAATGGTTTGCATGACATCTTTGACCTTCTAACAGCCAAAGCAATCCTCAGGCCAGAGAACACTCAAGGGAAGGAGAAATACCCTCCAACTCTTGGTTGAAGAGCAACGTGCACATACAAGAATGGGAGGAATTACTGGCAGCCGGCTCTGTAGATAACTGACCCCACATATCGTAAGTTCTAGAAATGCAAATACAGTAGGGGAGGGATACATGTTGGAAGTTACTGTGTATTAAGTTGTATGATCCGAATTTGGGACACTGGTCCATGTAATGAATTGCGTTGATGCCTTTAGTTAACCATTAGAAAAAGGAAATCCAGCTACATCAGTGAATACAATGTTAAAAATAGAACCATATATTTTTTACTTTTTCTCAAAATGTGGATGAGAGATTAAACACATACAGTGAAAAAAAAAGACAAAGGTAAAACTGACTGGTCTGACAGAGCTTACCCCATACAAGCATTAGAAGTGGACACAAAACCTCATGTTCTGCTTAAGGTGAAGAAATACACGGGTGCTTGTTGCTCCCACACTAAGGATGGAAGTGGGAGAGCCAGATAATTTATAAAATCCTAACCTTTGAGCTTATCGGAGAACAGAGGTTACACAGCAAACAAATGAGCTGAATTGCAGAGGGTAACAGCAACTCTAAGGAGAGATGCAACCTAAGAACTGTTTCACCTGGGGCAGAGTATGGAAGGGTTAGGCAGCCACCATAACAACAGGCAAGAGGAAAACAGCCAGAGTTTTAGAAAATTCTCTGAAGCCAATTATGGGCTAGAATGACAGCTTAGAACACCTAGGAACCCCAGACCTGAAGTCCACACTCACTTGAACCTCATTTTTATAGACCTCCACCAGTGTTCATGAAAGACAGGGACCGGGCGAGAGACCGCAGGGAGCCCTTCAGTGACACTCAGCAGGAAGCCACACCCACTTTCTTAGAACTTTCTTGTGTGGAAAGCACATATCCTAAGTCCCTGGGGTTGGGTTCTGTCCTGAAGACTCAGACAAAGATTCGCTGCCTCTGGGAAACAAAACAAAAGGCATCAGCTACCAAAGGATGAGGGATGGAGACAGATCCCTCCTGCCCACAGTTGCATTCAGAGGTAGACCTCTGCTGAGTGAGGGGCTGAAAAAAACTAGTGACAGCTTGGGGAGGGAGAGTAACCCTCCTGTCCCCAGTCTCCGGTGGTGATACAGTACTGCTAAGGGAAAAATAGAAGAAAAACTCCTCTGCTTCAGGGGAAAGACAGAAAAATTCCTCCTACCCACAAACAGCCCTCCCATTCCACAGATACAAGGTAGAGCTTGGATGTCCCAGCAGAGGGGCAGGAATACTGGCAAAGCCCCAGCCCCAAGCTGCTCTGTCCAGACAGAGGCTGGACAGGAGAAGAGCGAACCCTCCAGCCCACCGCAAGTCTTCCACCAATCATAAGCAATGATTTATCACCAGGAGAAGAAGATCATGGAGAGAACTCTTACCTGACGACATCATGCAGGACTGCTGAAAGCTTAGGTTGGAGCAGGTGCACCGAGAAAACCTTCTGACATGCAGAGTCCACACGGGGCACTAGGTCGGAGCAGCCTACCACAAAAGGAACCTAAAGTCTGTGTGCACTTCAGGCCAGGAGCCGCAGGAAAGCCCCAGCTGATCACCAGCGAGGTCGACTCAACCACCCACACTAACAATCGGGAAGAAAAACAGGTGTGCTCATCTAAGGGCATTCACACTGCAAACCTCAAGCTCCGCTGCTTCAACAAGGAGATGCCAAATCAGAATGCCATTATTCAAACAAGAAGGAAGGAAGGAAGG
Organism: Manis javanica; assembly: GCF_040802235.1. Taxonomy (NCBI): domain Eukaryota; kingdom Metazoa; phylum Chordata; class Mammalia; order Pholidota; family Manidae; genus Manis; species Manis javanica. The sequence continues at coordinate 173,942,524 of NC_133159.1, read as the reverse complement.
AAGGAAGGAAGGAAAGAGGGAAGGAGGGAAAGAAGGGAAGGAGGGAGGAAAAGAAAGACAAGAGAGAGTGTGAGCAAGAGTGAGAAAAGAAGGGAGGGAGGAAAGGAGAGAGAAAGAGGAGATGCCGCCGTCAAAAGAACTGCAATCAGGTATGAGACTGATGCAAGAAATATCAGGCAAGGAATTTTTAAAACTATGATTAGCATGTTAAACTATCTAACGGGAAAGGTAAACAGCACGTATGGACAGATGGGAAAGTATGAAAAAGAATCAAATGGAAATGCTAGGGGGGAAATAAACAACATATCAGAAATAAGGATTTTTTCTATGAGCTTCTCAGCAGATTGGTAAGGCTTAAGATAAAAAGATTCAGTGATGAAGATGGGTCATAGAAATTATCAAAACAAAAAAGAAAAGTTTAAAAAAATATAATCTAGCATGCCAGAGCTGTAGGAAATGTCAAATGATTGGACTTAAATGCAATTGGAGTCCCAGAGAAAAGGGAAGAGAGAAAGAACAGAGGAGAAGAGACATTTGAAGAGATAATGGGGATGAACTTCCCAATTTTAAGGAAAGAAACCAATAAACATTTATACTAAAAAATGATAAAGATTTAAACCAATGGTCTAGGCTTCCCACTTAGAAACTAGAAAAAGAACAAATTAAACCCAAAGTTACCAGAAGAAATAAGAAAAGTAAGAGCAAAAATCAAAGAAAGATAAAACAGATAAGCAATCAAAAACTGGTTTAAGTGATCAAAGCAAATACTGATCAAAAAATGTAGAAAGAAGGTATACTTCACCAACACTGGGGCTGCAAGAGTGTGTATCACCAAGGAACCTATAACTTGGAAAAGTTAATAAGGGAATATCACACACAAAAATGCTTACTTAAGAAATCTAATAATACGATTAAATGGACAAGTTTTTTCAAAGATATTGCTATGAAAACCCACTCAAGAAGGAAATAGCCCAATTTCCATTAGGGAAATTCATTTCATAGTTTAAAATCTTCCCACACAGAAAGCTCTAGGCCCAGAAAGCTGCACCAGTGAATTCTACCAAACAATAAAAAATTAATAGTAATAATACCAATTACATAGAAAATAGAAAAGGAGAGAACACTCCCCAACTCATTTTATAAGTTCAGCATTCCCCTGTCAACAAAACCAATCAAAAATATTATAAAACAAAACAAAACAAAACAAACCCCAAGACATATCTTGTATAGATTGGGATATAAATCCTTTATAAATTATTAGTAAATTGAATCCATTAATACATAAGACAGATAATATAACAGGACAAATTAGGGTTGATCATAAGCATGAAAAGTTGGCTCAATATTAAACAAATCCAATGTTAGACTGTTTAAGAAAAGTCTAAAAGAAAAAAAAATCAAGGATGCAGAAAAATCACCCAACTACTTCAATGTGTACTCATTATATAAATTCTCAGCAGACTAGGAATAGATAGACAGTCCCCAACTTGATAAAAGTACATTGAAAAACCTAGAAGCATCATACTTAATGGCGAGTGACTGAATGTAATCCTCCTAAGATGAAGAGAAAGTCATGCCTACTGTCAACAGTTTTATTTGACATTATACTGGTGGCTCTACCACTTTAACAAAACAAGGAAAATAAGTAGAGGTATATAGAGTGGAGAAGATATAAAACACCTTCTTCACAGAGTACATGATCATTTATATAGACAACCCCAACAAATTTATAAAAGAGCTACCAGACTAATAAATAAGTTTATGAGCATCAAAGTTAATATACTGCATTTTTATATGAGACAATGAACAATTAGAAATTGAAATGAAAATAGCCTCCAAAGTTCCAATAGCATCAGAATGAAGAAATGCTTAGAAACAACTTTGACAAAGTTACATTGGAGGGCTAAAAACTACAAAACTGATGTGAGAAGCTGAATTTGAAAAATATGGTGCATAAATGGAAAAATATAAAATAGTCATTGATTAGGAGGAGAACTTAATCTTATCAAGATGTCTTTCTCCTCGGATCTGTCGATTCCTATAGCTTCAAATTCATTCACTTATTTTTTGTGTCTCCAAATACGACACTACTCAGAATGCAAACTTTTCCTATTCCCGCCTCATCTTGTGTCCATTTTTATTGCTCAATCATTCTCAAGTAAAGATCTTTATTCATATTGTTCTTGTACCTATACTTAGTGTAATTCAGGAATATATTTTCTCTAAGATACTGGGTTACATGCCAACAATAAAAGAGAAATTTAGAGGTCTTAAAAAGCTCTCAAGAGGGAGACAGATGCAAAAACTAATAACTATAATAAATAAATAATAAATAACTATAATATTATAGTATGAATAAGCCCTTTAGCTACAAAACTGAGGGGTAATGAGATCTTTATGAACAGATACAAAGGGGATGTGACATTAGGAATAGATACCAGAGAAGTGACTGGAGAAGAGACCAGCAGGAGCAAACGCTGGAGGAGGGACAATCAGGATGTGTCGGGGCAGGAGTCCAGCGTGTCCGGAGTGTCCTTTTCTCGCACCTGCTAACCACGTGTTACCTGTCCTCCCAGGTCCACCTACAAATCACCTACGTGCACTATTCTAATTCATGCTGATTTCCACCTCCTTCTATAAACTCTTATGGATGACAGATTTTTTTAAGGACTCAGCCATAAACTATTTTGATTAACCATAACCTCTGCTATTGTGGTGGTGGTATTATTGGGTGTTCACTATCTGCTTACAAGGATTGGAAGGCCAAGAATAATGATTTGCAGTCCTCCTCCTTCTTGCCTTATTGCCATGTACATAAGCACTCCTAAGAATCATTTTAAGTTGACTTTCTATAACTGAAGAATGAGAGTTACTTAGATATCACTCACTTCAGTGGTTTTACACCCTGGCTGCTCCTTAGTATCACCTGGATAGCTTTTAACAATTCCTGTAATGTCTGGCCCTCACCCCCTGTCCAATTAAATCTGAAGTTTTGGAAGAGCCCCTGTCCCCAAGGTCTACATATCTGTGCACAGTAATGCACGTATGTACCGTCTATATGTACATACATATGAGTTCGATGGGAAGCTAAAGTTGAAAAGCATGGACATACGGGTTTTTTTTTGGATGAGGAACTTAAGGCTAAGAGGGGTGAAGTAACCTGATCCAGGTCACCCAACCTGAGGCAAAACTGACATTCAGACTCCTGGTCAGAAACTTTGATTTTCTTCTCTGCTATCTCTGAACAATAAACTCAGCCCTCTTTGTGAATGAGATGATTGAATTGTCCTCATTTCTGGGCTCTTTACAGACATGATACCCACCCAAGGAAGATAACAACACTGGCTGATATTCTTTAGGAATTGAGGGGCCTCCCCCCTGAATTGCCAGGTTATCTTCTCCAAAGCAAATTCAAGGTGTGTCATTTACCAGATCTGAAGAACTGATAAAGCCAATTCTCCTTTAGGAAGACAAAAAAAAAAAAAGGTATCAATCTATGGGGGAAATTTTATGGAAGAAAGTCTATCTTAAGCGATATAAATGTAGCTCTAGGGTTGCACTGGGAGGCTGCAAATAAGCTGAAACTTCTGCAGTATGTCACATGGCTCTGCACAGGCTGGGCCAAAGCAGCAAGGGTGCCCTTCACATGACACTTGAGAGACTCTGAGAAAGGAGAGCAGGTGCAAGCAAAGTGAGCAGATGGAAATGGGGCCTTGGACTGAGCTGTTCTGGTTTGTCTTTTAAACTTCTCTGTTCTCAGGAAGGACCTTGAATGCGGAGCCCCCCCGTTGCCTCTTTGTCTTCTAATCATGAGAAGTGGGACATTCACTCTACATCTCATTGCAAACTACCTGACTGTCTTTTTCTTTTACCCCCCTTTGATGCATTCATTGTCTAATATATTTCAATTCCCAAGGATCCTTTTCCTGTGAAATTATTTATTTTTCCGGAGAGGTCATTGCTTAATGCCTCAAAAATCTGCAGTTTCTCAACATTATTTCCTCTTTGGTACACAGTGGTTCAGAATGTTTCTTTTCAATTCTCCCTTTACAAGAAAAACTGGAAATAATAAAATAAACCTGTGGTATTTTTTTTTGACTGAAGTAAATATGCTCTCAGAGAGTAGGGATTGATCTGTTATCTCCTGTATCCATGCTGTAATTTCACAGACACTGATTGAAAGTAAAGAAAACCAGTAAGTTCTTGTTTCTTTGCCCTAAAGGAAAAAAAAAAAAAAGGAGTGAGTTATTGAAAGTGTATATGCATAAGATATATATAACTTCTGGCTTTGGAAATTGTTTCTGCATTGATATGAATATATTCATAGGCCTTATGCTCTAAGATAGAGCTTCAAATAAAATATTAAAGACAATTTCTGAACACTTGGCCCTTGAGTAGCCACAAAGCTGTTGAACAACCCACACCAATCTCCTCTTTAACAAGGGGCAAAGGGTTTAACCAGAGAATAAAGCCACGGATGTCTCAGTAGGTTGGGCATAAAAACCTACAGTGCATTTAGGGGCAGGAGCAGCAATCAGATAAGTATTGGAGTTTCAAATTCCTGCTGGGATGGATATTCAATCTAAATTTAGACCAAATAAAGAACAAGCTCTCAAAAGAGTGTCTAATCACCACACTACTTCAGGTGTTATCAACATTTGGAAGCATGTTTGCCACAAATATGCTACCAGGAAGAAATGCCTACAGAATACCTATTTTCTTCTCTCAGTTGGAAAATTTCTATGTCTGCACTTCACTGCCTCCGTCGTTTGTCCACTGTTTTATAAAGATAGAGGGTAGGCGAGTAAGTTTTACCTCACTACCTTCTTGTATGTGAATTCATCTTGTGTTTATAAGACTTTGGACTTGGAGAGAGTTTTCAAGTTTCTTAAGTTTGGAAGCTCTGAAAAATAAATGTATCTGTTTGTTATTGTTATGGGTTACTAATGGATGTCGTTAGAGTTCTCAGTGATGTGGTCAGGTTCTGAAGATACACAGACCTGGGTCCAAATATGGTCTGTACTACCTCAAAGGCTGGAGGAACTTCCCTCTAAGCATGTATTTCCTTATCCGTGCAATGGGACTACGTATGGTACTAAAATCGTACCATTCTTGTGAGAACTAGCTGAAATCACCAATTTAGATGATTAGTGATAGACACGTAGTATGCATTTGATTAATGATGACAGCTACAGCTGATTTGAGTAAAATATAACATTACTAGATTATTTTTGGATCAAGTATACAGTATAAGCACCTCTTAATTTCTAATCATGTTTTAGAATTAATACAATATTTCCCCTAATGTTAAGCTACTATAGTGAGATAAATGTTGAGAGCGGAAATACACTTTGAACTTCATATGAGGACGTGAAGCTATAATCAATCAACTGATATGTGATGTACATTTACAGATATCAGTCCTGGGTTTTTATAGAACAGGCATGCAAAATTACAAGCGATTGATTTAAGCAAAACACACTCAGTTATATCTCCCTTTATAGCCTTGGTCTAAATTATAGCACTTTTAGTAGCTTTAGGACTCCTGAAAAATTCTATTGGAAGAAGGATTGGTTTCTTGGTGTCTCACTGGAGTGAAGTATTAGTTTTGTTCAACGGCAAAACATTCCCGGTATCATTCAGTAAAAGTTGTATCTGTGACTTGGATAAAGTCCTAAAGGCACAAACATTACCCCACAACTTTGTATGACCCAAAGTTGGAGGATAACAGCTGACATGAAATACAACAGAATCAAAATTGTGAATAATCTCACCAGACTGGAACAGTGACATTTAAGTGAACAAATATAAAGTCTAACATTCTGATTCAAAAATAGTCACTGAACAGATACAAGATGGTAGGAATAAATTTAAATCAAATTTCCCAAACAGAAATCCAGGAAATACTATGGCTATCCAAGACGATAATGCTTCCCTCGCACCCCCTAAAAAAAATGAACACCCTCATTTCCCTTTTTCCTCTCAGTTTCATACTAGAACACCTCCATCTAAATAAATAAATGAATATTAATAAGTGAATAACTAAGTATTTGAAGGAAGCCAAAACACAAAGACTAAACAAAAAGCAAATATCTATTTAGACTCCTTTACTCTCTATCTTCTGTTTATGACATCAGCATTTACACACAGCCTCACTGTCACTATATTAGAAACATCTCTGAACCTTCCTCTCTTACCCCTCAATCAATTTATTCCTAAATAGCTAGCAAACGGTTTCCTTCTCTTGGTTGCATCCACCCAAATATTAATTTTAGCCCCAATTCTTATTGGGCTCTTCCTGTCTGACTTGTTATTCTGTCTCCCCTTCACCCGCCTCTAAAACTTCTTTGTTATCCTTCATCCCTCTAAAATGCCCACAGGAACCTAGCTTTCTCTGCTTAAAATTCTTCCCTAAGTACCTATAACCTGGACAATGAAGTCAAAACACTTTGGCCTAGCACGGAAGACCCCCTTTTAACCTCCTTGCACCTATGTATCCCCATGCTCAACCATTCACATATTTCCCACACTATCTGAAGTCCCACGAGTTAATGATTCTTTGCACACTCCTTTCTTATCTAGAATTACCCTCTTTACCTATTTCTTACATTTTCATCTCCAACTCTAAGGGCAGAAACCAAATCTGCAAAGGAAAAAGTGACGTGATCTACTCTCTATATTTCCTTTGCAATTTATATGTGTTGCCTTATAAGTGTTAATTTATATGCATCTTTCTCAAATGAATGGTGCACATTTAAAGCTTTGGGCCACAATGGTGTGCCCCCAGCTTCTACAGAGTAACTGACACATCAGAGATATTTAATGAGGATTTGAAGCATTAATGCATAAATAAAATGCATAAAGTGCATCACTAATCACTTGGGTCAAGTGATTCCTCAAGGTGAACTGTGAAATTTGGAGGTTGTCATTGATCAGATGATTTCCACACTCTCATCCTATGGGGTAATAACTTTTCATTTGTTTTGAGTAAACAAAACAAGACTCAGACAAAATTTAGTGAAGAACCAGGTCCTTAATATGCTTTTCTCTTGGCATCTAATGTTTTCCCAAAGTCTACAAAAAGAAGCTTGCATTTAACTGCCATATTGGAAAGCCTTGACATGATTTTAAGGAAATCCTAGAAGAGTATGTCATCATTAACTCTGGGTCTGATGTTTCAGAGAGAAAAAATATTGATCAATGTGTGTCAAAAAACTACAGGCACGTTTCCAAGATAGGAATGCAAATGGCCACAATTTCCCCCACGACTTGTTCCCATTCTTGATCAAATACTGTCTGCAGAAATACTATTTTTAATTAAACAAGTGATTCATGTCTCGAGTACAGAACATGCATTCTGCACAGTGCCAAGTACCAGCTGGTGATAGCTGTGCAAATACGCTGGTTAGAAGCCGGGTCAGACCCAAGTATCCTAGTCCTGAAACGACGTTACATTTACTCCACTGTTCTTAAGCACATTTCTAGAAAACTCTCTGAAAGCTACATAAACTGATTTGCTGTTGGCAAAATTCCTTCTTTGGAGCCTTATAATTTTAATCCTCTAAATGGCAACCTCCCAAAAAATAGATCATCTCACCAACATAGCCAAAATATTGGCTTGGTTGGTTTCCAAGGATACTGGAGTGAAGGTGGACTCCTTTGAAAAGGAAGTTTTTGCCTAAAAATATTAGCAAGTGATAGAGATGAGAAAGTCGCCCGTTGCTTGCATTCACCACAGCAGCCCATTTAGCCAGTGAAGCAGCCGGATGATACATTTTCAAAAGTCCCCGATATTTTGTCAGAGTGAGCTTGAACCTCATTTGACCCTGTATCTTGTTCTGTGATCGTATCAGGAATTTCCTCTTTGAAAACCACTATTTTTAACTAGGGTTAACCTGAGAGGAAGGAGGACTTCTAAACTAGGAGCAATGGGAGGGTGAGCTACAAAATCCACAACGACTCATCCTGAGCTGTAGTTTTGCCTGCTTGAACCCTGCCCAGGCATGAGTCCGAACCACGCTCTGTGGGAAGACTCACAGAAAATAACTGAAGAATAAACTCGGTGCCCGGGCCGATTGGGTGAACCGCCTTTGTGCTTTTCCATGACATGCTCTGGCCAGATGGAATACTTGGCACTCAGGACAGTGGCCCTGGACCAGACTTTGGAGCAATGTTTTTTTTTTTATTTTTAAATGATTTAGTTTTTCCCTCTATAGTTACGCTGGCACAGATGGCTTCTCTGAATAATGAGCCTGGAGTCTTTTCCATCATATTTTGCCATTGTAAAATCTACTGGCTACAGCCTCTCTGATAATTTGCTCTGTGCATCCGAAGGAGTATGTAGGAAAATTCAGAATGAAGGCCGCATTTTGGCACCTACCACGTGTAAGCCCAAGCCCCTCAGAGATGGCTATGTGACTGTGATAAGCTGACAGGCATATTTCTTTTCCTTTCCCCTCTGTTCCTATGAAATTCCATCTTCAACAAATACAATTAATAAGGGAAAAATATGCCTAGGAGACAATGGAAAATTATAGCTGCCTTTCCCTGGTTAATAAGCAAGCTTAGATTGTTATATGAATGTTCAGTACTTACAGCTAACCTCCCAAAGAGATTGAAACCTAATTAGAAACATCATATTAATAGGCAAAGAGGAATTACAGTAAAAGAAATGCTTCTGTGAAAACTCAGTCATGATAACAATGCAAGCAAGATGTCAGAGACTGCCTAATTTCTGTGAAAAGGAACCTGTCTTTGGAAAATAAACTTAACATTTGTTGAAAAACAGTTACTTGCCATAAATGTAAATCTCTATAAAATCCCAAAGACTGTGGATTCTTATGCCCATTTTATAGACAGGTAAACTGAAAATTAGAAAGATTAAGTAACTTGACCAAAAGTGCTCCATGAATTTGTAGGAGAGACAAACGATTAACTACAGGTTTCTTTCCTCCAGGGCTCTGCACCCCAGCATGATACACTCCCTGCATATATAAATCATACATGGGATACAGAAATTCACGGTGTTTGGTCAGGAGGAAAGGTGGTAGTGATGTATTGCTTGACATCATCAACAGAGTAGAAAGTAGAGAAGGATATGCCTGGCACAGGGCATTCCCGCAGGGAGTCCCATTAGTGGGGAAAATGGCAGTGATAACAGGATGTGATGACAGCACAAGAAGCTGCCAGGACACCTAACAGATCTGGCAAGAGAGTATGACAGCCAATTATGATTAATGATTTCACTTCTCTCTGTCCCAACTATGAGAGTTACAAATAACTTTACAATGTGGGATCTTAAAAGGAGTATAAATGTACTCCTAATTTCTGTGTTTGTGTGTTGTATCTTTTGGGTATCTAAAGGTAGACTCAGAAAAGGTTCTATGAAAAACTAAAGGACATCAGTCAGAAAACACATGAGTGTGTGTGTGTGTGTGTGAGCACGTACACTTGCACATGCGTACTGTCTTGCACCAGCCACAAAATAAAAGCATTGGGAATCAACGTATCAGTGTTATTGATTATCTGACTCAACTCTGTAATTTTTGACAAGTCTCTTTTCTTGGTGGTTAATTTGTTCATGAGCGTGCTGTAGCAATGGTCTGGCACCTAAATTCCTTCATTCGTAAACAGAGTACACAGAAGACAATTGTGAGAAATAAAGGAGGGATAATGCACTTAGTCCAGTCTCTGTGCCTTAATGTCAAACTAATACTTGCTATTATCATTTTTATTATAAAGCTGATGACCTAGTTGAACCCCAAGATTCTTCCTAACCCCATAATCTTTGTTTTGATGTCATGCTCCTTTGGTCCATTTTTTGTTAAAAACTTGTATATTTCTCCCGTTGATGTGAGGAGAGCCATGTATCTTGTCATTAATATCCCCTCCCCAACCCTACAAGGAACATATCTTTTTTGTCCATTTGCTTACAAAACATATTAAAATTGGCATTTCCTTCTAATCACAAGTCATAAAAAACAATAAGGACTGGTAGAAATGAGATAGACTAATCTAAAATCTCAAAATGACCATTTGCCAATCTTCATCATGTTTGGAACAGATATTATTCATTTCCATAACTTTTGTTATGTATGTAAGCCATATATATACAAAAATGATTCATATGATATTTATAAAATTGTATCAGAGTAGCCATTGCTTTATTAATTTAGCTTAAAACATAGTTCAATAGTAGCAAATAAGGCATAAATGTGAACTCCAGTTATGTTATTTCAAAATGCCATTGAGTTCACAGTAAAGCACATGTTAGAATAGATGGTTAGAAAATTGGAAAATGAAAATTTCAGTCTCTCAAACCTCTCCATATAATAAATTAAATGCAGATATAGGTAAAAATCTAAATACTTTACCATGAAAACTAGATGAAAATAGAAGCAAACACTTTTTAAAGTTCTGGAAGAGAAATGTTCTAAATGTACAAATAAAGTGAAGAAGTTACAGAAAAGAAAAATATGTCAATAGCTTGCATAAAAATGAATGAATGAGGTCATGTTAAAAGTCTAACAAAGCACAAAGAGCAGAATAGGAAACTTGTTACAGAATAGGATAAGAAAGGAGCTAAAATAACCTTATTAAAAATAGAAGAATACTTGACAGGGAAAACAATTCACTGATAGATAAATGGGCAAAAATATGAAAAGGCATTTACAAGAGAAGATACACAACTAATAACTAACATGATAAACGTGTTCAATATAAATACAAGAAAAATAAAAGATCAGAAAGGCATTTTTTGTCATAACCTACTGTTGATGCTAAAATTACTAAAGTCCATTTTAGAGTAAGTAACAAAATATATCAAAGATAGAGTGCTCACACCTTTTGACCAAACAATTGAACTTCCCTAAATATGTTGTAAGAAAAAAATTATGTGAAATACAAATGCCTTATGTGCAAACATTTTGTTAATTTTAATAAGAAATAAAAGTATCTCCATTGCACAGTACTGATAGTGAAAAAGTTACACAGCTTTTAAAAATGATGGTAGGAAAGGATATTTGAGAACCAGAAATAATGCTTATGATATATTTAATAAAAATGTGGAATGCTGAACACCTGGACATCCACATGCAAAGAAATGAATTTAGATACAGACCTTCCACTCTTCACAACAACTAACTCAAAATGGGCCATAGAATGAAATGTAAATTCAAAACTGTAATATGACATAGAAGACCATCTACATGACCTCAGGTTTGGCAATGCCTTTTTGATACACCACCAAATGTACAATCTATGAAAGAAAGAATTCATAAGCCGAACTCCATTCAAATGTAAAAAGACTTCTGCTCTGCTAAAGACATGGTCAGGAAATGGAAAGAAAAGCCACAGACTGGAGGAAAATATGTGCAAAAGACATATCTGATAAAAGCCGGTTATCGAAAATATACAAAGAACTCTTAACACTCAACAAGAAGAAAATAAACCAATTAAAAGTAATTAAAGATCTTAAGATACCTCACCAAAGAAGATACACAGATGAAAAATAAGCATACAGATGGTTCCACATTATATGTCACCAGGGATATGCAAATTAGAGCAATGAGATAACTTTATGTGCCTGTTAGAATGGTCAAAATATAGAACAGGGACACCACCAGATGCTGGTAAGGATGTAAAGCAACAGGAACTCTCATTCATTGTTGGTGGGAATGAAAAAAGGCACAGCCACTTTGCAAGACAGTGTGGCAGTTTCTTAAAAAACCTATACAGATTCTCACCATACAACCCCACAATCACATGCCTTAGTATTTATTCAAAGATGTCAAAAATTTATGTCCGCACAAAATTGCACAGGGATGTTTGCAGTAGCTTCATTCATAATTGCCAAATTTTGGGAGAAGCCAAGAAATTCTTGAATAGGTGAGTGGATAAATAAAACTTGTACATCTAAGACCACATATCCAGTAATGGAATATTATTCAGCACTAAAAATAAAAAATGAGCTATATTAAAAGACATGGTGGAAACTTAAATGCATATTACTAAGTGAAAGAAGCCATACTCTGTATGATTCCAACTATATGATATTCTGAAAAAGGCAAAACTAGAGAGAGAGTAAAAGGTCAGGGGCTGCCAGGGGTGGGGGGATCAATTGGTTTTATAGATGCTGAAACAATTCAGTGTGATACTGTAATTATGGATATATGTCATACATTTGTCCAGACCTTCAGAATGTACAACACCAAGAATGAGCCCTAATGTAAACTATGGACTTTGGGTGACTATGATGTGTCCACGTGGGGTCAACAATTCTAACAAATGTACCACTCTGGTGGGGGGTGTTGATACTAGCGGAGTTTATGCATTTGTTGGGGATAGTAGGTACATGAGGGATCTTTGTACCTTCTGCTCAATTCTGTTGTGAACCGAAACCTGCTCTAAAAACAAGTCTTTATATATATCATGCTAAGTTGTGTGCATGCTATATTTTTGACTACTTAAAATGTATATTAAAAATATTGGAAGGAAAATTTATATCACTAAATTAGAGTCATGTGGCTGTGTACTTTTTCTTCAATTTCATCAATATTGCCATACTATCATATTTAAAACAAATGAACAAATGAATACATGAATAATATTACAGAAAGGAAAAACACGTATGTCCTAAATTTCAAAGCTTTAAGTGTTTTCAAAAGAAAGAGACCTAAGTATTCTGTTGACCATGGCCCGGAGTCACCTTGCATTTTCTCTTCACCAATGCTGTGAAGTTAGGAATCTTTCCCCTCCCAATGCACTCTGTCACGGCAGCCATACTTGGTGACAACCACCTCTTCTGTCTACAGCCCTCTGTATAAGGGCTTAAAATAACACCATCTAAACAAAGTTTAGGAACTAACATCTAAACAAAGTTGCATGGATGATGCACCACCAGCCCTGTTTCTCTCTGAGCTTCCAACACTAAGCCCTCCCTTCCCCTTCAGATGGAAATAAGACTTAAAAAAATTTCAGTAGTCCCATCCACCGGTTTTGAAAGCACTTACTAATAGAGTGACTGACCCTCTTGGTATTTCTGGGATGGGGGTGTGGGGATTTTAAAACGGGGACCAGTCCTAGGTAAACTGAGGCAAAGAAATCACCATCCACCTTCTGAGCACTAAGCATTGTTTTAAGAACTGTATGTGTGTTACTTTATTTAATCCCCCATGTCGGAATCCCAATTTAGTCTCCAGCTGAGATCCTCCATCCCCATGGGATCAGAGATAGCAGGAATTCACACTGCAGAATACCTTTAGGTTATATAGCCACCACGTAGCTGAGTTGGGTGAATACCACACATGTTCCTTCCGTCTTCCCTTCTTTTTTCTGTTTTTCTTTCTTTCCTTTCTTTTACAAAGTGGTGATCTGCACGCCTCTGTGATTTTACACCCTTTCTTTCATTTCCAATTGTGAGCATTTCTCAATGAGACGATCAAATGAGAACACTGCTTTAATGGTTAGCATATACCGTCTTGTCATTCTATCACATTGATAAACAAGGATTTTTAGCTTCTTTTTAATCTTCTGCTGTTGAAATCGTATTTTTATACAACAAGTAGTAGCTGAGCTTGCCTGCTTTGCAACGGGGACTGTGCTTGGCACTTAGATGTGGGGATGGGTCAGACAAGCCATTCTGGCGCTCAGGGAATTTGGAGTGTATGAAGATAGATTCTCAATATGTATCTACTCATGTACAGAGGACACGGAAGGCAATAGAGTGCTGTGTCAGCATACGGGAGAAGGGGCCAAACCAAACCTCTGTTCAGCCACAGAAATAGCAGGAAGGTAAGTCTGGAAGAGATATTCAGGCCGAGTGGGAGGTGCAGGATGCCCACCCAGCACGTGGCAAAGGGGAGGAATCCAAAAGATGACCAGTGTGACTGCGATACGGATACAAGGAGACTCATTCAAGTCACTGTGCATAAACCTGTGCTCCGATCTCCTTTTGTGTGTATCTAGGAGGTTGCTTGGTGCGAAACAGTGGGAGTGAAGCCGTGGACTTTCCAAAAGCTCCCTGATAATGCCAAAGTGTTTTTCAGGAAATTTATAGCAACTTAGACGTTTCTATAAAATTTTATCCTCTGCGATTTTAAACGTTCTTTTTTTTTTTTTTTACAAAAAAATAAAGAATTTAACGTGTTAGTCACTAGAGTGAACAAATAACAATATCCTCTAAGATTTAACACAAGAGATACTTTTCCTAAAAGTCTTTGCTGATTACTCAGCTAAAATCATTCCTATATGGTGTAGTTCTCCATGACTCACATAATTGTTTTGTACCACATTATTTTGCAGTTTTAATTCTGGTGCTTTGCCAGTCTCTTAATGTTGTTTAATGTGCTTGGCTTTTTTTCCAATTAAATTAAGAGCCCTGTAAGGGCAGTTCAGTGCAATTCAATTCAACTAATAGTTATTGTGTCCCCACTTTGTAAAAGGGTTGGTACAAAGCTCTGAGTATGAGAAAAAACAAAATACAAGATCTTTGCTCTCAGAGAAGGGTAACACTCCCATGATTACCAATGTACAGGAGTTAAACCTTCTGTCATTTATTCCTTCATGCAGTAAGTATGAACAATTACTAGTAAGTAGCAAATAATAAATGACATTTCAAAATAATGTACTGCAGCTCAGGAGAGGGAGAGTTTAATAATGGCCAGGAAGGCATGAGAAATACTTAGGAATCAGATGATTGGAGCTAACTGTTGATGAATAAGTAGGAAAAGTGGACACCATTAACACGGGAAATGAAAGTCATATGCAGGAACACTCGATGTGCCCATTATTCCTGAATTAGAAAGTCTGTTGAGATTGCAACTCTAGGAATTATGTAACAGAATCCTGAGGGACATGCTGAGTTAGGATTTGCATCTATGGTGAATGATTAGTCCCTAGAAGTTGTGGAAAATAGGGAGATGAACAAAAATGTCTGTAGAATTTGTTTGGTTGTTATGATAGTAACTGATTAAAATGTTTCAAAAGATACAGCTAAATTTCCACTGCCAGCCATCATTTTCAAACAGGTTATCTTTGTTTGTAGCAAATAAGGACATATAATAAATACCACTTTCCCTTACAACCTGCCCCAGGGTCAACCTTCAACTGCTTCTAATGAAAGGGAAGTGTTGTCTTCCCTGGGGCTGATTCTCATCAAGGGTGAATCTCTGCCTGCCAGCAGGTGGGCAAACGACATGACAAAAGAGGTGATGATTCACCTCATTTCAGATTCACCCCCTGTTGGATGGCAGCAATCACAAAAGAGTGAGGTAACTGAACTGCTAACCCGGACATCTGCTACACTGACAGCTCTCTATTATTCCAAATAAAGGACAGTGTGATCTGACAACTCCAAAAGGGGAGCAACTGGTACAATGAATGTGATTACCTGGATGCATGTTTTCATGGAAGGTTACATTTCAGTCAATCATTCAGACATCCATTCAACAAATATGTAAGAGTTTTCTGTACAGAACGTATTTTTGGGACAGAGTGCAGTGAATAGATGACGATCATCACATAAATCTCACCCTCTGGAATTTTATAGCCTAACAGAAGAAAAAAAAATGCCTTTCTGGAAAGTAACAAACATTAGTTGGATTGGTTCATATTAACTTGATGTTTCAGTCTTCCAAGTCTTGCTTTGTCCACAAAACAGTCACAGACTCACCCCCACCCCCACCCCCAGTTTTCTCTAATTGTCCATTTGGCCCCAGAGAGTGGAAAAATGAATTGACTTTTCCTACGCTTCTCTGAACAGATCAGGTTGGTCTGGGCTGCAGCTGCGGTTAAATTTGTGTGTGTGCAATTGAAAATGAAACACTTACTGGATTACAGCCACTGACCAACTCTTTGGCAAACTGACAGTATTGGCCAAAAATATGAGAGTCATAAAATAATTAGAGAAATGACTACAACTTCCAGAGGGGTGCCTTGGTTATATCAGGAGGGGGGTGGTATTTTGCTGTGACCTGTTTTAAATACACCCCCAGCCTCTTTTCAGGATGGAATCAACCTAATCATCGCAGGATTCTGCTTTCTCTTTCTCTGATCCATTCATTTTCTCTACATCTGTGTCAGAGGCTCTCAACAATCCTTTGGTTATACAGGCCAATCAATGGTAAGCATAAGGAATACACCCGTTCCTTACCTGTGTTGGATACATGCTAGCTTTTACCTTTTAATTCATCAAATTTGGGAGAAACTCAGTTACAAATACCCATGTGCCTTGGCTATCAAATTCACCTCTCTCCAAGTTTAAGAATAGGTGCCTCCAAAGCACCCACAGTTTGTGGGTGAAAGGGCACAGGCTGGTATGCTTGCCATGGTCAGTGCATTTCACACCAGCTGGAAGTCATTCCTTCCCTCCCTCCCTCCTTCCTTCCTTCCTTTCTTTTCATATCTTTCCTTCTTACTCACTCCAGTGATTCCTGAAGCATTATTACAACTGGGATTAAATTTGCAAATTGAGAATCATCAGGCTCCCAGGTGCCTCCTCCTGTCCTGCTCTGGATGGTCGCCCCCTTCCCATCACGTCCTGTAATATCTGTCATTCTAAGCCCCATCTGCTGTCCTCACCCCTGAATGGTAAAGCAGCAGCGGCAAAGCCCTATTATGTTCTAGTCACAGAAGCTTGGAGAAGCATGAAGGAGAACCTGTCAAACGGGAGTGAGCACACCCTGAAGTGTCTCTGTCTCCATAGGTCTTCAAAAGAGGATTTGAGGTGTTTTTACACTGCCCATCCCACAAAAGAATTTCAAATGGCCTTTCAAAAAGGAGTTCCACAGACAAGAAAGGATGTGATAAGACCTCAAAACATGTATTAGCTGCCTTGTCCAGTTTAAGCAATTTCAGTAATTTAAACATGGATGTATTTTAACTAATTACAAAGAGACTAAATAAAACGTATGTATTGTTCTTCAATAATTACGTTAATTGAAATCAAAGCAATATTCCAACAAGAACAGTGACAGATGGAGATGCTGCCTAAATGGAGAGGAAAAAATACAAAGTGTGTTTATGTCGCAAGTTGTGTTTATGCCACAACAGAGAGGAATAAATCATCATGCTTTTCACAGATGAGTGTTTCTAGAAATCCAAGACGGATGGGTTGTTCAGGGCATTTCTAGTATTGCATCTGTTTTCTACTCATTTAGCAAGTGTATACTGAAAAGAGAGAGACAGAGGTTGCAGGGAAAGAGAGATAAAATAGGGACAAGAGACAATTAATTTGAAGGTCAAATGACATATCCCAGTTACCCTGCCACTTATTTTAGTTGCTGATCCATGCTCCATACAGTCAACTGTTCTCCCACACAACAGTGAGAAATGAGAATAGAATAGTTCCTCAAGCTGGTAGAGACAGATGAAGAGGGTTAAAAAGCAGAAATCTTCATGAGATCTACATAAATCTGTATTGTGCATTGATTGGGTATAGTTCACCTGGAACAGTGACCTTAAGCCTTTTTTTCTTCCCTTTTTTTTTGGCAGTTGCTAGTTGAGATATATGAAGAGAGTCATGAAGTGAGAAAGCCATTCACCTTATGTATGCTCATTTTAAAATGTTAATATTAGCAGAGACTATAGCCACTATAATATTGTGTTAAATGAGACAAATATAGAAGATATTTCATTCAGTCTCTTTCAGCAGCCCAGCAAGCTCTGTCAACAAAAGAAGCAAATTCGAGCACACATTTTCCGATATTACACCTACTTTGGGGCGAACATCATGGGATTTGGGGCAGGTATAGGATTGGCAGAGGAGCAAGGTTACTCTCTGCTCTTCCAGGTCTAAGAAACTAGCTTCTTAAGAAGTGAACTGGAAGCAATTTATAGCAGAAGTTCCAAATACTATAAAATGGAAATTATTAAATTAAGAAAAACATAAAATATTTGGGGAACAATCGTGCTGAACTAAGTCATTTTGACCTAGATGCAATTGGAGATCATGGAGATAGGATCTTCGTCCTAGAAGGACGAATACATTTTGCACTGATACAAGAATCCAGTTCATCTCAAAGTCATTTAGTAGGATTGCTGCTATTGTTATTATGAAGCCAGGTGTCTTTAACGTGTTTTGTAGAGGGATATGGTTTGGCCAAAGGTGGGAAATGTGGTGAATTAGATGGAGAAGAGACATCAGGATTCTTGTATTCCAAGCCAAATATTTTTATTATAGATCTAAATCAAACTGGATAAGAGAATCAGATGATTAATCAGTTGCTTTTAACTCTTTTCTCTAAGTTCTTTGTTTATAATGCACCTGGAACACTTGTTCTAATGCATTTTTTTGGGTGTTGTTATTCTTCTATGTCTCACCTTTACCCTAGATTCTGATCTAGTGGGTGTCACATAGCACATCTTATTTCTCCTTGGCTCCGCAGAACCTAGCAACATGCCTGCTTTGCAGTAGGTGCTCAATGCCTGGTTTAGGGGATAAATCATACAAGGACTGAATAATGACATACCTCTACTTCTGAGATGAATTTAGGTATGTCAGCAATGATATTGGCAAAAATGCAATTAGAACAATTAGAACAAATAAGAGTTACAATATTTCAATGAGAACAATTTGCTTGTATTTTAGTGGGCTGTCAATACTGAATAAGGAGATGGAGTGTTCCAGCATAATATCACAGCTGTCCATGTTAAATACCATCCTGGCATTTTTCATATGCATTGTATCCTTACCTTACCAAAATGCTGTCACATTGCCCACACTTCCAATTTAGCCACACTTCTATTACTACTATTTTACAAATGAAGAAACAAAAGCCCCCACATCTCTATAATGCCAGGTCCTTCTTTGACATGTACCCTAAAGCCTTATGATAACCATCAGGATGTTATCCTTAATGCTGTTTTACAGCTAAGACAACTAAAATTCAGAGAGATTAAAAACTAGATCCAAATTATACCCACGGTAAATGGCAAAGCTGAGCTTTAGAATCTATGTGTATGCATGTTTTTAGTTTAGATTGTTTCTTGTCCATGTTATCACACATGGCTCTACTCATTTTAACACAGTATAGGTTTACATGGTAGAAGCATATGAATATGTGTTTCCTTGTTTAATATTTCTGGTGTGTACCTAGGAAGGATATATGCACTTTTTCAACTTTAGAGTGAAATTAACTTCCAAAATGGCAATGCCAATGGCACCTTCATTTTTTGGCAGTATAAGGAGAGTCTCCATTGTTCTCTCTCTCTTCCCCTAATATTTGGAATTGGCCATCATTAATTTTTTTCAATCTGGTGGTGGGTTGATTTAATTTAAGAATCTCTTTGTCTTTTCACATTATGTTTGTACTTTTCACACCATCTCCCAGGGAAGAAATGATGTGCAGAAGGCCCACCAGTGGCCAAGCTCTATGCCCAGCACCAGGCAGCAGGATGCACCGTTCCGTGATGAGCCCCGGGAGCATACCTGCTCCCCAGCCAGGGAACAATAAGGGCCCAGCAACGGAGCAAAATTTCGGATGGAGAATGTGATGTGTGATGAATATTCTTTCTCTCTCTTGCCTCCGTGGGGCAATGTCTCACTCAAACCTCAGCAAGATCCCGGGAAACCTGGTGTTTTCACTGCCGAATGCTTATATATTGCTGTTGCTCACATTTCCTTGTCTGAGTTTATGGGAATTTTCAGTACAACAAAGGCCAGAGTTCCTGTCCACAAAATAGATTGCAATCTATCAGTGTGAGAAGGACAATGCAGCTGGCACAGCACAAACTCAGTCCTTGTTCATAAACACTTTGCTGGCCTCAGAACACTTGTGACCGACAGCAGGGCATGTTTACACAGCTCCTTCCAAAAATAAAATTGAAGAAAAAAAAAATCAGTCAAGTCATAATGCCACAATTTCCCAAACTCCCAACAACCTAGTGATATTTTTGTTTTCGATTTGGAAAAGTTCCCCATTGAGAAGTAAGGCCCTAGATAGTAAAGAAAAGAGTAGATTCTAAATACAGTAAAACTCATGAACCACAGAAAGGAATAGGTCCTTATTCTTCTATACTCTATAGATGGAGAAGCTACAGAGGTGATTTCTTTAGATTTATTTAACTCTAGAGTCCTTTATTCTGTAAAGTACAGATGCTTGCTTGTAAAAGCACATTGAAAAAAACCAACATTGAATTTTAGTCCTAGTATTGATCTGAAAATGCATAATTGACTTGTTTACATGCACCTGCTTAAGAAAACAAGCTGTTTATTCCATCCAGCTGAGCTCATGAGCCCCGTGGACTCAGGTCACAAAGCAGTCAATAAACTGACTTTCATGATGTTTCTTTCAATTCCAGAAAGAACTATAGTTCAACCATTAAAAAAAAAAGTCAATAGCTTCCATTGCCACTGAACCAAATTACTCAAATTAGCTCTCGGTTTTTAACATCACCCTCATTTTGATGTTTCATTACACAAGAAATTTACATTAATTTTTAAAAACACGGACCTAAAGAAAATAAAACACACCGAACAAATTTTACTGTACATTTACCATATCCAATTCCACTGTCTTTTGCCCAAGTTATCACTATTTTTGGTTTGGTGTGGATCTTCCCAAACTGCTTTCTAAATATTTATTCGGAAGTACTGTACGTGGTTTGTATTTTGAGTATGTTTACCTATGTGACATAATAAGTCATTCTGTAAATTGCTTTCATATCTTAACAATGAATCTTAGAAAAATATCATTATTTTAGATCTGATAATCTACAGTGTCAGAATACTCTGGCTCCTTATACTGTCCCCCAGTAAATGATAGACATTTAGACTGTGGCTAATTTTTGCTTCTATACTAACAAAATTACAATAAATATTCTAGTGCTAGCCTGTGAATGCTTTTCTGTGTCAGAAACTCCCCGGCAATCTGACTATTCAAATTTAACCCTAGACTGTATATATTATTAATTTAAACCGAAGGGCAGGGAAGAGTGGTGGTATGTAATAATTACAGCTAATTTCTGTTAAATACTCATTGTTTACCAGCTACGAATTTAAATTCCTTATGTGCTCCAACTAAATGACCTTTAAAATGACCTTATAAGGTAGCTATGATTATTAGTCTTATTTTACCTACGGGGAAACTGAGGCTAACAGGGATTTGATTTTATTGTCAAAAGTCACAAAACTAGCAAATGGAAGAACAGATTTGAATCCATATATAGTCCTGGAGTCCATATTCTTAACCATGAGACTGCACTGCCTCTCAGAGAGGCTTTTTAAGGAATTAGTAGAGTAGTTAAAGTTCTTGAGTAATTTCAGTGTCTACAGTTGATTTTGGATGGGGGGGGTCATGGAGTGACATTTGAAGTATCTAAGAAGTGCAAATCAGAAAGAGACGTGAAGGCTCAGTCAGCCCAAATAAAGGAGATTTATTGAAAATAGCTAAGAAAATTAAAATCTTAAAAGTATTCACATGGATTGCAATGACACAGTTTTATTCTTTACGTGTGTGTCCCTAGAAAGGACTTTACCAATATTACATTTTAAGTATGTTGAGAATCTGGAATGTATCCAGAAGAAAGGAAAACAGATGAAGGGGGTGCAAAGTAAGTCCTAAGAATGAAAGCCAAGGAAAGCTGTTCAGTAGCTGTTTATTATGAAGCGGATACATGGTCCTGCTCTAGGGGCTGTGGTAGAAGTGAAGACAAAATGCTCCAACTCAGTCCCTGCTTGCTCTGTAATAACAGAGGTAAGACCTGGGGAGAAACACAGTCTGATGCAGGGGTCATATAAAGGAAATCAATGAATGATACCAAACAGTTATGGGGCACCCACTTTTCACTGCACATTGTCCAAAGGGTCATCTCATTTAATTCCCACAAGCAGCCATTCTCATAGCTAAGGAAACAGACACTCTGAGTTATTAAATAGGGTGCTGAGACTGATGATCTATAACTTTGATTCAAACTCACATCTGTCTCATCGTGAAGTGCAAAGGTTTCTTGCCCCCACCCGAACACATTATTTGGAAAAGAGAAGAATACAGCAATTTCTCTTCTCAAATAAGTGATGAGTTCTTATAGGATATCCATAGCATGGACAGTGAATGTAGGCAGATTTCAGATGAATATACCGAGGAATTTTGGGTGACATGGAAAACACTCTAGAAAGACAGGTCTCATCTAAGTGTATGTAGTGAGGGACAATATTTACATGGTTTTGCTCTGAAGACTCATATTCCCTGTTAAATATTGAAATATGTCCTAATTTCTCATGCATACTTATTGTCCTGGGTCCCCTGACTACCTCACAAAACCCAAGCCACCTTGGCTTACCCCCACACTCCCCCTCATTATCCAGCGCAAATGGTAGTAGTATCTGGACAACCTCCAGAACCCTTCTTCAGAGCAGCGGCCATTGTCCACTCTGTGTGGGTGGTACTCATGCCATACCAGCTGTTATCGTGTGCAACACAATTCCTGTGTTGATAGAAAACCATATGACAGATGTTCAGGCAGAGAACTGTATCGTGTCCCCTCTTGAGGTCCCTTTCCCCTCCATAAACATTTTCTTAAGTTATGCAGTAGGGGACTTATCATTCTGAATTTCCATCAGGTGCTGAATTAAAGTGAAGATGTTGTTTCTTAAATGGTTTTTTGCATCATTACTTAATTCTCCCTTCCATTTCTATTATTAGTATGTCTCAAAGATAGTCAGTATATAGATCCTGGTCTTAGGAATCCTAAACTTTACCATAATGGAGCAATACAGCAGAGGAATCTATATAACCCAAAAGAATCCACTCTGACTTAAATCTTGAACTATCACAATTTAATTATAATCTGAAATGTGTAATAAATACTTAAGCTGATACATAAAGACAATAGAAACAATGCCAGCAAACATGGATGAACATTGTAACACACACAGCAAGGACCAAATACCACATAACTAGGTTTCCCAATCTCCATTTCTTTTAATCCAGTAACAAGGGAAAAAGGAAGTATATCCCTGACCCCTGGATTTCTCAGTAAATACTCAACCAATGATGCCTTTTCCTCATTAAACCACATCCCATAGGCAGGGATATAAGGAAGAAAAGAAAAGATTAATCTAAGTAGGTGGCAGCCAGTCTAATTCCATAGGGGTTAATTTGCTCATCTGTCTTTCCTCTAAGGCCAGGAATCTTTTCTGTAACTCATAAAAGATAAATATTCCCAAAGAGATTGTGGAGGAGAAAGGCAAGTTGGAGCAATGGAGCAAACATTTTAGCCATTTTGTAACTAGAATTTCTGGAGACTTCGAGAAAGTCTATTGCTATGTGTTTGTGTATTTGTGCAAACACGTCACACAGGGTCAGGGCACATGTATGTTTGTTAAGGTAAGGAAAAACCAGTAGTAATACATATAAACTGAAGACTTAGGCAAACCTGCTATCTTTCTCATATAGGAAAAAAACCACAGTTTGAAACTTCAGGTGTATCCCTGGGCCCATATCATTACTCACTTACAATCATTTTCAACCACCCTTCTGTTTTCTTTTACAGTACCATTTACAGCCAGTTGTTCATATTACATCTCACTCATTAGCTTCTTCACTGCCCCACTTCCCTTTACAAAGGTAAAATAAGGAAACTAAATTACTCTATCAAAGTGAAGGCAGAAGTGCATAGACCTGAGACATTTGAGTGCCTGCCCCGCTCTCACCATGACAGTGCTTCCTTTCCCATCTTTGACAGTGTGGAACTTTGCACTTCCAGCTTTTGGTTCTCTGCCCCCTGCCCAGTGTGGTAGAATATCATTTTGAAGTGACTCATGTCTTCTGCTTTTTTGAGCTGTTTAAAGGTCCTTTGTATGCTATCAGAGCTAACCATGTTCCCCCAACACCCTCACAGCCACACACCCAGAACTTTTTAACTCTTCTGCTGACCGTATGTGGTCAAGGACTGTTTCAAAACCAAGGACTGTTAACAAACTCCCAGTTATGGTCCTTGACGTTAACCTTGAATTCAAATTATACACGACTGGAGGGACCTTGGGAAGTTATAAAACCTATGTCTTCATTTAGAACAGCATGGTATAACTATTTGTTGGAACTAATGGTGAGGATTAAATGAGATTAGTTTAGGCATAGTGTCTAGCATAATGCAAGGTACATGGTATGTACAATAACAGTATCTAGTTCTGTGGCTGTCCTAAAAGTGATCATCAACAAATACAGCAATCAAGATTGATATTCCATCGCCTGCTTCTCAGTAAATAAAAAGAGGCCAAGAACTCAGGTGTCAAGTTACAAAGTAATGTAGATACCAACTCTTCCATTTTTGAGATGAGGAAAGTAACATTCTAGACAAAATGAACGGTGATACTGATTTCTGTAACCTTTCAGATATAACGCAGCTACCCTGATCCACAGTGTCCTAACTGCCATTGAAATGATCCGTAAGAAATGTTACATTCTGAATAGAAATCCTTGGCTGCTTACGAAACGTCTATATTCTATCTTTTCATAGCTACCTTGCTCTGGCCAGTATGAAGTCAAATTAGGCTCATTTTAATTTTAGCTACAACAGATATATTTCAAGAAGGCAAATCAAGATGTATAAAAAAAACAGTAATACAAATCTTATTTTAAACTTAAGTTTTACAGTTTTAATTATTTATTGTTTTGTATAGCATGGGCAAGTTTTCTTCTCATTGAGAAATCTATATAATCAATCAACACTGAAATCTCAAATCTTTTTTGAATTGATGCAAAGACTACCAGTTACCATATGCATTAATTATCAGTGGCAAGAAAAAAATCATGTTTCTTTGGAACACACACACACGTGCACACATGTACGCACACTCATGCATACTCACACACATATTCATATATACTCAAGCACCCCACATGTTCTCTCTGTCTCTCACACACACACTCACACAGAATCACACAGAATCATACACATCCACACAGTCATTTTAGGTTGATGTCCCAAGAGCTGCTGGAAGACCTAGTACCAAATCATTCATACAAAATGGTTTGGTGTCCACTTCCATGAGTTAGTATTACCCTTATCTTCATACTTAACTTTTTTAGCTGCTTCTTCCTAGTATCTATTGTTTCTCTTTCTTATTATCATGCATATTTTGTGAACGTCTCCAGTCTTCCGGAGTAAGACAGAGGATGAAAGAATGAAGACCAAGAGTGAAGATACAGCCGCCGCACACGCCGCTGGTCAGATGCCCCTGGGCTCCTGGAGTCCTGGAAAGACTCCCCGTGTGGGACCCACAGGAAGCACAGAGACCTCCTCGTCCTCACCAGTTTGAAGTGAGGGGTTCGGTTCCCGTTATTTCCCCTTCTATCTGCCTATTGGTTAGGAGAACTCCCTTCCTTCCTTCAACAAACTGTTCAACAAATTAGCTCAGAACCTATAAATGTAAGTATAAAGTGAGTGCTTGCAAACACCTTACAAGGGAACAGTTCAGTTGGGGGGAAATTGCTATGTTTGAAGTGGAGTGTGAATATACTGGACTAAGTTTTTGAAATACGTGTGGCCCACCTGGATCTCAACAGCCCAGATCCGGTCTCCGTAGGGGCTAGACCTACAGCTGTCAGGGCTCACGGTATGACCTGGTATTCCCGGAGCAGCCTCAGGGCAGGTCCCAAGCCTAGGTCTCCACCTGAAGGCTGCAACTTTCCTTTGCTAATAAGACAAACCAAAATTCAGTTTGTGGGGGACCCACAGCCTGCAGGACAATGTCCAGCCTTGCTCCCCACTACCAGCAAAGGGGCCAGACAAAGACACCCACCGTCTCTGAACTCTGGATACACCTCTTCCCTGGGTCAGTGATGAAAGGGTGGCAGAATTAACCCTGTCAGTCATTGTGCTTCTAAAACGGGAGTCTATTGTCTCTGTATAAAGGCCTGTTCATGGAGGGGATATAATATATAAATATTCTAACTATAAATAAATTTTATATAATTTATATTATTTATATTATCATGAATATGACATTTAAAAATGTAAAGAGGCCCTAATCAACACACTTTTGAGCTAAAAAAAAGTTCCTGATCTAGTGAGCACATCTGCTAGCTAGCTAAGCAAATTACAACCCCCTAGGACCTTCAAGAGTGTTGCTTCCAAGATGAGCGATCCTCTAGTTAAGCTCTCTTAGGATCCTTCCAGGTCTATTTAAGAATCTGTAATTTTATCCTAGTATCCTCCTTCTAAGCCAGGACTTGGGCTCATAGATGAAGATAAAAATAATTTCTGTAGAAAGTATGCCACAGGCAACCCTCATCCCAGGAAGGAAAAGGGTTCTTCCCACTTGAAGTTAAGCGTCATTTGCTAAGGTCCCAACATACATTCTCTGTCAAAAAATTATAATTCCAGGAATTTAAAATAAACTTTGAGAAGGCTTCCTGATTCTGCCTGTGTATCGGTGAGAGTCTGGGCACTCTGAGCTTTGTCCACTCTCTTTTAGGAGACAGCTGGTGCCCCAGAAGCAAAGAAATGAAATAACGCCTCTAGAGAGTTCTTCCATCTCTGTAACCTTTTTTTTCTTTAATATTGCTTCTTTATCTTTCCTGTTACCATTAAAAAATAAAACACTGCTATGGTTTTGCTTATTTATAATTGCTAGAAAGGAAGACTGCAAACTTGGGACATGCTCTGAGACGGTGGCATGAGTCTGTTTGACAGCTATTTTAAACTCTCTCGCTCTTCTGGGGTGGAATTCAAGACCTGCCTCTTATTGGTTGGGTGCCCAGAGTAGAAGACGATATAGATGATTCTTCGCAAAAGAACAGGGAGCATGCCCATTAATGAACACTCAGAAAGCACTGGCTGAGCCTGAGGCCTCGTGAAAATGGGAAAGGAGCTCTGGGGGTGGATTATTCCAGCAGTGAAAGGAAAACAGCTCCCCTCTTGCAACTGGAAAAGCCTTGAGATGAGACGGACGGATCCTTTATTCAACGTCTTTTATTAAGATCTGCTCATTCTTCTACTCCGTGCCCCCTCCATTCCTTTTTCTTATACAAGACAAAGCCTAAAGCTAAAGAAGTGCTGGGAGACTCAGAAAGAAAGAAACATGAAAGCCTATCTTTATAAAGGCAATGTTTGCTCAGTAGCTGGTGATATTTTTCCAAGTTTAAGAGGTCTTTTCCTGCATATTAGAACAAGTTTCCCATTTCTGAAAGGCAGCAGCCACCTTTCAAATAGTAGAATGAATGGCACAACCCATTCAAGGCTGTTCCATCTCACACCAGCCCATACTTGTCTCCTGCCCATTCTGATGAACTGACCAACAGGGTGGAACATATGGGAAGAAGAGCATGGCTGAGAACCCAAATCCTGGGGCACAAGGGGTACAGCTAGCCTGTGTGATCTGCTCATACAAGCCTATCTTCATTCCCGAACCCGATGTTAACCCTTAAGCAAACCAAGAAAACCCTCTGTACCTCTGCAAACAAATATAATAAAGTGTATTTCAGTCGGTGACCTGGCAAAGGGACCACATGATACAGATCTCACACAAAATCTGCTGATTGCATTCCATTTCAGAATGACACAATAAAGCAGTAAATCCATTCCTTTCTGGAGTGTGATGCCCCGTTGGTGTTCGTTCGATACAAAATGCCATCGGCTCCTTCTTTAACTCCCTACCTCCTCCTTAAATTTCCCAGCACCTATCATTCCTTCCATGCTAATTTTTTAATAAATGTGAATTCAACTAATTGTATTTTGAAAACACAGTGATCATTACAAGCCATTGGGCTTGCCACACACCACACCTGGGAATCAATGGTTCTGAGCAGAGAGTCAGGAAATGATGGCCCACAGGCCAAACCTGGTCCACCAGCTGGTTTTGTAGGTCTCATGAGCAAAAAACGTTTTCACTTTTTAAAATAATTTTTAAAAATCAAAAGAAGAGTAATATATCTTAATATGTGATATGTAATGCAAATACCAGTGTACATAAATAAAGTTCATTGGAACTATATCCTGTTTGTGTGTTTATGGATTATCTATGGCTGCATTTCTGCTACAACAACAGAGACCATGTGGCCCACAAGTCCTTTAATATTTACTATCTTGCCCTTTACCACCAGCTTGCAGTTTCACCTTTATTTAACCGTAATATCTCTCAAAAGCAAGGGAGTTAAGAACCTATAGGATTCATGGAATTTTAAGTCACAACTTACTTCAGTTGCAACATTCTCTCATGTTTCTCAAATGTTGTGGAGAGAAGCTGAGCTTTGTCTTCAGAAATGTATTGAGCCAAAGGCCATTGAGGGAGTTGAAGATTTACTGTCTTCAGATTGACCAGAGTTACCTAGGAAGATGGTCCTACTCTGAAGTCAGAATGTTTTTGCTTTGAAAATTTGAGTGAAGTCTTCCTTAGCCCAAGACACCAGGAACTTTGAGTAAGTCTCCTTCTGGTATATGCATTCCCCTGAAAAAGTTGTACTTAGAATCATTTTCAGTGAATTGAATAACTTTCATACAGAAAGAATCTATGCATTTGATTTCCCTCTTCTTTTATATCACAGACAGTATTAATTATTTCATGTTGCATTACAAATTACCCCAACCCAGCAACTTGAAACAACACATATTTATTGTTCTTGCGGCTCAGGAGTTCATACAAAAGTTAGTTGGGTCCTCTGTTTTGGGACCTCAAAAGGCTGCAGTCAAATGCGAGCTGGGTCTGCAGTCTAATGTCAAGGCCTAACCAGGGAAGGATCCTGGTGGGCAGAATTAAGTTCCCTGTGGCCTGTTAGAGTGGGGGCCTCCATTTCTTGCACACTCTTGGCCAGAAGCCACAGTCATTACCTTGCCATCTGGGTCTTTCTGGAGAGGAGCTTACAACATGGCAGTTTGCTTTAGCAGTGCAGGGGAAGCATCTTCCAGCAGGACAGGTTATTGGTTAATGGAATGTAATTATGGAAGTGACATCTCATTACCCTTCCCATGTTCTATTAGTTAAAAGCAGTCACTGTTTTCACCCCTATTCAAGGGGTGAGGAGTACTTAGTGTGCAAGTACCAAGAATGGGAATACCTAGGCGCCCTCTTAGAACCTGTCTACAGTGAAGATATTCTTTCTATTTCCGCAAGGAGTGGTATGCAAATGTGAGAATTGTACAAAAAGGTCCAAAGAGGACTATTAATTTTCTTATCCCATTTGATAAAAATATTTTTCTATTTTTAATCACTAAAAATAAAATAGTTTTCTTATAGTGTTAAGGTTTGCCACGGACTCTAATTTGCCCTCCTTCTCTCCCTCATGCCATCGTGTATCCCTCTCCTGCAACACTGAACGCTGACTGACAAACACCAGTGGGCCCATCTGGTTCCTCCACTCTATTAGGAGTTCCTTGAGGTCAGAGGCTTCCATTTGATCATTGCAACCCTGCCTGGCAGAAAATAGACTCTCAAAAAACATTTCCTGAACATGTACATGAATGAAGAATTAAATAACTTAAACTTACCACATGCCTTTTCCCCTATGATCCAATCTTTACAATAACCTATAAAATACAAATAGTAATTTCTTTATATATTTATTTTATATGTTCTTGATATAAATTCATATGTGCATAGTAAATACTGCATATTTAAAAGCTAGAGCTGGCAGAGGTTTCTCTGTTTTTGATTTAAATTACTTAATTTTTCCCTTAGACCTGCAGCCTGACTTTTGACCTTGCCCCTGAAATGCTGACCCACTGACCTTGATTCCAAGGACCGTGTGCGTCAAACTACATGTTTCCCTCTTAAGTGTGGCATAAAGAAGTAGGGAGGGGGGTCACAGGGCATCTGGCCAAAGAGTCCTTTGATGGGGAGAGGAGGTGGGCAGGGTGGAAGCACTTGTGTTTTCTTATAGTTAGAATCCAGAATGTTCTGAAATGTCCTAAAAGCACATTTATTTGAGCAGCCCCTTTGCTAGGGTAAAGAATGCTGATTTTTGAAAGCACATGGGAGAGAATGTTTTGGTGAACTTGTATACTGTTCCATAAATATTTTTGCTAAAATTATAGAATTGTCTGTTTCCTTTCAAACTGCATCAGGACCCAGGCAAGAGCAATGAGTTTTTAATGTGGAAATTTCACACACGCGTTTGGGTTTCTTCCTTTTCTTCTTCAGCTTTGCCAAGTCTCATTTTATGTTTAGTAAAGATGGATTTACTGGTGCCTTTTTGGCCTACTCATGTGTTACGCAAATTCAGGGACACAATCGTCAAGTTTGCAAACTGGTGTCGTTGCAGCCAGAAAGGGTTCTTAGGCCCAGGCTGATTTATTTACTGTGCTGAATGATGTTTGCATAACCTACAGGCTGATCTTCTCTTTTCCTCCACTTCTTCTTAGAAATCAAAATAATAATAATGATGATGATGATGATGATAATAATGAGACACAGTGCAACTGATTCTGCTTCTCAGGCTGCAGGATAAAGATTGATGTATGTCTGTTTGGAAATTACAAAATGATAGAAATGGTTGCTTTGGATGGCCTGAGAGAGGATGCTCTTGAAGCTTGATTTCTTTTTCCGAATAAAATGTCAGGGAGGCAGAGAAAAGAACCCAACAGGACAATCGGTTCAAGTAAGTATGTCCCTCTTTGGTATCCGTACCCTCCAGAGGATGGCATTGGGCTCCCCTTGGCTTCTGCTTTTCTTGAAGGCGCCCTAACCAGGGTCCCTGAGACCTCAGATGTGGCTTCAAGCCCACTGAGTGTAACTGACTGAGTGTTCGCTGGGTTCACAGCCCAGTAACATATGTGCCATGGCCTTCCCTTTGGGCTTTGCCAAGAATAGGCTCCAGCTCAGCCCAGAGGGAGTTGGCGCCAAAGTCTCATCAAACCTAATTTCTCCTCGTTTTCAAACTCATGAACTCTGAGAGGAGCATCTCGCGTTTGCTTCGCTTTCCTGAGACGACTGCAGCTGCGCCT
This sequence comes from Manis javanica, assembly GCF_040802235.1. NCBI lineage: Eukaryota > Metazoa > Chordata > Mammalia > Pholidota > Manidae > Manis > Manis javanica. Next base: position 173,911,645 of record NC_133159.1, on the reverse strand, counting down.
GCCTCCGCTTTGCAACTTGAGCTGTGTTTGTAATTCGGTGTGTTATCTCGTGTTGAGTGCATCAGGAGCCTCCTAATGTTGGCAGAGAAGTGATTTGGTTACTAACCCATAAAAATGGGTAAAGTGGCATTAGGGATGGCTGTTTGGGGCTGAATTATCTTGCCCACCCTAGAATTCATCTGCTGAAGTCCTAAACCTCTGTACTTCCAAATGGGACTCTATTTGGATATGGGGTCTTAAAGAAAAAATGTAACTGAGTCAAATCAGATCATTGGGGCGGGCCCTCATCCAACAGGACTGAAGTCCTTACGGAAGTAAGACATTAGGACACGAGAAACAGCCCGAGGGATGCTCACGTGCGGACACAGAGAGAAGGCTGTCAGTCATCTGCAAGCCCGAAGACAGGCCTCAGAAGAAACCACCCCTGTCCATACCTTGATCTCAGACTTCCAGCCTCCAGAACTGGGAGAAAATGAATTTCCTTCTTTTTTAAGCCACCCAGTCTGATGTAGTCTGCTGTGGTAACAATAGCAATCTGACACAGAGAGTTAGTCTTTTAGTGAAGTTGTCCTTTTTCTGGGTAAAATTCAGTTGGAAGTGATTTAGACATGGCCTGTGGCTTCACTTTTCCTACAGCAGCACCGTTTGTTTCTGCAGGCCACCTGCCTGTTAATTCACATGCTTTCCCTCGGCCTGCCATTGTTAATTCTGGCACCAGGACTGTATACTGACTCCTTCACGGGCTAAGAAAGCATTCACAGAAGGTGTATAAGACAACTTTCTTTGAAGAAATCATATTGATGAAAACAAGAACAATTCGGGGATAAAAGAACCATTGTTTTAGTACCTGCATGGATAAGCTTAAATCACTTTACCTAACAGCCCTTTTCTGGTAAATGAAAATGGCTATTGATATCCTAGATAAAGCATTAAACTGGAAGAAGGTAACGGATGTGAAATCCTTTAACGGTCATGAAGGGCTATACAAATGCAGTCTGACCTTTGGAATAAACTTGGGACGAAGTGAGGCTAATATTATCATTGCCATTTTTCACCTAAAGAGACAAAGGCTCAAAGGATTTAATAGATTTGTTAATTAAGTATCTGAACCTCAAACTCAGGTCTTCTGGTTTAAAAGTCTATCCATTTTCTATCCCTCCAGACTGACCTGTAGATTCCGTACATTCAGTGCAGAGATGAATGAAAAGCACAGAGCATATGTCTGCCACATAGAAAATGGTCAGGAATGTCAAGTGAGATTGATATTGTTACTGTAGTAAAAAGTCAATGAAGAAACAATATATATAAAAGGTTAGTCAGTTTTAGCTCATTAATTTCTTAACGAGGGAGCTTAACTTGATTATTTCTTTCACTAGACATTCTTGATAACAATCATCAGAACGACATTAGTTTATTTTATTAAATCATATAGTGTAATATGCATAATTTGTATTTTATTTTATTATTTCATTATGATGCAGTTACATTTTTTAATTTTCTTAGTAAGATAGACCATTATGGAAAACTATAAGATGGTTAACCTATTCTGACCTAGAGTTCTCCCTAAAATAAGCCACTTTGATTTAAGAAAATTAACAAATACTGGGCAGGCACTTCGTAGTCAATGAAATTTGAGGAGATTAATTTTTCTATTTAATTGAAACCTATGGAGAATTTCTGTGCCTGGCCTTATGATAGGCAACTGAAAACTGTGTAACAATAATATTTGAGGAAATTGAATGTGCAGCAGTGAGACATATGTATGGGAGGAAGAGAAATGGATAATTCATTATGAGGTCTTGTGCAATTCAGGTTTGATATGCATGTGATCATAATAACATTTGATTGACATTTGAAATAAGTTTCTTATAGACAGTGCAGAATTGGGCCATATTTTAAAACCCATTTGGACCATTTCTGTCTTAATTGGTGCATTTAGGCATCTAACATTTAATGCAATTGCTGATGTTATACCTTTTGGTAGTTATTTTCACAATTATTCTAGGGATTACAATGTACATTACTTATGTCACAAAGTTATCCAAAAATAAGAATTAGAGCTGAATATGATTTAAAAAGTGCACTTAAGGAATAAGATTATAGAGATAGAAACCAGCCAATGGGGATGTAAGGGGGGAAAAAATCATGAAAAGATTGTAAAATATCTTCTTAGAAACATCCCTTTTGGTTTATTTAAGAGGATTTTGCAGAAGGATCCTGTAAAGCATGTAACAGTTTATAAGTGACTCAGTCACAGACAAAATGATTCCCAGAGATATTTAAATTATTTGCTAATGAGTGAATCCTGAGTAAAGCCACTGATGTGATCACATTTGCTAAATATTCTAGGTGCAATCACAGAAAATAGGGGTGAATGTAATTGGGGATGTTAAACAAAGGAACAGTCCAAACAGAGGGGACAAGCACTACAGTGACCCAAGGCAGTCACAGATGCACCAAGTCAGAGAGAGAGAGGCCGGTGTGACTGGTCCCAATGGGCAATGCAGAAATTCACATGATGTGGAGTCAGAGAGGCAGGCAAGGGCTGTGACCAGTAGGACCTCGTAATTCAAGAATTTATCTCAATTCCCATTGGGGAACATTTGGAATATTTTAAAGGTAAGGATTGAAATGATCAGATGTTTCAAAGCTCACTCTGGACCTGAGGGGACAAAAATGGATTATATCACTGTCTATTTTTTCATTAAATTATCGTTAACTGAATACCTCCTTTATGTCAGACATTGATGTTAGGTGCTTGGAATGCAAAGGTAAATTAAGAGGTTCACAGTTGAAAGGGCAGAGCAGATGTGTGATCAAATAATTACAAGTGTAGAATGATACAGGACCTTTTTAAATCATGTAAATAGTTACCTCCAACATAAATCGTGTTGATGATTTCTTCGTCGACATACGTGTGTGTCAGCCATGTCTCTAATATAAAAATTGTCTTTATTTTTACAATTATTCCACACTGTATAATGATGGAATCCTGACTGGGTTTAGGTTGGAGATGAGAAAACAAGAAATTAAGGACTCATACCCATTCATTCCTTTCCAAAAATGAGCATGGCAGTTTAAGAGTTCATTGCATCTAATCTGGAATAGTAATAGCATTCAGAAGCAGTGGAGGTAGAAATAGTGGCAGTAATAAAAATAACAATAGCCCCTTGTTCCTTTGAATGGCACTGTGCAATTTACATGATGCTTCCTGCATATCCTGTTTTGTTGTCTTTTTTTTATTTCCACTACCACATGGTAGAATAGTAAAAATAGACATTTTGCCTTCTCTGTTTCACTAATGAGAAAACACAGTAAAAGGAAACTTTTAAAAATAGAGCTCAGGGGCGGGCAGAGCCAAGATGGCGGTGTGAGTAGAGCAGCAGAAATCTCCTCCCAAAACCACATTTATCTATGAAAATATAACAAAGACAACTCTTCCTAAAATAGAGAGCAGAGGACACAGGACCACATCCAGACCACATCCACACCTGCTAGAACCCAGAGCCTCGCGAAGGGGGTAAGATACAAGCCCCGGCCCAGTAGGACCTGAGCGCCCCTCCCCCCAGCTCCCAGGGGGTGGAGAGGAGTCAGCAGGGAGGGAGAAAGAGCCCAGGACTGCTGAACACCCAGCCCCAGCCATCCAGACCAGAGCGCAGACACAGTGCATGGGTGGGGTCCTGGATACTAGGGAAACAGGGTGGCAGGACCAGTGAGCGGGTGTCTGAGGCCGACGCCAGAGTACAAAGAAATGGGAGCGGCCTTTTTTTTTCCTCTTTTTTTTTTTTTTCGCAAGTGCTTTTTGGAAGTCTTAAAGGGACAGGGACCCTAATACTAGAGAAATACGGAAGCAAAACGAGTGAGCAGGTGCTTGAGACCAGCGCCTGAGGACAAAGAAAATTGTGTGTTTTTCTTTTCTTTTTTTAAAATTATTTATTTAATTTTTTTTTTCTTTTGTTGTTGCTGTTGTTGTTTTGGTTTAGAGAGTGCTTTTTGGAAGTCTTAAAGGGGCAGGTCAGGACACTTAGTCCAGAGGCAGGGAATCTTGGGATCTCTGGGCACTCTAACGCCCTGGGCAACAGGGAGCATAGTGGCCCTTTATGGAGATAAATAGCCTCCTGGCCACTCCCCCTCCAACGGGGCTCCACCATTTTGGAGCAGCAGCCCAAGCCAAGCCACACCCACAGCAACAGTGGAGATAAACTCCATAGCAGCCCGGCAGGAAGCAGAAGCCCTGTCTGCACACAGCTGCCCAGCACAAGCCACTAGAGGTCGCTATTCTCCCAGGAGAGGAAGGCCACAAACCAACAAAAAGGGAAGCTCTTCCAGCTGTCACATGTACCAGCTCTGCAAACTATCTCCATCACCATGAAAAGGCAAAACTACAGGCAGACAAAGATCACAGAGACAACACCTGAGAAGGAGACAGACCTAACCAGTCCTCCTGAAAAAGAATTCAAAATAAAAATCATGAATATGCTGACAGAGATGCAGAGAAAAATGCAAGAGCAATGGGATGAGATGCAGAGAAAAATGCAAGAGCAGTGGGATGAAGTCCGGAGGGAGATAACAGATGTCAGGAAGGAGATCACAGAAGTGAAACAAACCCTGGAAGGATTTATAAGCAGAATGGATAAGATGCAAGAGGCCATTGAAGGAATAGAAACCAGAGAACAGGAAAGTATAGAAACTGACATAGAGAGAGATAAAAGGATCTCCAGGAACAAAACAATACTAAGAAAACTATGTGACCAATCCAAAAGTAACAATGTCTGTATTATAGGGGTACCAGAAGAAGAAGAGAGAGGAAAAGGGATAGAAAATCTCTTTGAAGAAATAATTGCTGAAAACTTCCCCAAACTGGGGGAGGAAATAATCGAACAGACCATGGAAATACACAGAACCCCCAACAGAAAGGATCCAAGGAGGACAACAACAAGACACATAATAATTAAAATGGCAAGGATCAAGGACGAGGAAAGAGTTTCAAAGGCAGCTAGAGAGAAAAGGGTCACCTATAAAGGAAAACCCATCAGGCTAACATCAGACTTCTCAACAGAAATCCTACAGGCCAGAAGAGAATGGCATGATGTATTTAATACAATGAAACAGAAGGGCCTTGAACCAAGGATACTGTATCCAGCACGAATATCATTTAAATATGATGGGGGGATTAAACAATTCCCAGACAAGCAAAAGCTGAGGGAATTTGCTTCCCACAAACCACCTCTACAGGGCATCTTACAGGGACTGCTCTAGATGGGAGCACCCCTAAAAAGAGCACAGAACAAAACACACAACATATGAAGAATGGAGGAGGAGGAATAAGAAGGGAGAGAAGAAAAGAATCTCCAGACAGTATATATAACAGCTCAATAAGCGAGCTAAGTTAGGCAGTAAGATACTAAAGAGGCTAACCTTGAACCTTTGGTAACCACGAATCTAAAGCCTGCAATGGCAATAAGTACATATCTCTCAATAATCACCCTAAATGTAAATGGACTTAATGCACCAATCAAAAGACACAGAGTAATAGAATGGATAAAAAAGCAAGACCCATCTATATGCTGCTTACAAGAACCTCACCTCAAACCTAAAGACATGCACAGACTAAAAGTCAAGGGATGGAAAAACATATTTCAGGCAAACAACAGTGAGAAGAAAGCAGGGGTTGCAGTACGAATATCAGACAAAATAGACTTCAAAACAAAGAAAGTAACAAGAGATAAAGAAGGACACTACATAATGATAAAGGGCTTAGTCCAACAAGAGGATATAACCATTCTAAATATATATGCACCCAACACAGGAGCACCAGCATTTGTGAAACAAATGCTAACAGAACTAAGGAGGGAAATAGACTGCAATGCATTCATTTTAGGAGACTTCAACACACCACTCACCCCAAAGGATAGATCCACCAGGCAGAAAATAAGTAAGGACACACAGGCACTGAACAACACACTAGAACAGATGGACCTAATAGACATCTATAGAACTCTACATCCAAAAGCAACAGGATATACATTCTTCTCAAGTGCACATGGATCATTCTCCAGAATAGACCACATACTAGCTCACAAAAAGAGCCACAGTAAATTCCAAAATATTGAAATTCTACCAACCAATTTTTCAGACCACAAAGGTATAAAACTAGAAATAAATTCTACAAAGAAAACAAAAAGGCTCACAAACATATGGAGGTTTAACAACATGCTTCTAAATAATCAATGGATCAATGAACAAATCAAAATAGAGATCAAGGAATATATAGAAACAAATGACAACAACAACACAAAGCCCCAACTTCTGTGGGACACAGTGAAAGCAGTCTTAAGAGGAAAGTATATAGTGATCCAGGCACACTACAAGAAGGAAGAACAATCCCAAATGAATAGTCTAACATCACAATTATCGAAATTGGAAAAAGAAGAACAAATGAGACCTAAAGTCAGCAGAAGGAGGGACATAATAGAGATCAGAGAAAAAATAAACAAAATTGAGAAGAATAAAACAATAGCAAAAAATCAATGAAACCAAGACCTGGTTCTTCGAGAAAATAAACAAAATAGATAAGCCCATAGCCAAACTTATTAAGAGAAAAAGAGAATCAACACAAATCAACGTAATCAGAAATGAGAATGGAAAAATCACAACAGACTCCACAGAAATACAAAGAATTATTAAAGACTACTATGAAAACCTATATGCCAACAAGCTGGAAAACCTAGAAGAAATGGACAACTTCCTAGAAAAATACAACCTCCCAAGACTGACCAAGGAAGAAACACAAAAGTTAAACAAACCAATTACGAGCAAAGAAATTGAAAGGGTAATCAAAAAACTACCCAAGAACAAAACCCCAGGGCCGGACAGATTTACCTCGGAATTTTATCAGACACACAGAGAAGACATAATACCCATTCTCCTTAAAGTGTTCCAAAAAATAGAAGAGGAAAGAATACTCCCAAACTCATTCTATGAAGCCAACATCACCCTAATACCAAAACCAGGAAAAGACCCCACCAAAAAAGAAAATTACAGACCAATATCCCTGATGAATGTAGATGCAAAAATACTCAATAAAATATTAGCAAACAGAATTCAACAGTATATCAAAAGGATCATACACCATGACCAAGTGGGATTCATCCCAGGGATGCAAGGATGGTACAACATTCGAAAATCCATCAACATCATCCACCACATCAACAAAAAGAAAGACAAAAACCACATGATCATCTCCATAGATGCTGAAAAAGCATTTGACAAAATTCAACATCCATTCATGATAAAAACTCTCAGCAAAATGGGAATAGAGGGCAAGTACCTCAACATAATAAAGGCCATATATCATAAACCCACGGCCAACATTATACTGAAGAGTGAGAAGCTGAAAGCATTTCCTCTGAGATCGGGAACAAGACAGGGATGCCCACTCTCCCCACTGTTATTTAACATAGTACTGGAGGTCCTAGCCACGGCAATTAGACAAAACAAAGAAATACAAGGAATTCAGATTGGTAAAGAAGAAGTTAAACTGTCACTATTTGCAGATGATATGATACTGTACATAAAAAACCCTAAAGACTCCACTCCAAAACTACTAGAACTGATATCGGAATACAGAAAAGTTGCAGGGTTCAAAATTAACACACAGAAATCTGTAGCTTTCCTATATAATAACAATGAACCAACAGAAAGAGAAATCAGGAAAAGAATTCCATTCACAATTGCAACAAAAAGTAAAATACCTAGGAATAAACCTAACCAAAGAAGTGAAAGACCTATACCCTGAAAATTACAAGTCACTCTTAAGAGAAATTAAAGGGAACACTAACAAATGGAAACTCATCCCATGCTCATGGCTAGGAAGAATTAATATCATCAAAATGGCCATCCTGCCCAAAGCAATATACAGATTTGATGCAATCCCTATCAAATTACCAGCAACATTCTTCAATGAACTGGAGCAAATAATTCAAAAATTCATATGGAAACACCAAAGACCCCGAATAGCCAAAGCAATCCTGAAAAAGAAGAATAAAGTAGGGGGTACCTCACTCCCCAACTTCAACCTCTACTACAAAGCCACAGTAATCAAGACAATTTGGTACTGGCACAAGAATAGAGCCACAGACCAGTGGAACAGATTAGAGACTCCAGAAATTAACCCAAACATATATGGTCAATTAATATTTGATAAAGGAGCCATGGATATACCATGGCGAAATGACAGTCTCTTCAACAGATGGTGCTGGCGAAACTGGACAGCTACATGTAGGAGAATGAAACTGGACCATTGTCTAATCCCATACATGAAAGTAAATTCAAAATGGATCAACGACCTGAATATAAGTCATGAAACCATTAAACTCGTGGAGAAAAACATATGCAAAAACCTCTTAGACATAAATATGAACGACCTCTTCTTGAACATATCTCCCTGGGCAAGGAAAACAACAGCAAAAATGAACAAGTGGGACTATATTAAGCTGAAAAGCTTCTGTATAGCAAAAGACACCATCAATAGAACAAAAAGGAACCCTACAGTATGGGAGAATATATTTGAAAATGACAGATCAGATAAAGGCTTGACCAAATATATATATTTGGTCCAAAATATATAAAGAGCTCACATGCCTCAACAAACAAAAAACAAATGATCCAATTAAAAAATGGGCAGAGGAACTGAACAGACAGTTCTCCAAAAAAGAAATACAGATGGCCAACAGACACATGAAAAGATGCTCCGCATCACTAATTATCAGAGAAATGCAAATTAAAACTACAATGAGGTATCACCTCACACCAGTAAGGATGGCTGCCATCCAAAAGACAAACAACAACAAATGTTGGCAAGGCTGTGGAGAAAGGGGAACCCTCCTACACTGCTGGTGGGAATGTAAATTAGTTCAACCATTGTGGAAAGCAGTATGGAGGTTCCTCAAAATGCTCAAAACAGACCTGCCATTTGACCCAGGAATTCCACTCCTAGGAATTTACCCTAAGAACGCAGCAATCAAGTTTGAGAAAGACAGATGCACCCCTATGTTTATCGCAGCACTATTTACAATAGCCAAGAATTGGAAGCAACCTAAATGTCCATTGGTAGATGAATGAATAAAGAAGATGTGGTACATATACACAATGGAATATTACTCAGCCATAAGAAGAGGGCAAATCCTACCATTTGCAGCAACATGGATGGAGCTGGAGGATATTATGCTCAGTGAAATAAGCCAAGTGGAGAAAGAGAAATACCAAATTATTTCACTCATCTGTGGAGTATAAGAACAAAGGAAAAACTGAATGAACAAAACAGCAGCGGAATTACAGAACCCAAAAATGGACTAACAGGTACCAAAGGGAAAGGGACTGGGGAGGATGGGTGGGTAGGGAGGGATTAGGTGGGAATAAGAAAGGGGGCATTAAGATTAGCATGCATGGGGGGGAGGAAGAAAGGGGAGGGCTGTACAACACAGAGAGGACAAGTAGTGATTCTACAACATTTTGCTATGCTGATGGACAGTGATTGTAAAGTGGTTTACAGGGGGGACCTGGTATAGGGGAGAGCCTAGTAAACATAATATTCTTCATGTAAGTGTAGATTAAAGGTTAAAAGAAAAAAAATGAAAGAATGAAAGAAAAGGGGGATTACTCCTTGATAGGATAAAACTAATGGTAAATCGACGATTAACGCATGCTTTAAATATGCTTAATTTTGATCACTTAAAGGGTGTCAGATGATCAGCTATGGAGGTATACTTTTCTGATAATATTCCTCTCTCTTAAAAAAAATAAATAAATAAATAAAATAAATTTAAAAAAAAAGCAGTTCCTGTGTGGTGACCTCCAATGAGTTCTACACAATGGTATAAAGGGCATATCAAAGTGTGGGCAAAGGGTCTGTTTGTGTTTATACAGAGGATCAAAGCCTAATTTGGCTACCCAGAAAATGAACTAAGATACGATATGAAGAAGAACTTCCAACATCAGCGCTCTCTGGAAGAGTCATACCAGATGATGATCATCAAAAAACCTCCACAAAGATCCAGGCGATGCTGCAGTTGTAGCTGCATCCATCCCACTGTTTCCTGGACTTGCCATTGGAATGAAGAAGAAGATATCTAAGCTGGCCTGTGCATACAGTAAAACAACAAATTTGACTGGATCTATAAAGTTGGAACTCAACCAAGAATTAGGAGAAGTGCAAGTTGTAGCACTCCAAAATCTTACAACTACAGACTATCTACGGTTAAAAGAACATATGGGATGTGAACAGTTCCCAGGAATGGGTTGTTTTAATTTGTCTGATTTCTCTCAGACTGTTCAAGTACAGTTGGACAATATCCATCATATCATAGACAAATTTTCACAAATGCCTAGGGTGCCTAACTGGTTTTCTTGGCTCCACTGGGGATGGCTGGTAATTATAGATTTGCTTTGGTTATGTAATTTTATTCCTATTATGTTAATGTGTGTGTGCAATTTAGTTAGTAGTTTAAAACCTATACATGCTTAACTTACTCTACAAGAAGATATGTCAAAGAAATAATCAGTCCTCCCATGTTTTCTTCCATCTGCTACCTCTATAGCTTTTCTTCTTCCTTCCTAATTACAACCCTTAAATAGAATTCGTGCCTCATATCGAATTTACCGAGTATCATCATTCCTCCAAGTGGTAAAGATACCTCAAGACAAATGCTGGGCATAGAAGCCACAGGGCATAAATCTGCGAAGAAGTAAAAAGCTAACCTTTTCAAACAATATGGCTTCTCTCTCACTTACCAACTTTACATTTCCCTGTATGGCCCCGGAAGATGACTGGTTAGCCAGAGACGGGTAAGATTCCTCAAGGGAGGAACAACCTAAGACAGGCACAGTCGCAGGGGAGCCATCCATCAGGTGAGAAATTGGGGATCAACAGTGGTGAAGCTTAGAACCTCACCCCCCCACCCCCCGTTTTGAGAGAAATCTTCTGCATCCATGGATGTTTTAATGTCCTTGTCTAGCTTGGAGTAGCACATAGTCTACAGACACACACCTGATCATCTACAATTGCTCTCTTACAACACTAAACTATGTTTTCTACCTTTAGCTTGCATCTACCTATCACTTCAGCATTTTATTAAAAATAATAATAATAATAAAAGGAGAAATGTGGGATCCACATATGAATCAAGTATAAAAATCAAACGAATATTCATATTTGACCTGATTGTTTATAGTTCATAATGCGTGATCAAAACCGAAAGTTTCTGTGATGACTGCCCTTGTACTGTTCACCATGTAAGAACTTATTCACTATGTAAGAATTCGTTCACCATGTAAGAACTTGTTCGTTATGCTTCAGAAGATTGGAGACTGATGAGAATTAGGCTGTGGGTGGATTAATGATTGTGCATTGAGCATTGACCCCCCTATACAGAATTTTATTGTTGTCAACAACCATTTGATCAATAAATATGAGAGATGACCTCTCAAAAAAAAAGTGAAAATTAAAAAATTAAATTACAAACAAACAAAAAAATATATATAGAAGGCGAGCCTATATTTAGAATGAGCTACTGAATATGAGAATGGAGATTCCAAAGTGGTCTAGACACTTCTCAACAGCTCGATGTTTCATCTTACCATTTCTTAACAGGGAAGGCTAATAAAGAGCTACCTCAAATAGTTGATCTATGTAAGTCTCACTTCAGGTCAGCTGCTGATTCACCAGATACGCTTCCTGCTGTGTCCAGGGGCTTTCTACCTGACAAAATGAAGGTTGGTTTAGTAACAGAGTTCAGATTGCTATTTTCTACCTTTCATAATGTGTTCTCCTAAAGGTCCTGCAATAAATAGACCAAACCCCCTTGCCATCATCCTCTTAAATTATAGCAAAAACTCAAGAGGCATATATCTGAAATCTGTATCAACCTTATAAAAAGTTAAGAAAAAGAAAATGATGAATGTAATTTTAAAATAACAGATAAATGGTAAGTTCCACATGGTCTGGAGTATGAGTAATAAAAATTGAAAACAGAATATGTGAGAGAACTATTGCTGGTTTCTTCTGAGATGACAGTAGGTCAGTAGATCACTTGTTCAAAAAATGTTCCAGGATTTTGGGTTGCTTAAAAATAAAGTAAAATGCTTGCTATATGAAAGGAAAAATTCAGATGATTATCTTAAAAGTATTACATATTGAATAAGTGAAATGGAACTCTAATACTGAACTATAATGTAAAGTCTCTTAATTTTTATGTATTATTTACCCTTAATAGAACATACTTAAATCAAACTAAATGCCCAATAATTGAGGAAGAGGGTGACTATATATAGATAGATAGATATGCAGACATGATTTTATATGTATAATACATATGTGTATACATGTATGTACATTTCAATCATACATATCCTATATTTATAAACATATATATTCCATGTATGAATGTCTAATGTGTTTAGAATTAAACTATACTTTTAAAATAAAAAAAAATAGAGCTCAGGGTAAGTAATGCATTTTGCTTTACACCATGATAAATGCATACAGCCCTCTGTATCATACTGCATAGCCGCAACGTAATTTCAGGAGGTGGTCCTTATTCTTATGAGAAACCAAGCCCTCTTCTATTTTATATCTATTCTATTATATATTATTCTATTCCATTTTTTTAAAAATGCTAATCACAAGCAACTAAATTGTGGTTTGCATCCCACAGTTGGAACAACTTTAGGGTGAGTTTTTGGCCAAGATCACACAGTTAGAAAAGTGTTTTGTTGAGGGGGGACTTGATGAAGGGAGGAGTCTAGTAACCATAATGTTCTTCATGTAATTGTAGATTAATGATAATAAAATGAATTTAAATAAATAAATAAATAAATAATAAACATAAATATGTGTCTATACATGTGAGAGAGAGATTACAAAATAGTATTTCATTGTATGAATATTCCACAATTGTTGATCCATCCTGTTGATAGTCACTTGGGTTATTTATGGGTTGGGAGCCATTATGAATAAAGTTTCTGTGAACAACTTTAAAAAAAAAAAGAAAAGTGTGCTTGAGGTTTAAGCTTAGGTCTCCGAAAGCCCAGTTCAATGCTTTTTCCACGTATTACTTAACATCTTTGGTCCTCCTTACCCACTCCAATCCCACCTGCTGAGTTTGGCAGTATTTATCTTCCTGAGACACAATAAATCATTTCACTTTTTTTCTTTAAAAAATAAAATGAAAAAGCTTTAGTGGCATCCTCCGGCATCCTGCGTACAGATTCACAGGTACTTGTTTTAATCTTCAGGAACCGATCTCTATTTAGAAGTGGAATAGATCCCATTTTCTTCCCCTGGTATCCGTAGATCCCTAGCAGGGTTGTGAATGAGCTTCCTGGCATCCGTACCCAGCCTCTGTGACTTTCATATTTTCTCTCAAATCTCCCTCATCGTTATCCTGTACTTGATAATGTGTTTCTTGGTAAATGGTAAAACATGTTTCTTACTATTCCCTGGAGACACCAAACATGCCCCTACCTTAGGCACATTATTTATAGTGTTCCTACTGCTGGAAATATCTCACCATCCCATTCCATCAAACAGCACCCTAGCCTAGTCATTATCTACCTCTCAGTTTGCTCTGGGAAGTAGAAGTCAGTTACTTGCGTTTAAGATTACAATTAATATGAGCTTCATAATGTGAAATTACACTGGGGCAATCAGAGCAGGTAAGTGTGAAAATCAGTCAAGTAATTAAATGATTTTTAGTTCACCAAGGTAAAAAGAGAGTAGTTTTCTCTCTAAGTGCCTGGTTATCCCAGAATATGAAAAATGATAGTGAGAGACAAGGTATGAATGGACACTGGAAGTTGTAAATGGTTTGCAGAAGAGGAATTTTTATTTACTTTGGTTTATGACACCTGCAAATACTGACTTTGAAAAGAAGAAATAATATATGTTAAAATTGTGCCAAAATGGGTTCTGTTTAATTGGTTTATTTTTAAAAAACTGGTAAATACTTTACTGCCAAGAATTATCGAAAGCAAAATTCAAACCATCTTACCCAGTTAAAATGATAAATTGTTCTTAGGGCTCTTAACAAGGGGTTGTAATAAAAGGAGTATTTTCCCAGTTATTTTGAAAAATAACTGACATACATCACTGTATGCTTAAGGCAAAGAGTATGATGGTCTGATTTACATTTAACGTGAAATGGTGACCACAGGAGGTGCAGCTAACACCCATCTTCTCAGATAGATACAAGAAAAAAGGAAAGAAAGAAAATGAAAAAGGGGAGAAAATTCTTCTTGTGATTACATTTCTTAGGATTTACTCTCTCAGCAACTTCCTATATATCACGCAGCCATGGCAACTATACTCACCATGCTGTACGTTCTGCCTCCAGTGCTTATTTATCTTACAGCTAGAAGTTTGCACCCACCCCAGCATTTGTTCTCTCTCCTCTTTTTGATGATGGCCAACCTAACAGGCAGGAGGTGTTATCTCACTGTGGTTTTAATTTGCATTTCCCTAATGGTTAGTGATGTCAAGCATCTTCTTATGCACCTTTCGGTCTTTCATACGTCGTTTTTAAAGAAATATCTCTTCAGGCCTTTGCCCATTTTTGAAATGGGTGAATTATTTTTTGCTACCTAGTTGTATGACTTCTTCATATATTTTGGAGAGTTACCCCTTCTCAGATACATGGCTTGCAAATATTTTCCCACTCTGCAAGTTGTCTTCTTACTTTGTTGACGGTCTCCTTTCCCGCGCAGAAGCTTTTAGGTTTGATGTTGTCTCACCTGTCAATATTTACTTTGTTTCCTGTGCTTTAGCTGTCCTATTCAAAAATAATCATCACCAAGTCCCATGTGGAGGAGCTTTGCTCCTTGCTTTTTCTTCTAAGAGTTCCATGGTTTCAAGTCTTACGTTTAAGTCCTTAATCCATTGTGAGTTGACATTGTGACATTGTTTCTTATTGTCTGTGTGATCTACCCAGACAGCAAAGGTCCCATGGCTTCCCATAAAAACTGTCTATTATTTGTGTTCACTTTGTAATACCTTAGATTATATTTTTTTAAGTGTTTGTGATAAAGTGAAAGTCCCTTACAAATGCATTTCCTCGCCATATTTATTTTAAAATAGTTTGATGACATAGGTAACCAATTTTGGTTTCTCAGGTACCCACGAGCCTATCACAGTCCAGGGACAAAATCTCCTGCATTAACACATTTAATTTTGTCTTCCTAAGATCAGTTCCTAAAATTAGGGGATAAAATTAGGGGATAAAATCCACCTAAAACTCTCTTTAGGATTTCTTAGAGAGCCCTTGGAAAATTACAGTGATTGGTTCTTTCATCTTATAAGAAAAAGAGATTCAAGAAATAATTATGATTGTTTTGTATCTTCCATGCTTCTCAGTTAGCTCAAAACTATCATAAAAGCTGCATAGAAAGAATTGTCAGATCAGAAGGGACGGTCAACCTTTTCCAAAGTCAATGTAGGTAAATGTGATCATTCTGGTTCTTTTTATATTATGCCTTCTTTGCATGGATATTATATGTTATACATGTATTGTATACAATATGGTAAAACCTTAGATATTTTTCAATGCTCTCTCTGTTCATAATATATTCTTATCCTCAAGAGAAATACTGATTACTCTCTATGAAATGTTTGTACCATATTCCCATAGAGTTTTACTCCCACCATTCTATTTTTGGCTACTGGAATACATTACAGCCTCTCATTCTATCAAATGGGTTTCTGTTTTCCTGTGGCGCTTGCCTGAAGCCTGTGCCATAAGCTAACGGGCTGGAGTTTGTGTCTTTAACAAAAAAGGGTCTCTCAGTCCTGTGAAAAGATTATCTGAACTTTTGATAGATTCAGCAACAGGCTGAGGGTATAGTTTCTGAGCTAACATGATTCAGATCATTTTCAGACTGCTTTGGTGAATCTGAATTTCCAGGCTGCTTTGTTCCAGAAGCAGACATACCTCATGGAAACAGACCGTTCCCCTCCAACATCTAGCAAAACATGAATATCTTATCTACAACACAATCAACTGGTAAGAAATACCATATTGTGGTTCTTGTTTAAATGGGATGTAGTTAGCACTAGTTTTTAATGTTCATGGATAAATGAAGGCTTTCCTCCTTCCTCTTAATCAGCCTGTGAATATCAACCTAGTAAACCATGCAGTTATAAACTGAAATGGAGCATTTTTCTCTTTTTTTGGTGCAATGTGGTTATTAAGCACCTCCTACTAAAAGCTGAGTAAGACCACAACTATCACAAAAAAGAGGAAATAAAGCAGTATTTGTATTCATTAACTGACACTTTTTATATAATACTTTTATCCTACAAATTTTGGCTGTAAACTTTTTTTTTGGTATTATTAATAAACACTTACATGAACAACATTGTGGTTACCAGATTCCCCCCATTATCAAGTCCCCCCCACATGCCCCATTACAGTCACTGTCCATCAGCCTAGCAAGATGCTATAGAATCACTACATGTCTTCTTTGTGTTGTACTGTCTTCCCCGTGCCCCCGCCCCTACATTATGTGTGCTAATTGTAATGTCCCTTTTTCCCCCTTATCCCTCCTTCCCACCCATCCTTCCCAGTCCCTTTCCCTTTGGTAACTGTTAGTCCATTCTTGGGTTCTGTGAGTCTGCTGCTGTTTTGTTCCTTCAGCTTTTTCTTTGTTCTTATAATCCACAGATGAATGAAATCATTTGGTACTTGTCATTCTCCCCCTGGCTTATTTCACTGAGCATAATACCCTGTAGCTCCATCCATGTTGTTGCAAATGATAGGATTTGTTTTCTTCTTATGTGTGAATAATATTCCATTGTGTATATGTACCACATCTTCTTTATCCATTCACCTACTGATAGACACTTAGGTTGCTTCCATTTCTTGGCTATTGTAAATAGTGCTGCGATAAACATCGGGGTGCATATGTCTTTTTCAAACTGGGCTGCTGCATTCTTAGGGTAAATTCCTAGGAGTGGAATTCCTGGGGCAAATGGTATTTCTATTTTGAGTTTTTGAGGAACCTCCATACTGCTTTCCACAATGGTTGAACTAATTTACATTCCCACCAGCAGTGTAGGAGGGTTCTCCTTTCTCCACATCCTCGCCAACATTTGTTGTTGTTGAAATGGAGCATTTTTAAGTGGTGTTATGTCTCAGTGTGTTCAAAATGTAGAAACAAATACTTTCACTGAGCTTCATAAAAATCCATCCTCCTTTGTACCAGGACGCACATGGACAAATGAATTGTGCAACCAATATCACACAAGAGTATCATATTTGGGAATGATTGTCACTGAATCAGGTCTGACATGCCTAGTATTAAGGAGTAATATGTGTGAAACTAATGCCTACAAAATTCTTCCAAGAACATGGACCTGGGTTTGGCTCACATGTAGTAAAGGAGGCCCCTCCTGAAAGGTTAGGGACTTTAGATGAATTTACAGACATCAAGAAGACAGAAATGCTCCCAAATTCGTAAGAATTGTGAGTGAAATTTGTTTGACCAAGTGCTTGGGCTTGGTTTCTTGGCCTCAGGATGGAAAAGTAAATGAGAGAGGCTTTTTAAAAGTCCAGTTGAGATTACTTGTGAAATTTTCCAAACAGAAGTCAATTCTTTTTACCTTAGTGTTTACTAAACAAGAGTGTTTACACTCCATACTGTAAATTTCTAGATTTCCAAAGTAAATTCAAGGAGGATTATAATGTTAGTTCAAATTCTTCCTGCAGATCAAATGTCACAAGAACAATGTTTCTTGGTTAGTAGAATAAGCTTTGGAGTTTGTTTGTGGCCATAGAAGCAAGAGTGGGCAAAGGGGAATGTGAGAAAAATAATCGAAAACACCAAAATAGGCAAAAAGATTACTGGAAATTCTTTCAAAATGCTCAGCTTAATTTTTTATCATCTGCCTATGTTAACTCTCTATAATGGGTAGAAGAGAGCTTGTAGACTTTTGTCCAGTAAAGATGCAAATTATTTCTGACCAGTGAAAAGTAACCCCAAAGGTATATGGCCGTCTGTGGCATTAACCAGTTTTGCAACTGATTCAAGAATCTTAACTTTCTTTTATTAAATTTTATAAAGTTATGTGTTCACATATGCATATGTATATATGTGCTTTAAATTGGTTACACATCCCATTTATGTTACTATGTTATTAGTTAACAATGAGTTAATATTAAATAAAATCCTTGATATGTTTATATTTGGCCTATTCGGCTTCATTTGGTGAATGAAGAATAATTGCATGTCTATAGAATTAGCTCACTTTTTTACCTATGAGCTTGACTTTTTGTTGCCTGTAGAATAAGAGCTTTATGACATAAAAAAGGGAATAGAGATAGTATATGACTGGTACCAGGAAACAGATGAATAAAGGGAGAATAGACTTCGCGCTATAACTAGGATTCAATACAGATTGAGGATTGTTCACTTTTTAAGAAGAAAGAGTTGATGCTTTAACATGTTGGTTGACTAGGTAGAAAAAGCTAGTGGAAATCTGAAGACACGGGAGAGAAGAAAATTCTTCTAGATGTCTATCAAAATGGGATAGGATAAAAAACTTCGGAATAAGCTTTGGATGGAGGACTGAAATCACATGAAGTACCCAGGAGTGCTGACGAATATGTAAAAGGAATCATGAAGGGTAGCAATACTGAGAAAACCAAGTGGTAGCAGTTGGTTTGGTGGTAGACTTTCTCCAGCAGCCCCAAACCACTCAGATAGAAAACCAGTGATCTCATGGGACCAGAAGTCACACTGAATGTAAAAATCAGATGTAGTGAGAATGAACGAGTGCAGAGTTAAGGAACTATGAAATGAAATAGTAGCGTTTAAGGCCACAACATGGCAAATACAGAGGTCAGTCATGAGAGTAAGAAAGGTGATGAAAGGGCAAAGGTGAAGTAACCGAAGTTACAGATTTAAAGAAATACAAAGCCAGCCTGTTGAACAGGACATTCGCCTTTATACAGACACCATCTTCCAAAAATTGGATGGTGACTAAGTCATCCATGAAAATAAAGTGACTTTATTAGTAAAGAAATTGACAAAAATGTATAAAGAAGGGTTGAGAGAAATATGGATGAGTAATTTGAATTATATATAATTATTCATTTATAATGCATAACTATGTATACTTACCATTATAAATATATATTATATAACTATGTGTACTTATCATTATAAATATATATAATTTCCTTTGTATGTTATATATTACTATATATATTATGTATTACATATTATATTATACATAATTCCTTTATATATGATATAATATATAATAGGTATGAATTTATACCATATTTATATATATTAATTAGAAATATATATATTTATATATGTGATTTTCCTTATATATATATATAAATATGATATTTATATTAAAGAAAAGGTTTTTGGCTTTTTTTGTTATTTTCAAGAATATGTATGAATAGACTGAAATTTGCAGGATAAGTGAAAACTTTCCTAACTTTAGATCATATGTATCACGTGTTGTGTAAATAAATAAGGACTGAGTATTAGATGAAACTCAATAAAAAGTGGGGTTCCCTGGAGAGATCCAGGTTTCAATTAGGTTCAAAAAGAGGATGGAGCAGATTGTAAGTAGATATTATGAAGTACTTCAGTTACAGTGGAAAAAGAGCTTTAGAATTTAAGAGGTCCTACAAATCACGTAGTTTAAATCCTTATTCTTCACTTTCCAGTCAGTGAAAATTACTTTACCCCTCATCCTTGTTTAGCTATTCGCAAAGAAAATGGTAATAGCATTCACTCTATGTAAAATACTCAACCAGTGCTTAATATAATTAGTGCTCAATAATTGTTAGGTAATATTAATGCTGTGCAAGGGAGATCAGTACGGGGCCAACTAGCCAATGAGAAATGTAGAACCAGATTGGGAAAACAACATAAAAGAAAATGGGTGGCTGAAGTGTTCGGCACTGCAGGATAGAGGACTACTTTACAAAACAGATGCATGAACCAGAATTCAGCAGCGCCACTGAAAGTGATCAAATGGGAGATGGAATAAAGATTTTAGCGATGGAAGCAACAGGCTTTGGCAAAGAGCTGCATGTAGTTACATGAAACTGGGGATGAAGGCAGATGCCCAGGCTTTAAGACTCTGTGATCAGAATGGTGATACCATTGACAAAAGCAACGAATTTAAGAGGAAGTTCAATTTGGGAAAAAGGCATAAAGATTCAGGGATGACTTCTGTTTACAATATAGTGACTTGGTGATGGTAGTCAGTCATTCAAGTGGAGACACTGTGTAGCAGTTGGAAACACGAGGCAGGAGATCAAGGGTTGTAGGAGAGACAGGCGAAGTGCTCACTGGGATTCCTCCTAAGTGCACGGGAGATGAATTCTCCCAATCTTCCTTGCATTGTTTTTATAGCCACATGACCAGCATGACAACAGGAATGAGAGCAGAAGTGAGGCATACCACCTCCAGGCCTGTCCTTAAAACTTGTGCAGCCTTCCACTGGTTTCTCCTTCCCTGCCATTCGCATGACTGAAAATGAAGTATGCAGGGATGGCTCAGCCAGACAAGAAGAGAAATCCTGAATCACGTTCAGGGACACAGACACCTTCAGTGCTGGACTATGATATAAACAAGCAAGCACACTTGTATTGCTTTAAGCCAGTGATATTTGGGGGTTTATTTCTACCTAGCCTACAATGACTAGTAAAATAATCAAGATTGAAGATCTACATAATCATATTCTAGTCAATTGCGTTTGTTTCCCAAATAAAATGTATGAGCTGGCTGCATCTGAATTACCTGAGGGGAGGGAGGTCATTTTTAAAAATGCGTATTCCTAGTCCTAAATTAGATCTGCTGATTTATTTATTTGTTTACGTGAAGGAATTTTAGGTGACCTGGTTTGGAAAGGGTTTGAACTTCTGAAAATTGGTTTAATTTCTGTCAGCGACCTTAGATGAAAACTATTATGTGTTACACATGTGCATATACTGAATTTTTTTTGACTTGTGATTATCAGGACCATTCAAATAGTGTACATTTGTATGCCGAATCTGCAGTAGGGCTGTACTGTTGCTATGAGCTCTTGAGGAGAGGTTTCTCCCTCCTTTCCCCTCTAAACCAGAGCCAGAATGAGAAAACCAAGATTCTGTGTCACTATCTCTTTCCTGGAGGGCAGACATTTGCTATAGACCTCACTCCCTCACTGAACGTGTAGTGCTTCAAAAATCCGCATTTTATTTGAAGGTGTCAGATCCAACTTCCACCTTGTAGGGGCCCAAGACCTTCTCTTCTCTCCCAGCATATTCATCACACCGAAGTCCTCAGGACACCCGAGCAGTAAGTGGCCCCTTACTCTGAGGTTCCTGAGTGCATTTCAAGATATCTAGTATACAGTACTGTTGGGATATAAATCTATTAAACATTTAAAAGGACTGATTTCTCAACAGGAAAATTAGAATTTTTTTTAAATGCCTAATATTAACAGTTGAAGTCCCCAAAATCTGGAAGGTCTTGATTCTAAAAGACTCTCAAGGAGATGGAATTTTATTTAGAATTTTGTCAACTAAACTCCACCACTATCACACTGACTTTTTTCCCTTTTTAACCAGTTGTGTTGGCGTAGTATAGACACAGCCTGAATCATCGTGAGGGATGGGAAATTGGGTTTTAATCTATAAAAAGCCAAAAAAGAAAATGAGATGTGATGCTATGGAGACGGAGGATTTTTTTCTCTCTCTCTCCTAGGGAAAGACTTAGAACTAAAGTGATGAACAAACCTAATTTCAGATTACTAAACCCAAGGGCAGGTGTGCCAAGTGTGGGCATTTGCAAATGTGTCTGGCTCTGGTAACAACTAAGACACTTCCAGAGAATATTCTACCATTGCTTTGTTCCAGTTTCCTGACAATGAACTGGCTAGGAAAACAATAGTGTAGTCACTCGTTAATCTCTCAGATGCTTTAATTCTTTGAATTTTTTGTGCAAAATAATTAATATAAAATACAACCTAAGCAGCAAAGTGCCCCACTGAACTTGACATACTGTGAGCAATCATGACTGTGGACTATGCTGTAATCCAACAGCCATAGAAAAGAAAGATGATAGACCCACATAGCCTAGAAATTTGGGAGAAGACAAAGGCTCTAGAGATTCATGCCTTGAGTTTTCTCTAGGAGGCCAGTATTGGGCTCAAAGAGCCAAGGGTGGTTTGAGCAATCGTTGGTAAAAAAAACAAGAGTCAAAAAGCAGAGGAAGCTACAGAGCAAAAAATAATAGGAGAAAGGCCCAGTTATGCATGGTGGTTATAAATATAGCAAGCAGTAATATGGTCTCAGGTAATTGTTTATTCATGCCTGAACTCTGGAATAAGCTGATGGTGGGGATAAAGGTAGTAGAGAAACTTAGTTAAATGTGCTGGCTCTACAGATGGTCTAATTGGCTTCAAATTCCACCTTTGCCTCTTGGTAGATGTACGCTCTTGCACAATTCATTTGACTTTGCTAAGCCTCAACTTCTGCATCGAGAAAAGCAGGGTAACCAATCTCATAAGGTCGCCGAAAATCATGGAGTTGAGAGCTCCGTGTAAAATGCTTAGCACAGTACCTGGCATTTGGTAGGTGCTGAACAATCATGACAGTGGTAATGTTGGCGATGATGGTGGCTTTAGAGTTCAGCTAGGGTCTGGACAAGAACGTCAGATAAAGCTTGCTTATTTGGTTGTTTATTCACCCATTGAATCATTCACCAGTCATTTAATACACACCAGAAATTGTTCCAGGTGTCTGGAATTTGGGAATATCACACAGAAAAGAAAGGATAAAGCACAGTTTTATAGACGGGCCAGTGGAGCTAAGAAAAGCGTACCACGAGTGGAAGGCTCCATAACTAACTTCCGCTCATCAGTAACATAACATGATCAATCCACGGTCAGTAAGACCACTTCTAGACGACGCCTGTGTGAAGATCAAATCCACTGACACCTTTTCTCCCTGGTCACTACCGACTTAGATATGAAGGAAGTTAGCAGTGATGGCAGCGATAGATGGCAATAAGAAATATTACTTATGAAGTATGATAGACTATAGTCGATTCTGAATTACCCACTCTGCTGCCAGGGGCTTGATTCTTCCTTAATAGATATTCTGGTGCAAAACAAAGTGCTCTGAAGTGCCTTGGAGCTCTGACGCTTGCTTTGAGTGTTGATTTGACCACATCCTAGCTGTGGAAACTTATGCATGTCCTATATTCAGGATTGTGAAACTGGCTGAGCTAATGGGAATGCATACAGTGCAGTAGATAAGAGTGAATATGTGTTGGGTGTTTTCAGATCCTCTCTCCACCATGTTTCACCCAACCCATAGGGAGACTGCTTCAAGGGGCTCCCTTGCCTCCGTCTTCTGGTTGAATTTGCTAAAGAGGAGGTTCTAAGCGAGTAAGAGGAAGGTGTTATCAGAGCATTTATCTCCTCGTACACCTTCCATTCCTTTGTAATAATCCCTTTATGAAACTTACAGAATTTCCCTATTTGTTTGTGCCTCTTGTTTCGTGCCAGGATCTTGACCTGATCATGTGGGTTCAGCAGTTTCAATCTGGATTCAAATTTGCCCCCATCTCTTCCTAGCCATGTGGACTTAGCCTATTAATTAACCTTTCTTGCCTCAATTGATCTATTGTTTCAGGCTTGGGATTGTTGCAGAATCTGTGTGGAGCATAATAGGCATTTAATACATGATAATGATTAATATGTATAAAATGTTTTATCAAATCTCAACTACTACATTTGTGGAAGATTAGTTGATGGCAATGGTTTTATTAAAAACTATATTGATGTCCTCCAGTGACTATTATGGAGGAATTAGGAAAGAAATATTGTGCAGAAAAAAAATAGCATCAGATATTAAATTGACACAGGATTCTTTGATAGTCAGAATTCAGGACAGCCTCCATTCATACTCATCTGCTACTCATGCTTTTGTGCAGCTCTCTCTCGTGTTGAATGAGGCTTGCCTGAGAAATGATAGGATGCTGCAGAAATGAAGGTGTATAGATTCTGAGTTGGGGGTCATAAAAGATACTGTGGCTTCTTGGAGCACTCATTCTGGAGAGTGTCAGCTGTCCTATCATGAGGATTCACAAACAGCCCTATGAAGAAATCCACATGAAAAGGAAGTGAGGCCTCCTGCCAATAGCCAGGACAAATGTTGAGGGACATGTGAGTGGTTCTTCCCCAAAGTGGATATGTCAGCCTCAGGCAAGCTTAAGGTGCTAACAGATTCTACAATGTCTTGAGATGCTGTGACATCTCATGAGAGATGCTGAGCCGGAATCACCCAACCAAGCCACTCCTAAATTCCTGACCCATCAGAACTATGTGGGGTGTGAAATGTTTATTGGTATTTTAAACTGCTGAGTTTTGAGGTGATTTGTTGCACAGCAAAAGATAGCTTATTAATTTCCCTTTATCCCAACGTATCTATTGAATACTCAGGAATCTGGTTTAAAAAAGTGAAGGCTAAACTTCTAGATAATAATGAATTTAAATATTTTAGACTCATGGGAGTCAATACACCATCATCTACTGTTCTAATGAAAAAACAGCAACATTGTTGCCTGACTCTTGGCGGACAGACCATTTCATCTTGGCCTGAGCATAGGTGAGCTCTCAGCAGAAGACAGCTTCCACCATAACCCTGGAGCTCTCAGTATAATGTAATTATTTTTGGAAATGGGAAGCTACTCAATGAGTTTAGTATGGCTTTTACTGTTCTCTGTAGTATTAGTACTGCACAATATAACCATTTCATTAATGTTTGAACATTTCAGTGATGTCTACTTCTAATCCTTTCATACTCTTTCTTATGTACAAGTTAGACAAAGCCTACTTACTTGGCTTCTTTCATTTATCCTTTAATCTTCATGCATAAATCAGTTGGCTCATCTTCTTACCCAGTTATTCCAGTTCTTTGAACTTCTTCCAATTGTATCAGGAAGAAAGGAATTCCCTACTGAGCAGTGTGGCTTGACCACGGCACTATTTCAGCAATGTACTGAATACGTGCCTGCAGTGCCATTCATTTATTTTTCAAGACAAGGTAACTCCTAAAAATGGCAAAAATCTGGGCTTTAAAAACTATTGTGTGTTGTTAAATGTGTTCCAGTAAAACATGCTGGGGCTACCAAAGGTTCAAGATACAGAAACTAGAACTCAAGTTTGCTATTTGGGGGAGCAGGGAAAAATGAAGAGTAAAAGGTGAAAAGATTAACCAGTTTCCTAGGATGACAAGTTTTTAATTTTTCAAGATCTGTCCTTTTGGAGTATTTCACCCAAATATTGAATTCAAAGCTATTTTCCACTAAAAAAAAAATTCTTTTGATATGTTTGTCAAAAATATTCCCCCAATGAACTCTGTCCTGGGGGCATCATTTAACTTCTGTGTCTTTCAATGTATTCATAACTAAAACGGGAATACACTCCTTCTGTGGGGTAAATGGAAGTTTTCACCCAGAGTTTCTAGAATCTCCCACCTGACCTTAGTCTGTTTACATGCCAGTGGATGTTTCAGAACCTCAGTTGGATCTGGGGAAAAGGGTGGAGAGAAAACGGCCATTCTTTCCTCCCCTCTGTTGCTGGTATATAATTGGTCTGGGGTTTGTCAGTCACCACGGACCCGCCCATGGAATTCCTGCAGGAAGGGGCAGGTGATGGGGGGGCGGGGAGGACAGCATGCACTGCAGTTGCAGGAGATGGATGGGAGCGGGGAGGACAGCATGCACTGCAGCTGCAGGAGATGGATGGGAGCGGGGAGGACAGCATGCACTGCAGCTGCAGGAGACGGATGGGAGTGGAAAGGACAGCATGCACTGCAGCTGCAGGAGACGGATGAGAGTGGAAAGGACAGCATGCACTGCAGCTGCAGGAGACGGATGGGAGCGCGCTAGGAGCAACAAACCCCTTAACCCAAGCTGTCCTTCCCCTTGTCTTACTTCAGTTTCACCAATTCACGGGGAATTTGTTCTGGGAGGGGAACCTTCTTACTCCCAGAGCTACATTTCCTTTCTCAAAGAATTATTATCAGATAACCTTGGACATTTTATTTGTAAGTACTTTAAATATAATAACTTCACAGTTTTCAGATAGTCTTGAATAAGCCAATGATGTTGAAATAAAATCCAATTATACACACAGGTCACTTACATGACAATAGGGATGCTTGAGATTAGAGTGGTATCAGGAGAAAATAAAGATTAACACACATATTTCTTGAGCATTAACTCCCAGGTTTTCACCTTAGATGTTTGTGTCAGGCTGCAAGGCTGAACTAATGTATCCAAATTCACACTGTCTTTCACAATCAAAAATATAATTTCATGTCGCATGAAGAATGCCATGTCCGAAAGGTTGGAGAAATATGCCTTTGAGCTGGTGGGCACTCCACTTCGAAGGCAGTCATCTGAATCAGCAATCTTAAGGACCTTGTTCCTCCGCTCAGAAACCGTTCCCTTCAAGCGGTTTTGGCAACTCACATTTGCATGCTAAGCTGAGTGCGTGGTTTCACAGTGGCCCATTCCATTACGCATGCAGACAGCAAATGCAAAGTCTGCCGCTCCATGAGCGCTCACAAGTCCTCTATAAAAGTCCGTTGGATTCTGTGGGCTCACTGTCTACTATTAAGAGATGACAGCCATACTGTAGGCAGGAGAGGTTTTTGAACCGGTAATCACATGAGCTAATGTGTGCAAAGCCCTTCACATCACACCTGGGACAAATTAAGGTCTCAATACATAATGATAATAATAATAGTTAATATTCTCATGTAAATGCATCCTTTCTATGAAATATTTAAAAACAGCTCACCGCAAGCATCATTTTTAATAGGAGCAATATGATCCCCCCAATACCATAGTCCCTGTAATTGTCCTTTAAAATCCCTTATACCAACCATGACTATCTACTTCTTCTTTTGATTGTCCCACTCAAAGAAAGAACACAACTCTAATACTCTTAGACTCTAATCTTTATATATTATTATTTTAAAACCCACATATTCAGTTCAGCTTCTCCGAGGGTGAGCACAGGTCAAAAAACACAAGAGAATCAGTCACCAAAACAGAAGGAAGAAGAAAACAAAATAAGCCTGAAGAATAAGTAGGTCTGCGCCTAATGAGAAAAGATAAAATGAAACCAGATGGAGATTTGTACCTTTATTTTTGTTTTACTGAGTGTCGCAGATAATTAAAAAAACATTTCCTCTGTGTTGGTTTTCCGATCTCTTCTGTCACCTTCCCCCAAAATATTAGGCTAGACAGAGGCTGTCTGGGCTCTTCATCCTCTATCATCCTTTGCTTGAGAGAAACACATGCTTTTACGGCCAAGCTCTGAAAGGATCAGACAGAAGCTGAGTAAATATTTTCAAGATAAGCCTGGAGATCTTAACTGTTTCGAAATCATCAACAGACAAAGAGAGAGAGAGAGAGAGGGAGGGGCAGTTTCCTCTTCAAACATGTTGCTTACGACTAATGGGAGTGTGATTATGATTGATAGGCCCCAATCTTTGTCTTCAGGAATACTTACTGTGGTAGGAACTGACCAATATTTACATTGGACTTGAAGCCACATTTTATTTCATCTGGGGTCAAATATTCCTGAATGTAAAGTACATTCCTCAGACGGTCCTGTCTCCACTTCACCCCCACCCGGGTGTCTGAGAGTCCCACAACATCTCACAATGAATCTCACTTTATCATGCTCCCCAGCTTCAAAGTTCAGCAACAAAGGATTACTGGGCTGCTCCAATTCTAAGGTGGGTACCTGAGCGATAGGTGAGTACAGCATTATCATTCAAGCTCTGCAAAGTGTAAATGCAATAAACAGCTTCCTCATTGCATGCGTGCCCAATGCCTATTAAAGTGAAACGGTCTCCACATAAATCAAAAGAATGTGCTGAATGTATTTCAGACTTAGAGAAATCCTACTAATGTGGCCCTTTCAGGAAGGATTGTGACTGGAAAAAAAAGTGCTATATATGTAACTATTCCAGTTGATAAACAGAGGCTCATTTTCTCAGTCCAGTTTGATATTCTGCTATCTGGAACAGAGAAGTTTCAGATCTATAGCTCTGTTGGAGAATTCTTTCCCTTTCTGGTTTCTGACACGTGCATTAAATTAAAGTGAAGAGAACCAGGCAACCCTTGAGATTAAACAGAAAGAGCATTCTAATGAGAGTTTTGGAAGACCTGTCAAAGCTAAATCCATGCTTCCAGTTTGATAACCAGTGGCTTTATGAGAAAGAGAATAGAGGCGAGCTCAGGGTGAAGGATATTATCAAGGTTACTTCAAGATTAAAGATTGGCACCAAAATGTTCCACCCTGCCTGAAATTCCTTGCTTTCCATTCTTTAAAACTACTCCAGCTGTTCTTATCATAATCTTATCGTAATCATCTGTGGCTTCCTCGGGATAAGCCATGGCCAGTTATTCATTTGAGACAGTCCATGACTCCTTTCTTCAAGGCTTCCAGAATATTATAATACCTGGGTTTCCTCCTGTCTTTCTAGGATTTCCTGGTGTCTTTGCTTGTTCCTTCTCATCTCTGCCATCTCTAAATCTAGACATGTTCAAGGTCCTGCTTTTGGATCTCTTTTCAGTCTACCCGGACTCCTTCAGACATGCTGATGATGCATACATTTATCTCCCAGCCAAATCTTCTCCCTGCAAATCTAGATTCATACTTCCAACTGCCTATCTGAAATTTCCACTGGGGTGGGTAATGGAAATCTCAAACTATGAATGTACGTGTTAACTTATGGTATGCTCTCCAAAATCCTTCCTACCTCAATTAAGGATGATTCTCCCCCTCTAGTTGCTCAGCCAAATATTTTGTAATCATCTTTGACTCCTCTCTTTCTCTTATATATGGCATCTAAGAGCAAATCTTGGCTTGAACTACAAAATGTATACTGCTTGTAACTGTTTCTCATCATCTCCAAGGCAATCACTGTGACCCTCCACCATTATCCTATTTTCTGTAAGAGGCACCTCTTCCTTATTTCCCTGCTTTGCCCTTACAGTCTTTTACAAATACAACAGCCAAAAGCATCTTTGAAAAATATCTTAAGATCATGTTATCCCTCTGAAAAATTTCTGGTGTCTTCCCATCTCAGTGAATAAAAACCAAGTCCCTACCGATATGCCACTCTTGTTCCTTCACTCAATTCTTATTCTTGTCTATTTATGCCAGTGGTCTCCTTGCTCTTCTTTGAATATGCCAGGCACACTTGTGCCTCAGGGCCTTTGCACTTGCTGTGCCTTCAGCCTGGAACACTCTTCATTAAGATGTTTGCATGGCTCTTTCTCCCAGCTCCTTCAAATCTAATTTTACCCCAAATCTCCAAAGCACTGAACTTCACCCCATTTGCCTCATTGACTTTATGCCATGGCACGTATCTTAATTAAATGAGGTTTAAATTTACTACTTGCTTTGTGTCACACATACCTCCTCCCACTGGAATCCATGCTTGCTGAGGCTATGATGACTGTCCGCTTTGCTCAATGCTGCATTTCTCTGTATGTAGAAGGTACTCCATGACGTTTGCTGAATGGATGAATAAAAGTAAAGTTAAGGTTTTGTTTGTCACTGTTCCCATCCCAATTTCCTTCACAATTGATTGCCTTTGCTACAACTGGATGTGCATTATCTATCTTAAGGCACCTACTGCCCTTATGTTCAAGGCTGAGCTTTTTCAAGATCCAGTGTGCCTTAGCAGAAAGCTCTGTGATTCTTTCCATTAAATATAATGGTGTCTCCCTTTCCCCTAAGGACTGAGAAATCAATTCATATTCAGCTGTCATGAACTGATGAGAAACTGAATGTACTAGAGTCCTTCCTGGAGGAACTGGCATTTTAAGACTGGTTGCTGGAGATGAAGTGTCCCATAATATGAAGTATGTGTCTGCTATTATGAATGCAGTCCTTATACAAGCAAATAACAGAACAACCTTCAGAAGGGGAACATTCCATAGTATTCCCTGAGATCAGTTATAATGTCACAACAAGCACAGAAGACTGGAATCTGGTGTGAAGATAAAATCATAACTTTCACTATACACTAGCCAAACGCCTTACCCAGAGAAAACCTCTACATACATGATCAATGTTCTACCTTCTCTGCTCCGTCTCCTGCTGCTGAGTAGCTTGGGTGTCATATGCTTTCAGATTTGATGTCTGTACAGTTTCCTTCCTGTCGGGAGTCCTTGTTACACAAACTCAAATACGCCCTTTAACCAAAGAGAAGGCTCATTTCTCCTCTTTATCTGCAGCAGAGGTGATTTGAGTGTTGAACAGATGGATCTTTTCACTCACAAGACTGACAAATCCCTTTAGGTCCATAAAGTTCCAGAAGGACTTTCCATCAGGATTAGATCTGAGGCTCTTTATACATAGACGTGGCTTTAGAGATGTTGCCAAACTCTAAGTCGAAAATGTTTTTAACAGGCAGTAATGGAGTTAGGATCTTTGCTTCTTTCCCAATGTCAAACTGAATCTTATTAGCCTTTTCTTGGGCTCACAGGCCAGTGTGAACTTTTTAAATCCAGTCTCTGCGAACTCCATCTGGAGGCCTGTGCCCTGCACCCAGTGTGCCCTTGAGGAGAGGTAGTTATGTGTCTCACAGCTCTCTTACGTACAGGTCATTAACTTCACACTTTGCAACACCGTAGGGTCTGGAAGCACTCCTTCGCCCTGCTATGTGAACCACTATTTCTATAAGACACAGCTATTCATCGATAGGATGCTCTACCCCTAGTCATGACATTTGCGTATCAATTTCCTTGTCACTTTATACATTAACATAGTCTTGCTTGTCTTTCCCATGAGCCTTCATGATCCTATGAAACTTGCATATTCATCCACGTAGATGACTCATTCAGCTGTGGCCTCACAGGGCATCCTTCCTTAATATTCAAATGATGTCCACCCTTCTTCAAAGATCCACTTTCCTCACAGTATTTTTGAGATGTTTCTCCTGACTCCTTTAAACTTTAATACCATCCTTCTATCAACCTCTAACCTTCATTCGTGAATCCATCCAACAACCATTTATCAAGCATCAACTATGTAACCCCTGGAGACACAACAAGGAACCAAAACCACAGGCTCCCTGCCTTCATGGAGCATATTTTCTAGTGGAAGAAGCCAGAACTACCTAAAATAGTCATAAGTATTTTTGTGAAACTGTGTAAGCACAATCTGAGGTAAGTAAGAAGAGAATGAAGGATAGGCTACTCTGAGACCCTACAACAGAGAACCCAAGCGTGGTTCGGAGCGCAAGGGAAGACGGCTCGGATAAAATCACTATTGCGTTGATTACAAGATGAGCAGGAGTTAACCAGACAGAAGTTATTTGCGGACAGAGAGGGTGACTTCTCTCAAAGAACAGTGTGGCTGAAGTTCCACCCTCGGGGACATCCTGGTTACCAAGCAGTGGGGGAGACCCTGGGAATAGGGTACGAACAAATAAGCGTCATCTGTCACTGCTCAGGCCTTGTGTAGATATGCATGTCCACAGGTTATCACTTTCCTTCAGGCTCATGAACTTCACTTAACATTTCATGTAATGCAGTTCTGCCAGCGGTGATCACCTTTTTTGGTCTAAAAATTCTTCACGCTGTCTTTGTTTTTGAAGAACTTTTTAAAAAGATATAGGGTGTTAGGTCAACAGATATTTTGTGTGTTTATTATTCTTCCAACACTTTTAAGATGGCATTTCTTTGTCTCCTGGCTTTCACTGTTTCTGTTGAAATTGGCAGCCGTTCTTGTCACTGTCTCCTGTGTATACCTCCCCTCCCGTGATTTTAAGGTTTTTCTCCCACCATTTTTGTGTTTTATTTTAGCAGTTTGATGATGATGTGTCTTGCAATGGTTTTCTATTTATTCTATGGGCTTTTCCTGAGCTTCCTGAACCTGTTAGTTTATATATTTTAGCAAATTTGGAAACGCTTCCATTGTTTTTTCTATAAATGCTTTTCCTGCCCTAATTTCTCTTTCTAGTACTCCAAGTACATGAACATTCGATTGATCTTGTCCCATGGGTCACTGAAACATGGCTCAGTTTTTCACCTTTTATTTTTCTCTTTGTCATTCATTTTGGCTAGATTTCATTGCTTTCAAGTTTGCTGGATTTTTAAGTCAGAAAAGTTCTTACTATGCAAAGGCTAAATAAAATAAAATGAAAACAAAACAATACTTAGGTGTACCTGTGGAATCTTAATATCAAGCCATTCATTCACCTCCTTCTATCACTTAGTATTCCAACTCTGGGTATTATACCTGAGTAGAAATTGTTCCCTGACATTTGCATCCAGAGGTACTGGATATAAATCCTACTCTATTCCTTTGGCGATGTTACAAAGATGATAGTTCTTCAGTTTATTTTTGTTTGTCTGTCTCCTTTTCCCCTTTCTTCTTAATATTTTCTTTATCTAAAAGTTACAAAATACCAAATAGAAAGGAAAAATTGCAATCTGACTAACCAGAGACTACTCACTGGAACATGTAAACAAAAATACACATACTATACAATCTATGATTTTAACCATGTTTAAGTGTAAAGCTTTGTGGCATTAAGTACATTTATATGGTTTTCCGACCATCCCCACATCATTCTTCAGGGCTTCTTCCTCACCCTCCATTGAAACTCTGTACCAATTAAATACAAAATCCCCATTGTTTCCTGTTCCCCATTCCTAGCAACCACCTCTCTGCTTTCTGTTTCTATGAATTTGACTACTCTGGGGACCTCATATAAATGCAGTCTTTTGTGACTGACTTACTTCATTCATCCATCCATGTTGCAGCATATATTAGAGTTTCCTGCATTGTTAATAAGTATTATAGTTTCCTGCATGCATTAGAGTTTCCTGCCTTGTTAATAATTCAACCTTAGTTGAATAATATCGATTATATGTACCTGCCATATTTCGTTTATCCACTTATCCATCAATGGACACTTGAATTGTTTCCATCCTTTGGCTATTGTGAACGATATTGCTATGAATATGAGTGTGCATATATCTGTTGAGTCCCTAACTTTATTTATTTTGCGTATGTCCCCAAAAGTGGAATTGCTAGATCACATCTTAATTTGATGTTCGTTTTTTTGAGAATGAAGTTCACTGCTCTCTTATTCTGCAGGGTCTAACCAGCTATGCAATCTATCTAGCGGTCTTCTCATTGCAAGATTATATTGTGAACTTCTAAAATTTTCGGGAGTTTCTTTTTTTTGAATTTCCATTTTGCTTTTGGGACTGTAATTTTTCCTTCATTGTTTTCATATTTACTTAAAAATTTTTTTAGCCTATTTATAACTGTTCGTTTAAAGGCCTCATTTTCTAATTCTGTTATCTAATTTCTGAATCTATTTCTGTTTATTATTTCTTCTCTTGTGTGGGGTCACATTCACCTGCTTCTTTGGAGGTCTAATTATTTTTATTATGATGTCCCATGTTGTGGTTTTCTTTTGTCTATTCTACCTGGAACTTATTGAGCTTCTTGGATCTCTTATTTTATATTTTTCAGCAAACTTGAAAACATTTTTACTACTAATGTATACTGGACATGTGAATATCAAATTCTTGAGTGTTTGGATTCTGTTCACTATTGCATTTTGTTCTGGTAAGGAGTTAATTTCCTTTCATATCAGTTGTATCATTTTAAGATGGATCTTAATGCTTCATTAGGGTAGATCTAGCTATGCCCTTCTCCTAATGTGCGGTCTCAAATCTACGGCATAGAAAGTTCGTGCTGTTCAGTAAGATCCCTTCCCTCTAGCTGGGAGGAAATTAAAGGCTTCTCAGCCTCATCCAAGCTCTGATCATGGCTCAGCCCATAGCTCCACAGTAACTGTTCTTTACTTGGTACTGGGCTGGGCTCAGGATCATGGAATATCATCTCACCCATGTACAGCTTAGTGTCTGCCAAATCCTCAGTAAGATCCCTCTGCGGAGGGTCGGAGCATCTTCCGTGTACAGTCCAGTCCTCTCTAGCGCTCCGCAATTTCCAGCTGTGTGCATCAGGGACCCTGAGCTCTCTCTCTTCAACCCAGCAAACCATTGTTCCCTGACTGGGTTTCTCTCTCCTGCCCTGCAGAGCAGAAATACCCGCAGGCGGAAAGCCGAAGCAATCGTGGTGCTCACCGCGTTTGCTTCCCTCCGCGCAGGGAGCACCGAACTGCACTGTGGGATCCGACATCTGAAAACAGTAATTTCATATATTTTGTCTGGCTTGATGGTTGTTTATAATGGGAGGATTAATGCAGTGCGTTTTTACTCCATCATAGCCAGAAGCTGGAATCTCTCCTTTGTTTTTTCATTCTCAGTTTCTGTTGTCAGTTTTTAATTCCACCCTCTTCTTACATGCTCTTTGGAGTGTTATCTTTGGCCTTCTCCTCATTTGATTCACTCTCTAGGATGATCTCATCTGCTCCATGGCTTCAATATCATTAATATGCCAAATCTATATCCTCTGCCAAGCTTCTTTTTCCTACAATTCCAAATATGATATTCAACTGCCTATTGGACCTTCCAGTCAGAAGTGCTAAGACATCTCCAAGTCTATGTCCAAAACCAAATTCATCATATTGCACCATATGGGCCTGCCTTCCTATATTCTCAACTGCAGTGAACAGAGACACAACATACACCAGGCACGCAAATCAGAAATCTGGAGTTTGTCTCAGCTCCCTACTTCTCTCTAACCCTTTACATCCCATCAGTTACCGAGTCTCAGATTCTACTTCATAAGTATTTCTCAAACCCACCTCCTCCTCTCTATTCTCATTACACTGGCTTACCCCAGTTCCTCCTAATTTCTTCCATATATCATTGCAAAATTCTTCTAGCACCTAGCTCTTCCTGAGCATCCACTGTATGCCCAGCACTGTTCCAACCACTTTTGCATATATTGACTTTTTGAATCCTTCTTAAACATGCATAGAGTAAGTACTGTTATTATTACAGAAGGAAAAGCCTGGTGCATGGAGTGAACCTCTCCAAAGCTACACAGCTATTACTATGATTTAAATATAGGCAGTTACCCCCAGAGTTTTTGGTCTGACCACTAGTCTCTACTGCTTCTCAAACTGATTTCTTATCTTCTTACTAAAAATAGTAAGAAACCCACACTAACTTTTCTCAAATGTGAATTTGACATTGCCTCTCCTCTAATTAAAATCTTTAAGCATATTCTCATTGTCAAAGTAAAAACCAAACATCAAACTATCTTACCTAAGAACAAGAACATCTTCTCTTTCTATTCGGTTTTTCTCCCTTACAGTTAATGTCCTTTCATTATAAAGTCACAGTTTAGGTGTCTTCTCTGGGGAAATCGCTCTTCCCATCTTTTCCTTTACACATGTCTGGCTTTCAAGCTCAGGCTTTATGTTCCTTACTTACTTTGTGTGTTTATTGATATTTTACTACTTACTGTACTATTTAATCATCTGTTAGACCCTGAGCTTTCTGAAGGTAGAGACAGGGTCTTTTTATCCTGTTTTCTGTTCCCAATGCTCACAGAGGATCTGACGCATTCTGAGGGTCTATTATATACTTGAATGAATGACTGAATGAATAAAAACTGCATAAAACCAGTTGGCATTCTTCCCAACACAAACTTCTACAAAGACTTTATGCTGTCACCAAGCAAAGTGTTAGAAACAGTGAGCGGAAATTCCTTTCAATGAAAATGATGAATCATCCTCAGTTGAATTGCCTCGAGATTTCAAAATGACAGCCTCTTGACCTTCAGTGTATTTGAATGACATTGTGTCATTAATTCGTCACAAAAAGCATTTGTAATGACAGAAAACTTAAGAGCAGCAATTATGCTTTCACAGTATAAATCATCGTGTGATTTTTTTTTTATTGAAGTATACTTGATATACAATATTGTTTTGGCTTCAAGTATACAACCTAGTGATTTGACAGTTATCTACATTATTAAATGCTCACCTCAACTAGTGTAGTCACTGTCAACATAGAAAGATGTTACAGAACTAGTGACTATATTCTCTATGCTGCACTTTCATCCCCGTGACTAATTTACATTATGATGGAGATTTTGTGCCTTTTTATCCCATTCACCTATTTCACCCATGCACCCCAGCTCCTCCATGGTAACAACCAGTCACTTCTGAGTGTCTATGAGTCTACTGCTATTTTGTTCATTTTGTTTTGCTTTGATTTTAGATTCCACATAAAAGTGAAATCATGTGGTATTTGCCTTTCTCCACCAGGCTTAGTTCACTTAGCATAATATCTTCTCAGTCCATTTATGTTGTCGCAAATGATAGGATTTCTTTCTTTTTTTATGGCCAAATAATACTCCATTGTATATACATACAGCATCTTCTTTATGCATTCATCTATTGACACTTTGGTTGCTTCCATATCTTGGTGATTGTAAATAATGCAGCAATAAGCATAAGGGTGAATATAACTTTTTGAATCAGAGATTTTGTTTTCTTCAGGTAAGTCAGCTTTCCATCATGAGAGTACCATGAAAGCACCATGAAATGGAGGTTTGTGCTCCCAGAGCAGATCTCTGGAGTTAGGTATTCAGCAGCCCCAGGCCTCCACCCCCTCCCTGCTCCGTTTCTCCTCCTCCTGCTGGTGAGCTGGGGTGGGGGAGGGGCTCGGGTCCTGCCGGGCCATGGCTTTGGTACATTACCCTGTTCTGTGAGGTTTATTCTTTCCTCCAGGTGTATGCAGCTTGGTACAGCCCTCTTTCCTGTTGCTCTTTCAGGATTAATAGTATTAATTATATTTTCATATTACATGCGGTTTTAGGAGGAAGCCTCCGTCTCACCTCTCACATTGCCATATTTAATCCCAAGTTCTTTATAAATTTTGGATGTTAACCCCTTATTGGATGTATCATTTATGAATATATTCTCCTATATCATCCTATTCATGGGATACAGTATATCCCACAAATACTGTAGATTTCCTTTTTTGTTTTCTTGATGGTTTCCTTTGCTGTACAGAAGCTTTTTAGTTTGATGTAGTCCCACTTGCTTATTTTTGCTTTTGTTCCCCTTGCCCAGGAAACTTATCTAGAAAAAATTACTCATGTTTGTGTTCAATAGATTTTCTCCTTTATTTCTAAAAAAAGTTTTATGGTTTCATGTTTTATATTTAGGTCTTTAATCCATTTTGAGTTTACTTTTGTGTCTGGTATTAGGGAGCAATCCGGTTTTATTACCTTACATGTAGCTGTCCAGTTTTCCCAACACCATTTATTGAATAGACTGTCTTTTCCCCATTGAATGTGCATGACTCCTTTGTCATATTTTTATTGACCATGTATGTGTGAGTTTATTTCTGGTCTCTCTATTCTGTTCCAATGAGCTATGGTACCAGTACCATACATATGCCAGTACCATACTGTTTTGATTACTATAGCTTTGTAGTATAGCTTGAAGTCAGGGAGCATGATAACTCCAGCTATATTCTTGTTTCTCGAGATTGCTTTGGCTATTCAGGGTCTTTTGTGGTTCCATATATATTTTAGGATTGTTTTATCTCATTCATTAAAAAATGCCATTGGTATTTTCATAGGGATTGCCTATGAAAATACCTGCTTTGGGTAGGATGGCCATTTTGACAATATTAATTCTTCTTATCCACGAGCCTGGGATAAATTTCCATTTATTTGTGTCTGTTTTAATTTCTCATGAGTGCCTTATAGTTTTCAGAGTGCAGGTCTTTCATCTCCTTGGTCAGGTTTATTCCTAGGTATTTTATTCTTCTGGATGCAATGGTAAATAGAATTGTTTTCTTGATTTCTCTTTCTGCTAGTTCATCATTGTTAGTAAATAAGAATGCATCAAACTTCTGCATACTGATTTTGTATCCTGTAACTTTGCTGAATCCAATTATTATTTTTAATAATTTTTTGGTGAAGTCTTTAGAGTTTTCTGTATATAATATTATGTCATCTGTAAATAGGGACAGTTTTACTTCTTCCTTACCAATTTGGATGCCTCTTATCTCTTTTTTCTTGTCTGGTTGCCATGGCTGGAACTTCCAGTACCATGTTGAATAAAAGTGCTGAGAGTGGGCATCCTCATCTTTTTCCAGCTGTCAGAGGAAAAGCTTTCAGCTTTTTGTCCTTGAATGTGATGTTAACTGTGCATTTGTTGTATATGGTCTTTATTACATAACAAATCACCTTTAAAAATGGAGGAAGAGGTTATGACAGGGGTATTTAGAAAAGCCAGAGGCTATGTGGTGACTTCTTTTAGTTTGCAGAGAGGTTTAGGCAACAACTACTAAAGTATTTTTAATAGCATGAACATTTTCTATCTATACCTTCATCTCTCCAAGAAAAAAAAAAATTTAAACCCAGGCATACAATTCTACACCTAAAATGCAGCCTTAGATAAAATGTAATTCAGTGTGGTTGACTATAAAACCTCTATCTTCCATGGGGCCCTCCTACACCCACCCTTCTTCATCCTCCCTAAGAGTGTAGCATCCCCTTGTTCTCTGTCCATATTCACTTATCTAGAGAAGCTCAGAAATTCATTTAGCTAAAGAACAAGTAAATTTAAAGTTTTTAATTTTTCCGAAAATTTTTTCCCAAAAGATGGAATGGGACCCAGGGCTATTAAGTACACAGTTCCTACAAGGGAAATTTGGCCAGTGGGTGACAAAAAATAAGTTTGCCTCTGTTTACCTCTCCTGCACACCTACATTCCTTTCCCACACCTCCTTTGTTTTTTTGTTAAGAAACACAGGACAATAAATACATCTGCTAGGAAATTGTTCTGATGAATCCTATTTTTTTTTTACACAGTGATATCCATTCCCAAAAAATTTCTTACCATTTATAATAATCTATTATTAATACTAATCTTGTGATGTCCAGGCTATGGCATGAGCTGGACAGGGGAGATAAATAGATTTGTTTCTGAAATTCTTTAGTTTGGTATGATTTATGGACAAAGCTGGTGTCCCCTGAGAATCTTGGTGTATCTACTCTATCTCCACTCACTAGACACAGTGATGTCAATGCTAGTGAGAGGTAAGTGGGAGATATTAAATAATGTTATAAGTTCAATTGGATCCAATCTTCTTGATAAGTTATGTCTTCTCTCTCTGTCTCTGTGACACTGTCTCTCTCTCATGCACGTGCACATACACACACACACACACATCACATTGTCTCCTTGTCTTTTCATGGTAGATCTATATTTTTGCAGCATGCTAGACTTTTGTAGTTTTTCCTTCTTTCCTAAGAATGTGTGTGATCTTGAAAGGAAGCTTTAAATAAACCTTGTCCAAAAAAAAGTGAAAAGTGATATTTGTGGTTGCTTTTTGTTATGATTCCATGAACATAGTTTAAATTAATTTTAAAGATATGGTCTCTGCCTTTAAAGGGAAAATATTTTGGAGGCCATTTGAGTTAATAAAGAACCTAACGAATAAATGCAAGTGTGTAAAATGTACTTTTCTCTTTGACACTTGACAGGTAGCTATTTCACAAGATGAATAGGTATGTCTCTTGTGATTCTTTTTTTTAGTGTAATTATTAGCTTGGAGAATATACCTACTACCTTTAATAAAGAGACAGTTGTTATATCACAGGTTTTTCATCCTCTATCTGGCCTATTAAAGGAACCCTGCCTAGCAGCAGTGGAAGCTGGGTTCACGTTTAGAAAATTGCTCAGGATTCTCTTTAATCTGCTACAAAGAGAAAGAATTGGGTCTCCTCTAGTATTTGTTTTCCCCCCGTGTATTCATATTTCACTTTCAGAGCTATGTGAGCAATTCAGAGCTACTTCTGGTTGGCAATCCTAAAACCAAACAAACCCAAATTCCATAATTCCTATGTACAATATTATATTTTACATAAAATTGTGTGTGTGCCTTTGTCAAATGCATAGATTTTGCTCAGGACCAGGAGCGACCCTGTGTGCATTCATGTGTAGTGTGTGGGAATGAACGTTAGGCAATTAGTCTTCTCTTGGCAGCTGTTGCTTTTTGTGTGAGTCTGAGAAAACCCCTTGAACACAACACCATGTGACACAGTGTCCCTTCGGTAAAGCAGGGCAGTTGGACTCCTACTTCCCTTCCAGTACCCAAGTCCTTGTATGCACAGCCCTTCGTAGTTTGCAAACTGTTGGCGTATGACATGTTTCAGGCCCAGGTATTATGCGATATGCCTTAAGTGTATAACACAGAAATAGAATATGTCTTAAGTCACGCTCAGTATGTTGTATTAAATCCTTAAAACAAAGTTTATCTAGACTCACCTTCCTCCTTCTATCGGAACCCATAATTATAGGATTCTAAGGCTGTGGAGTTAGCTTACTCCCAGCTCTCATTTTCGTCACAAGGTGTAACCTAATCCTCTTAAACTGTGGAATACTAAAAAAATCACACCAAGGCTCAAAAATGCCAAAACAAACATGTTTTTAACAGCTTCAGGGAAAGCAGAAATAGAGTGGTGTTTTCCCCAGGAAATTGTCTGCACTGTCCAAAGCCTGTTACAGCAGGTTTTCTCTGGCCTGACCTTTGGACTATCAAATGGAACCATTTGTGGCTGCAAGGAGGCTGGGAGACAGTCAGGCTGCACATGGTTCTCCTCGCCATGGTCTAGGCTAAGAAAGGGCTGAGGTTTCAAACCTTTCCTCCCTTCCAGAGAATTCTCTGAAATGGTGTTTCCCAGTCAGCTCGGCCAATTGATGGTCTGATGTTTTAAGAACCACACCTCTCCTCCCCAGGGTCAAGCGCCTGGTTGAAGAAGAGAATACCTACGTAATTTATTTTATTGGTGGCTTCATTCCTGAGTCAAGCTGATGAATGAGCTAGAAGGGATCGGGTGCCTAAGATCCATGGATGTTTGTACATGAGGGTGCCATTCACACAATGGACAAGCCTCAACCAGACCATCATTTTCCACATGCTTCTGTGGGCATAGAACATATACCTTTCTTCTAGGTGTGTGCAGTGCAGGTTTAAAATCTATATATACTTGGAAAATTGTTTTGTACAAAAACAAGGAATGTTGCAGAGAAATAGAAAGATAAAAATACAAATGAGTAGGAAAGTCAGTAATGAATCCCTTGCTCTGCATGAGCCTCATTTATTCTGTGGGTGACCCAGAGTACATTTTAAATTGCTGCTTTGCCTTCTCTCTGCTTCCCTGATCACCAGAGGCCACATCTTCCTCCCCTCCCTTCCCCATGCTCACGTACAGCTTGGCGACTGAAAATTCATTTTAACGTTAACATAAAATGGAAGGTAAATCCAATGCCCCCCAAAATATGTGCTTTGTAAGCATGAACAATTTGAGAATTGTCTCCTGTTTGGCAT
The DNA here is from genome assembly GCF_040802235.1 of Manis javanica. NCBI lineage: Eukaryota > Metazoa > Chordata > Mammalia > Pholidota > Manidae > Manis > Manis javanica. The sequence continues at coordinate 173,870,254 of NC_133159.1, read as the reverse complement.
TTTTCCATCAGTGTTCCTCTCCATTTATGTAGGTACATGACAGTTGGTATATGTAAGCGTACATGTCTATTTGTGTGCGTGAAAATGATTGCATTGTTCAAGAGTTCAGTGCTGAAAGTTCATTTAATTAAACATTTAGAAACATATACTAAAAATAGACATGGGAAATCACACCTTCAAGGGAATTTGCCCTTTTTTCCTGACTACACTAGAGAAAATAAATTTTTTTTCCACATAAAATAAAAGTGTTTTTGTTATAAAACCTAATATCCTAAAGAGAGATCTACGAGATATAATTTATAGGCAATTTGATTTGCTCTTGCTGTTTGGGATACCGAAGCTGGAGAAGGTAAGGCCACCTACTAAGTTTCTTTCCATAGGCAGAAGGCAGGAGGTGATGAATTGAGGCCATTTGATGCTTTTCTTGGACACATGCAAAAGTTGGACCAAAGGGAAATTGAAGAACCCAGATTTAAACTGAATAGGATTCACTTGTTTCCATATAGTTAGGTATCATTGTCATTGGAAATCTAGTGAACCAGCCTGTGCACTGAGCCTTAGGTTAAAGGACAAAGGCATGCATAAGGACCAGTCCCACCTACGGACTGTGTTTCCTTCGGTATCATTATCAAGATGTCATTGAGCCATGAGCTGGGCCACCAAACCACATGAGAACCTGTAGTTTCTAATCTTATAATTCTAGAACACTAATGGTAAAATCCTTAAATACACATGGATACTGTGATTGAGACAGGATTTTGAGCTCAGCTGCCTGTGGTTCTACTTTGTGTTTGGTTTGGTTTGGTATGGTTTTACTGCCTACCCTTCCACAGTATCAGCTGTAGAAATCAACACATGTTGAACTTGCCAGATGGGAAGTTATCAAGACAGAAGGTGGTGTCCCGTTTCTTGCAGGATCCCCCATTCAGGCTTAGCTCCCCTAAACTGGCCAGGCAGGCTTTCACCTGGCTAGCTACCAGAGTTATCAGTTCCGCTTTACCTCCTGGACCTCTCAGGACTTCCACTGCCAGGAAGGAAATAGCCACAGTCTTTGCAAAACATTAAGATGCTCATTTTACTTTAAAATATATCTCTATGCCACAATCATCACTACAATAGAAGTATATAGCATGAATAATCATTTCCTCTCCTTTCAGCAATTGAACTTTTGATCTTCTCTGACAAGTAGGGGAGGAAGGCTTTGCACGAAAGAAAAATAGGTTTATAGTAGATTACTAAGGGGTAGGTTTGTTTTAATTCTGTTTATTTCACTGTATCTCTTTCCAATTCTGGTAAGGAAAAAGCAATTATTCTCTTAAAAATTAATCATCATGACATTTTACTTCCATCAGTTTCTGACAATAACTTGTTGCTGAGAACAGAGATTACTGGAAGACTCTTAGAATCAGTTCCATGTTAGCCAAGAACTGGTTGAGAAGGGCCTCCTGATTGGATCAGTTTTTGAGTCTGAGGCTATATTGCCTTTTGACTTCCTTAAAAAAAAAAATGCTGATTTAAGGGGTCTGACGTTATGTCATCACTTTTCAAGTGCCTAAAATAAATGGTTAAAATCTGGAAGTGTGAGTGAGGATTGTCTGGGCTGGCATCGTTTACAAGAAGGAGCTGGATGGAATTTGTATATTTGTATGAAAATGATGAGGCATTCTCCAAACTCATCAAATGATCAAACCAAGCTGAATTGCCCACAGCCCTGTTTTGAGAACTAAATAATAGATGATTTCTGTTACTGCTTTTGTCACATATTTAACATTCCTAAGAAGTAGACTGTGTTTTGGAAGCTCCTTTTGCATCAGGGCAATGGAGATCTCTACATCTTGCTGCTAATGATCAGCCTCTAAACAGGGAGAGGAAATGCAGTAAATCTAGTCGTGGTATATATAGTGTATACAGCACTGCGGAAGATGAGGTGCAAAAGCCATTCAAAGGAGATGGTCCAATTTTTCCACATTGATCCCTGTACTGGTGATTAGACAGCCATCTCCTCAGCAAGTGTCATAATCAAGTGCTAATCTTTGCAGATAAACGAGACCACCAACCTCAATGGCAGAATGACCACACAAGGAACTTATCTCTGATAAAGATTAACTTTAGGAGACAAATTCTTACTGCGCTCAACTGTACCCAATGGCGGGCTTTTTCAGAGGGAGATATTGTGGTTGATTGAACGTTACGCAGTTTGGAATTTTATAAGAAAATAAACAGGGACAAAAGTGAAAGCATATTAATGACTCAAAATAAATTTTCTTCACTTTGAAAAGAAAAACAAGGCACTCTCTAGAAATCTCTCTGAAATGGCAGAGTTTCATGTGAGAGAGTGAATAATGCAATGATATTATTCTGGATTTTACATTCTTATTCCCCAGCCTAAAAATATATGCTCCATTCATTTTGGTGAGCATATTAAACAATTATTGTTGCTTCATCCAGTAATCAAAAGAACAGATTGTTCCCTTTCTTCTGCAAAGTTATGTGCCTGTATGCTAAGTGATTCTAAGAAATTAGAAAAAAAAAATGTCAAGTTCATTTCGAGGCAGGTAGTTGCATACCAGCAGAACAACTGGCTTTATTAGTTATCCTTGGCTGGTTTTAAAAGGCCAGCCCTCAAAACCACTAGCAAGAGAGCATCCCATGTAATCTAATTTAGATTTAGGGAATGGCAGGAAACCAGTGGGTTTTAGAAATGTGGGAATCTTAACAATTTTACCAAGGCTGATCTTAAATTATATAAGATTGTATTGCCATTGTAGTCAATGCCCACAGAAATTCAAAAACCACTAATTTACTCCATGAGATTCTGCTATGGTCAGTTAAGTGAGACCCAATTAGCAAATGAAATTGTGTATCTTATTTACAAATACATTTTGAACTTGGTTTTATAAATTGAATTAAACACTTGAATTGCTGTTAAGTTGCTCAGGTACATGGGTTTGGAAACTGCCAGAAGAGAGAGAGCAGAGAGGGGATGAACACTATGACACCAGACGCCAAGAATATACACGGATAATTTGATAACCAAGACTATAAGGGAGTATTCACAGATCTGGCCCCCCACCCATTCCCTCTTTGGTGAACCATAGAAGAGAGCAAATAGTGACCCTGTGTTTTATCTATAAATTACAGTGGCTTCAAGAAGCAAGTCTAGACAGTTCATGGAAGGGCCCTCAGATCTGGGGTCTCCTTGAATAACTCCACGACTGGCACTCAGAGATTCAGCAGAAACACTGCTGCATGTTTTCAAGAGAGTGTTCTAGAACTATCTCCTGAGGCCAAAGATTTAGACCTACCATGAAAATACCTCACGTAGTAATTAAAGCATGATTTTTGAGTCATCAGGTGCAGGTTCAAATATCAGCTCGACATGGCTTAAGAAGAACAACTTCAGTCAAGTCACCAGAACTTTCTGATCTTTCATTTGTATATTTGTTAAATGAAGAGAATCAGAAGACCTGGCTCATGGCATTATCATGAGGATGGAATGAGATGTGTAAAGCACGGAGCTCAAATAGTGTACACGCATTTGTCACTCTTACGATTCTTGCTCCCAAGTTGCCTGGGAGAGAAGGTGGCTGGTTCAAAAAAAAAAAAAAATAGGAAGGCCTAGTTCTGTGGAGTGGAAGAAAATGAGGTTTGGGTGCGCTATGACTCATTGACCGCCAGGGAATCATTTACAACTTATCTGTATGTCGGAAATGAGAATTATGTCAGTCCTCTCAACCCAAATAATTGCAGCTGGGATAAGCTGATGCAAAAGGAAAGATTGTTTCCTCTGGATAGAGTGTCTTCACACTATTTAGGGTAAGTCTGAGTAAGCAGATCTATTTAACAGTTTATTTTACCACTTAAATGCCAAGCTGTAAAAATAAATAAGTAACCCACAATAAATGTGTTTAATGTGTGGGCATTATCCTCATCATTTTTAATGTCACTTCCAGAATGTCACAGCCACAGTTGTCTTGTCAACCCAGGGAAAATCTAACTGATTTCACTTGCATTTACTCGGTTTGGTTATCCGTCCTTCACTTATTTATTTACTTTTTAACTCTGCTTGGTTAAAAATGGAAGTGCACACAACTCAAAAATGTCTGTGGGTTTATGGGAATGGGCATCCTTGGAATTATTTCCAAAGTGTGGGTTGAGATGGCCATCTGCTTAAAAAGGAGAGTGTGTGAGCTCCCAAGCGCTGTGCTTGCATAACAAACCCAAGTTCTGTGTTTCACTGGGAGCATATTTGTGAAATCCCTTCCCTGACTCTCAACATGATAAAGTGAGGCATGTGTCATACAAATGATCATGCTTTCCTGAGATTCTTGTTCCTAAGAAAACTGACTTAGCCTAATTTCTTTGTGAGAAGTATAAGGACTGAGATCAATACACAATTTTCTGTGGTACTTAAAGATTCTCTGTGAATTGAATTTTTTTTTTCAGATGCAAAGCATTTCTCTATCACGCACATAACTCTATAGGGATAAAGAAGAGATGGAGAAGATTTTCTCAGAAAATGGCAAGGATTGTGCAAAGTAAGAGGGCCAGGAATAAACTCCGGGGAGCTCCCCTCTGAAGAAGGGGAGCTGCACATTTATAGGAGAGGTTCATTTTGAAGTAAATAGTCTGACGTGGGCCATCAGTGTGAACAGAAAGAGACCAAACCAGAGTATATTTATGTAAAGATGTGGTACATTCTATGTACAGAGCATCTCCCAAAATACAATGAAACTCTTATCTGGGATGAAGATAAGCCCACACCAGCTTGGCTGTGACCTATACGCAGTAATCTGTGCTAAATTCCATAAATCCTTCACAGAATAATTACAGCACGCATGGTCCATTTGGTTTGATCATATCAAGTTAGAACTTTGATCTATGTTCAATAACATACTGTAACAATTATCTTTTTTACTCCAGCCGAGAGGTATATTTTCTAACTTACGTTTTAAAGGCAAGTAGGAAATATTTCTGTCATGGAAACACACGAGTGGAATACCCTTAGGTTTGGGGAAGACTAGTCATCCACTGTGCCACAGACGTACTTCCAAGGACCCCATTTGTCTCTGGTCTGAATGTGCTCCTCTTGTGAAGGAGTAAGAGATTAGCTCCCCTGGGAATTATGCTACCCTTCTAGACTATATCCGCTTCTAGACTATATTTCCAAATAAACTTGGCCTGCTTCCAGGCCAGTCTTCCTGAGGCCATCACCCGTATGGGTAATACTGGGTCCAAGGAATAGAGACACAGGGAGCCATTTGGCAGGACAGAAGATGTTGAGGACTGTGGTAGG